>NC_069683.1:16855517-18055517 GCF_023699985.2 Odocoileus virginianus | reverse complement strand
CGGGGAAAACACTGCTCAGGATTTAATTAACTTGACCGGCTTATACATTCAGGTTCTCTGGATATAATACTCTACCCACCACAGCAGCTTGCCACAAAATTAACTGTTCTGAGTTATCTTAATGACCTAAGTGTTCTCAGTAATGGGGCATGTTGGGTGCTCACTCAGTCAGGTGGGAAGAGAAGAGAAAATTAAGGCCAGGCAAAACTGGGATTCCAACAATAATCGGCTCTAGAGATGCACCGCAGTTTGGAAGACTAGTCCAAGAAGCCAAATTCCAGAAAAAGGAGCATAAGTTGTCTTAGTATTCATATCTAAGGTGACTATTCTGGTTATGGAAATATGCCAGGAAATATGGAAATATGCCAGCTTTGTCCCTGGTCAAAGGTGATACTTGTAGGTTGTACCCTCATAACTTTGATTATAAAGGCACATCAGGGTAAAGGACAAACCCCATGATTTAAAAAAAAAATTTCCTTGTGGGCAAAACTTCAAAGATTAGGTAGATATGTTGTCAGATCTCTGGTTAAACTGGGTATCAAGGAAGATCTCTTATTTCAGCAGGGAGCAAGGGAATAAACACAAGAAAAATAACCTAGACATAGGAGACACAAAATGGAAGTTTTGGAGAAAGACACACCTCAATTGTCTTATAAGTAACTGTGAGTGATTTAGCATCAAAAATCCCAAGCCTTCTGCATTTCAGACCCTCTGCTGGGTCATGGATAAAATAACTCACCCTTGATTCTATTAAGAATCTATGGAGTTGGATCTTCAGGTTGAAGTAATAAATATCATGATTCTGAGAAGCAACTAAATCTGTTTCACTTTTCTTTATCTATCCTGTAATTCAGTTCAGTTCAGTTCTGTTGCTCAGTCATGTCCGACTCTTTGTGACCCCATGAATCGCAGCACTCCAGCCCTCCCTGTCCATCAACAACTCCCGGAGTCTACCCAAACTTGTGTCCATCAAGTTGGTGATGCCATCCAGCCATCTCATCCTCTGTCGTCCCCTTCTCCTCCTGCCACCAATCCCTCCCAGCATCAGGGTCTTTTCCAACGAGTCAACTCTTCGCATGAGGTGGCCAAAGTATTGGAGTTTCAGCTTCAGCGTCAGTCCTTCCAATGAACACCCAGGACTGATTTCCTTTTGGATGGACTGGTTGGATTTCCTTGCAGTCCAAGGGACTCTCAAGAGTCTTCTCCAACACCACAGTTCAAAAGCATCAATTTTTCGGCACTCAGCTTTCCTCACAGTCCAACTCACATCCATACATGACCACTGGAAAAACCATAACCTTGAATAGATGGACCTTTGTTGGCAAAGTAATGTCTCTGCTTTTTAATATGCTATCTAGGTTGGTCATAACTTTCCTTCAAGAAGTAAGCGTCTTTTAATTTTATGGCTGCAATCACCATCTGCAGTGATTTTGGAGCCCAAAAAAATAAAGTCTGACACTGTTTCCACTGTTTTCCCATCTATTTCCCATGAAGTGATGGGACTGGATGCCAACATTTCTGAATATTGAGCTTTAGGCCAACTTTTTCACTCGCCTCTTTCACTTTCATCAAGAGGCTTTTTAGTTCCTCTTCACTTTCTACCATAAGGGTGGTGTCATCTGCATATCTGAGGTTATTGACTTTTCTCCTGGCAATCTTGATTCCAGCTTGTGCTTCAACCAGCCCAGGGTTTCTCATGATGTACTCTGCATGTAAGTTGTATAAGCAGGGTGACAATATGCAGCCTTGATGTACTCCTTTTCCTATTTGAAACCAGTCTGTTGTTCCATGTCCAGTTCTAACTGTTGCTTCCTGTCCTGCATATAGGTTTCTCAAGAGTCAGGTCAGGTGGTCTGGTATTCTCATCTCTTTCAGAATTCTCCAGTTTATTGTGATTCACACAGTCAAAGGCTTTGGCAAAAGCAGAAATAGATGTTTTTATGGAACTCTTTTGCTTTTTTGATGGCCCCTTAGATGTTGACAATTTGATCTCTGGTTCCTCTGCCTTTTCTATAACCAGCTTGAACATCTGGAAGTTCACGGTTCACGTATTGCTGAAGCCTGGCTTGGAGAATTTTGAGCATTACTTTACTAGCGTGTGAGATGAGTGCAATTGTGCGGTAGTTTGAGCATTCTTTGGGATTGCCTTTCTTAGGGATTGGAATGAAACCTGACCTTTTCCAGTCCTGTGGCCACTGCTGAGTTTTCCAAATTTGCTGGCATATTGAGTGCAGCACTTTTACAGCATCATCTTTCAGTATTTGAAATAGCTCAGCTGGAATTCCATCACCTCCACTAGCTTTGTTCATAGTGATGCTTTCTAAGGCCCACTTTACTTCACATTCCAGGATGTCTGGCTCTAGGTGAGTGATCACACCATTGTGATTATCTGGGTCATGAAGATCTTTTTTGTACAGTTCTTCTGTATATTCTTGTCACCTCTTCTTAATATCTTCTGCTTCTGTTAGGTCCATACCATTTCTGTCCTTTATCAAGCCCATCTTTGCATGAAATGTCCCCTTGGTATCTCTAATTTTCTTGAAGAGATCTCTAGTCTCTCCCATTCTGTTGTTTTCCTCTATTTCTTTGTATTGATTGCTGAAGAAGGCTTTCTTATCTCTCCTTGCTACTCTTTGGAACTCTGCATTCAAATGGGAATATCTTCCCTTTTCTCCTTTGCTTTTCACTTCTCTTCTTTTCACAGCTATTTGTAAGACCTCCTCAGCCATTTTGATTTTTTGCATTTCTTTTCCATGGGGATGATCTGGATCCCTGTCTCCTGTACAATGCCACGAACCTCCGTCCATATTTCATCAGGCACTCTGTCTATCAGACCTAGTCCCTTAAATCTATTTCTCACTTTCACTGTAACACCCACCTAAATATGTGATCCCTAAAGGGGATTTTAAAATCTTACTTCAAACTGAAAGTTCCTCGTAAACCCTAAGAGAGAGGTTTAATTGAAATCTTCAACTGCTGTTAGTTTTCTTAAGTCAATTTTTAAACATTTTCATTATGATGAAAATTGTGTTACAAAATTTACAATATTGCTATTAATAGAATCCATGAAATAGGGCATCATAGTTTCCAAAAAAAGTTCATTAATAGGTCTGACCAATGCCACTTTATAGTACAAATACTAAAGTGCTGAAAATATTTAGCTTATGAAGAAAACACAGTTTTAATTTAATAGATACTACAGATTCCATCCACTGTTTAGTAATTGAAAAATAGGAAAAGAAAAATATGTGCTAATACACTGCAATAAGTTTTCATATCTGCATTATAATTTATATTAGTTCTGGTTAATGCATTTGTTTTACTCATTTTAATTAAGTATTTATAGAGAAAATTCCATTCTGATCATCAAAGTACACCATTAAGTTATCACCACTGAGTCATAATCAAAATACAGGTAAGCACCATTTCCATAAACACTGGCATTTTATGAAGCCAATTTTCTGTCCTTTGGATTGGGGGGAAAAAAATGTGTACTTACTTGATACTATGAAATGTTGCCAGCTCACTTTTTAAAAGAGAAGGATCTATTTTTGACATACCTAATTGTTGGTTTCTGTCCCTAAACAAAGCTGAATTCTAACGGTTTTCCAGTCAACCTAGGGCTAATCAATGAATGAGAACAAGATATACCTGGATCCTTATGCTTGCTTAGGTCCTCATGAAGAAAACTGAGTAAAAAGATTATTCTGGGGTCACATCCATGTTTAGTTACAGTGAGACTGTTCTGGAAAACTAGAATATGGGAAGAGAAAATGAACCTCAAGCCTGGAAGGGACATCTGAGCCCTGCTGACTAGGTCTCAGGTGAGTCTGAGCACTGAGCAGAGAAGCAGTATAAACTCCAGGGCACGGAGGCAGGCGTCAGCGCAGTCATGACCCTGGGATGGGAAGGAAAAGGACTGAGATGAGACACATCTGAACAGTCACTGTGCTTTTGCCCCATGATGGTCTCAGGATTTATACACAGGCTGGGGCTTCCTTGGTGGTCCAGTGGTTACGAAGCTACCTTGCAGGGCAGGGAACATAGGTTCAGTCCCCCAGCCAGGAAGATGCTACATGCCAGGGAGCAACTAAGCCTGAGCACCACAACTACTGAGCCATGACTACCCAGCCTGTGCACCTAGATTCTGTGTTCCACAAGAGAAGACACACAGTAAGAGGACCACGCATCGCAACTAGAGAGCAGCCCTTGCTCTCTGCAACTAGAGAAAGAAGGTGTGAGGCAATGAAGACCCAGAACAGCCAAAAATAAATACTTTAACATAGGGTGAGAACTTAATTCCCAGTTACCAGAGACTTTCCTGGTTTAGCACTGACTTTGCTAAAGGTTGTCCAGGTTATTTTTCATACAAAATTTTCCTACTTTTGGGGGGGTATAAACTTTTTTAGATGATATATTTCAAAGCTCATTTATTGTTCAGTGTTACTCTTTTGTCCAGAACTAAAGGACAGACAGCTCTGAAAAATATGTCTGGCCACCACCAGAGATGAACAGTACAAAAAATGGTGACTTCCAATAGGGTTGTCTGTACTGTAAATTGTTAGAAAACCTGAAAAGGGTGAAAGTGAAAGTTGCTCAGTCGTGTTTGACTTTTTGCAACCCCATGGACTATGTCCATGGAATTTTCCAGGCCAGAAAACTGGAGTGGGTGGCCTTTCCCTTCTCCAGGAGATCTTCCCAACCCAGGGATGGAACCCCCGTCTCCTACTTTGCAGGCGGATTATTTGCTGAGCCACAAAAGGGAAGCTGGTAAAACCCCTTTCTCCTTGGATTCTAATCCATCACCATTAATACCAATGCAAATGTCTCCACGGTAATCAGGCAGATGAGTTTACTCAGTGTCAGTCTCTGGACATAGGTGGCACACTCTAGGAGCATAGGTGGCACTTAGTAATTACAATTCTTTTGTAATTACTGGCCCATTGCTTACAAATCAGAAGTACAGCAAAGAGATACACACATACATATTTATACATATAAACACACACACAGACATCTAAAACAAAACTAGCTTTAATTCAGTTGGGGGAGGAGCCCCCAAAGGGTTTCAGTGATCTTCTCTTTATTTTTCTATAAATCCCTGTAAACCAGTTAATCCCCTTAATTTCCCTAACCTCATTTACATCTCCAATGCTAATTTCCCACCAGGTTCTAAAATCCCTGGGTAAGGTATCTCCTTAGTCTTGTTTCTCTTTGTCTCTTTCAGTCCTTCCAATTTCAGGAGGAAACTTTCTCACTGCCTGTTCCTAAGTAGACCACTATTGTGGACTCTACAAAATGAGAGGTGGTTTGTTCTAATAAGAGGGAATCAAAAAAGAGATAATATAGAGTATTAACTCAACCATCGGCCATGAGAACATTCAGAATGTCTGTAGGGGCCTTATGTAAATTCAAGTTTATAAGTTCAGGAAAACAAGGAAATAAATGTTCATTCATTAACGTTCATGGAGTAAATATGCATACACCCATGCTCGCTCTCTCTCTCTCCTCTCTCACACTCACACACACACACACACACACACACACCTGTGTATGAACATTCATTCTGCACAAAGAAATCCCATTCACAAATTCTTCTTTTCATTATAATGTGTAGGACAGGCATTACAGAGCTGAATTTAAACATACTCTGCCAGTTTTAAAAAAGGAGTGAATTGGATATTTGTATTTGTAGAATGATTCCTGTATG
The DNA here is from genome assembly GCF_023699985.2 of Odocoileus virginianus. Classification (NCBI taxonomy): domain Eukaryota; kingdom Metazoa; phylum Chordata; class Mammalia; order Artiodactyla; family Cervidae; genus Odocoileus; species Odocoileus virginianus. The sequence continues at coordinate 18,049,807 of NC_069683.1, read as the reverse complement.
CAACTGCTATTATTGTGAAAACTTTGGCTGGAAGGGAATCTCTATTTGCAAGTCCTATTGGGCCTTTGCTAAGGAACAATTAAAGGAAAGAAAGGGAATTGAATACAATTCCCCTTTTAGCTGTCAGGTCTCTCCCTGGGGAGCCTCACATATCCCCAGGAGTATGTACCCCTCCCCAATCCTACCGCAAAATCAATAATATCTAAAGCAGACTAGACAAAGAGAGAATACTTATGGATCTCAAAGAGGTATAACCCTCATGTATCAGGTCATATGAGTTCATATAATAGAAAGTCTGAAGCCCTCGGAGGACCCAGAACATTGCTTCTTCCCACCCCACCCCCCCCAATCACTAAGTGTTCTTTCCACATAAACATCTGCATAACCTTTCTGCCTGTTCTACATCAGGATTCCTGTATTAAGTTCAAGATATCAAACAGTCTTGTATTCATCTTTGTCCTTTTTACAGAGGTTGGCCCAGGGTTTTGAATATATCAAAGCATAATGAATATTTGTAATATGAATGGGACAGTCTGAACTGATACAAAACACAGTATTTGAAAGAAAGATAAACTGCTGCATTATAACCAGAAACAGGATAGTTCTTTTGCCCAGTTCAACAGTTTTTAAATAATTGGTTTTAGTTGTCATTAATTTAAATGAAGAAATTTTACATTTAAGCAGATATTTGTTTAGACTTCTCTTGACATACCAGGAAATCTGATGGCTCTGGGCCTCTTTTCCCTCTGTCAGCAAATGGTTGGGGTGGAATAAAGAAACTCTTTAAAAGGGTGCATATTTCAGTTTGCCGTAGACCTCACCATTCCCTATTATTTTATACCTGGACTCTTTTACTCACCTGATTTCTTGGCCTCAGTTTCTGCTTGTGGGAAAAAGAAGTTAAACTGGTTTGTGGAGGTATATTTGGAGCCTCAGTAATCTCTGCGCACCCACAAGTCTAGCTGATCTTTAATTCCCTGGGCATTTCATGTGAAAGCATGTATACATTCATGTGTGACTTTTTTTTAGGGATGGTTTCATCAAATTTTCAAAAGAATGTATATCTCAAAAAATCTAGATTGAGGAATGAGTCCCTCAATAAGAAAATACCTACTATATGCAGAGTCTCGAGATCTCAGATCCTTTAAACCTTGACTATCTTACATTATGCATACAGGTTATATAAACACACATATACAACACCTCAGTTTTAACAGGGACTTTCCATGTAGCTAAGAAGTAATCAAAGATTCAGAGGAACACTGACTTAATTCACATTATACTTCAGACTGAATGGCACTCTCTCAATATCGATTCTCAGCTGAAACTCTCATTTCCTTTGGATGATGATCTCAGATCAGAACCCTCAGTCTCCACACTTCAGCCATAACAAGGGAGTACAGAGAAAGTCTTCAGACTCATGATAAAAGACTTCCCAACCTGAATCTAAAATAAATGTCTCAAATTTATACAAACTGTGACATTTTAGAAAATCAAAGGGCTTAATATTGACTCAATTTGAAGCATTCCATCTGATTAAATATACAAGGGCTTTCTTTGGTATTTAACTACCCTTGAATCTAGATGTAATCTTGCAAGCTGGAGCCTCTTCCTTGTTTAAAATATTATTTATTGGCTCATCTTATTTTTATTTTTTAGAGTGAGTTACACACGCCCCAGAACAACTCTTTCTGTGTTCTCGGCAGATTTACTTAACACCACCTGGGTTATAAAGGTAGGCTGAAACCAGAGGAAGTTTTTAATCCCATGAAAAAGATTGCCATTAAAAGGAATTTTAGACTTGCTAAAAAAAAGACAACGGGCCCAAATGCAGGTGCTTATGCAAAACCCCGCATCACCAAACTAAGACTTAAAAAATTAGTTTCAGTTTTCCCAGAAGTGGAATCTGAAAGCAGTCAATCAAGAATCACCTGATCAACATTACTTGGGGCATCTGCCTGACCCTGTGTGTGTGCTCAGTCGCTCAGCTGTGACCAGCACTTTTAAGATTCTGTGGTCTGTAGCTGGCCAGGGATTCCCCAGGCAAAAATACTGGACTAAGTTGACACCAGGGGATCCTTCCTGACCCAGGGGATCTCCCCCATCCAGAGATGGAATCCAAGTCTTCCAAGTCTCCTGCACTGCAGGCAGATTCTCTAATGCTGGGCCATCAGGGAAACCCATCTGATACACCCTTGCTGTCTCCTAAAGCAAGGGTGCTTTGTAGTCAAACAACTTTGCTGTCGAGGGTAATTTTCTTATTGCTGCTCCTTTCTGTCTATAAAAGTCTTTCATTTTGTACAGTTCCTCAGAGTTCCTTTCTATCCACTAGACTGGATGCTGTCTGATTCAAGTTGATTTTGCTCAAATAGACACTTAAAAGGTTTAATATGTCTCAGTTTATCTTTTAAAGAATCCAAGAGGTCACCTCCAAAATGGATACGCTTTCCTGGAATAGTACATTGAAGAGGTTTTGAGAAATGAGAACCACCCTATTTGAAACTGCCAAATGTGCAGAAGCAACACTCTCATTCCAGTTTTCTGCACAGGGTGGAGTATCTTGCTCCCAAACTGCAAAATATTAATGGGAAATTCTTAGCAAGAATAGGTACAGTTATTGGTGCCAAGTCAGGGGGTGGGGTGATAAAGAATATGCAAAGGAGCTTGTTTCTAATGGTATTAGAGATGCCTTTTCAGAATTACTGGGAAAGGAAAGCTTGTGATACATATGTATATTATATATATCTCCTAATGTTTTAAATGGGATTTTCTGACCACATATAAATGTTGACTACAAATTGGCACTTGCCATTTACCTTCTACAAAGATTAAATCAGGTGCTGTTGCAGCTGCTGATTTTCAACACCCTCTGAAAGGCATTCAGGGTGGAGAGCAGAAATGAGGGAAAAAAACGGGCAGAACAGGACTTTAGATAGTTAGATATTTTCAGGTGTCAATTTTATGAGCCCAATTCTTGTATATCGTCCTATCTAGAAAAACACTACAATCCTTCATGTTGATGACGGCTCTTTGTGACTAGCAAAAACCTTCTGCAAAAAATATGTGCTTGATTGCATGTACTCCCCCCTCAGCAAAACAACATACATAATAACCTCCCCGCTGCCTCTGTGGAGCAGTTCCTCAGAGCTGTCTGAGGTGCTGTATCAGAGCCTACAGTTCTCATTCTGCCCCCAAGAAAACTTAACTCACAATTCTCACATTGTGTAATTTTTTTTAAGTCAGCATAAAGATATTCAGACACTGTGATGACTGACTTGCAGAACTGTTCCATTCTAAAGCACTGTGCCTACTTAGTCACTCTGTCATGTCCAACTCTTTGCGACACAATGGACTATAGCCAGGCTCCTCTGTTCACGGGATTTTTCAGGCAAGAATACTGGAATGGGTTGCCATTTCCTCTTCCAGGATACCTTCCCTACCCAGGGGTCGAACCTGCATCTCCTGCTTTGCAGGCAGATTCTTTACCTCCTGAGCCATCAGGGAAGCTCTCTTAAAGGGTCAAAATAGTGTATTTTATGTAGGAATCTATGATAATGAATGGAATAGGAAATGGATACCCACTCCAGTATTCTTGTCTGGAGAATCCCATGGCCAGAGGAGCCTAGCGGATTATGTATGGCCCATCAGATAGGAAAGAGTTATCATGAAATTGACTCATATAGCACTGTGGATTCCATATAACTTTATCACATACATTATGCTGCATGACCATTATAAGCTGGGAGCCATCAGTGAGTAGTGGTGGAATCATCATCCACAACCACACACTCATTCACATACACACTAACTCACACAATTCACATATATAGTACTTGAATGTGTACACACACATTCTCACACACTGGCACATATACACATTCAGAATTCACACATGCTCACAAACATATATATATATATATCTATAGGTATGTACTCACAAATACAGTCATGCATGTATGCTTCTGGAATGTGTATGGGTCTAAATTGTTGCTCTTCTACAACTGTAGTGTGCTAAAGATAAACTTCCTAAATCAAAATATGTGGACAAGAACTTATGTACCTCAATTCTCTGGCACAGATCCATAAATTAAAGGGAAACAAAGGAAGAAAAGGAACTGTAATCCCATTCCAACTAAGAAGGTTTACAATTGTAGGAGTTTATTTGTCAACCTTTTTGTGTCTTGAATGTCTCCTTGATACATTGGGCCAGGCTACTTGTTCCATGATGATAAACTTTGTCACATAATAGCAGATATATTGGGTTTCTGAAATACCCAGATCTTGAATTGCAGTTACAATACTTGTAAACAGAGGCAAAAACATGCCAGGGAAATTGAAAGCAGGTGTGGCGCCTAAAGAGCAAGGGTTTACTTAAAGGCTTGTTAGCTAATATCACTAGCATTCACCCAAATCTGACCTCTAAGCTCCTTTACAAGCATCTAACTATGTTTCTCCGCAAAACAAATTTTTTTCCAATTTATGCTTTTAAGTTATTTAACTTAAAAGTCAGAGCAAAAATGAGCCACATGGAGAGACCAGAAGGAGTGTAGGTGGAAAGATTAAAATTGAAGCATAATTCACTGTATAATGCACATTTCCTTGCCACAACTCTGCTCTCTCCACCTCCCTAAAGCTCCCTTCTTCATCACCTTTTCTCTAGTATTTCTCTGTGGTTCACCCACATCATTTTTCTCTTAGATCTTCAGGGACCTGTACTGTAATGAAATCTCCAGTTTGCTAATGGGCAATAGAATAATAGAGTTGCATGCTGACCCATATTTTGCATGTTAATTTGTGTCAACCAGGGATACCTTCTTTTTTTTGGTTAAATGTTTCCACCCTGGGTGAAATTCTAGATGAAAAACCCACAGACAAATCACGGACACAAACGACCAGTAGTAAACAAGCAGCTGTCTTTCAGTTCTTACCACGTGGAAAGACTCTAATTGGCCTGGATGGTAATTGTGAGCTGGGAGACAATTACCAGACAAAAGGAGTCCCTGGTTTGCACCTTCGCATTCCAATGAACCACCTGCTTTGGTTTGTTTCTTTGTTTCCCTGCAAGCCTCATCCAATCCCCAAAAGATGATACAGAGTAGAACCTCTTGGCAAGGGAAGAAATACAAAGGAAGGAATTTAACCCAGAGCCTTTGATGTGAAAGGACTGAATTGTTCCCTCTTTTGTTTCAGCAGTGCCTGAAATGGATGTGGGAGAACCAGATTGACTTGCACCCCAAACAGGCAAGTCCTAGGAAGAGAAACTCAAATCCTCTTGGTTCTTGAACTTTATGGCCTTAGACCAAACCAGGAGCATGTGTAAAAAGACAACGTTATTGAATTATAAGCAGCTCTTCCCTGTCTTCCCAAGATGTTGGATGTGACAAGGGGATTTTATTCACTGAAGATGTTAAATGTCATTCCTATTCCTCAAACTTGCTGTGTAAGAAAGTCTGTATCGAGGGTTATTCTTTCCACTTACTTTCTAGGTCGATAATAATGTTTAATATTTCAGTCGTCACTCTGTGTCAGGCTAAGTCACTTACATATATTATCTCAGTTAAATATCCAGGATACATAGTCATTCTTATGCCATTCTCATAGTCATTTTACAGATGAGGAAACTAAGGCTCAGGGAAATTAAATTATGCAAGTTTGTGCAGTTAGTGACAAAATGAACTACTGTACCCAACGCTCTCTGATGCTATACTCTCACCCTTAGCATTTATTATCACTATGATAAAAAAAAGAGGCAAAATCAGAAGGATACTAAATAATCATGGATAATAAACAGTCTGTATTATTAGTCAGCAGTGTTCAGTTACACTATTTCTATTGCACTTTAGCACATTTCTCACCTGAACCTCATAACCACTGAGAATGATAGATAAGGATTTATAGTTCCCTTTTGATGACTGAGAACCCTGAAATGACAGGTCAAATGACTTTTCAAAATCACACAACATATATGCAAGCTCCCAGCCTCATTATCAGATACACACAATATGGAGCAGGAGAAATAAGACTCCAAATTTTTGATAATTTAAGAACTGTCATCTTTCCTGTGGGTGAGATTTATAAGCTAAAGTATGAGTGTCACATGGCCCCAGGAAAATTTTAGCTAGACAATATGACTAATAAGATTACTGGTAGGGTCCTGGATAAGTGCAAGAGGGAGTATATATATTCTAGTAACAAGAGAAAGAATTGAAGAAAAACTTTGCACCATGTCACACTGGTGGAAGAAGAAATGCAAGCATGCACAAGTAAACAATATGAATCTTTGACTGTAGGCTAATAATTTTGCCAAACAATCCATCAGTCATCTGGACAATGGTTTAGCATGGGAGGGAGAATCCAGGAAATCAGTGTATTCAGAATAGTCTTTTCCCAAATATCCATTGTTTATCTTAACAGTCTTCTTGACTCCAAAACAGTGAGAGATAATCAGTAACAGTTTTCCTTCTCTCTCTTTTTTTTTTTTGTCTAATGATATCCTTTTGATCAGACTGAGTCTAGGACCTGGTGAGAACAGAAACAAATTTTTTAACTACCATAGGAAACTTACAAATGAAAGTGGTAGCAATCCATCCATACATACATGCAGTCCATTTTCAGATCTAACAAAGTGTTAAGTGGTATGCTATAGATTTCAGAAGTTCAGAGAATAAAGTAAATATTTACCATTTTCAAACGAGTTGCTTAGAAGGCAATCACCAGATCCACTGGTACAGAAAACTGCATTAAATCTCCCCCATGGAAACTAATTTTTCCATGAGCTAAAAGACATTTACATTGTCTTTAAAATGCATAGTATTCAGTGTGGTTGAGTGTAGCTGTATTGATCCAAGTCTCTTCTGGAATATTTTCACTGTAGTTCAGCCATAAAAGCTATCAGGGCATTTCACCTGAAGTCTATGGTGCCTCTCCCTTGAATATGTAACCTTGAGCCCTCTTGATAGCTCATTAACACCCATTTTTCTTAGCTGTAGTTAGATGCTTCCTGTCATCCATTTCAACAAGCATTTCTTGAAAATCATTACTCATCACTGGTTTTTTCCCATTGTTTGCTATTTACTGGCGAAGACTATACACTGATGTCATTTAATCTCATAAGTTTTATGCTAAGACAAAGGATATGTCTCTTTAATGACTCACATACAGAATTTAAAATTGGAAGAGATCTATGGGTTTTTGCTTGATTTCCTTCATTTTGTCAGTGGGGAAACTGAGGCAAAATATTTAAATGGAATACCCAGCCAGCATAGTTAACAGTTGATATTGGAAGAGACCCACTCTTTACTTTTCCTGTCTTTTTACATTTCTCTGGGTTGTCTCACTCCCATGGAATATTTATACCCTCCTGGCATTTGAAAGCAAGTTAGTAGAAATATAATTACTACCTGGTATTTGCTACTGGATGGATAAAATAATCCCGACCATGGAGATAGGAGGATGGGTTGACGCTGATGCCTTAATCTGCCATGGCCAAATGCTCTTACTTTTCTGGGAGCTCCTGCAGACTTCAAATAAAGATATGTGCTCCTTTGGTGTTAAACAGATGAGAGAAGGCCAATTGTGAGTTCATAGAGCTTTGGTTGAAAACAACAAATCAGCTCAGTAATGTGAGGGGTCCAAGGAGTCCTTGTCCAGATGGGATCAGTAATATCTCTGTAATGCAGATATTGCCCAGCTATTGTAGGAGGCTGATTTACATCTGGAAATGATTTTCCTACCTCCATGAGAGAAGTACACCTTTTGTGGTAGTGGTCATTTACTCGCTGAGTTGTGTCTGACTCTTTTGTGACCCCATAGGCTGTAGCCAGCCACGGTCCTGTGTGCAAAGGATTTCCCAGGCAAGAATACTGGAGTAGGTTGCCATTTCCTTCTCCAGGGGATCTTTCTGATCCAGGAATAGATCCTGTGTCTGCTGCATTGGCAGATGGATTCTTTACCACTGAGCCACCAGGGAAGCCTGAAGCTGAGTCAAAGAGCAACCTGTGGGTTTCTTCCACTCCCGAAAATGATGGAAATTTCCACACAGTAAATTTTAAGTAGGTACAAAAGTCACAGCACCGTTCTCACTTCATGGCCATCGTGTCTACTAGAAGGAAGTAACAATCACAAATTTTACAGAATTTTACAGAACAATCACAAAGTTTACAAAACTATGTTGTGCCTTTTATTTTTCATCCTGACTGCTAAAATCTAAAGACCAGAGAGCTAATCAGAAGGAAAAGAGCAGAGAAGCTAGGCCTGTTTTATCCACAAGAACATATGAACTGACTATATTGTTGGTTAACATCATTGTTTCAAAGAGCTTTAATGGTTGAGTTTTGTTCTTAGAAATGCTTTTAAAGTAAGAATTGTGTATTATCTTTATAAAGACATGATTGTAACATGCGCTTCTGTGTTTTGAGTGCCAGGTATTGGGTTAGGTGCTTGGCAACCATGGTTCATTTCCTTTCCTCTTTCATTGCACAAGGAAAGCTTCATTCCCTTTTTTCTTTTTCTTTCTTTTTTTTTTTTTTTTTCCACCAGACAAGGACACAGACTTAGTAAGACTAAGTAACCTAAATCACATAGCTAATAAGTGGAGGGACTGTTGAGTATGTCTTTCTGACTCTAATTCTTGGGCCCCAGAGGGAGTATGAAAACAGAACACTTGCTCAACGACCGTACATGTGCTATGTGGCCAACTCTAGAGATATCACACTGTCTGTCTGACTCTAGGGCAAAGAGAAGATTAAAGAAATTAGTCTCGATTAAAATGTGATGGCAATTGGGGATAGAACAGTCATTGTCTGGAGTATTGCAGAGCAATTCTGTAGATCCCTGACTTAAGGTGAAAGTAAAAGTCGCTCAGTCATGTCTGACTCTTTGCGACCCCATGGACTATACCATCCATGGAATTCTCTAGGCCAGGATACTGGAGTGGGTAGCCTTTCCCTTCTCCAGGGGATCTTCCCAACCCAGGGACCGAAGCCAGGTCTCTCACATTGCAAGTAGATTCTTTACCAGCTGAGCTAACAGGGAAGCCCTCCCTGACTTAAAGTTATGTCTAATTTTGCTGAAACAAAAATTTAAATTGTGCACATCTTGAGGCAGAGGGACTGCCGTGCATCAGTGATTCAGTTGTTTGGGAATGAGCCTAGCCACCACCCAGCATCTTCACGTCGCTGTTGCTTGCTTTCCTCTGCTGGTCACTGCTTTGATCATAAGTCTCATGAAATGACAGACTTAGGTTTACGGTGACAAGCGGTTCAGAAAACAAAGCCATTTGCCCTCCCTTATTTCTGTGCCTCAGAGAGAGCTAAGTGACGTGAAGTGATAGCCACTCAGCCGTGGCTGCTTCTCTGCGACCCCATGGCCCGTCCATGGGACTCTCCAGGCAACAGTACTGGAGTGGGTGCCTTTCCCGTCTCCAGGCGGTCTTCCTGACCCAGGGACTGAACCTGGGTCTCCGACACTGCAGGCAGATGCTTTACCTTCTGAGCTACCGGAGAAGCCCACAGAGTCTAAAAATGTGACAGTTCTTGGTTATAAAAACAAACAGAATAAAACTCTTTAGAAATTACTTCCATTTGGTAAGTTTTTTTTTAACTTTTTTTTCCATTTATTTTTATTAGTTGGAGGCTAATTACTTTACAATATTGTAGTGGTTTTTGTCATATATTGACGTGAATCAGCCATGGATTTACATGTATTCCCCATCCTGGTCCCCCCTCCCACCTCCCTCTCCACCCGATCCCTCTGGGTCTTCCCAGTGCACCAGGCCCGAGCACTTGTCTCATGAACCCAACCTGGGCTGGTGATCTGTTTCACCCTAGATAATATACATGTTTCGATGCTGTTCTCTTGAAACATCCTACCCTCGCCTTCTCCCACAGAGACCAAAAGTCTGTTCTGTACATCTGTGACTCTTTTTCTGTTTTGCATATAGGGTTATCGTTACCATCTTTCTAAATTCCATATATATGCACTAGTATACTGTATTGGTCTTTATCTTCCTGGCTTACTTCACTCTGTATAATGGGCTCCAGTTTCATCCATCTCATTAGAACTGATTCAAATGAATTCTTTTTAATAGCTGAGTAATATCCCATGGTGTATATGTACCATAGCTTCCTTATCCATTCTTGAGGGGTCATTGTCTATTATTTACACGGACTATCATAAAAACAATGATATTTGCAAATTGAGAATATAATCCTTCTGGATATCAAGATTACTCAGGTTTTGGATATCTACATGTAAAATAATGAATTTGGACCCCCTAAATCAAACCATATATAATAAATAACATGAGTAAAAGACCAAACCAGAAGAGCTGATACTGTAAATAAAACTCTTAGAATAAAATATAGGTGTAAATCTTAGTCATCTTAAATTAGGCAATAGCTTTTTGGCTATGACAGCAAAAGGCAAAAGCAACCACAGGAAAAATAAATAAATAGGACTTTACCAAAATTTTAAATGTTTTTGTACCTAAGGATATCACAAAGAAAGTGAAAACGCAATTCACAAAATAGGAGAAAATATCTGCAAATCATACATTTGACGAGTCTTGTATTCACAATATATACAGAACATCAGCCCTCAATAAGAAAAAGATGACCCAATTTTAAAAATTGATAAAGGCTTTAAATAGATGTTTCCCCAAAGAAGATACATCAAAGGCAAATTATACACATAAAGATGCTCAACCTTATTGCTTATTAGAAAAATTCAAATCAAAACCACAATGAGATACTACTTAATACCCTAGTATTATTATACTATGATAATAATGGTGATGATGACAGTGGTGATGATATGGAAAAGTTGTAATTTCCCTACATTGCTGGTGGTAATGTAGAATGGTGCAGCCACTATGAAAAACAGTTTGACATCTTCTCAAAAAGCTAAACATAGAATCAGCAAACCATCCAGCAACTCTCCTCTGTAATAGGATCTAACTTCATTTTTTGACGTTTGACTGTTAAGAGCTCTTAAGTCTCACCACCATCTTTCTCTGACCAAACTAATACAAAAGCCCAGGTATTCCCTCTTTTGGCATTGTTGGGTGATTCAAGCTACTGAGCCTCCTCCCCTTGTGTGGGATCATCACCCTAGCTCTGTCCTCTAACCACTAAGTAAAAACTCAAGCCAGTCTTCTTTTCCTTCCCCCTTTAGCAATTTTTGGGCTGGATTAGGAGGCCTGCCTTGCTCTCCCGAGAAAGTCTCATTATAAAAATTTTCCATACCCTCTTGGTTTGTGTAGCAACAGCAGTCTTGACATGCAAACCAAATTTTGGGTGAGGCAACATCCTGTTTCTATGTAATGACTTTTTTGCCTAAGATCACTGAAAGCATATGTTCATACAAAACTGGACATGAATGTTCATAGCTGTATATAATAGCCAAAAAGTAGAAAAAAATCCAAATGCCTCTTAACTGAGCAATAAATAATTAAAATGTAGTCTATTTATACAATGGGATATTGGGCATAAAAAAAATTAAGCTATTGTATGCAACACATAATGGATAAACTCTGAAAAAATTACACTAAGGGAAAGAAACCAGTCATGAAAGGTCACAAATTCTTTGCTTCCACTTATGTGAAATGTCCAGAATAGGCAACTTAATAGAGGTGGGAAGTGGATTAGGGGCTGGGGAGAGGGGAGGATTGGGGAATGGCTGCTTAATAGGTGTGGAGTTTCTTTGGGGATGAGGATATGCTTTGAAATTAGATAGTAGTGAACACTGTGAATGTACTAAAGCCCAGGAACCTGTATGTATTAAAGCGGTGACTGTTAAAGCATGTTAATTCTATTTTAATGAAAAATAATTAAAAAATAAAACACATTTTTTTTAATTAAGAAAGATTACCAAGGTTTATCACCTTTAAGTAAAGCCTTGGTAACCCTATTCTTCGCTCAAAAGATACTGATGACTCCATATTAATCAGAGAGTTAAAAATCTAATATGATTTCAGGACTGTAAGGTATAAGCGAACCCAAGTCTCATCTATTTATATTTTTCACTATTCAACTTGAACCCTTATGTTCCAGAAACACCAACTGTGCCCAGACTTCCTTCCTTGTATAACTGGTGTTTTTCTGCTTGGGACAGATCTAATCATTCTTTTGGAGTTCTTTGTCCTTTGAGGTCAAGTTATAAAGCTAAGCATCAAGTCCTCCCGAGAGTATTTTCTCCTCTTTGTCTCCTAAAGCATTTTATCAATGGATCTCTCCCAGTTTTCTCAAACTCTCAATTTTGTACTTGACTTTCTGCCCCTGTCATAACTTTTCTACATTATGCTAAAATCCTTGGCAGCAGAATACTTTGTTTTAACTTTTTCTTTTTAAGATGTAGATACTAAAAACAAATGGATTCAAGAAAAGGTAGGTGCATGGGTAGGTGACTACATTTGCAAATTAAATAACAAACTGAATAACAGCAAAGTGCACTGAAAATCTGTAAGAGGAAATATTGAGCTAAGATATTCAGTGTAGTCTTAATCTCTCTTCTTGATATTTTTGTTCACCTTGAAAATTTCTAGTGCTCCTTGTGTAATGGCTAATATGTTATCTGGAGACTGTACACTTTCATTCATCTCAGAAATCTCTATGGTTTCATTTTGTGATGAGTATAGATTTATTGTTAAGGAGTTAAAACCTTGAACTTCTATTCCGTTGTTGTTGTGCTTAGTCACTCAGTTGTGTCTGACTCTTTGAGATCCCATGGACTATAGCCCGCCAGGCTCCTCTGTCCAAGGGGATTCTCCAGGCAAGAATACTGAAGGGGGTTGGCATGGTCCTCCTCCAGTGAATCTTCCCAGCCCAGGGATCGAACCATGATCTCCCTCACTGCAGGCAGATTCTTTACCATGTGAATTATTCCATTACACTGTACAGATCGAGTGAATTTCACTGACAGATGTAGCTGCCAGGAATGCTGCAGGGAACCTTGTATTGAGAGGGAGAGGAGTGCCCTTGGGAGAGAAAAGAAGTCTAAAGCCCTAAAAACACTAATGGGCTTGACTTGTTGGAGGGATGGAATGGGGAAGTGGAAGAGAGATTCAAGAAGGAAGGGGTCTATGTATACATATAGCTGACTTACATCATTGTATAGCAGAAACTAATGCATCATTGTAAAGCAATTACATTCCAATAAAAAGTGTATTCTGGAAAAGAAAAAAAAAAGACAACTCCCTGCTTTTTTATTTTGTATACTTCCAGTTTTTTGTTGTTAGTTTATTTCCTTTGATTATTTTTCTCTTGGGATAGTCAAAACATAAGGTACTTCACCTCATAAATATATTACTGTTTAAGAAAGGGAGAGTGAGAAGCATTGTGAATGGGGAGACTAATCTGCAGAGTTTCAAGAGTTAGGTGCTAGATTATACAGGGCTTGGTAGGGCATTGAAAACAGTATGTTTTATGCTAAGATCAATGAGGATCCACTGAAAGGATTGAAGTAGTGACATAACCTGAGCAAATTTAAGCTTTGGAAAGTTAACTCAGTTAGGTTAGTATGCGGCTGTGTAAGAAATAGATTGGATAGAAGCAAAGACAAAATCAGAGAGGATGGCTAATAGGATGTTATTGTATTAATCAGATGAGAAGCAATGAGAGCAAGTGGAAGTGAAATTAAGAAGACATGTACAGATTTACTGGAAGAGGAAATGGCAACATACTCCAGTAATCTTGCCTGAAAAATACCATGGACAGAGGAGCCTGGAGGGCTTCAGTCCATAGGGTCACAAAGAGTTGGACACAACTGAAGTGACTTAGAATGCATGTACAGATTTAAAATGAATTTTGTATTTAGAAGTAACAGAATTTCTGTGTCATTTACTAAAATGGGAAAATACCCTATCCTGGGCATTGACATAATACTTATGTGGCTTTAAGTGTATCCCAGGCATAAAGACTATGAAGATTCCCAAAAGCATGGACATTGTCTTTATGGTCTGAAAGACAACATCTTTCAACTATGAAAGTTGAAAATCAATAAACTTCTGTTTAATGAGTAAGACAGAATTTACCAATGACCCATTAAAGTATGATCAACTCATAGATGGGATATGGAAGAAAACTCCACTGATTGGGAGGAAAATGGTAATCCATGGGTTCATTTCTACCATCTCCTCTGGTAATAACTCCAAATGCACTAGGATTGGCAGTTAACATCAAGGAGGCATCATAGCACAGAGGCGAAGAAAGCTGTATTTACAACCAATCAGAACTAAATTTGAATCACAATTTCATCACTCTATAGCTCTGTGACCCTGAAAGGTTTATTTAACGCTTCTCTGCTTAAGTATATTTATCGGTAAAATTGGATATACCATTATAGTTCTTGAACAGTTGTAGTGAGGTCAATGGCATGTAAATATTTAAACAATGCCAAGTGTAACAGCTATTAATAACTGGTGATTCTTAAATCAAATTAGAGACTTCCTGGTTAGTGTGAGAGGCCTACAAATGAAGAACTACTCCCAGACTAAAATTAAGGCTGTATTTACTCAAAGACAGAGTCTCTCTGGATGTGATCTTTTGACTATCAACATTAGACACGCCCTGGGATTTCATAATAAACTTATATTCTAGAGTTTCTCAAGCTGAATGAGTTGGAATCCCTAAAACATTTTATCATTAAAAAAAAAAAAAAAAACCCTCCAACTCTGACAAAATATTTTGTATCCTGAAGCTTAACACCATGATTTAATGAGTTCTTGATAAAAACCCATGTCCTTGGTTCCAAACTTCACTGGTGGCTCAGAGGGTAGAATGTCTGCCTACAATGCAGGAGACCCAGGTTGGATCCCTAAGTCTGGAAGATCCTCTGGAGAAGGAAATGGCAACCCACTCCAGTACTTTTATCCGGAAAATCTCATGGATGGAGGAGCCTGGTAGGCTACAGTCCATTGGGTCGCAAAGAGTTGGACACAACTGAGCGAATTTCACTTTCACTTTTGGTTCTAAAAGCTCTCTCTTGTGTATGGTGTTAGAAAGTGTTCTAGTTTCATTCTTTTACACGTGGTTGACCAGTTTTCCCAGCTCCACTTGTTAAAGAGGTTGTCTTTTTTCCATTGTATATCCTTGCCTCCTTTGTCAAAGATAAGGTGACCATAGGTTCGTGGATTTATCTCTGGGCTTTCTATTCTGTTCCATTGATCTATATTTCTGTCTTTGTGCCAGTACCATACTGTCTCGATGACTGTGGCTTTGTAGTATAGTCTGAAGTCAGGCAGATTGATTCCTACAGTTCCATTCTTCTTTCTCAGGATTACTTTGGCTATTCGAGGTTTTTTGTATTTCCATACAAATTGTGAAATTATTTGTTCTAGTTCTGTGAAAAATACCGTTGGTAGTTTGATAGGGATTGCATTGAATCTATAGATTGCTTTGGGTAGTATAGCCATTTTGACAATATTGATTCTTCCAATCCATGAACACGGTATATTTTTCCATTTGTTTGTGTCCTCTTAGATTTCTTTCATCAGTGTTTTATAGTTTTCTATGTATAGGTCTTTTGTTTCTTTAGGTAGATATACTCCTAAGTATTTTATTCTTTTTGTTGCAATGGTGAATGGTATTGTTTCCTTAATTTCTCTTTCTGTTTCCTCATTGTTAGTGTATAGGAATGCAAGAGATTTCTGTGTGTTAATTTTATATCCTGCAACTTTACTGTATTCATTGATTAGCTCTAGTAATTTTCTGGTAGAGTCTTTAGGGTTTTCTATGTAGAGGATCATGTCATCTGCAAACAGCGAGAGTTTCACTTCTTCTTTTCCTATCTGGATTCCTTTTACTTCTTTTTCTGCCCTGATTGCTATGGCCAAAACTTCCAAAACTATGTTGAATAGTAGTGGTGAGAGTGGGCACCCTTGTCTTGTTCCTGATTTCAGGGGAAATGCTTTCAATTTTTCGCCATTGAGGGTGATGCTTGCTGTGGGTTTGTCATATATAGCTTTCATTATGCTGAGGTATGTTCCTTCTATTCCTGCTTTCTGGAGAGTTTTAATCATAAATGGATGTTGAATTTTGTCAAAGGCTTTTTCTGCATCTATTGAGATAATCATATGGTTTTTATCTTTCAATTTGTTAATGTGGTGTATTACATTGATTGATTTGCGGATATTAAAGAATCCTTGTATTCCTGGGATAAAGCCCACTTGGTCACTCAAAATGGATTAAAGATCTAAATGTAAGACCAGAAACTATAAAACTCCTAGAGGAGAACATAGGCAAAACACTCTCCGACATAAATCACAGCAGGATCCTCTATGACCCACATCCCAGAATTTTAAAAACAAAAGCAAAAATAAACAAATGGGACCTAATGAAACTTAAAAGCTTTTGCACAACAAAGGAAACTATAAGCAAGGTGAAAAGACAGCCCTCAGATTGGGAGAAATAATAGCAAACGAAGCAACAGACAAAGGATTAATCTCAAAAATATACAAGCAACTCCTCCAGCTCAACTCCAGAAAAATAAATGACCCAATCAAAAAATGGGCCAAAGAACTCAACAGACATTTCTCCAAGGAAGACATACAGATGGCTAACAAACACATGAAAAGATGCTCAACATCACTCATTATCAGAGAAATGCAAATCAAAACCACAATGAGGTACCATTACACGCCAGTCAGGATGGCTGCTATCCAAAAGTCTACAAGCAATAAATGCTGGAGAGGGTGTGGAGAAAAGGGAACCCTCTTACACTGTTGGTGGGAATGCAAATTAGTACAGCCACTATGGAAAACAGTGTGGAGATTTCTTAAAAAGCTGGAAATAGAACTGCCATATGACCAAGCAATACCACTTCTGGGCATACACACCAAGGAAACCAGATCTGAAAGAGACATGTGCACCCCAATGTTCATCGCAGCACTGTTTATAATAGCCAGGACATGGAAGCAACCTAGATGCCCATCAGCAGACGAATGGATGAGGAAGCTGTGGTACATATACACCATGGAATATTACTCAGCCATTAAAAAGAATTCATTTGAATCAGTTCTAATGAGATGGATGAAACTGGAGCCCATTATACAGAGCAAAGTAAGCCAGAAAGATAAAGACCATTACAGTATACTAACACATATATATGGAATTTAGAAAGATGGTAACGATAACCCTATATGCAAAACAGAAAAAGAGACTCAGATGTATAGAACAGACTTGTGGACTCTGGGAGAAGGCGAGGGTGGGATGTTTCAAGAGAACAGCATTTAAACATGTATATTATCTAGGGTGAAACAGATCACCAGCCCAGGTCGGGTTCATGAGACAAGTGCTCGGGCCTGGTGCACTGGGAAGACCCAGAGGGATCGGGTGGAGAGGGAGGTGGGAGGTGGGACCGGGATGGGGAATACATGTAAATCCATGGCTAATTCATTTCAATGTATGACAAAAACCACTGCAATGATGTAAAGTAATTAGCCTCCAACTAATAAAAATAAATGGAAAAAAAAAAAAGAAATACTTTGTGCGTGACCTACGGGTCGAACACTAAAAATAAATAAATAAATAAATAAATAAAAGCTCTCTCTTGCTCTGCCTCATAAAGTTTTCTCGGGAGAGCTGACTGATAAAGGCTGATGATTTTACTAACCTACATCCTCTCCCATTTCTTGCTTGTACTTCTTTCCACCCTTGAACTGCAAAGACATGAACAATGAATTGACACCGTCTTTTATACAGCTGGCTTTTACACAAGTCAACTATTCGGAGAATTCAGTTTACCAAGGCATATCTGGAATTCAACCCCTCCAGGAGTCTCGGGGCAGGAGAAAAACATGAATTATATTCTAATGTCCTGTCTTTGTTTACTTTTTAAACTGATCCCTGCAACAGCTATCCAAACTATGCTCTTTAGAGACTGAATTTCATTCTCCTGTTTTTGCTTTTCCAGTGAATGCTATAATTCTTTTTTGTGATGTTACAATTCTGATTCTTCCTCTGCTTTTCTCACAGGAGAGCTTTTCTAGTTGTTTCTCTTGCTTGCCTAGGCCTCTTGATTGAATTTCACCTTATCCTTCTTTTTCACTCTAAACCACTGATCTCTCCACTACTGAATCTTTTTATTCTTTTTTCAAGTTTGGGCAATAGCATACAGCATGCCTTAGCAACCAATATAATCATTAAGAGCAAGCAAAGAAGAGTAAGTTCACCTTAAAAGATGATCATATGTTAATTTTTCCTAAAAAAGTTTTGTTTTTTTTTTTTTTTTTTCAAAAAAATTATCAGATTTCATAGCAACAGAGCAAATTATAATAACCCAGACCACTCAATCTTCCTATCTCTAACACTTTTTATTAAATCCTCTAGGTTCTGCTTTGTATTAGGTAAAATAACCAGAACCACGTATTCCTGGGATAAAACATTGTATCTGACTACCTACCCATCCTATCTTGTTTGTAGACATCCTACCCACTGTGAGTGATATAATGGATATAATGATTCAAAGGATATATGCAAAGATAATGGAGAAGTCTGAATATATATTACTCTCTCTGCAAATATTAACAATTCTGTTTAAAAGACATTACTCAGGGACCTCCTGGAGGCCCAGTGGTTAGGACTTTACTTTCCAATGAAGTGGGTGTGATTTCCATTCCTGATCAGGGAGCTAAGACCTCACATGCCTCACAGTAAAAAACAAAACAAAATAAAGCATAAGACAGAAGCAATATTGTAAGAAATTCAATAAACACACCCAAAAAATGGTCCACATTAAAAAAAAAAAAAAAAAGGACATTGCTCAAAATTCTAGAAAACTAGAAAACTCCAAGAAAGATAAGAGTCCTCAACAGAAAAATTCATGGGCTATATTCTGATGGAGTTTGAGTCCCAGGGAAAAAATCATTTCTCCTCAGTTGGAATCACACGTCTCTTATCCAAACATGTCATCTACATAAGGAAACCTGATGGCCAAAGACCTTGGAGCCAAATTTGGTGCCCTACTTTCTGTTCATTTCTTTTTGGCATCTGGTATTGTCTATTCCATCTGCTTCCTTTAATGGTCTCTGCTCCCTTTCATATTTAAAAGTTTCATTTTGCTCCATATTTAAGTTGTAAATCCAGTTAACTTCTTTAGGAGTTAAACATATTATACATCTTAAATTATTAAAAAAGAATCTCATTTCTATGCTGCAATAGTTTCCAAATGCCAATCTGAGAACTGGCGAAGGGTGGTGACTAACTTTTTGTGGATCTGTGGTAAAGAAATAAAAACAGAAATCTAGACTTTTAAAATAAAATATAGTCATTTCATAAAAAGGACTATTCCTTATTCTGAGATGTTTGCCCTTTTTGGTGTTTAATCATTCTGTTTTAAAAAATTCTAATTATATTGGCTTCTTGCTTTTTCTTTACATATTTTTGGTGACATAAAAGTTGTTGATGCTATATCAGGTCCTCATTTTTGTTTTTATTTGTCTCTTTCAACCAAATTGAACCAATCCATAAAATCTAATTCTAGAAACCACTAAAAACACACATTTCGAATTGAAAATGTGTGCTTCTGAAAATTAAACAGTATGTTTCTCAGTTCTATTGGTTCAAAGCCATCAACCAGGCAGCAGACACTGATTCTCATTTCATGGATAAGTACGGCAGAAACTGTAAAAAGACTATCAATTATCCCTGCATCCTGTTACTCATAACCTGGAGTAAGGGCAGGACTTGGGGTCTGCTCCTAGTCAATATGTTATAGCAAAGGTGAAGGGATGTCATTTACTTGATTCTGCTACATGAGAGTAAGTGCTTCCCCTTGCTGACTTTGATAGAACAGGTAGCCACGGTGAAGCATCCACGTGGCAAGGAACTGAGGCTAGCCTCTGCCTGACAGTGAGAAACTGAGACCCTTAGCCCTATAGGTTGTTACTAACCACGTGGGCTAAGGCAGTTCTTCTCCAGTCAAAGCCAGATGGAACTCCAGACCTTGGCTGACAGCTTTGCTTGCATCCTTGTGAAACCCTGAAACAGAAGACACAGCTAAGCTATACCTGGAGTCTGAAGCCATATCTGGTAATAATGTAACTCTACCAAAAAAAAAAAAAAATATATATATATATATATATGTGTGTATATATATATATATATATATATAAATTGAATGAACTATATTCAGTCGTTGTTCAGTTGCTCAGTCCTGTCCGACTCTTTGTGAGCCCATGGACTGCAGCAGGCCAGGGTTCCCTTGCCTTCACTATTTCCTTGAGTTTGCTCAAACTCACATCCATTGAGTTGGTGTGTGTTGGTATTCTGTTGCTCAGTCGTGTCTGACTCTTTGTGACCTCATGGGCTATAGACAACCAGGCTCCTCTGTCCATCAGATTTCCCAGATAGGAATACTGGAGTGGGTTGCCATTTCCTTCTCCACCATTGAGTCAGCAATGCCATTAAACCATCTCATCCTCTGTCATCCCCTTCTCCTCTTGCCCTCAATCTTTCCAAAATCAGCATCTTTTCCAATGAGTCCACACTATTCAACTTATGGCCAAAATATTGGAGATTCAGCGTCAAGATCATTCATTTCAATGAATAATCAGGGTTGATTTCCTTTAAGATTGACTGGTTTGGTCTCCTTGCTGTTGAAGGGACTCTTAAGAGTCTTCTCCAACTCCAGAGTCAAAATCATCAATTCTTCAGCTCTCAGTCCTTGCTATTGTCCAGCTCTCACACCCATACATGACCACTGGAAAAACCAGAGCTTTGACTATATGGACCTTTGTTGGCAGAGTAATGTCTGCTTTTTAATATGCTGTCTAGTTTGGTCATAGTTTTCCTTCCAAAGAGCAATTGTCTTTTAATTTCATGGCTGCAGTCACCATCTGCAGTGATTTTGGAGCCCAAGAAAATAAAGTCTGTCACTGTTTCCATTGTTTCCCCATCTATTTGCCATGAAATGATGGGACCAGATGCCATGATCTTCATTTTTTGAATGTTGAGTTTTAAGCAGCTTTTTCACTCTCCTCTTTCACTTTCATTAAGAGACTCTTTAATTCCTTTTCACTTTCTGCCATAAGGGTGTTGTCATCTGTATATCTGAGGTTATTGATATTTCTCCCAGAAATCTTGATTCCAGCTTGTGCTTCATGCAGTCTGGCATTTCACATGATGCACTCTGCATCTAATTTAAATAAGCAGGGTGACAATATACAGCCTTGATGTATACCTTTCCCAATTTGGAAACAGTTCATTGTTCCATGTCCCATTCTAACTGTTGCTTCTCAACCTGCATACAGGTTTCTCAGGAGGCAGGTAAGGTGGTCTTTTATTCCACCTTAAGAAGTTCTAGACTGGAAAGTATTGAGTTACTCAACTCGGACCCACGTTGAGGTGATTTTAAAAGAAGTTATATCTCTTTTCAAGTTTTTCCCATTTACAATGTTAAAAGTCTTTGCTGTCTTAAGTATTTGAGCTCAAAACAATACTTAAGGATTTTTTTTTTAACTAAAGTAGTTTTAGCACAGTAATCTCTACTTGTCTCCTCTAATGGGAAATGCTTTAGCAATGCCCGTGTTAGGGAATTGCAGAACTTAATTGTCATGGTAAGGCATTTGCACTCTTCACTGAGTCAAGTATTAGTGTGACTGGAACTATTCATTAGTTAGGACCAGAATAGTCATCAGACAAAAACGGGTGATTCAAAGTACGAGTTGCTAATAGAGTTTTGAATCATAGGTCGGAATCAAATCTTTTCCTGTATATTTTTAGAACCTTGTTTGGTTTGGAATTCCTATCATCATTCACCCTCTGGTTACCCATTCCCTTGTACAGCCTATTGGCTGCAACAGAAAGGAAGGCCAACTATTTCCTATATTTTAACTTAGTTTTTAATTGGAGTACAATTGCTTTCCAATGCTGGGTTCGTTTCTGCTATAGAGCAATGGGCGATCGGTTTTAAGTATACACACATGCCCTCCCTCCCGAGTCTGCCCACCACCCCTGCCATCCCACCCTTCTAGGTCATCTCAGAGCACAGAGAACCATCCCACCCTTCTAGGTCATCTCAGAGCACAGAGAAGAGCTCCCTGAGCTACATAGCAGCTTCCCACTACCTGTCTATTTGACACCTGGTAGTACGTCTAATAGGAGAAGGCAATGGCACCCCACTCCAGTGTTCTTGCCTGGAGAATCCCAGGGATGGGGTCGCACAGAGTCGGACACGACTGAAGTGACTTAGCAGCAGCAGCAGCAGTACGTATAATGTCAGTGGTGCTCTCTCCATTTATCTCATCCTCCCCTTCCCCTACTATTTCCACAGGGCCATTCTCTAGGTCTGTGTCTCTGCTCCTGCCCTGCAAACAGGTTCATCTGTACAATTTTCCCCTAGATTCCAAACATATGAGTTAATATGTAATATTGGTTTTTCTCTTTCTGATTTACTTCACTCTGTATGACAGACTCTATTTTTCCTATATTTTTGAGGTGAACAGTACAGCACTTCTCTGCAGAGAAAGAAATTTAATTTGAACTGATAAACATTCACTTGGCCAGTTAAACAACATGGAAGAAAAGGTAAGAAATTGAACAGAGAGTATAAAACTCGCCCCCTATCAGACAAAAGATATTCAGAGAAGGGAGTACTCAAGATTTTTTTTTTAAACTGATTTCTTAGCAAATAAGAGATTTTTAAAACAGTTAAACAACCAGTTTGTATTGCTGGAAAATAGTTAAATGTAACAATTTTCCAAAACTCCACACTAGCTTAAAATGCTACAGTTGCTGATGACAATATGATACACAGAAACTGTGTCATTTCCAGTTCAAAGGCTGAATAGCTTGCAGCTTTAACTTAAAATGAAAGCGTTGATTGCTCAGTCCTGTCAGACTCTGTGATACCATGGACTCTAGCCCACCAGGTTCTGCTGTCCATGGAATTCTCCAGGCAAGAATACTGGAGTAGGTTGCCATTCCCTTCTCCAGGGGATCTTCCTGACCCATGGATCGAACCCAGGACTCCTGAATTGCTTGCAGATTCTTTACCAGCTAAGCCACCAGGGAAGCCCTATAACCAACCATCTACATCAAGTTGTCAGTTAAAGTGAATTTACAGAATGCCTCTTGTTTTATATTTACTTTCTAAAATATATTTTGACCTTTTTTTTTTTACCAGTTATTGTTTTAATTAAGGCCATTTTCTAATATATAAATGGAAGAGTTGAACTAAATGCCTTCCTAGAGCTATGAAGTGCATGATTCAAGGTGACTTTCTGTACCTGTCAAGATGGGTAAAAAAAACAGCAACATAAAACAATACCTTGAACAAGACTGAACAGCTACAGAAAAGTGAATTCAGAACTGATGTTTCTTTATTGTAATTTGGAAAGCAACTTGTCTTTTCAACTGATTGATTCATCTGGGAGAAGAAACTTGCTTTTTGGAATCAACAACATGACTCAATTAAATTTAATTCCATAAAACAAGCAGTTATCTGCTACATGCCAGGCACTGTGCTATGCACTAGGGATCTGGCAGCAGACAAATCAGCATGGTTCTTGTCCTGTCGAGTGTATGATTCAGAAGGAATGCAGAGATTAAAAATATAATCACAAACATGATGATGGCTATGGAAAGAGAGGCATGAAATATCATGGAAACATATTGAAAAATGAAGTCACATGCTCTCAGGTGTGAGGAAAGCACATGGGGATTGAGAATTTAGTTCTTTTACCAAAATAAATCAGTCAGTGTAGGCAACCTCCCAAACAGAAGGCTTCCTATGGTCGCTACTAAAGTTTTCATGTGCCATCGGCATACAGGTAATATGTTTTAGTCTAGGCCTTGCTTCAGAATCTAACTGGTTTCTTATCTCAATACCATAAGTTCATCCTTCTAAATTGTCTCCCTCTCCACCTCAGCCAGCCACTGTGGGCACAGGACTAAGACTGATTGTCCAATGAGTCACTGCTTATTTAACTTATATGCAGAGTACATCATGAGAAATGCCAGGCTAGATGACTCACAAGCTGGAATCAAGATCTCTGGGAGGAATATCAACAACCTCAGATATGCAGATGATACCACTTTAATGGCAGAAAGTGAAAAGGAACTAAAGAGCCACTTGACGAAAGTGAAAGAGCAGAGTGAAAAAGCTGGCTTAAAACTCAGCATTCAGAAAACTAAGATCATGGCATCCCATCCCATCATTTCATGGCAAATAGATGGGGATACAATGACTGATTTTATTTTCTAAACTCCAAAATCATTATGGACTATGACTTTAGCCATGAAGTTAAAAGATGCTTTCTCCTTGGAAGAAAAACTGTGACAAACCTAGACAGCATATTAAAAAGCAGAGACATAATCTTGCTGACAAGGTCCTTATAGTCAAAGATATGTTTTTTTCCAGTAGCCATGTACAGATGTGAGAGCTGGACCTTAAAGAAGGCTGAGCACCAAAGAATTGATGCTTTTGAAATCTGGTGCTAGAGAACTTTCAAGAGTCCCTTGGACAGCAAGGAAATCAAACCAATCAATACTAAAGGAAACCAACCCTGAATATTCATTGGAAGGACTGTTGTTGAAACTGAAGCTCCAATACTTTGGCCACATGTTGAGAAGAGCGAACTCATTGGAAGACTCTAATGCTGGGAATGATTGAGGGCAAGAAGAGAAGGGGGGTGACAGAGGATGAGATGGTTCGTTGGCATTATTGACTTGATGGAGTTTGAGCAAATTCAAAACTTAAAACATGAGTTTGAGCAAATTCTGGGAGATGGTGAAGGACAGGGAAGCCTGGTGTGCTGCAATCCATGGGGTCACAAACACTCAGACACGACTGAATGATTGAACAGCAACAGCAACAATTGTAGATGGAAAGACTGCAAATACACACCATGAATAAAAATTTACTTTTGCCTATTTGCATGGGTGTTTTATAATTTAGGTTAGAGGCAGGCACTCTTGAAACCTGCATTATATGTGTGTGGGTGGCCAAAGCAAAAGCAAAGGTATTAACGGTGATCCCTGGAACCATTCTCTGAGCCTAAGTCTAAGCATCTATCCATTCTTTCATAACCCTCCTGAAGCCTCTGATTTGATATACATGTATTTATTGACTTAATGGATATTTATCATATGCTTTCCCTATGTCTCTCACTATACTCAGTGCCAGAGATAATATGGATGATTAAAGAGACAGAATCTCTGTCATTAAGATACTTATATTTAGCAAGAAATCATGGCTGCATTTAGGTTAGACAAAGACTAAGGATGATATAGGGGGATTCAATAGTATATAGGTGAAGGAGTTTTGTTAGTTGTTATAAAGATGCTTTCAGGCGCAAAGAGTCTATAATGCTATGAAAATAAAATCAAGATGAATAATAACAAGGTGTATGTATATATATATATATAAAGTAACAATATAGAAGGAGAAGCATGCTTTAGTTTTCCAAAGTGATGGGAAATTCCTCCAGGTTTGGCCCAGGATACTTTTTTCCCTAATTAATGTTTTCTTCTGATGCTTTAGAATGTTATATAGGAATTGAAATTTGAATTATACAGTTTTCTATGGAGGGAAATTAACCTGCCGCATGACTAGTTGCTCTGCTTGGTTTATTGCTTCCTCCTTTACAGGACAAAAGTTCCTGTTGCATATTTTAACACAGATGCCCTCTTTCTTCTATTACTTTACCACCAAATCACCTCCCAAAATCATAAATAAAATCAATTACATCAACTTCCAGACATCATTTGCTGATTATTTTGTGAGGTCAGAGATAAGCAGAAACCCACAGTCGCTGCTCTCAAGGAATTTATAATATTATGAGAAAGAACCAGTACTGGGTTGAATAAGGTCCTCAAAAGCTCGTATGCACCAGAACCTCACAATGTGACATGGTTTAAAAATATGGCCTTTGCATATGTAACTAGTTAAGATGAGGCCATCCTGGATTTAAGTGAGCCATAGTCCAATGACTAGGGCTTTTAGAAGAAGAGAAGACAGAGGCATACAAACACGCATCTGGGGGAAGACAGGCATGTGAATACGGAGGCAGAAATTGGAGTCATGCTGCCATAAGCCATGAGCTCACTCCAAGGATTGTTGGCAACCACCAGAAGTTGGAAAAGGTGGGACTTCCCTGGTGGTCCAGTGGTTGAGAATCTTCCTGCCAATGTAGGAATGTAGGTTTGATCTCTGGTATGGATATGGGAGTTGGACTATAAAGAAAGCTGAGCGCCAAAGAATTTATGCTTTTAAACTGTGGTGTTGGAGAAGACTCTTGAGAGTCCCTTGGACTGCAAGGAATCCAACCAGTCCATCCTAAAGGAGATCAGTTCTGGGTGTTCATTGGAAGGACTGATGTTGAAGCTGAAACTGCAATACTTTGGCCACCTGATATGAAGAGCTGACTCATTGGAAAAGACCCTGATGCTGGGAAAGATTGAGGGCAGGAGAAGAAGGGGATGACAGAGGATGAGATGGTTGGATGGCATCATCAACCCAATGGACATGGGTTTGGGTAGACTCCTAGAGTTGGTGATGGACAGGGAGGCCTGGCGTGCTGTGGTTCATGGGTTCACAAAGAGTGGGACATGACTGAGTGACTGAGCGACTGAACTGAACTGGGGAAGTAGAATTCCACAGGCTGCAGGGCAACTAGGCCCACAGGCCACAACTACCAAAGCCTGAGCTCAGGAGATGGAGCTCTGCAACAAGAGAAGCCACTGCAATGAGAGGCTCTTGCTAGAGAAAGCCCAAAGGCAGCAATGAAGAGCCTGTGCACTGCAATGAAGACCCAGATTAGCCAATAAAGAAATGAATCTAAAACAGAAGAAGAAGTTGGGGAAAAAGCAAGGACAGAACCTCCCCTAGAGTCTTCAGCAAGAGAAAAAATGACCTACTGACACCTTGACTTTAGATATCTAGCCTTCAGAAATATGAGATAATAAATTTGTTATTTTAACCCACCTGTTTTGGGTAATATGTTATGACACCCCCACACCACCACCCAAGAAAACGAATATACAGCCCACAAGGATAGTTTAAAGCAGAATATAATTCCAAATATAAGAGTCAAAGGAAGGGAATTGATCCTTGGCAAGCAGCATCTGCACTGCGTGTCATAGAATGGGCCAGGCACATCTCAACAAGCCTGCAACATCTACTGAATAAATAAGAAAGGTGTAGTTTCTCTAGTGCAAAACTTGAAAACAAAGCCTCCTTAGCAGGACTGTTGAGATTACATGCCTGGCCCATTCTGTTTATTTAAAATATCACTAGACTATTTCAGATTAGCTGTCCTGTATGCGTGTTTGTGTGTTAGTGGCTTGTGTCCAACTCTTTGCGACCCCATGGAACTGTAGCTCACCAGTCTCTTTTGTCCATGGAATTCTCCAGGCAATAATACTGGAGTGGGTTCCCATTCCCTTCTCCAGGGAATCTTTCCAACCCAGGGACTGAACCCAGGTCTCCCTCGTTACAGGCAGATTCTTTACCACCAGGGAACATTTAGCTGTTCTAAACATTGATAACAAATTGCCAGGATTTTCTCCATCCTTAGTCCAAGTTCTTAAAAATATACTACTTATATTTTAAAAAGAAACTTCACAACATTAAAGATTCTAGAGTACTAAATAAGTAAGCTTATGATTCAATATATTTATGAACCACATAGGCATAAAGGATGATAGATTTAGAATTTATATGTGACTCTTCTTAACGCTCCCAAATAAAATACCAGCAGAGATTGTTTCATTTTAACGGTGCTCTTTATTCTGTAATGAAATCATTTACCTTGCCATTCTGGGCATGTAGGGATTGTCTGTGCTGGATTTTTCATATTAAAATAAAGACTCCCAATTACCTCTCGTTAGCATTTACTCAGTCTTCCCCAAAGCAGAGCAAATCCTGTTTCACTTTCAACTCTTTTCTTAAGTAAACAAGACATTTCATTTCCAACACTGAGTGACCTAACCACAGTCCATCAGAGGCTGCAGATATTATAGGCAGAGCATTGAGCTCAAAAGGCTTGACAAAATAATCAACACTTACAGCAAATTGCTAGAAAGAACAGGGGAATAGGCCATTTTAAGTCCTCTCTGACTTAGTGAAATACCAGTTTGGAATTACAGCTGGAGTTCATGGAAAGTCCTTGAAACTCTGCAGTTTGACAACCAACTCTCTGCTTGTCCATCAGCAATGGCCTTCATTAAGAAGGAACAAGCTTTCACGCTCACTTCCTAGCAGGTTAAGCTTATTTCAGGCATAGTTGTCTACAAATTAAACCAACAAACCAAAAGATATAATGGGAGCCAATTCCTGAAATGGGTTTTGATGGTCCTGGAAATTAAATTCTGGCCTTGGAGAGGACAATTGTGCTGAGGGTTTCAGTACTGGAATCTCCCCCCCCCCCCCCCTGCCCCTCCAACCACAGATTCTCACTGAAGCCTTGGGGTACCCAGTTTGCAGGGTGTGTTTAGTTATTTTGCTCCAGTATGTTCTCCTTTAGGAAAGAAAAGAATCTCCTCCTTGAGAGAATCAATTCTAGCAGTGAAGCTGAGACAAAGGCGCTCATAAATTTCTTCAACAGATTTTCAACAATGTCAGTTTCCAACAAGAAAGTATTATAAAATTTTACCAGAATGAGAATAAATAATAGATGCAAGTTTCTGGATAATAATAACAGCCAACCATTCTTAAACCTGTACAGTGAACTACTCATTTTCTCTCATTCTCATTGACTTTAATTCCCCCTCACACCAACAACATGAACACCAAAGTCCAAAGTTTGGGGAGAAATAAGGCACAAAGTTCGGAAGGAACAGTCACGTTTCATAATTACTTTAATTGGTGTTTCTAAAATGTTTTCTCAAAGTAGAGTAAAAAACCTTCAGGAATGTCTGCTAAAATGAACAAATAAATAAACAAATAAAAAATGTAGCTTATGTCACATACCAAAGCAAAATGGTATGTTGCAAAATCTGGGTCCGTAAGTTCAGAAAGAGAAATGCCAAGTCTCTATTAGTGAGTTCTTAAACTGAACAACTACAGTGGGTGAGCTCAGACCTAGGCGACGAAGAAAATGCAATTTCCCACCTCTACTCAAAGCTTTCAAATTGCAGTGCTGGAGAAGACTCTTGAGAGTCCCTTGGGCAGCAAGGAGATCACACCTGTCAATCCTAAAGGAAATTAACACTAAATATTCATTAGTAGGACTGATGTTGAAACTGAAACTACAATACTTTGGCCACCTGATGCTATGAGCCATTGGAAAGGACCCTGATACTGGGAAAGATTGAAGCCAAAAGGAGAAGGGGGAGGCAGAGGATGGGATGGTTAGATAGCATCACCAACTCAATGGACATGAGTTTGAGCAAACTCTGGGAGACAGTGAAGGAGAGAGGAGCCTGCCATGCTACAGTCCATGGGGTCTCAAAGAGTCTGACAGGACTTAACAACTGAACAACAACTCAAAGCTATAGAGATATTGAGTAGGTCACTCTCATCCCACCGCCAACAAATAGGGTGGGGTTTGTGCCCACTGCCGTTTAAGGTATTAACCAGGTCATCATTACCATCATCATTTAACGGGACTCATAACGGGAGTCGTGGTGACTTCTGGCGTCCAGAGTTGGTAACTATAACGTTCAGTATTGTTAACCCCATGCCCAAAAAGAGCCCAGAAGTTAATTTTGAGGGTGAACTCACATCTGTAAATGCTACTCTGAAGCATTTATAAATAGCATTTCCAGGGTATTTTCTAAGGGACATATTCCAGCTATTTTTCCTCCTATCTCTCTGGGTGGAGAAGCCGAGGAAGACCCCGAGTGAGTGACGAGCAAGGAACGTCAACCCACACATCACAGTTCTATCACGACACACTGCTCGAAAATCTCTAGGAAATGAGCACCACTTCCGAGGAAGGCTAAATCAGAAACAGCTCATTCTCTCCTCCTATTTGAGCTTTGAATTTGAGAAGAGCTTCTGTGGTTGGTTAGCGGTACTTGCATCTTAATAGGCATTCCTGCTCTTTTTTTTTTCCACTTTTTTTTTTTTTTTTTTTGCATGGTCACATCTCCCTGAAATTTACATTTTAGTTGCCTGACCAGGCAGAAACTTGATACCTTCTACAGCCCTGCACTGTTTCATCTTAACAACAGAATATTTACCATGTCTAAAAGGCAATAATGGAATACTCTTCTAGTTACTTCGGACACTGTTGCATTTTCTGAAGGTGCAATTGTCTCCTAAAATGAAAACAATGGCCAAATTGTCAGGCCCTGACCTTATATGGAGAGTCACAAAAAAGAAACATTAGTCTGAGTTATTCTATCAAAGTTTCTAATGAGAAGCTGTAATTAGATATCCAATGTATCATTAATTCAAATATTTGTGTCTCAAAAAGCAAGTGACCTTTGAATGGGATGCATGTGAGGAATCCCATATGAAGCCGACAGCACTTAAAATAGCATTATTTTAATGCAGCTAATGGACCTCTCCAAGGAAATATCAAAGACAAGAGATCGTCATTTTCGTTTTAGACTGACAAGGCGGCACTGAGTGGAAAGATCCCAGGAGGATGCAGCGGAGAACCCTCACCCAGGACCTCATGCCAGCACATCCGAGCATCAGGATTACTTGTTGCCTTCACAAGGCATGTCTATTTGAGACGAGTCATTTCTGCCTGATAAGCTTCTAGCCCTCTCTTTCACCAGGTCCTACAGGATCAAGAGAACTACCTTGGTTTGGGTTCACCTTGCTGCTCCTAAGTCACTTCAGTTGTGTCTGACTCTTTGCAACCCTATGGACTGTAGCCCACAAGGCTCCTCTGTCCATGAGATTTCCCTAGAAATCTCCAGAACATTCTAGGCAACAATACTGGAGTGGGTTGCCACACCCTCCTCAGAGGATCTTCCCCACCCAGGGATCAAACCCGCATCTCCCACAGCTCCTGCTTTGCAGGCAGATTCTTTACCACTGAGCCACGTGGGAAGCCCTTGGTTCACTCCATTATCCACCTACTGCAGGGAAACCTCAGCTTAAAACAATGAGAGTCAAAGGGCTTAACCATAGTGTTCCCAGTGGTTTGCTTAGAAATAAAGTTGCATTTAATAGTCCTATGAAGAGGAAAGTAGACCAATAAACAAACAAAATGGAAAAATTTTCACTCATCCACACACACACACACACACACACACACACACACACACGCACTATGGGATATAGGATCATAGTTTTACATTCTTTTATTCTGAAACTAAGGCACACAAAAGTAGCCTGAGAATGCGTCATTATAATTCAGCCAAGCTACTAGCTACCACTCGGTGTTAATTATGGATGAAAACCAGAGTGTTATTCATGGCTGCTCGGGATGCAGGTATTTACACTGTACAGTAAGGGTCCCCCTGTGGGCAGCCGCTTCATCAGTGCTTATTGAATTTAAAAGGCACTCGGATGAGGGCTTCTGAACCCAAAGGCCACCTTGATTGAACTGGTCTCAGTGGTTGCTTCTCTCATCCCCTGAGAGCTGCTGGCTTTGAGCTTGATTAGGCTCTGATTGATGTGTGCACCTGAAATAAGCTCCCAGCAAGTCCATGAAGAATGAAACCACACAGGACTGCCTGAGCACAGATAAATGCATACATGGACTCGACTCTGATGGAGACTTATCTCAGAGGCATGGTGCATATGAATGTGGACTGGTGGGTCGGACCATGTGCCTGGCTTCTAAACAGGGAGCTGGAACCACATTAACACTAGAGATGGGCTCAGGGTGAGCTACACTTGGTGCGACTGATCCCAAATGACAGTGGAAAGAGCAATGTCCGCAATCTACCACCCCCAACTCTCTCTGTGACTCCTATGCCCCCTCCCCCTTTTAATCCTAGAGAAAGGTAAATCTTACAGAGCTCCTGCTTACTAACAGTAACTCTGTGGCAGGCATTCAGCTAAGTGTGTTATGTAAAACACCACTGAGTTTTCACAATAACATGGGAAAAGGATAGGATAGTCACTACCATTTTTTAGCAAAAGAAATGCCATGAAATACTTTGTCCAAGGTCACATAACCAGCAAGTGAGGCAGTCAGCGATCCGAGGCAGGTGAGTCTCCTCTGAAGCCTGTGCTTTAATAGATGCCTTCCCTGCCAATCCTTACTGCCACTTTTTCTCTGCTTTTCATTCTCTAATCTGGCTTCCTTCCCTTTTCCCCTTCTCCTTCGACCTATTGCTGATTTCTTCCACCCCTTCTCCTATTAATCCTTCTCCTTGAACCAGAGGTCTCAAAAAATAGCTAGGTTAGGTGCTTATTATAGTGATAACGTGTTCGAACAAAATGTAAAATCCCTTCGCACCAATGAGTGGTTTGGCTGCTAAATTATATGTTTTTCCTTTAGAATATGAAATGTCCACACTTCACATTTTCGAGCACTCTAACGGAAAGCACTAGAGAAAAGTCACACTGGACTACTGATGTTAGGGACCTTTTCTTTTTTTCCCCCAGCTACTGTACAAGATATAAAGAAAGAAATTTCTTAGCAAATTTCAGACACAACAGCTATTTAGCAGTTCATGGAGAAAATCTTGAAGATCTGACAAGATCTGACAAAGAAACTCCAGTTAATCTAGAGTGTATTTAATCTGATTCTACTAGTCACTTTATTGCTCAGTTCACAATTGCAAGTAGATTACAGAAATTTGCAAAATGTAATTTATCCATCCACTCTCTGGTAAGTAGATCATTATTTATTTGAAAGGATTGTGATTTGCAGCTCTTTTTTTTAAATAAAAAACTAAGCTTAAAAGTAAACTATGATTGAGACCACAGCACAGAATACCAACTCACTTCCTCAACCTACCCACATTCATCAGCCTGCCCAGAAACTGTCCTTTTCAAACACACCAGGAAATGGGGAATCCTCCTGTCCTCTCAGAGTCACTGTAAATAATTCAGCTATGGAAGAAGGCACACTCTTTCTAACCAATTTCTGATTATTCCAGGACACTTCTGGTATCATTATTATGTATTATATCCTCCTTAACAAGAACTGATTATACTACCCCGTATCCAATGCACTGGTAGGACCCTTGTGTGTCCTCAGTGTTCAGTCGTGTCTGACTCTTTGATACCCCTTGTAGGGCACCAGGCTCCTCCATCCATGGAATTTTACAGGCAAGAATACTGGAATGGGTTGCCATTACCTACTCCAAGGGATCTTCCAGACCCAGGGATCTAATCTGTGCCCCCCGGGTCTCCTGCATTGGCAGGAGGATTCCTTACTACTGCACCACCTGGGAAGAGCCTTAGCAAGCCAAAATGTGTACAGCCCAAATTGAAGCAGAGATAACAGGCATATTTTTCCTACTTACATGCTGTGACAAGATGGCAAGAAAGATTATGAACCATCCAACTTTGCAATGGTGTGATGTATGCCAGTGGAAAAGTATGAGAGAATGAAACATGTGCTTTCACTGGGTAAGTCTATAGAGGATATCTAAAGTTGCAAGGCTCTTCATTCTTACATGTTTTTGAAGTTTGTTACATTGTAAATCCCTGAGTTATGTGCCCACATCTTCTTTGTGCAGAAGTATGCAATGAAGTATCTTGAGTATGCAATGCAGTATCTCACATATTAATTGACATTTGTTGGATAACATTTTCTAAAGGAAAACACAGGGTTTGATGTGAATTAATGCCTGTAGGGAATCTGTGAGTTGCCAAGGAAAGAACACTATTAAGGGATCTTTCAAAAAAATAAACAGCAATAGAACAGCAATGAGAGAATTAACCCCTGCTTCTAAAATATGAACTAAAAGCACACACTATCTGATGTAGTGATTAAGAAAAAGAACACTGGACTCAAAGACATCTGATTTTAAACACAACAGCAGTTATTTCTATTACTAGTTGTATGATCTTTGGCAAAGTACTTAATCTCTCTGAGCCTGTGTCCTTGGCTATATTTTGGAAATATAAATTGTTTTTGTTTCTTAAAGCTATGAAAATTAAAGATACTATGTATTACTGCTAAACACATTGTCCAGTAAATATAAATCCTTAAATGTTACTGTTGATATTTGAACCTTCTTCCATCTAAATGCTACATACTCCAAAATCAAGTCTTCTAATTCCAGTTTAAAAATGAAAGCAGACATGTCCTCTATTTTAATACTAATTTAAGCGATTGAAACCTAATTTTTAAAAAGGATGCTTAGAATTCCATGCCAAAATGCTTAGCAAACTTTGAACTGTAGTTAGAAGATGAAGTCCCAATATTACCTAAGATCAATTCAGACATTTTATTGCATGTATAATTTCGCAGACCTGAGATCACACGACATATAGAGATACTTTTGCCTTAATTGTCCAGCTGCTGAAGTTCAAGAGTTGGCTATTTCCATGTATCCAGAAGTAAATCAAGGTATCTACTCAATGCTCAAGAATGACAGATTCATCCTTAAATTCTTCTTGAATATCAATAAATATTTGGAGCAGAAAAAAAAGTAAATGTCACACTATCTTTGTCCTGGGCTCTCATACTTGGCTGCCCAAGTCAATCATATTGGGGCTTTTGGAAAAAATAGAGAATCTACAGCTATTTTTTTTTCTTTTTTGCCTTTTTTTATACGTGTACCTCCCTTGAAGTTGTAGTGTGGCAGTACTAATGGTGGTGGTGGTGGTTTTAAAATGGAGAATTTTATTGATTTGTTGTTTTCTGTGTGCCATACATTTTTCTAAGAAAGTTATATGTACTTGATCAGATTATCTTCACCATGTTGCCTTCAGAACAGCTTCTCACAACCAAGTAAGCAAGCTCTGCCCATCAATGTAGTATCAAGTCACCCAGTAATTCCAAGTCTTTGGTGCAGAAGAAAGACTATAGGATATCACCACATGTATCATATCCATAGTACCAAAAAAAAAAGAAAAAGATATTGACAAAATGGTGTTGCTAAACTTTGGTTTAAAATCTATATTATTTTTCACATTTTAATAGAATTAGTAAGCATCTTTCAATCAATGATTCAGTAAAATTATAAGAGCATTTTCTTTTTCTTGTGGTATGAAAAATGGTACATCTTAAATTTTTTTAAATAATAAAATAGATAAATTTCACAACCTCTAAAATTTAAAAAATAACATGTTCTATGAGCATTTAAGAAGCAGAAATATATTTATATATAGGGCATTAGTTAGTTTGTCCAAATACATAATATTTGGCAGTGGATAAGCCTCAAAACTTTTGTTGTAACGTTAGCTCTTAGGGTTCACAAAACACTGAGAACCATTTATTTAGTAGGAATTTTTGCCACACTTGATTATGGAGTAGAATTCTATGCACAAGTTGGCCAGTAACAGGTTGTTTGGCCCTGAAACAACCACTTCTATATTTGTATTTATTTTGCCTAGCCAATATTTAAAGACCATTTCATAAATCTCTAATTCCATGCTCTTTTGTTCTTAAAATGTACTTGATGCTGAATTTATGGGTACAGGAATGGAGTGAGGTGAAGTCACCTTCCAGAAAATCCAAGAGTCATTACAGTCAGTATTTTCTCAACCTAAATTATCAAAGAGGATCTGGTCTGAGTAATTTTAATTAAAATAATAATAACACTAACTTTCAATAGACTCACAACAAAACCACCAAAATATTAATACTTGAACACAGAGCAAATACGTCAAAGCTAGTTTGTCTCCTGAAATATGCATTAAACACAGAGGTAGAGACAAGCTCATCATAATGCTCTTAACAACAAATGAATGCAAAGTTGTAAATAATTTGTATTTTATACTAGTCACTGTGAATAGATTGTTTTAGGAACTATGAGTTTCTGGGAGGAGTTTTAGTGAAACCAGTTAAGAAGCAACATTGAATCACCATTTTCTTAATGACACATGAAAGAAATAATTGCTTTATGGAGCCATTGAGAATTAAGCTGTTCTAATCACATACTGACACATATCAACATATACAAACACACACACTTTTGTTCTTTAATTCAAGAGCTAACTATCTCAGAGTCTAAATTCTAATAAATAAATAAATAACAACTCTGCTGTTCAGCGAAGCAAGAGGACCTGAAATTCATTTTTTGAAAAAGCCCATGTGAAAATCCAAGAACCCTGAAACATGGCAACTTACCTTACAGCTCTCAGCTACTGGAGGTAAGTGTGATGGTCCAGGTAAGAAAAAAGCAAACTACAAAGTGAAGGGTTTCAGAGCATTTAGAAGCTTTCCCCTTCAAAAGATCTATAGGGTAATAGTTAAAACTTTTCCCCAGGGCCACAGAAAATGACTTTAATGGGCATACATTCAGAAAAAAAGGTAGTCCAAAAGAATATATGCAACCCAATGTTCATTGCAGCACTTTTTACAATAGCCAAGACATGAAAGCAACCTAAATGCCCATTGACAGAGAATGAATAAAGAACCTGTGGTACATATGTACAATGGAATATTATTCAGCCATTAAAAAGGATCAATTAATGCCTTTTGTAGCAACATGAATGGACCTAGAGACTGTCATGCTGAGTGAAGTAAGTCAGACAGAGGACAGATATCATACAACATCCCTTATATATGGAATCTAAAAAAAATGCTACTAACGAACTTATTTACAAAACAGAAGCAGACTCACAGACTTAGAGAAGGAGCGTATGGTCACCAGCATGGAAGGATACGGGGAAGGGCTAGCCAGGGAGTTCGGGAGAGACATGTACACACTTCTGCTGCTGCTGCTGCTGAGTCGCTTCAGTTGTGTCTGACTCTGTGCTATCCCATAGACGGCAGCCCGCCAGGCTCCCCCGTCCCTGGGACTCTCCCGGCAAGAACACTGGAGTGGGTTGCCACTTCCTTCTCCAATGCGCGAAAGTGAAGTCGCTTAGCCGTGTCTGACTCCTAGTGACCCCATGATCTGCAGCCCACCAGGCTCCTCCGTCCATGGGATTTTCCAGGCAAGAGGACTGGAGTGGGGTGCCATGGCCTTCTCCACATGTACACACTGCTATATTTAAAATTGATAACCAACAATGACCTACTTTATAGCACAGGGAACTCTACTAAAAAATATGTGGTAGCTTGGATGGGAGGGAAGTTTGGGAAAGAATGGATACATGTATATGTATTTCTGAGTCCCTTTGCTATCCACCTAAAACTATCACAACATTGCTAATTAGCTATACTTCAATGTAAAAAAAAAAGTTTAAACAAAATGACTAATAAGCCATATAACTCAATCACCGTAACTTCAGATTTCTTTCACTAGATGTACAGAGACTTTGCAAATACCCAGCATTAAAAAATGTTATCAGCATATAGTTAAAAACAAAAACACAACAAAGCAGATTGGTTATGTTCTTGCAGTTCAGGATGGGGAAGCTCTATATAGTCAGCAAAAAAAAGACCAGGAACTGACTGTGCCTCAGATCATGAACTCCTTATTGAAAAATTCAGACTTAAATTGAAGAAAGTAGGGAAAATCACTGGACCATTCAGATATGACCTAAATCAAATCCCTTGCAATTATACATTGGAAGTGACAGATTCAAGAGATTAGATCTGATAGATAGAGTGCCTGAAGAACTATGGATGGAGGTTTATAACATTGGGAGGTGGTGTTTAAAATCATCCCCAAGAAGAAGAAATGCAAAAGGCAAAATGGTTGTCTGAAGAGGCCTTACAAATGGCTCATAAAACAAGAAAAGCAAAAGGCAAAGTGGAAAAGGAAAGATACATACATCTGAATGCAGAGTTACCAAATAATAGCAAAGAGAGATAAGAAAATCTTAAGTCATCCATGCAAAGAAATAGAGGAAAACAATAGAATGGAAAAAACTAGAGATCTCTTCAAGAAAATTAGGAAAACTAGGGAATATTTCATGCAAAGATGGGCACAATAAAGGACAGAAATGGTACAGATCTAACAGAAGCAGAAGATATTAAGAAGAGGTGGCAGGAATACACAGAAGAACTATACAAAAGAGATCTTAATGACCCAGATAACCACAATGGTGTGATCACTCACCTAGAGGCAGACATCCTGGAGTGTGAAGTCAAGTGGGCATTAGGAAGAATCACTACAAACAAAGCTAGTAGAGGTGATGAAATTCCAGCTGAGCTATTTCAAATCCTATAGATGATGCTGTTAATGTGTTACACTCAATATGCCAGCAAGTTTGGAAAAATCAGCAGTGGCCACAGGACTGGAAAAGGTCAGTTTTCATTCCAATCCCAAAGAAAGGCAATGCCAAAGAGTTCAAACTACCACACAATTGCACTCATTTTACATGCTAGCAAGACAATGCTTAAAATTCTCCAAGCTAGAATTCAATAGTATGTGAACTGAGAACTTCCAAATGTTCAAGCTGGATTTAGAAAAGGCAGAGGAACCAGAGATCAAAT
The DNA here is from genome assembly GCF_023699985.2 of Odocoileus virginianus. Lineage (NCBI taxonomy): Eukaryota > Metazoa > Chordata > Mammalia > Artiodactyla > Cervidae > Odocoileus > Odocoileus virginianus. The sequence goes on along the minus strand of NC_069683.1, from coordinate 18,011,454 downwards.
TGCCAACATCTGTTGGATTATAGAAAAAGCAAGACAATTCCAGAAAAACATCTACTTCCTGCTTCATTAACTACACTAAAGCCCTTGACTGCAGATCACAACAAACTGTGGAAAATTCTTCCAGAAATGGGAATACCAGACCACCTTACCAGCCTCCTGAGAAATATGTATGAAGGATGAGAAGCAACAGTTAGAACCAGACACTGAACAACAGACTGGGTCCAAACTGGGAAAAGGAGTACGTCAAGACTGTATATCATCACACTGCTTATTTAACTTATATGCAGAGTACATCATGTGAAATCTTGGGTTGGATGAAGCACAAGCTGGAAGCAAGATTGTCAGGAGAAATATTAACCTCAGATATGCAGATGACACCACCCTTATGGCAGAAAGCAAAGAGGAACTAAAGAGCCTCTTGATGAAAGTGAAAGAGAAGAGTAAAGAAATTGACTTGAAACTCAACTTTCAAAAAACGAAGATCATGATACCTGAGCCCATCACTTCATGGCAAATAGATGGGGAAACAGTGCAAACAGTGACAGACTTTATTTGGGGGGGCTGCAAAATCACTGCAGATGGTGACTGCATCCATGAAATTGAGGGGGGATCGGGATGGGGAATACATGTAAATCCATGGCTGATTCATGTCAATGTATGACAAAAACCACTACAATATTGTAAAGTAATTAGCCTCCAACGAATAAACATAAATGAAAAATAAATAAATAAATACATAAATAAATACATAAAACACACTTGCTCCTTGGAAGAAAAGCTGTGACAAACCTAGAAGCATATTAAAAAGCAAAGACATTTCTTAACCAACAAAGGTCCATCTAGTCAAAGCTATGGCTTTTCCAGTAGTCATGTATGGATGTGAGAATTGGACCATAAAGAAAGCTGAGTGCAGAATAAATGATTTTTTTTTTAAATTGTGGTATTGGAGAAGACTCTTGAGAGTCCCTTGGACTTCAAGAAGATTAAGCCAGTGGGTAGTAAAGGAAATCAGTCCTGAATGTTCATTGGAAGGACTGATGCTGAAGTTGAAACTCCAATACTTTGGCCATGTGATGCAAAGAACTGACTCATTGGAAAAAACTCTGATGCTGAGAAAGACTGAAGGCAGGAAGAGAAGAGGATGACAGAAGATGAGATTGTTGGATGGCATCACCAACTCAATGGACATGAGTTTGAGCAAGCTCTGGGAGTTGGTGATGGAGGCCTGGCATGCTGCAGTCCATGTGGTCCCAAAGAGTCAGGTACAACTGAGTGACTAAACTGAACTGAAAGAAACTGATAAAATAAAATGAAATAAAATTCTCCAGTTCAGAGTCTGACAGGTATAGATTCGAATTCTGGCTCTACCTCTTACTAACTGTATATATCTGGGAAATTTGAGTTACCTCTCAAAACTATTTATCAAATGGGGATAACAAGTTTGCTTACCACACAATATTGTCAGGAGGATCAAGCAAAGCAATGTGCTCACCAGTCTAATAAAGAGTGTGCATATTGTTCATAGCTGTTTCTTTATTCTCAAGCAATTGGAAGTGATTGAGGCTCTAAATGTTTGGAAATGTTTGCAGGAGAGCAAGGATTATCTCCTTATTGAACTCCACAGTGATTAGCAAAACATGGATGTACGAGCATATAACTATAAGCTTTGTTCCTTATACTTAGTACCTCGCTGGTAACAGATATGGAAGTGAGCAGGTGAGCACTAGAAGAGGAATATTTAGACAATAGCAATTGCAATGCAAATCGAGTTCCTGTTGCATTATTTTCAAGTTGCCTTGGAGGAAGAACCTGCCTGCCAAAGCAGGAGACATAAGAGGTTGGACTGGGTGGGAAAGATCCCCTGGAGGAGGGCATGGCAATCCATTCCACTATGGAAAGTCCCCATGGACAGAGGAGCATGAAGGGCTTTATTCCATAGTGTTGCAAAGAGTCAGACACAAATGAAGCAGCTTGGCATGCACGCGCACTTGAAGGAAGGGGACTCTTTCCTTTAGATCAGATTTTTAAGACACACCAAACAAAATGCAAACACTCTACCCATTTTTTTTCCTCTGATTTTTAAACTAAAGGACTCTTTTCCTCCAATCAATAGTTTCTGAATCTTTGTATATGAAACTCCAAATCCCCCTTAAGTAATGAAAACAGTATTTCAATTGTATTTTCAATATGTCAAGTGACATATATGGACATTGAGATATTATACCTGATTTTCAGTACTTTAAAGGACAAAAGACCCATAGTACGTCTGCATTCATTTAATAAAATATTAAAGTCATTTTCTTTGGTTGAAATTATATTATTATTGTGTGATAAAATATAATTGTATTCATTAACATTCCATCAAGGACTATTGTGTTACTGATAACCAAACAGTAAAATTAAGATGTTAATATCTAAAAAAAAAAACATGTCCAATTAACAAACACTTTTAAGTCATGAGACTATTTGGTGAAAATATATGGTAAAGCATTACTGTATAAAGTTTCAGAACTTAAATTCTTAAAAATAACAGGCCACCTTTTACATAGTGTTGCCTCAATTTAACAGATAAAAAGTCAGCTTTATTTTAATCGATTTATTAGTGATTTGAAATATTTAGTTTGATGATGAGAGTAAACATATATTCTAACTGAAAGGAGTTTAAAATTTCTTTATGCTTTTTGGCAGGACTCTTGACTATCCGTGGCCTCAGAATCTGTTTTTAAGACAAAAGGAATGTGATTCAAAGCAGCTAAAAGCTACTATTCTGAATCCGAGACCCCAACAAAAGAGTAATTTCACAAAGTGTTAAATGTTAAAAGGGGAAAAAAAAGAATTACTATTAAATTTTGATCCCTGGTGATATATGAAATAAAGCCAAACAAAATTAATAAGTCTCTAGGGAAATAGAGATCAGTCTTTTTTGATTGATATTGTGGAAATATAACATTGTTTGTTCAGAAAAATGTCGAATGCAGATTTCAAGGCAGGGAACTGGTGACAAAATTCATAGTACATTTTTGCTTGTTGACTATTACTCTGTTATTGCTATATTCAAAGGTTGCAACCATAGTCTGTGAATATGGAATTACCGGCATCAACATTTAATTACTTTTTCAAATCAGAAATCTGGACATCACCCTGCACTAGTTTTCTCCTCTCATTTCCAATATTACATCAATTTCCACTGTTTCTTCATCCTACCTCCCAAATACAAGTCACAGTTTTGTATTTTGCTCCATTCCCAAGGTCATAGCTAACACCCAAACTTTACCAGTTTTACTTCTGCAATATCCAGCTAACATGTCTCTGAACATCTGTACATATTCACACTTTGAACCATTTTCTACTCAGAAGTCAGAGTGATTCTGTAAATATGAAAATGTAATTCAATGATAACCATCCCCTATAGAATCTACTATGGCACCATCAACATGCCCAATGGTTTTGATCCATCTTTCAACTTTTTCTACATCATCCTGATATAATATACCTCTCCTTCATCATTCTTATCAGAATTGCAACTAATTTAATAGATGTGTAATGATGATTTCATACTGTTCATGTTCGTGGTGTTCTCACGGCAAGAATACTGGAGTGGTTTTCCATTCCCTCCTACAGGAGGGATATGAATTTGAGCAAACTCTGAGAGACAGTAAAGGACAGCGAAGCCTGGTGTGCTGCAGTTCATGGGGTTGCAAAGAGTTGGACAGGACTTAGTGACTAAACATTAACAAAAGGATGATTTTAATAAATTTCTTCCCAGTGCTATAATTGTTGAGACAGATCATCTGCTTTCCAATGCTATCTGGACTGGATACGATTTTTTTTTTTTTTAATATTTAGGATCTGCTTAACATCTGAAAAATGCAGTTTTCTCATACACAGAATAAGGATATATTTATTCCTAATTCATAGGTGGTTACTGGCATTAAATATCCTAGCAATGGAAAACTTAGATGTCTGGAACATGGCAAACTGCCAGTAAATATTAGCTATTTGGCTACCAGACTTAAAGTTGCTTGAGGGTATTTCATATTTTGTTCACACTTAATGAACAAATAAGTGAGGTGACTTATTTATTAGATGGATCTACTAAGCTGTCAGAAGAATTCAGTTGCCAAAAACAAACTTCACACTGGCTAGTTAACTTAGAAATGAGTTATTACAGCATGTTGAATGGTTCATCGGAAAAGTGAAAAAATATACCAGTTTATGCTTTAAGAATTTACTTCTAAAGCCAGAACACAGAATCTGGATCTTTAATTATCAGATACTGCTTGTGAACTTGAAAAGTTCCCACGATAGCTGCTAGCTTCTAAACCACATGATTGCTGCCATCATTGGAGGCAGGTGATATTGGAAAGAGCACACACTCATAGAACAACCACAGCCAGGGAAGCTGCCCCAATTCAGTAAACTGCAGCTACTGATATAACTCCAAATCTATGCTCCATCTCCTGCAGTCTGCATCTGTGAAACGAATGCTCTACGTCCATACAGCCACTGAACAGACAGTGAGAACTTTGTCTTGCTTCTTCTCCCCAGATCTAGTCAACAAAATCTAAATCACATTCATAAATGTGAAGAAAGCCTTAGAAGATCAGATATCCCAGATGAGAGTTTGGGATTTTTTTTTTAATGAGAGGAGAGGGTGAGTGTGTTAGAATGCTAAAGGAGTCAGATAGTGAACTCAAAAATTTACATGTCTAAATGGATGGACTGCATAAATAAATGTTGGTTGCCCCCCAAAATACTTATTTTCCTTTACAGTAATAAAATCCCAATTTTTAGTGGGATATCTGGGCTTCCAGGAGATACAAAATAAAAGAAAAAGGCATTTCCAGCCTTTCATGCAGGCTAGCATATGAAAGGTCATGAGTCTAAGATCACAGAAAATGATGTGAGAAAAATAAAATGTGCAACCTCTAGGCAAAGTTCCTAAATTGAAGAGATTTATCCTTCTTTTTTCTGCTGGCAAGAATGTGTGAAGTGATAGGCCATCTTCAATTATGTGTAGATGGCAATGCCCTAAGGAAGACAGAGCAAGACAGAAAGAACCTGAGCTCCTGACTTCATGGGCTCAGCCCTGCCTGGCCTAGACTATTATGTGAGATCAAAGATAGACTATATTTTAAATCACTGTTATTTGAAATCTCTAGCAAATAAAAAAAAATTAAAAGACACTTGCTACTTGGAAGAAAAGCTATGACCAACCTAGACAGCATATTAAAAAGCAGAGACATTACTTTGCTGACAAAGGTCCATCCAGTCAAAGCTACGGTTTTTCCAGTAGTCATCTATGGATTTGAGAGTCAGACTATAAAAAAAGCTGAATGCTGAAGAACTGATGCTTTTGAACTGTGGTGTTGGAGAAGACTTTTGAGAGCTCCTGGGACTGCAAGGAGATCCAACCAGTCCATCCTAAAGGAAATCAGTTCTGAATATTTATTGGAAAGACTGATGCTGAAGCTGAAACTTCAATGCCTGATTCGAAGAACTGACTCATTGGAAAAGACCCTGAAACTGGGGAAGACTGAAGGCAGGAGGAGAAGGGGCAACAGAGGATGAGATGGTTGGATGGCATCACTGATGCGATGGGCAAGAGTTTGAGTAAGCTCCGGGAGTTGGTGAAGGACAGGGAAGCCTGGTGTGTTGCAGTCCATGGGGTCACAAAGAGTCAGACACGACTAAGCAACTGAACTAAACTGAGCACAATAACTGAACCTATAACCATCCTAAAAATTTAACAGTATATTTGCAGTGTTGCAGATGAGCAGGATAATGTCAAAATACTCCAGATATTTTGAAAACATCCATATGATCTTATACCAAAATCCTTTCTTTAGTATTCTAATTTTTAAATAGATTTGTCGCTAAATTGACTCTGAATATCTGAATTTTTACTGGAAGTCTCTTGGAGGCTCTTTGAGAAACAACTTATTTTGAGAATGTATCTCTTCTTACAGAGGAGACTTTACCAGTTATGAATTCCTAGCATTGAGCCGTCCACTCCATTGAACACTACTTCTCTTGTATCTTGCTTAGTAACTGGAGAGTATCTGAAATAATCTCAGTCTCCTATTTGCCACAGTCTCTAACATTAATGATAATTTTTCTCCATTACTGGTGTTTCTTTGTGCTAGTCAGGAACCCATAAGAGTAACTGAAGGAGATGATGGAACAAGCCATACATAATCCCATAAGATAGGTAAATGTGTCTAATTCTAATAGCAATCCCATTGAGACTTCAATAGTTATGCCTTTATAAAGTAAAACACGGGGCTTCCTAGGTGGCTTAGTGGTAAAGAATTCTGCCAAGCCAGAGTTGTGGGTTTGATCCCTGGGTTGGGAAGATATCCTGGAGAAATAAGTGGCAAGCAACTCCAGTATTTTTGGCTGGGAAAATCTATGGATAGAGGAGCCTGGTGGGCTGCAGTCCACGGGCTTGCAAAGAGTCAGACACAACTTAAGTGACTAAACAGCAGCAGCAAAGTAAAACACAGGGTGAGCAGATACAGAAAGCTCGGCAATTCTTGAACTAGGGTATGACAGGGGTTCCTAAGACCACTGCCAGGTTCAGTGATTTGCTAAGAAGACTAACAGGACTCAGCATATAGCTATACTCATGATATATTACAGTGAAAAGATACAAAGCAAAATCAGCAAAGTCAAAAGCACATGGAGCCAAATCCAGAAGGAAAGAGGGACAAGCTTCCAAGAATCCTCTCCTAGTGGATTCCAGTTCTCTCCCAGCATGTTTAATTCCTCTAGAAATGAATTCTGACAACTCATGTGAAATACCGTTTACCACGGAGGCTCACTAGAGCCTTGGTGCCCCAGGTTTTCACTGGACCTGACTAAGAAAGCAAGTGTTTAGCATACACCACATTGTTTGTTCAAATAATTGCAGTGAGCCCCTCTCAATTTTTAAAATGGTGGTTATTCTCCCCAAATCAAAGTTTAGGCACCAGATAAGGGTCAACTTCACGAATAAGCCTTTCTAAGGTGATCAATCTCAAGCCGATGTTAATTCCCCTCTTCATACAGTGTATCTGTCGCCCAGGGTTTGAAAGTGTTAGTCTCTCAGTTCTGTCCGACTCTTTGTGACCCCATGGACTATAGCCCACCAGGCTCCTCTGTTCACAGAATTCTCCAGGCAAGAATACTGGAGTGGGTAGGCATTCCCTTCTCCAGGGGATCTTCCCAACTCAGGGATCGAACCCAGATCTCCCGCACTGAATGCAGATTCTTTACATCTGAGCCACCAGAGAAGCCTATCTGTGGTCCAGAGAAACCCTTTAAAGGCACTTTATTATAAATATAACGGGCACTTAATATCCTAGCACTGTTTAGGCATATTAATGGAACAAAGAAATTGGGAGACATTATCTCAGTATCTAAAAGAAAAAAGTTAATTACATAAGAAACAGAAGAATAGAGAAGAAAACAGTCATTTATGTAACCAAATTTACCTTCATTACTCTCACAGTCTAATTATAATTACACTTACTTCATCAATTATTGAACTTCCCTTGTGACTCAGACAATAAAGCGTCTGCCTACAATGCGGGAGAACTGGGTTCAATCCCTGGGTGGAAAGATCTCCTGGAGAAGGAAGTGGCAACCCACTCCAGTATCCTCACCTGGAAAATCCCATGGACAGAGAAGCCTGGTAGGCTATAGTCCATGGGGTCACAAAGAGTCAGATATGACTGAGCGACTTCACTTTCATCAGTTGTTGAAAATTCCCATGAATTTAAATCACCATGTTTACAAGCGTTTTGTTATATCACTGAATACTCATGGTACACTGTCTTCCTTTATAGAGCTTCCTTGATGAATGAATGAGTTCTCTGATTGTGCTCAGTCACTCAGTCATGTCCAAATCTTGTAACTCCATAGTCTGTAGCCTGCCAGGCTTCTCTGTCCATGGGAGTCTCCAGGCAAGAATACTGGAGTGGCTTGCCATTTCTTTCTCCAGGGGATCTTCTGAACCTAGGAATTGAACCCGGGTCTCCCGGATTGCAGGCAGATTCTTTACCGACTGAACTACAAGGGAAGTCTGATTGAATGAGTTTAACTTTGCAGTCCATTCCCAGAAACTAACAATAAATGTGATCTGGGGTATTAATGCCAACTACTTAGGGACGGGGGAGCCTGGTGGGCTGCCGTCTATGAGGTTGCACAGAGTGGGACACGACTGAAGCTACGCAGAGGCAGCAGCAGCAGCACTTAGGTATTATCATGTATGCTTTACCAACATTATTTCTTTTCATCTCTATAGAAACCTTTGATATATATATATATATATATTCTGTTATCCTTTGGTGACAAATACATAGAACCTCAGACAAGTAACTTGATCAAGTTCTTCTAGTAAGTAAATATCAAAACTTTGAGCTGACTCAGGCATAAGTCTAAAACAAATAGTTAAATAATTCTGATTTTTGTTTCTTCATCTAAAAATTGGCGAATAATAAAAATGGTAGTTGTCATTCGTCTCTTTCACAGTCAGTGACAATACCTATTACTAAACCAGTTTCCTCATAACAGCCACCAAGCGGCCTCTTTGGGAGAATGAAGACAGTTTACAGGAAATTGTGTGATGTGTCTCAAGGCGTTTCAGTCGCATCTGACTCTTTGCGACCCCACGGACTGAAGCCCACCAGGCTCCTCTGTCCATGAGATTCTCCAGGCAAGAATACTTGAGAGGGTTGCCATACCCTCCTCCAGGGGATCTTGCTGACCTAGAGATCGAACCCCCGTCTCCTGCAGTTCCTGAATTGCAGGCGGATTCTTTACCGCTGAGCCACCGGGAAGCCCCTTACAGGATATTGAAGCAGTATAATTATTTTCAGATTAAAATTTGGCTCAAGAACCATATTCCATCACCAAGTTGAAGATTCGAGGAGGAAAATAAAGGGAAAAATACAGTTAAACAGTGACTTTAAAGAGAGCACTGTTAATTTTTTCCCTTCTTTTTCCTGAAGTCTAAACAAGAAATAATTTACATAGGTCAGAGGAGGAAATGAGATAAGACGAAAAAATGCACTGTGACTCAAGTTAAACCCAGAAAGAGACTATTAATAAAATAGAGATTGTCTCCAATACTAATGAATCTTTGTTACAGGAATTGATTAGAGAAGAGTCTAGATAAGAAATCAATTTCTTTCTTATCTCTTTTGGATTTAAAATAACAAAACACAGGAAACTATTTAAGGGATTCATGTTATTCTCAAGCTATGTGTTACAATCTAGCTCCCCAAGAAAACATCTCTCACACACGTATATATTTGAAAGTAGTTATACAACCACCCATATGCTGGACATAAAATCCCACATTATTGTTAGGATTTAATACTGGCTCAGAAAATATTTTTAGAATCCACATAAACAAGAATAATTATATCCTAGAACCAGTCAGTATAGAGTTTGCATAGTTTCTGGTTTTCTCTCTGTACACAAGAATCTAGATGTGTGGGTTTATATGTTTCTGTCCTAATAAATGACATTTGATAATTATGGAGCTAAAAAACAAGGCATTCTTCCAAACGGCCACTTGATAAGCCACCTAAAGTAAACAATCAGAAAAAATAAAACAAACAACACAACTCTTAAAAGTACCAATTATTGTCATAGCAGCAATGATGCTTTCACAAATCCATCATTACTCCAGTTAATGGCTGATGAGTAAGAGCACAGATGATTTTTTCCTTGGTCTAGAAAACTCAGGACATTAACTGAGGAGCTGACCATTAATCCCAGGTAATGTACAGGCCAGTTTTCTGAGGATCATTGCTCAAGCAATCTTCTATTCAAACATAAGTGCATTTCAGATTGTTAAATCTATAATGATTAAAAAATATTGGTGCAGTTTTATAAAGAAGTCTGGCCTGGAGTCAGTTGATTTAAAGTTCTCTTTTCTTAACACAGCATTGAATATGCCCAGTTGTAGACATGACATGTGACTTACAATGTTTGGGTCATAGATTTTTAGGTATTTCTTGTAAACTAGTAATGTTTTATTCATCCACCATCTGAATTGACTGCAAATTATGTTAAAACAACAACAGATGTTTCATCAAAGTCAAAAGGAGACTGAAAGAAATTATATACCTCTATTTTTCAGAAATATGACTCATAATTATCATGTAATAAACTTTATACATTTAGAAGGGATCCCTGAAAACATAAACACTATAAAAGCAGGTATAATATTTGCAATTAATAAGATGACTGGAAGCAACATTTAACTGTAAGAACTGAATGTTAATATTCCAAACAAAATGTTTTCATGGACAGGCTAGATATCCAATAATAGGAGCCTTTCTGCTACCTTTATTTAAAGAAATAGATTTTAGCCATTAAAAGAGATACTTAGAAAAAAAAGATACTTTCAGTATATGCAGGACCACTTAGTTAACTGACTAATAAACAGTTAATCATTCACAAGAGAATTGGCTTGGGAAGATGTTAACTATATGTTGTCAAGTAAGAATCTAGTGTAAGAAGAATGTGCATAATATGAAGGGAGACAGAGGAATACATTGAATGTGCATGATATGGCATGAGACAGAGGGAGGCAAGTAGGTAGGGAATAGGAGGAACAGAGAGAGAAATGAACACCATCTGGAACAATTATCCATGAGTGTGCAGATCTCATAGCCTTCATTTCTGGAGCAAAGGAAGGAATTTTATGTTTTATTTTGTTGCTTTCTATTATTCAGTTCAGTCACTCAGGCAAGTCTGACTCTTTACAACCCCATGGATTTCAGCATGCCAGGCTTCCCTGTCCATCACCAGCTCCCAGAGCTTACGCACTCATGTCCATCGACTCGGTGATGCCATCCAACTTATTTATCTCTTTTAAATTTCCTTATATACACTCCAGTTTTAAATTAGACAAACAAACATAAATTTAACCTTTACATGTTTGATAGTTATCAAACAATAGCTAAGAAATATCACATCTCAAGCGTATTGAGGAAACTTAACCCAGTTGAACTTTTCTACTACTGACCACTGCATCAACTATTCACACTGAAACACATGAAAGAAAAAGACTATGTGGTGTCCAGCTGTTGCTAAGGACCATTTTGTGTTGGTGAAAGTTGAGAGTTGAGATGGAACACTGATTAACCTTCCAGATCAGGAGAACAAACAATATTATTATACAGGCAGGAGATTCAGTCTAGTCCTATTGATACATTTAATTTAAGCAAACAAAAACCACTAAATGGAAGACAGGGCCTCTTAAAAGCATCCCTCTGGCATTAACAGTAAGGAGAATAACTTGTATTATGGGCTAACTGCTAACACCAAACTGAGCAAGTAGCTTGTGGTACACAGGGTTAAACAATTGTCCTGATGACACCCAGATAGTAAGGGGCAGACGGAATTTGAATCCAGAAATTTCTAATTCAAAAACTCTTACTCTTCCCATTCTTTTGGAATGGAAAGAAGCTGAATGCCTTAGGGACATTCTTACAAGCTATATCTCATTTGCGTGCAATGCACTAGTCCCATTGTTATTCTCAATAAACGAGAAAGTATAATTAGATGCTGTTTGAGCAAAACTTGGGGAAAACACTAGTTGTCCTACAATAAGAGTGTCATAAACAGGAGCATTCATATAATAAGTTATTATATCATGTAGTCACTAAAGAGGACTTTAAGAGTTTGCAATAACATGTATATATTTGTTCCATTTTATGACTAATAGTTAACATTTTCTGAACACTATTCAGATCCTAGGCATATACTAAGCACTTTCAATGTATTATCTTTCTAGGTCCCGTAAATGTCCTATGAACTATATATCTATTCAGTTTCATTTTCCAGATGAGCTTAGTAATGTACACAGTCTCTCAGATCTGGAAAGCTGTTAGCCAGAATTTGAAATCAAGGAGTAATAAATGAGTGAGATGCACCATTACCAGTGAAATATCAAAACTGCATTAAATGCAGAAAATAAAGATGGGGTAAAATATGCAAATATAATTATAATAAAAGCCTCTGCACACTGGGATTATAAATATTTTCTCCATCTTCAGTCCTTTCAAATGTTTCTCTTTTTCTTCAATGAAAATGTACTATTAGGTTGACTCATAAAACTATTTACAATTTTTATAGACAAAAAATATGTGGATGTTGCCATGTTTGTATGGTTCAACCTAGCTAACCTTATGATAAGGATCTTTTATTTAAAAACATACATCTGAGCACACTCAGACACTGCTGTCTGCTCTCATGGTGGTCTGAGGTATTCAAGAAGAATGAGTCCCAGAGGAAGCAGCCCATGAGAAAAAAAGCTTTCAACTCCAGGTTACTATTATTTATTCTCTGTGAGTTCCTCATGGTACCTTGTCAGTGCCCTGGGCCAGGGATGCTCAATCACCATCACACACTGACAGGGCACTCAACAAATATTTGTAAGGTGAACGATTCACATCTCATCTGGGCTAATTTCTCTAAGAGGTTATGGTATGGCATCTCTGAATCCAAAGAGAGTCATTTTGATCATTCTCTAGAGTGACTGCACTCTGAGATTCATTGAGGGTAACCTTTGGAAGAGGAGCGAGTGTGAAGCTGCCTCAAATCAACTGATCTTGTCAACGCCGAAGGAATCCCACACAAATCAAGTATACTGTCCAGTGTTGTTTTTATGCAAAACTCAGTCTAACATCCTGCTGTTTAGTCTAACGACAAAATTATTGAACAAGCTGACAGCCAGACCCATAATTAGCATAGCAGTGGATCAGAGCACACCATCAGAATGACGCTGACTGAGCTGCCTCATGTCACATGCTTGCAACGATGAAATACATTTTGTTCTAGTGTGAAAATCACTACAAAGATATTCTTTCCATTCCAGAACAAAGTGTGACCGGAGTTCTCTGTGAAATTTTTGACACACAGTAAATATATTCACACATGGCAGGCATTTTGTCAGTTTCCGAAGTATTACATGTGTCTGAGTAAACAGTGATTAGTAGCGATATTATGTCACAGTCATGTATGCACATATCCATAGGGGCAATCTGTTAATAACAGTGATTATTATTTATCCAAATGCCTCTGGAGTGTGTAATCAGCTCTGCAAAACCTCTTCATCTCAATCAAATCCCGTACATCTCTGTTCTTCATTTTCCCATCCATCTTTCTCAGGGAAGGATGATTAAGAGGTTTATCCAAAACTCATATCGGCAGCCAGAGGCAGATCTAACACTTACACTGATTTTTCCTCATCAGCAATATGCCTGAATGTAACTCTAAAAGCTAGTGTTTTATTACTTTGTTTGGAGAATGTGTCCGACCTGCAGCTGTAAACTTGTGAACCAATCAGAATTCCATCATATTTATCATGATGATCACACAAGCTTTCTTTCCTTTCTATCCTTCTTCCTTCCCTCTTCTGCCTTTTTTCCTTTCCTTCTTTTCTCTTTCTCTCTTTTCACTTTCATTCATTCTAAATACTTGGAGGTAGAATATGTGTACTTGTTCTTCATTAGTGCTTTCAGATGATTTCTCTACATATTCCCCTAAAAAACACCATGTCCTTTGAATAGCATACCATATGACTACACCATCCACCAATGCTTCTTTATTACAACCCTCTTACTTTACCCACAGATAGTTATCTTAATGGAGTCTTGCTGCTTCCAATATAGCATTGAATTGACATCTCACTGCAACCATCCAGTGATGTCTTTTTAAAAATACATTTGATCATTTTATTCTTATGTTCTAAATTTTTAGTGGTTTTCCACTACCTTTTTTTGGGGGGGGGGGTGTGATTTTTTTGCTTGTTTGTTTTAAAATCCAAGGTACCAGACCTTACTCTTCTCCTGTTTCAAAAGAACCTCCTATTATTCGTTCCAAATTAGCCACATTCCCCTCTCAAGCTAGTTTCTGCATCAGGACCTCTGCACATGCTGTTAGCTCTGGCTGAAACTTCACTTTTTTGGCTTCCTCCTTTCATTCTGGTTCCTACACAAATACAACATTCTCAGAGACTCCTTCTCCAATGATCCCATGTTAATAGCAACCTGCTTCTTGTTGTTGTTCAGTCGCTAAGTCATGTCAGACTCTTCAGAACCTCATGGACTGCAGCCACAAGGTCTCCCTGTCCCTCACTACCTCTTAGAGTTTGCACCAGTCCATGTCTATTGAGCCAGCAATGCTACCCAGCCCACTCATCATCTGCTGAGATGGTTGGATAGCATCCCTCTTCTCCTTTTGCCTTTAATCTTTCCCAGCATCAGGGTCTTCTCCAATGAGTCAGCTCTTCACATCAGGTGGCCAAAGTATTCGAGGTTCATGTTCAGTATCAGTCCTTCCAATGAGTATTCAGGATTGGTTCCCTTTAAAATTGACTGGTTTGATCTCCTTGCAGTCCAAGGGACTCTCAGGAGTCTTCTCCAACACAACAGTTCAAAAGCATCAAATCTTCAGTGTTCAGCCTACGTTATGGTCCAACTCTCACATCCATATTTCTTATAATTCCTTAACTTCTTACCCTACTTCATGTTTCTTCAGTACTTAATGTACTTTTCACTATTTGCTTTATATTATATATATTTTTTCTCCTTTTCTCTTGATTTTCTCTTTTCTACATTGGAATATAAGGTCAGTACAAGGTCAAGATGCATCTCTTGTTTAAAGGTCTGTCCCTCTTAACTCCAATGGCAACTGGCACATAGTAGATATTCAGTAGATATTTATTGAAAAAATAAGTTTTTAAAAAAGCCACAAATAATTATAGAGTTTGTGATGAATGGCTCTTGTTTTCTTCAGTGTAATTCATTTAAAGCTTAAAGGCTGAGTTTCATAGTCTTAAAATACAACTTTGACCTTTCTCTGACATCTTCCCCTAAGTCCATTAAGAAGTTTCAGGTTGCCTTTTTATCCTACTATTGAAGAGAAAAATGTGAGTACTTAATGCCTACTTCTTGTGTTTTCATAAAGAAGAAAGCATTTCCCACATGGAAAGGAACACATAAAATTTTTTTCACCAGACCTCTTCTCCTTGGGAGGAGGAATGACTTAGCTGATGATGAGAGAGAGAAAAAGCACAAGGCCCCTGTATCTCTGTACATTGGGCTTTTATATTCAGGTGGACCTGTCTTCTCACACGTTTATTTGACACTTTCTCTCCTACAGAGGCAGAGCCTGTCCCCAGGCCTGGAGTAGAAATAGGAGTTGGGTTGGAAAGGAGATTATATAGTCATATCTCTAACAGACTACTTCAGTCTTGCTCATTCAGGGCTATAGGGTTTATATTGGGAAATCAGACACTGACTGCAGGTCAAGAAATATTCTCAGAACTAGTTTCATTAGCATTGAACTTGATATTTAGTTCTTACCTATCTGACTCCTATATCTGATTTTTCAACCATTTCAGACCTCAGAGTGAGGACAATTAATTTTTGCTCTTAAAAACCAAACACATATGTTGATTCCCTCTATGCTATATTGTCACTCACCGTGTACATGGTTGCTTACTCAATATTTAATGACAGTCTTCTAAGTACGGGTGGTGGTGGGTTAGTCGCTAAATCGTGTCTGACTCTTGCGACCCCATGGACTATAGCCTGCCAGGTTCCCCTGTCCATGGGATTCTCCAGCAAGAATACTGGAGTGGGTTGCCATTTCCTTCTCCATCTAAGTACTGGACCCTCTGTGAAATATCAGGGACAAAATGATTAATAAAATATGGTACTGGCGTCATGGAATTAGTGTCCTAGTGGTCACTCAAATCAATTCTAATTGACCATATGCTATATCCAGGGTACACTAGCTTGATGAGTATGCAAAGTACAGAATTCTATTTTTTCAAAAATCTGTTGATTAATATTCTTTCCCATTTTATGATCCTTCACCTTATTACCTCAAGCCACTTAGGTCAAGGATGATAATGCAACTCAAGAACCACTAAATATTGATATTATTTTTTTATTTCAAAGGAGAATAAAAGTACATAACAACAAATAAGCATGAAGTAATCTAAAGTGGATACAAAAACATCAATCCAATCAGAGAGGCCAGGAGACAAGTCATCAGTCAGACTTTAATCAGCAGCAATGGATGGGACGAAAAATGAGTAGCATTCTAGGGGTAATCTTTGAGATGACATTCTTTTCTCCAACATCATTTGTTTCATCAGTGGCAATAGAGTCAGTGTTCCATTGTGTTAATAACAAAGACTTTTTTAAAAGGGAAACAGAAAAGTAGACAGGGAGGAAGAATGGGAAGACAGAATAAAAGGTTGGAGGAGAGAAATAAGTGGACTGGAGAGTTTCCTTAGCTGGGCTATATTGTGAATGTAATGGCTTAGGGGTGAGTGTTGAGGAAAAGGGCTGGGGTGGGGTGTTAGAGGAATGTTGTAGCATCCAGGCAAGGCTCTGTAAGCCGTATGGAATTTTGACTCTATTCAAAGAACTAAGGAAAGCCACTGAAAGACTTTATCAAGAAGAATGATGCATTCTAATTGGTGCATGTAAAGATCACCTGGCTGCTGCAAGGATACATTTGATGGAGTATGATGACTATTTTCAGGATATTTTTATTCTAATAACTTATATGCTTTCCGGTGGCATGAAAAGAGACTGCACATGAAATAGCAAGTGGCTTAGAGTCAAGGCAAGCCCCAAGTGCCTTCTCACTGAGGCTTTTTGTTTCCTCATAAGGGACAGGGCAGATTCTCAAGTGGCCAAGCCACTGGACAGTCCTTCTCAGAAGATTCCTGAAGGTCCCAAAAGTACGAAGAGACCCAGATGCTCATTTGTCATGTTCCAGGAGTACGACAGTGACAGTTGCTCACCCAACTTCACTGACCATATCAAGAAATATTCAAGAAGACTAAACGCCACTGGGAAAACCATAATATGGTACACTGGAAGGAAAACTTGACTGAAGAATACTAGAAGACCTCTGTTTGAGTTCTAATAGGGGATTCCATTTTGAATACCTCTGCTCTATCCCACAGGTGCCAGGTTGTGTCAACATGATGAGTTCCTTACAGGAGTTAAGGATTCTTAAAGATGGGTTA
The DNA here is from genome assembly GCF_023699985.2 of Odocoileus virginianus. Lineage (NCBI taxonomy): Eukaryota > Metazoa > Chordata > Mammalia > Artiodactyla > Cervidae > Odocoileus > Odocoileus virginianus. The sequence goes on along the minus strand of NC_069683.1, from coordinate 17,994,401 downwards.
GACAGAAATGTTACCATAGTCTTACTGCATCTATTGACTATGGCAGCCATCCTACCACCATGATAGGAACAGTGTACTACTATGTAAGGTTTGAGGGAGCTTAGGGCTGCCAAGATAGGGCTGCCATTCTAAACTGAGAATAATAAGTACCACCCTGAAGGTCCCTTCAGAATACTAGTACCTGTGGAACAACCATCATGGAGTTTCCAATATCATCTGGTAAAATATTCGAAACCAATCCTTCCATTCTCCATCCCATGCTAAGAGATTATCAGGAACAATGTTACCAAGTCCCAAAGAAATGTAATTTAAGTTTTTGTTGTCATTGCTCAATATTCAGTAGTCTCCAACTCTTTGTGACCCCAAGAACTGTAGCACTCCAGGCTTCCCTGTCCTTCATCATCTCCCAGAGCTTGCTCAAACTCATGTCCATTGAGTCGGTGATGCCATCTAACCATTTTGTCTTGTCGGCCCCTTCTCCTCCTGCCTTCAATCTTTCCCAGCTTCAGGGACTTTTCCAATGAGTCAGCTCTTCACATCAGGTGACCAAAGTACTGGAACTTCAGCTTCAGCATTCGTTCTTTCAATGAATATTAAGGATTGATTTCCTTTAGGATTGACTGGATGGATCTCCTTGCAGTCCAAGGGACTCTAAAGAGTCTTCTCCAGAACCACAGTTCAAAAGCATCAATTCTTCAATGCTCAGCCTTCTTTATAGTTCAACTCTCATACCCATACATGACTACTGGAAAAACCATAGTCTGACTTGACAGAACTTTGTTGGCAGAGTAATGTTTCTGCTTTTTAATATGCTGTCTAGGTTGGTAATAGCTTTTCTTCCAAGGAGTAAGCGTCTTTTAATTTCACAGCTGCAGTCACCATCTGCAGTGATTTTAGCGCTCCTCCACCCCCCAAAAAAATGTCTGTCACTGTTTCTATTATTTCCCCATCTATTTGCCATGAAGTGATGGGGTCAGATGCCACGATATTAGTTTTCTGAATGTTGAGTTTCAAGAAAGAGTTTTCACTCTCCTCTTTCACCTTCATCAAGAGGCTCTTTAGTTTCTCTTCACCTTCTGCCATAGGGTGGTGTCATCTGCATATCTGAGGTTATTGATATTTCTCCAGGCAATCTTGATTCCAGCTTGTGCTTCAATCAGCCCCACACTGCTCATGATGTACTCTGCATATAATTTAGATAACCAGGGTAACAATATACAGCCTTGACGTACTCCTTTTCCCAATTTGGAACCAGTCTGTTGTTCCATGTCCAGTTCTAACTGTTGCTTCCTGACCCACATACAGGTTTCTCAGGAGGCAGGTCAGGTGGTCTGGTATTCCCATCTCTTTAAGAATATTCCACAGTTTGTTGTGATCCACACAGTCAAAGGCTTTGGCATAGTCTATCAAGCAGAAGTAGATGTTTTCCTGGAACTCTCTTGCTTTTTCTATGATCCAACAGATGTTGGCAATTTGATCTCTGGTTCCTCTGTCTTCTCTAAATCCAGCTTGAACATCTGGAAGTTCTTGGTTCATGTATTGTTGAAGCCTGGCTTAGAGAATTTTGAGCATTACTTTGCTAGCATGTGAAATGAGTAAAATTGTGCTGTGATTTATTTCTTAAACATCAGGAATTTATGATACTTTTCTTGCAGGTGGCTACAAGCTTTCTCTCTTCAACAATTTTCAAAAGGTAATTTTTAAATGAAGGACTCATTTTCTTAATCATACCAAGACACTGCATGAACCAGCCATGACCTGGCCTCACAGCACTGTTTACACGGATAGACATCAGAAGTCTGAGCCCGCCTACTTTTACATCCTTACGATGCTTTGCATATCTATAATCTAACCCTATCCCTCTCTGCTTCCCTGCATTTGTGCCACTATACTCTCCACTTATGTAAATAACCTGCTCTGTCATAAGCTACTAGAGCTGTGGGATTTGCCCAACATTTATGATAGCACAGCAGGCTCTAGAAGTGAGGAGGAAGGTGAAGAAAGTAAGTCTTGATTTAGGGAGGCACACTCATAAAAGCTGCTTGTCTGCTTTGCACTTTACTCTCAAATCCAAAGTCTCCACTCTAGGAGAACAGGTCATAGCAATGAAGGGGTTTCATGTTATAAATTTTGTGCTCAGAAGTCCTAGAGAAAATCACTGTGGTCACACTGTATATAACCCCTGACTGTTTTTCAATCCTCCTTCCATTGGTTAGATATCTCAGATACCTTCGGTTTTCTTCAATTTTAAAATCACTGGCTTCTGGAAGTCTCTGATACCTCTTTTTATGGATAAAAGATTCATTAACCTACAAATAATAGCATAGCACAGATGGTTTGCTTTCTGGAAAATTACTAACTTGTACAAAAGATATTGAAATCCATTCCTGAAACTCTCAGACCAGCATGCTGGGAATAAACATTTCAGTAATAAATATCTACATCAAATAACTTCTGTGAGTGTAGAATAAAATGGATTGTGAATTTTTGCTTGTACCCTAGTGACCTAAGTAATAAATTTAATAAAAGGCCTGGTAGTGGTGTAAAACCCTTAGGGTAAAACCTATAAATTGAATTAAACATATCAAATTTCTCTTCACTGAAAAGGCAATTTGGGTATTGCTCTTGCTCTCTCCCTTATAGAAAGAAGAAACATTCATTACTATCATTAAGGTTGCTTCTGAAGAAGTTTGAATATGAAATATTTATCCCACTTATTGCATTTTATCCTTCACGGGTAATACAGATTGATTCATTGCTGTAACTTGCTTCTAGTCAATTAAACTCTCCAGTACTGTTGCCTTGTGGCTGAATATCCACAGAAGAATAACTTTTTGAAAGAAGAAAAATTAAATAACTCCCACTGAGGTTTATTTTTCAAAATTCCTTAAAAAGTAACTAATATCTGATGCTGTGCCAAAACTCTTAGAAAAATATGTTCTCTCTAACAAACCCCAGGACTGTGGGGCTCAACTAGCACTTTTATATGCAATGAAAAAAATCATGAAACAAACCATGAGAGCTGAGCTCCTTACTGAGGGATATTTGAGAAGTGGTTGCTGTGGTTGCTGTAGTAGTAAGTGATCTCTGAAATAAGCTACTATATTTGGGTTGTTCATCCCATTTCTCTCTTCCTCTAACATTCTTAGATTTCATATGATGCCTCTGACCAAAGGGCAGAGGAAATGCACTCACTGGATTTAAACAACCCTGCTCTCGTTCCCCAAATCTCAAATATGGCATATGAGATACCTGTTCTGTCACATAAGCTACGGCAGAGGAACAAAGACTGTAAATGTAACTAAATCCCTATGCTTGATCCACAAAGCTTGAGTAATAAGAAAACTCAAAATGCATTAAAACAAAGATGTTGGTGATTAGCCAGGTATAACTGGAATTCTACACAATTGCATTTCATACTTGAATGACAGGGCAAAAGGAAACTGTTCATATCAAAGTTAAGGCATAGAAGAAAAGAAAGTATAATATTTTATAATAATGATGTTTATGAATGTTGAAAATAAAGCATTATTTTAAATCTGTATATCCTACAACCTGATCTAAATTACAAGTTCCCTGAAAACACAGCTCATCCTTTACATTTCTTTTATCCTTTTATTGTACTACCTGCCCCAAAGAAATCATTCAGTAAAATATAGCTTTTCCTAAGACTGATAAAGCTATCTTACACTAACAAAGAATTTTAGAGCCAGAGATTTCCCTGGTGGTCTAGTGGTTAAGACTCCGTGTTTCTACTGCAGGGGGCCTGGGTTCAACCCCTGGTTGGAGAATTAAGGATCCCACATGCTGTGTGGTGTGGCCTAAATAAATACATAAACAAATAAAGTGAAGGAGTCACTTAAGAAAAAAAAAGATTTGGGGAGCCAGAAGATATCCTGGAAAACAATTAGCACTAACTTCAACTTCAGAGGTGTGGAAATTCTGACTCAGAAGAGCTCCTCACTTTCTCAAGGTCACATACTGGTCTATCATAGATCAAGGACTGAAATTAGGGTTTCCATTTCCAAATCTATTGCTCTTTCTAAAGCAGTCTATCCAATCTCATCACCTTATATGAAATAATTATACTGAGCAGTCCTAATGTCACCTTACATAATGTGCATAATATACATATTATGGCTTCAACAAAATATTTGAGGCTAAACAATGTGCCAGGTCCTATGGAGACAGCAATGAGTAAGTCACATTCCCTTCTCTAAAGAAGTTTACAGCCTGACAGAGATGATAACCTATATATAAGCAATGGCTTTCCATTGCTTAAGAAATAATGTTCTCTAAAACAGCATAAAAGAATGGCGAAAATAACCTTTAAAAACTGAACAAAATTGGAGGACTTGCAGTTTTTGGTTTCAGAACTTACTACAACACTATGGTAATCAAGGCAGTGTGGTACTTGCATAAAGATAGACATAGATCACTGGAAAAGAGTTAAAAGTTCAGAAATAAAAGGTCAACTGATTTGTGATAAAGGTGCTAAGGCAATTTAATAGGGAAAATAGTTATTACCACAAGTCATGTTGGTAAGACTGGATATCCACATTCACAAGATGAATTTAAACCTTTATTCAAATTATATACAAGCATTAAATAAAAATGAATCATAGAGCAAAATACAAGTGCTAAAACACTAAAACTCCCAATAGTAAATATAGGAGCAGATCTATGTATCTTTGGGTTAAGTAAAGATTTCTTAGATATGACAAGAGCACAAAAAACATTAGAAAAAATGCACAAAGCAGATGTTATCAAAATTAATAACTTCTGTACTTCAAAAGAGACAGTCAAGAGAATGAAAAGATAGGCCATAGATTAGCAGGAAATATATGTAAATTCCCTATCCAAAGAAAGACTTGTACCCAGAATAAGTGAAAAAACTCTTAAAACTTAGAACCCAAATTACCCAATTAAAAAATGGACAATAGATCTGAATAAACATTTCATCAATGAAGGCACACGAAGAGCCAGGAAGCATTCAAATAGTCTCAACATCATGACATTATTAGAGAATGCAGATATTAACTACAATGTGATATAACTTGATGCCCACTAAGATGCTATCATAAAAAAGGTAGATAAAAAATGCCAAGGCTGTGGAGAAACTATAACCCTCATACATTGCAGATGAGAATGTAAAATGGTACAGACATTTTGGAAAACAGTTTGACAGTTTCTTAAAAAGGTTAAATGTAGAGTCACCTTATATCCCTTCCAGAAGCTCCCATCTTAAGCATATTGCTATCCATATACTCAATTTATTGGGTTTAATTTCTCTGTTTATGTTCCTGTAAACATTAGAGTATAAGCTCATTAGAATATAAGCTCTCTAGAAACAAAGGTGTATGTCTCATTTATTTTTGTTTCTGTTCTCAGTGCTTAATACATATAGTAGTTTTTCAATAAATATTTTTTTGAATTAAAACCTACACATTAAGGTGTAATGAATCCAAAGAATTCAGTAAGAAATACCTTCAGTGAAGGCACAGAGACTCAGTAGACTTGCTTGGGAAAATCAGAAAAGGATGAACAAGAGTTATTCAGGTAACTGAAGCAGACATCCAGATTGAGGGGCAAATGTGGCTTATCTAAATATAGAGGAACTGTGTTGGAAATTTACAAACAGAGAAACAGCTTCTCATTGTAAAGTGACTTGTGCAGAAATAGCCTGTACAACTTCAAAAAGTAATGAAGACGATTGTGTCAAAGAAGGGGAATAAAAATATGAGACATGGCTTGGAACAAATCTATTAAACTGAAGTAATAAAGAAGAGGTTTGAAAATGAAATAATAATAAAACAAAGAACGAATGTTTTTCTTTCCTTTTATAAAGCAACAAATGAAAGAAAGATTGAAAAAAAAAAAGAAAAAAAGATTGTGGGGCTGCTGATCCTTTTAGGTACGTATTTGAAGATAATGTGTATTTTTTTTTTTTTTTGATTCATTTAATCAAGAAATATCAGGAGCCCAAAATTTTCATCTTTACTGCAAGGACACCAAGGATTAGAGAGACAAAATGTATTTATCTAATGTGACCTGATGTGAAGAGCCAACTCTTTGAAAAGGACCCTGGTGTGGGTAAGATTGAGGGCAGGAGGAGAAGGGGATGACAGAAGATTAGATGGTGGGATGGCGACACCGAATCGATGAAAATGAGTTTGAATAAACTCTGGGAGTTGGTGATGGACAGGGAGGCCTGGTGTGCTGCAGTCCATGGGGTCACAAAGAATCAGACACAACTGAGCAACTGAACAACAACAAAAGTGACTCAACATCTCAGTGACAGAACCGAACAATCAAACTCGGACCCTAGGTTCTCGGTCCAGTTTTCTCTCTTTACCTTTGCTAAACTCTTACTATTATGTATTTTTTCCTTTCTTATTATTATATGTATGTATATGTGTGTGTATTCTAGAAGTGTGGAGATGCTGAGTGGGATATAACCCTGGCAACAACTTGCCAAGTAAAATTGTGATGGTTAATAATAGTAATGGTTAAAACGTATTGTTTTCTTTTTTTTTTTTTTTTTGGCATAATGCACTGTGCTGATTATATTATACACATGATTTCTATTGATGATCTCAGCCTCCTAGAATTCATGTATGAAAAATCAGGCCCATAAAACTTAAGAAAATTGTTCAGTGTCACTTAACTAGTAAGAATGAGTGTTCAGGGCTGCATGATTCAGAAGTCCACTCAGTAATAAGTCGTATTATACTGCAACCCACTCCTCCCCGTCTACTGCTCAGACTACTGCTTGGGTTTTAAATCATTTGGTTTATAAATATTCTTTTAAATGCTATTTCTCATGTTTCTGTAGTGAAAGTAATGAATACATCAAAGAATAATATTAATAAATACCTCCCAATGCAATTACTTAATTGGTACCATTTGATACAAATTCTTGAATAGTTTTGCTATCAGACTTTGTCTTATAAAACTGTAAAAAAAAATAATGTTTTAGAACAGTTAGCTCTAGCAACATATCTTGAAATATAAATTGGCATACTAATTAAAATATAACATTTGTGGGTTTTTAGAAAGTGTTTTTGTTATACTTCTAAAACAGAAGCAAAAGCGAAAGAATAGAATAAACTGACTATATCAAATTCATTAATCTTAAGGACACTCAAATGAGAAACTTTAATTATGTAGCCAAGAAACTTAAGTTTACCTTTATGGGATGAGAAAAAAAAAAGTGCTCTCTAAGCCAATTAAGAGTACAAACATAATTTCAGGGCAAATGCTCAGCTTAACACTTGAGAATAAAAGGCTTCCTGATAAGCATTAATGGGCTAGTTACAAGTGATCCTTATCAAGTACAACAAATGTTGCATCTCATCATTGTGTTGTGCTTGAATCCTCCAAGCCTTTTCCCTTCCAGCCCCACTCTCAGCCTTTAAGCCACACAACCATCAGTAGAGACAAGCAGATGTGTGCACATCATTTTTCATTTAGTCTTGTAGTACTTGTCTGAGTTTTGCTTGATATAGTCAAATTCTAACCTACTTTCCCATTCTCTCATGTCAAGCCTTACTACAATTAAGGGCTGGGAAGTTGACACTACTTTTTAATTTACAGACAAGGCTTCCCTACTTGATTACCATCAAGATTCTGTCTGTAGTACTATTATCTCATATAAAGGCAAAAAAGCATCTCTCTTTGCTTATATTTCCCCCCAAAGTCTGAAATTTAGGAGGTACTTTAATCAGAATTATACTTCTTCTTTGAGAAGTTCTCAGATAGAAGGTTCATTAACATAACTAGTCAAATGTATAATTGACAATTTAACTGCATATTATGTGTGGTTGAAGGTAACAGAATGGCATTTTCATAAAATCATTAGTATGCTCCTAATTATAAAGCTTTACCTGAACTATTGACTCTTGACCAAAGATGTCCTCCTTTTAAAAGATTCTCAATATTTCCACTAGACATATATATTTTAAATGTGAAGTGAACCTTTCTTGTATTCCACAATGATCCAGATCATTATCATAAATGATTTCCATAAAATTTAACAATCTATCAAGACTAATAGAAAATGTATTTACTGGATATCTGACATAGTTAATGCATGAGGAGTTGCTAGGAAAAATAGGCACATTCACATTCATCACCAAACTCAACTTCAGAAGACAATGGTGATGATTACATTTAGGAAATGGGCCTCAAAGCCCTTTTGTATCAGCAGTAATCTTTTGACATATAATTTTCCCTATTATTGGAAAATGTTTTTAGTAGTAGTAATTAAATTTTTTAATTTATTAACCATGACATTTCTTAGTGCTCTCCTCTCTACCCTCTTGCTGCTGCTGCTAAGTTGCCTTGGTCGTGTCCAACTCTGTGCGACCCCATAGACATCAACCCACCAGGTTCCTCTGTCCCTGGGATTCTCCAGGCAAGAACACTGGAGTGGGTTGCCATTTCCTTCTCCAATGCATGAAAGTGAAAAGTGAAAGTGAAGTTGCTCAGTCATGTCCAACTGTTAGCGACCCCATGGACGGCAGCCTACCAGGCTCCTCCATCCACAGATTTTCTAGGCAAGAGTATTGGAGTGGGGTGCCATTGCCTTCTCTGCTCTACCCTCTTACAGCCTCACAAAGATGCTGTTTTCAGTCACATAGTTATCTTGTACTTTCTACTGCATGACTGGAGAAATTTTATTATATTAGAAAATGGTGAATTTGGGGTTCAAAGTGGAAAATAGTTACTGATGGGTTTCAACTACTGAAAAATAGCTTCATGCCTTCATATATTCTTTATAAAGTAACCAAATAATCACAAATCAAGTATTTTATATAATTACTAATAGGGAGAAATTGTCACCATAGAGATGGTTTATTAATATATATGTGTGTGTGTGTATATATACATGTGTATATATATGCTACAGAAAAAAAAATCACAGAGGCTTTATTCAGAGAAAGAAACAAAACTAGAAGCAAATCCACACTGCTTCGGCCCAAACGTCCAATTCTGAGGGCTCAAGGAGTTTGAGCTTTGATTTAATCAAGTGACAAGCCCCAAATGTTAACAGGTTTTCTTCTTTGTTGTCTCCAAATACCTCCTGTTTTATATTGTACCATTATCCTGATATTTAAAAATACATATTAAGGGTATAAACTAGAACTAGAAAAGACTATTAACCATCTAGTACAACTGTCACATTTTATAAATAAGACAACCGAGGCTGTGGAAGGGAATTTGCTGAAGCAACCAAATGGCTTGTCAAAACCTTCCACAACATACTTTGACCTCAGTGCAGCTCGTAAGTCTAATCCAAAGTAACCTCTTTAATCCATCTCTTTAAAAATAAGGAGGACAAGGAAGAGAATACTTGTATCAACTTTAAGGATTTTTTCCTCCAACATTGCTTATTTCTTCAAGATCAATGTTTGAGCCACTGGCCTCTAATTCTTCCTCTATCATGAAACGGTATAGCAACCGAAAAAAAGCAACGATATCTTCTCCTCACGGAGAACCTTGACCAGTGGCCCCTGACTTATCTTTCTCAGGTTTCTTTCTGACCCAATTATTTCCTTTATTGCTACAAGGGAAGTTAGAAATACCAATAATTATCTGCCCATTTTGAATGCAGAGTTCCTAAGCATAGCAAGGAGAGATAAGAAAGGCTTCTTTGGTGATAAATGCAAAGAAATAGAGGAAAATAATAGAATGGGAAAGATTAGAGATCTCTTCCAGGAAATTAACAGATTCCAAAGGAACATTTCATGCAAAGATGAGCACAATAAAGGACAAATGGTATGGATCTAACAGAAGCAGAAGATATTAAGAAGAGGTGGCAAGAATACACAGAAAAACTATACAGAAAAGATCTTCATGACCCAGATCACCACGATGGTGTGATCAACCATCAGGAGCCACAAATTCTGGGATGTGAAGTCAAGTGGGACTTAGGAAGCATCATGATGAACAAAGCTAGTGGAGGTGATGGAATTCCAGTTGAGATATTTCAAATCCTAAACAATGGCACTCAATAAGTGTTGCACTCAATACTCCAGCAAATCTGAAAAACTCAGCAGTGGCCACAGGACTGGAAACGGCCAGTTTTCATTCCAACCCAAAAAAAATACAATGACAAAGAGTGCTCTAATTACTGCACAATTGCATTCATCTCACAAGCTAGCAAAGTAATGCTTAAAATTCTCCAAGCCAGGCTTCAATAGTACATGAACCGTGAACTTCCAGATGTTCAAGCTGGATTTAGAAAAGGCAGAGGAACCAACGATCAAATTGCCAACATCTGCTGGATTTAGTTCCTGAAAAACATCTACTTTTGCTTTATTGACTATGCCAAAGCCTTTAACTGTGTGGATCACAATAAACTGTGGAAATTTTTTCAAGAGATGGGAATACCAGACCACCTGAACTGCCTCTCGAGAAACCTGTATGCAGGTCAAGAAGTGACAGTTAGAACTGGACATGAAATAACAGACTGGTTCCAAATTGAGAAAGGAGTACTTTAAAGCTGTATGTGTCACCCTGCTTATTTAACTTATATGCAGAGTACATCATGAGAAATGCTGGGCTGGATGAAGCACAAGCTGGAATCAAGATTGCTGGGAGGAATATCAATAACCTCAGATATGCAGATGACACCACCCTTATGGCAGACAACGAAGAAGAACTAAAGAGCCTCTTAGTGAAAATGAAAGAGGAGAGTGAAAAAATTGGCTTAAAAAATTCGACATTCAGAAAACTAAGATAATGGCATCTGGTCCCATCACTTCATGGCAAACAGATGGGGAAACAATGGAAACAGTGAGCAACTTTATTTTGGGGGGGCTCCAAAATCACTGCAGATGGTGACTGCAGCCATGAAATTAAAAGACAATTGCTCCTTGGAAGGAAAGCTATGACCCACCTAGACAGCACATTGAAAAGCAGAGACATTACTTTGGAAACAAAGGTCCGTCTAGTCAAAGCTATGATTTTTCTAGTAGCCATGTATGGATGTAAATGTTGGACTATAAAAAAAGCTGAGCACAGAAGAATTGATGCTTTTGAACTGTGGTGTTGGAGAAGATTCTTGAGAATCCCTTGGACTGCAAGGAGATCCAACCAGTCAATCCTAAAGGAAAGTAGTCCTGAATAATCATTTGAAGGACTGATGCTGAAGCTGAAACTCCAATACTTTGGCCACCTGATGCAAAGAACTGACTCATTGGAAAAGACCCTGGTTCTGGGAAAGATTGAAAGTGTGAGGAGAAGGGGATGAGAGAGGATGAGATGGTTGGATGGCATCACCAATGTGACGGACAGGAGTTTGAGTAGGCCACGGGAATTGGTGATGGACAGTTTGGAAGTCTGGTGTGCTGCAGTCCTTGGGGTCGCAAAGAGTCAGACACCTCTGAGTGACTGAACTGAACTGATCTGTCCATTCTATTCCCATGGATAGCTCAGGAATTAGATCCCCAAGTTTAAATCCTGGTCATTAATATAGGAGGTGTGGCATGCTGAATCCTATGTGACTCTTTGTAACCTCATAGACTGTGGCCCACCAGACTCCTCTGTCCAGGAATTTTCCAGACAAGAATACTAGAGTGAGTTGCCACTTCCTATTCCAGGGCATCTTCCCAACTCAGGGATCGAACCTGAATCTCTTGTGCCTCCTGCGTTGGCAGGTGCATTCTTTACCACTGCACCATCTGGGAATCCCCCAATATAGCAGGAAGGTTCTATATTATCCATATTCTATAAATAAAGAAATTGAGGGGCCTGAAGACACACAGCTAGTGAGAGGTGACCTCATAGTCTGAGCAGGCAAGCTATTTACAAAGCCTCATACTATTCACAACCCCTCCATCCTGTCTCCTCGAAGTTGTAGGTAACAAGACTCATCATTAATTGTCTTACAAGGTTGCTATGAGAAAGCAGTGGATTTATAAAATTTGGATGCACACAGCAGTGTGCATGCTCCAGGGAGGGAGTTATCATTACTGTTTCCTGTCAACACTTCAAAATTTGTAACCACCACTCTGTGCTTCCACTTCCTTTAGATCTAACACAAATGGTTAAATCTCCTTTAGCTTTTACTTTATCCTCTCAAAATCCAATTGGGTTTTTCCATATTTGGCAAAGAAGAAAAAAAAGTGACACAAATACATGCAGGTGTCTGAATAGTTAAAATGGCAGGTGAAGCAATGAACGTCCAGCATCTCCATAGCTTCTTAAATTTGGGGAGGATTAAACTACAGAAAGGTTAATCCATTATGCCTGGAACTAAAGGACTTGTAGAGGCTCTGGAGTACCTGTGGCATATACATAATCTTAATTTAGAAGCACCAGTAAAAGCAGCCTTTCCTTGCATGGATTTGCATACCTGATGTTGAAAAAAGTATAAAGCTCATCAGTACATTTGTGGAGACTGTAATGATCAATTTTACAGAAAAATATTCCAGCCATCATAGATTCAAGAAACGCACCCATAGTCAATGTTATCCCATCAGGCAATAGACAGAAAATTTCTCATTGTATACGATTTCTCTAGTAGAACAGGTTTACTAACAAGCAAGTTGAGAGATGATGATAAAAGTATGAGAAATAATAGGATTGTCCAAAAGGCTCATTTGGGTTTTTCTACAAGATGTTAAGTGAAAAGTGAAAGTGAAAGTCATTCAGTCATGTCCGACTTTTTGCGACCCCATGGACTATACTGTCCATGGACTTCTCCAGGCCAGAATACTGGAGTGAGTAGCATTTCCCTTCTCCAGGGGATCTTCCCAACCCAGGGATCAAATCCAGGTCTCCTGCATTGCAGGTGGATTCTTGACCAGCTGAGCCACCACGGGAGCCCAGAATATTGGAGTGGGTAACCTATCTCCTCCAGGGGATCTTCCCAACTCAGGAATTGAACTGGGGTCTTCTGCATTGCAGGAGGATTCTTTACCAACTGAACTACCAGGGAAGCCCATAAAATGTTAGCGAAAGTTGCTCAGTCATGTCCGACTCTTTGCAACCCCATGGACTGTATAGTCCATGGATTTTCCAGGTCAGAATACTGGAGTGGGTAGCCTTTCCCTTCTCCAGGGGATCTTCCCAAACCAGGGATTGAACCCAGGTCTCCTGCATCGCAGGTGGATTCTTTTTTTTTTTTTTTTTTTTGCAGGTGGATTCTTTACCAGCTGAGCCGCAAGGGAAGCCATTAAGATGTTAAGGAAAACCCAACAGATTTTTTTGACAACCCAATACTTTGCTTATTATCTCTTTTATATTTAATGACTTACAAATATAAGCAAAAGTTCATCAGGCAAAGTTAATCTGCTGCATTAACAATTTGGGAAGTAAATGAACCAGGGATGCCAAAAGCCAGGAGTTGTCATGGTTCTGTGGACTCTTTGGCAACCTGATGTATCAAGATGTCACCCTTGCCTCTGATGACTTAAGTTCTCCACATCCTGACGCTGACTGTTCCATGACAGAAACAAGCCCAGCCTTTCTGACCAGTTTACAATCTCAACATCTCCTGAAGAACAGGCACTTTGGCAGACACTGGATCTCCTTGACAGCCCCCAAGAGGAAGGCTGAGATCTGGAGACACTAGGAAAACAGGGTCTTCTTTTGCCTTAAATGCTGTCTCTCAGGTAGTCAGGGCAGACTGGGTTTGTTTGCAGGAAGGTTATGAATCTTTAATATGATTTTTGTGTGTGTGTGAGTCTGCTGCTGTATTCCATAATTAAATCAGGGGAGTTGGAGTAATGACTCTGAGTCAAGGCGATAGACACAGAGCAAGCTCTTTGCTTGTCTCTAAAATTCTTTAAACAAATGTGTGTCCATTTCTCTCTGGACTGACAGGGAACCTACTGCACTTTTACAGTTTCACTCATGTTCTTGCTCTTTCCTGCCTTTTGCCCACGATCTCATGCATATTTAGGGAAAGTCTTTTCTGTCATGGTCATACCCAAGAATTAATGCATAGGCACAGATTTTTCTAAAGTACAAATAAAAAGGCAGTCAGACTATGTTCAACTTACTTGACATTGTGATGAGCTGTTTGGACTCCGATTTCCACTAAGGTGACCAGCAAAACACAGATAGAAATGTGTGTGTATATATGCGTGAGCACATATCCATGGTTTTCAGTGTATGTGTAGAACTGTGCATGCATAAATTAGCATATGCTGGATTGAAATACACAAATAGAATTAAAAGATAAACAAGAGAATTTTCTAAAGGCTTTATTTGCCTATAGGTTTAGTCATCTTATTCTATTTTCAAATTTAACAAACAATAATCATGTTACCGATCTCAGAATTAATGAATACAAGCATTTGATAAGCCCTTTAGAAAAGGGAACACTGGAATTGTATCACCTTATGAACGTCAGGATTTTTTGGAGGTTATGAATGGATGGATTAAAATTGGTCTTCAGCTCATGAGTCGAGAACATAAGCAAAAATGTCAATTACATCAGGGCATCAGGCTGATTGCAAAGTCCCCTAATAAATATGAATAAGATGATTTTACTTATTTATTTTGCTCCTGCTGCTGCTGTTGGGGAAGATGACAGCCTAATCATGTCTGCTCAGCGCCGGGCTGTGAGCTTACATTAAGCGGCATGTGTTCTGTCATTACTGCACGGTTTGGAGGGATAATGGTCTTGTCTAAACTATACCACAGGCAGAGACCATTTCTGGAAGACACTCAGCAATTCAAAAGTTGTCTGCATCCTTTAAAATTTTCTGGAGGTTTCAATGTGATTAATCACAATGAGGAAGGGAAAATATATATATATACATATTTTGTACACCACATAACTTGCTGAGTTACCTTGACTGTCATCTTCCTCTCTACCAAGCAGGCCAATTCTCTCTCCAGGTTTACGGACCACTGAGATCAGCACCAAGGTTTACTGAGACTCAGTTCAGTTCCGTTCAGTTGCTCAGTCGTGTCCGACTCTTTGCGACCCCATGAACCACAGCCCACCAGGCCTCCCTGTCCATCACCAACACCCAGAGCCTACCCAAACTCATGTCCATTGAATTGGTGATGCCATCCAACCATCTCATCCTTTGTCATCCCCTCCTCCTCCTGCCCTCAGTCTTTCCCAGCATCAGGGTCTTTTCAAATGAGTCAGCTCTTTGCATCAGGTGGCCCAAGTATTGGTGTTTCAGCTGAGACTGCTGCTGCTACTGCTGCTAAGTCGATTCAGTCGTGTCCAGCTCTGTGCGACTCCATAGACGGCAGCCTACCAGGCTCCCCCATCCCTGGGATTTGCCACGCTAGAGTACTGGAGTGGGGTGCCATCGCCTTCTCCTCAGCTGAGACTAGTCTCCCTTTAATCATCCATCTCAGGCTGGATTCTGACCATTGTTTCATGATTTAGACAACATGCGTGTCCTAGACCAATAGCCATGATTTACCTTAACCCATTTCTAAATTCTAACTGAACTGGGTCTTCCCTTGTGGCTCAGCTGGTAAAGAATCCACCTGCAGTGCAGGAGACCTGGCTTCAGTCTCTGGGTTGGGAAGATCCTCTGGATAAGGGAAAGGCTACCCACTCCAGTATTCTGGCCTAGAGAATTTCATGGACTGTATAGTTCACGGGGTCAAAAAGAGTTGGACATGACTGAGCGGCTTTCACTTCACTTTAACCTGGGTCATCCAGACCGTAGCCTACTCTTGTCCTTGTCAATTTCCTCTCTAGTGATGGGAGCTGTGTTCTTGAATGACAAATCTATTCACTGAATCTTTGCCTCCTTTTCTGGAAGATGATACTAACCCTGTTTGCCTACATCCCAAGCAAGATTTTTGTTTCTGACCCAGAAGTTTGGCCTGTTTCCCTTTAGGATCATCCTGTTCCCATTTATTTAGTACTTACTCTGTTCCTAGTCACTGTATTAGATTTAAAAGGGATTTGGACATAAATACATATCATTAAGAGGAAAGGAAAAATACAGAATATTTATGACCATAGGCTTTAGATTCAAACAAACATGATTCAAATACCAGGTCTGCCATGTGCATCTTGTGTGACTCTGGGCAAATTACCTAACCTCTCTAAGTTTCAAGTTTTTCAGCTATAAAATTGAGATAAGAAAATACCAAGCTTGCTAGGTTCCATAAGAACTAAGTTACTATATATAGAATGTGCTAATAACAAAGCCCAGTAGCATAGAAATTAAACAGTAAATGTGCTCAGTTGCTAAGTCATGTCCAACTCTTTTGCAACCCTATGGACTGTAGCCCACCGGACCCTGCTGGTGATGGGATTTTCCAGGCATGAATACTGGAGTAGGTTGCCATCCCCTCCTCCCGGGGATCTTCCCAACCCAGGGATCGAACACCACATCATCCTGTGTCACCTGCATTGGCAGGCAGATTCTTCACCACTGAGCTACCTGGGAAGCCAAAGAGTAAAAGGCTGGTATCTGAATCTGTTTCCATGAATATCACAATAGTTTCTTTTAATGCATAAACTATGATAATCAACCAATCCTAGAGCAAAGAACAACTGAAGGTAGCATAGTTGCAAAAAGTCTGGTGACAGAAAGCAAAATATAATAAGCTATAAAAATCACAGTAATAATAATAATAATAATAATGTGTGTGTGTGTGTGTGTGTGTGTGAGTTGCTCAGTTGTGTCTGACTCTGTGTGGCCCCATGAACTGTAGCCTGCTAGGCTCCTCTGTCCATAGAATTCTCCAGGCAAGAATACTGTAGCGGATTATCATTCCCTTCTCCAGCGGATCTTCCCGACCCAGGAACAAACCCAGGTCTCCCATTTGCAGGCAGATTCTTTACCTTCTGAGCTACCAGGAAATAACAATAACAGCTAATGTTATTGAGCACTTACTAAGTTCCAATAGCAATACTGTATGTTATATACTACACTTATTTTGGAGAAGGAGAATAATGAGAAGAGGGCGGAGGAGTGAGACTGCAGAAAGTGACACTATTAACAGTTGCTGAAATTGAGGAAAATGACTCAAATGTCTCTATTCATTTACTGTTATCATAATGCTATTCTTACCTCTCCTTTACTATTTCACTCACTGAAATTTATCCTGAATATTTTTTTATGTTATTGACAATATTCAGTAGAAACAAACAAAAGTTATAAGTACAATGAAGTTCACTGCAACATTAATTGCAATTAAATGTATTGTAGGCTGATTCTTTAACATTGAGCCACCAGGGAAGAAACATTTAATACTGAAAAATGTCCACAAGTTTCTACTCCTCCCTGCAGTCAAACCCTTTGCAATGTGACTTTACAACTCAAACATCAAGAAATGGAGTTGTGGGACTTCCCTGGTGGTCCTGTGGCTGAGACTGCACTCCCAATGCAGAGAGCATGGGGTCGATCCTTGGTCAGGGAACTAGATTTCACATGCCATAACTAACAGTTTTCATGCAGCAACTAAGAGCTAGCACAGCCAAATAAATAAATACATAAATGTTAGAAAAAAAAGAAATGGAGTTGTACTTACTTCCCCCTAGAATCTGGGCTGGCTTTGGGCTTAGTTTTGGCCAATAGAAAATGGTGAAAATGAGTTTACCCAATTCCAACCCAAGCTCTCGTTGTTGTTGCTCAGTCACTAAGCTGTGTCTGAATCTTTGCGACCATGGACTGCAGCATGCCAGGCCTCCTTGTTCCTCACTACCTCCCAGAGCTTGCTCAAACTCATGTCCATTGAGTTGACGATGCCATCCAAACCATCTTATCCTCTGTTATCTTCTTCTCCTCCTGCCTTCAATCTTTCCCAGCATCAGGGTGTTTTTTTAATGAGTTGGCTGTTCATATCAGGTGGCCAAAATATTGGAGCTGCCACTTTAGCATCAGTCCTTCCAAGGTATTCAGGGTTGATTTACCTTAGGGTTGACCGGTTTGAACTCCGTGCTGTCCAAGAGATTCTCAAGAGTCCCAAGCTCTTAATATTTTCTTTTGGAACTCTGACAACCACCATGTAAACAGGTCCAAGGTCAGTGTGCTAGAGAATGAAAAACTTGTGGTCCAGGCTTTCCCATTGCTCTAGCTGAAAACCAGCCAAATCCCCAAAGCAAAGTCATCCAGCTGACCTACAACGGACTACTGACACGAGAGAGCCCAGCTGACACCAGAAGAACTATCTGGCTCAGCTCAGCTCTTATTACTGACCCGCAGGGTCGAGGACTAAACACATGATTTTATTTTAAGGCACTAACTTTCAGAATGGTTTACAGACACAAATGTTGAACAATACAACAAAATATTAGGCATCACACAACAAAATACTAGACAAGCTTTAAAATGGCAATGATGACATCTAAGTAGAATCATGGATATTTTATGATATAATATTGAGTGAAACTAGGAGAACGCAAATATTAGTCTGTATGCAGTAATTGGAGTTATGCAAATTTATGCAAGCAAATAAAATGCAGCCTGTAATAAAGGACATTGCTTACTAAGGTTGGTAGGATTAAGTATTATGTTGTCATTATTTTTGTTTCCTTTAATATAATAATATTTTCTGATGAAAATATTTAATAGGATGTAAAGTCAGGGACATTCTCAATAGTAAGCTATCTTTAATGCTGTGACATTAAATTAGTGAAAAGTAAAAACTGAATCATTTACCTCCCTTCCCCAATGAACAATTATTATTGAAAAAATGAAATGGTCCAAAAGAAATATTTCAAAAGTGGAAGGAAATCTCTTTATTAGTTAGAAATGAAACCAAAATTCACAGTAGCTTATTTTACTTTCATTATCTGAGTGCTAGAATTTAAAATAAAAATGGGGATTTAAATACTCCATGGATCACAGAACCTATTTTCATAGTGAAAGATATTGATAACAGCTAAACTCTCATATGGTTAAAAGGTCAGCATTTAAATGTTAAAGGTGACTGACCTAAGATAAGAAAGAAACAATTTCGACAATAATTCTAAAATTTACTAGCACCAGAATGGCTTATTCCTTTACTAAATGTAGATGTGAACATCATAAAAGCTTTGCCCCAGGAAAATGAAACTGACTTATATGCAAAAACCAAAGAACTGCAATGAAATTCTGAAGGCATGTCCTTGGAAATTTACCCTTGACCAATATATCGCCTGAATCCAGTGGGCTGCTGAAGCACAATGCTGTTCTTCTAGCTGAGTGTGCACATTTGCAGTATTGAGAGGAAGGCAGAGTTTGGTGTGCCTCTTGCTTTATGAAGGCAATTTATTTTGACAGTTTCCTCAGCCTCCCCAAAACTGTCAAACAGCCAACATACTGCAGATTGAACTCTGAGCCCTGTAGTCTGAAGTGGAAAGCAGGGAGGTAAGGACCAATGACAAAGATAGTAATGCAGAAATTGAGTCTTGCTCCTTCCTTACGAAAGAGCTCAGAAATGAATGAATCTCCTTTGTTTAGGCTTTGTCCATCCCTTTCTCTATCAGACACATTTAATGTGTCCCTAACACCCTTATATATCCTGTTATTTTGACCAGTTCATTTATTTCCTAACTGACACACTCACTTTTCACCTTGTCCACTCTAACGGCCCTTCCACCTGCCACTGAGTAGCTTCTCTCCCCTCTAAGAAGGCAAGTCAATCTCCCGTTTCCATTTCTTCTCTCCCTTCCATATCCAGAACCTCTTCCACTCGGTATGTGGCAGGATGCTGTCTTTTTAGTGAAGCAAACTTCATTGTGATGCCAATGACCTAGTTTGAGGGTTGTTAAAAAATAAACAGCCCTGTGGAACTCATCACTCATTGTAAGGATATTGCCAAGGACACTGTTCATGACATCATATGGCGTCCTATTTATGGAGCCTTCTGAAAGAAATGTCTGTCCCATTTTATTTTAAAAAATAGTTGTGCTGCTCCTATTTGTTCTGTGTTTACTTATTTTTGCTTGTTTGTTCACTTTGTTTACTTACAAGAGACAATGTGAATTGTGAAGTCAATATAGTAGACGGTTAACTCAAGGAAAGTGTACAGTTATCAGATCCTGAAGAATTAATCATTGTTCACAGCTCTTCTTTGCCTCCAATCATATTTCTCAGTATTGGTTTATTGTAGATTTGATTGTTATCTGCTGGTTACACTCATGTATCTTTTAGCTAAAATTTATGGAACATTCATTAGGGCCAACAGAGCTATAAATACAATGTATGAAATTAAGTCACTTTAATTCTCCTTTCAAACACATAAAATAGCTACTATAATTATCTCAGTTTTGCAGTTAGAAAAAAAATATGAGATGCAAGGAGATTGAGTAACTTCCCTAATGTCACACAGTTAGTGAGTGGAGGAGCTACTCAAAGTTAAATTATTTAAGCAAGAAGACAAAAAGAGGAGTTTGTTGCATTTGAGCAAGACATGGGGATGGCTCATCTAAAATGAAGGTGATCCCACTAAATAAGTAAAATTGCCTTAACCACTTAGGTGACAGAACAATTTTGCTATTCTGTTTGATGCCTTGTTGGAGGATTTTCCAAATTTCATGCCACTAGCTTCTGAGGTGGCGCTAGTGGTAAAGCACGCACCTGCCAGTGCAAGAGATAAAGAGACACAGATTTGACCCCTGGGTCAGGAAGACCCCCTGGAGAAGGGCGTGGCAACCCACACCAGTATTCATGCCTGGAGACTCCCGATCATAGCGGAGCCCAGTGGACTATGGTTCATAGGGTCGCAAAGAATCAGACACGACTGAAGCAGCTTAGCCCACAACAGCTCTCTCTAAGGTCTTAAGAGACTAGCCCAATACCTAGAGTTCTCAAGTTCAAGGCTTAGGATTTTTGCAAATGCAATTTAGAGGAGTAAGGTACCACCAGGCAGTCTCCATGCCTTTGCAGATTGGGACTCTTGTGTTTCCTATGAGGACTTTTATGTTGGATCACCCTTGAGATCCATGTTGGATTTTGCCTCGCTCAAATTTAACATGATTATGTTTAACAGAGCTCAACCTTTGAAATGGACAGCTTCTGTATAAGTGGGCCTGGGGATCTTAGTTTCATTTTGTAATGCTGAATTTTTACTTTACCTAAGAAAAATTGACTTAAGCTGGATTATATAGAAACTTCTATCTTCAAAAGGTGGTAGCAACATCCTTTATCAGAGGTTTAAAGGAAAAAATAAATTTTGATCTAGTATGTTTGAGTCCTTCGGACAAATATAATTTTTTTTCTAGGCAAACAATGGAAACAAATCCTGACTAATTTAGGCAGGAGAGAAGTTTTTGGAAGAACATGAAGGAATAGACAGAATCAACGAGAAATTGAAAAGAAGCTGTGAAAATTAGTGGAAATTAAGGGAAGATGGATATCTAAAACAACATCCAGTCAGCACTACCTTTGGACACTGGGAACTGGTGTTGGTATGGCTGCCAGGCTATCCACCTTGGATACTTCTGCCAGGGCAAGAATCAGTGCTAGAATTTTCCCCCCTAAAGGTTCAGCCCTCATGGGATTCTGGGAATCACTCACTGCCTTTGGCCTTTCAGGTCTGAGAACGGCATAGGCCACCTGCCTCTTTAGGCATACTTTATCATCTCCTGTTGGTTTTTCTTAATCTAGAATTCTTCATAAAGATACCCTTTATTTTTTTTTCAATTACTCTCTCTTTAAAAAAATATATATTTATTTATTTGGCTGGGTCAGGTCTTAGCTGCAGCACTTGGGTTCTCTCGTTGTGGCTCACAGGCTTAGTGGTTCTGCTGCAAGTGGGATCTTGATTTCCAGACCAGGGATTAAAACCACATCCTCTGTACTGCGAGGCAGGTTCCCAACCACTCGGCCACCAGGAAAGTCCCTTCAGCTACTCTTTTTGTTAGAGTGCCCTTCACAGGATACACTGTGTGCTAAGGAAGTCAGGCCTTGATTTCACTGTGTTCACAGTTTCACAAAGCTAATGACTTGTGTTTGTGTCCTGTGAAAGTCCCTCATTTGGACTAAATATTGGAAAACTCTGTAGACTTGTCAGAACTTCAGTTTTTAAAAATGTAACAGTTTAACCCTTCAATATACATCAGGGTGGAAAATATTTATATTGGGTCTGTTGGTTCTGTTGAAAATCAAATTTACTTTTAAGTGTCTTAGTATTCATTGCTAATAGCTGGAATGATGCCCTGGTGAGACTCTTAAATGCCCAGCTTTATCTTATCTCCTCCCATTCCAGGAAGCTAGATGAGTTGAGTTGAATTCTGCAACATGCCTTATGTTTGAGAATAAGCAATGGCTCTGAATTTCAACTTATAAGATGTATCTTATAAATTTTAAAATGAGATTTGTATAATTTTTATAGAAAGTTATCCAGGATTTTCATATATCCGTATGGTTTCTTGTGTTAATCATTAGTTCCACAGTTGGTAAAAAGAGATTATATGCATATAGGTAGATAGCTAGCTAGTTAGATGAATGAATGAATAAAATTGCATGATCAAGGAAAAGTTGGGCCAAACATATTTAGCAGGCATCTTTATCATTAGGAGCAGAGTTTTCAATCTACCAATGTGCGTTGTCATTTTCTAAGATAAATTATGGCAGATGTCATTCACCAGTTGTGTTTTATTGGTAGGTTATATTTTGGATAGAGGATCATCTCTTAAAATCAGGATTCCATAGGTTTCAAAAAATGATGTTTTGAATATATGAAACATTTTATAGCAATCTTGAGTATAATGGCCTTATTATGTACACCGAATTGTCAGAAGATCTGTAAGACCTTAAATGAATATTCTGACACAATTGGAAATTCCCATGCAATATAACTGTTTGTGAAGTTTGTACAACTTCTCTTGAAGTGCCTCCAAGGACACTATATTCTTTACCCAGTGTGGCATCTTTACTTGCTCTCAAGCAGCTCTATATTTTATAATTTTTTTTTATATTGAGCTATAATGTGGTATTTTATAAATTCTAGCAGTGGTTCAAGCTTTGTCCTTGGAAGAAGACAGAATAAATTTACTCCTAATTTCTCAGCTTCCTTGGGTTCACTCAAATTTTTCCTATGTGTTTTCTAGGTTTCCTCACAAATTTTATCAACCTGGAACCACTCTAGTTTCCCTCTAGGTCTTTAAAAAGTGGCACTTAGAATCACATTGAGTATTCTGGGTGTGGTTGGATCAATGCAGAGAACGAGACTGAAACCTGCTGTGTCATTCAAACTGTTTTTCTTTATAACATCAGAAATTTGCAGTCACATCTCATTGTGGATTCATATTAAGGTTGAGATCAACTCAATGCCCCATGAATGTTTCTGTGTGAACTCTTGCCACAGCGTGTCTTCTCTCTCCTATACTTAAGCAATTGATTTTTGAAATCTAAATGCCTACCCCTAAGGTTATGCACAGCTGAATATTCTTTCGGTGAATTAATACAATTATACCCTCTAAAGACATCAAGGTAATAATAATGGTGATGAACACAATGATCAAAAATGGTAAGTTGCCTCTTAGAGCTTAAAGAGTGTTTTAACATATGTTATTTCATTTTATCTCTATAATCTAGGTAGAAATAGTGGCTATTACGAACAATAGCTTGAAGATGAAGCAGATGAACATCAAGAAGATGAACATCAACTTGAAGAGGCATTAGAGGTGCTGGTCTATGATACTCAGATGCCTAGGAAGTAGGACAGTATGCCCAGGACTCACTCTCTCCTGTTGCCTAATCCAAACATCTTTCCTAAATCAATACATTTGAGTAGAACATATAAGCCACATTCTACAAGCTAAAGAATCCTGTTTTGCATGCTTCAATCAACAGTGCCTATAGGCTGGGGAACTGCCTTTTCTCCATTCTGCAGCACTTATTAATTTACTGTGAGTTTATCCAAAGCTAGGCACACACACCCCAAAGTGGGAATTGCTAAATAGCAAGATCTTCTGTTCTCAGATTCTACTTCATTTCTTTTGAAATATTTTAAGTGTAAATTCCTATCTATAAATATAGGCACTAGTCAATAACATAAATGCTAGTTGTTCTATTTCAGCAGTGATTATTTATGATTAAAAATGTCATTTCTGTGTTAAAGATCCAAGGGAAAAATGTGCCCTCTATTCATTATCCCTTTCACTCAGCCTGAAAGTTCTAAAGAATTTGGGAAATGAAAGCTGGAAAATATCTACATATTTGTATTAACTTCATTCCTCACAAATCAGGGTAGACTTAGTCCTACAGTTTTTTCAAGAACAGATAAAAAAAGATATATAATATCTTTAAATTAATAAGTTAAGAGTCAGAATTCCAGGGCTGGGTGAGTGAAAAGGTACTTTAATCATGTTAGGCATGTGAAAAGATAATATTTTTTTGGAAACCAGTTACTAGTTTGAGGGCTGAGAGGTTACTGTATATGTATTTTCAGCCACAACACTGGGACCATTGGGGGTATTTACACAGGAAATAGGGTCACAGAGAAAATAAATCACTGTCTCGAGGACACGTGCATGCACACTAAATCGCTTCAGTCATGTCCAACTCTGTGTGACCCCATGGGCTGTAGCCCACACAGCCCCTTTCTCCATGGGGTTCTCCAGGCAAGAATACTGAAGTGAGTTACCATTTCCTTTTCCAGGGGATCTTCCCAACCCAGGAAATGAACCCAAGTCTCTCAGGTCTCCTGCATTAGAAGGCAGGTTCTTTAGCACTAGTGCCACAAACACTTTTTCTCAAGAACACAGGGAAAATAAGTGTCAGTAACACAGTTCAACTATGGTCTAGAACTGCTTCAAAGTAATTTTTAAAAAATGCATTGGGGGTAACTGAAGCCATCTGTCTCCAGTCTCTACCTATTAGAATCTGAAGTGACAGCCACTGAAATGAAATAATTTTCCTGATAATAACCTCCATACATATATTGATTAAAAAAAATCCATGTCTAGTCTGAGAATAAAAGTATTTAAGATATAATCACATGAAGAAGACCTTAAAACATTCACATTAACCAAAGATGCTCTTCTTTTATTAAAACCAAAAGATAATCAGTAAACCCAGTAGTAATGAGATTTTTCAACTTTAGCTTTGGGTAATATAATTTTTATCTAAAACACAACGTATTGTGATGATGGTGGTGGTGGTGATGATATATAATGAACAAATAAACTAATATGTGCTTTTTAATGTCAAATCAACTGCTTTTCAAATGTATTTATTTCCTTATTTTAACAATGATAAAATTGTGGTAGATTAAAAACAATCTGGCTATGCCATTTTATAGTTTCTCTTATCAAGGTGAAGTCTGTTTACACAAACTTTAATCTGTTATGACCTCTTGAGTTTGTTTTGATCAATAGAATATGGCATCACCAAACCTTTTCTCAGGTCTTTAGATCCAAAGGG
Organism: Odocoileus virginianus; assembly: GCF_023699985.2. NCBI lineage: Eukaryota > Metazoa > Chordata > Mammalia > Artiodactyla > Cervidae > Odocoileus > Odocoileus virginianus. Next base: position 17,969,106 of record NC_069683.1, on the reverse strand, counting down.
ATTGTACCAGAGAAGCATTATCCATATTTGGACCTAAAAAAAGGACAAGATTGTGGAGAATACCTTGACACCAGGATAGGTTTGGATCTGGGGAGCTGTGAATGATGTTCAATGTATTTCCAATGTGGGGCAAAGAAAAAAAAATGTTGACAGAAGGTGGTCAATAGTAGATTGTGACAGTAATGATCCCCCCAAAATGGTGCTTTCTGGTCTCTAAGCTTTAATGTAGCTCTTCTTAAACTAATTCTTGCCTTGAGTATGAGACACACTCTCTTCCCGACCCAGGAATCAAACTGTGGTCTCCTGCACTGCAGGCCAATTCTTCACCAACTTAGCGATCAGGGAAGCCCTGGAACCATGAGACGTTAGCAAACCTCAATAAGCAGATACTTGATGAGTGCCAGCATACCAACATTGCCATCTTGAAATGCTGTTCCTACCAGAGGAAGAAATTTGAGATGAAAGAATGTGTGGTGAGAGAGCCATTCTAGGCATCCCAGCTGAGTACCAACAGATGAGTGAGACCTTCTTAGATGCATCCCCATGACGTACCTAACATATTCTGATTCCTACACCCTACTGTTGCCTAGCAAGCCAAGATTCAAGATTTGGCCTGCCCCAAATCTTTGACACTTACTACCCATTTCTTTTATCAAAAATGTGTTTTCCTTTAGTCTTCTGTTTGGAAGATTGCATTACTTACATCATTATTTATTACATGGCTAAAAAAACAAAGCCTAAATTTGCTTTCGCTAAATTTTGGGGAGATTATCAGGATGGGTTCAGAGACTACAATCTAGATCATCTGGGTCTTGAATTTGAATTTCCTTGGGACAAGAGGCTGTTATCACAGATGAATAATTACCTCATTTTAGAAGTGAAGGACCTTTAAAATATGTTACACATCCATCAAAAAAAAAAAATCTCTTTTCATTTGGCAGTCCTAAACTTGTGTTGCAGCCAAAATGAAACAATATAGCTTGGTAATATGATGAATATGCGTAAGATTTCTATTTATAAGCTTTAATACCTGAATTGAACTGACGATTAGTTTTCATTCATACACAGTTGTAAGCTGTGTGAGAACACAGATCTGTGGATTTCCTCAGAGAAAGACAGTGACTGCCACACGAAGAGCTCAATCAATAGTTAAGTCAATAGATGAGATTCTCTCCTAGAATGTGTTTTTGTGGACAAATCAGTTTTCATGACAAGCAGGAATGCTGACAAACAGGCAATGCATTTCAAAGACCTAATACAGAAAAGTGTGCAATTAGTTCATCATGGATTAGTTCACATGATCTTGTCACATTTCTAATGAGGATGTCGAATTGAAACACATAAACTAGAGTTCTGAATGATTATGACCTTTTCAAAAAACAAGACATTAACCATTGGCAGTCAAATGTTTCTAATTCCCAAATTATCTTGGGAGTTTTCCTAAACCAGTGTTTTCCAAGCCCCTGTCTTTTGGTACCATTTTCACTACTGTGAGGTTATAACCCCATAATCTATACTATTATTTACTGAATATGTATTTAATTACCTCATTTGTTAAACTTATTTCAAAAGAGACTTTATGTATTAAAATAATTAGAAAACTAATATAGCCCCTTACATATATCTATACAATTTAATTAAAGCAAATTATTTAATTGTTGCTATATATCATTGATTCAAATATGCCCTGAGGTGGTTGTCCATCCTCTTTTAATAAAAAAGGCTAACAAGTTGAAGACATATTAGCACCAAACTGGGCCTCTCTCCTTGATATAATCCAGATGAAATGAAATAAAATGGAATTCCATTGTAATTATGTGCCCTATTATTATCCATGTTATTTAAAATGAAATTTATTTCTACTCTGAGTGCCAACTGCATAGCACATGTTCAATGATCTGGAAAACATGACTCTAGGCCATATTACTTCTCCAAATCTGGTAAAGTATGTGTTCTTTCTCTTTCTATTTTTCTTTTCAGATTATAATTTTGTCCTAAATATACATATACAGATATTTCTAGATAATGCTAGCTCAATACTTTTACATTATTTTAGAAAAGACATGGTCCCAATGGACTACCATTAATCACATGACATTAAAGAAGTCTATTTTAGAGTTAGTGCATAAATGTGTTTTATTGTAACTAATAAATGAAATATTTTTCTCAAGTCAAAATTTGGATGAGTTCATCATTAGCAGTTTTATCTTCTTGAATGTAACATTTTCCTAAGAACTCTCTTACTGTTAAAAGGATATTTTTCTCAAAGTACTTCTTTTATTTTACTTTCCACTTTCAAGGCAATATCTTAAAAATCCCTTTCACTGAATGGATTTCATGACCTTCCTATAGACTTTTTCCTTCGCTCCATGAAGAATCTCACCATTATATTAAACTTGATTCTTTAAGGTCACCAGCAACATTTCAGCTGCCATAAATTATAGACCTTTCTTTCTATATATAATTTTTGACTAAGTATTCCTGCTTCACTGCTCAACTTGCCTTTGCTTGTGTGAGGCTGGGATCACTTGGCTCAAACTGTTTCTGTATCTTTCCTTTTATGGCTTCAATTATCTCCTCTCTGTACATGAGTTTGGGTACCAAGTTCTGGGTGCTATCTCTGGTTGTCTGCTGTACATAGGAGATAAAATGCCCTGGATTGGGGTATAGGAATGGGGATTGTAACTGAAACTCTCCACTGATCAGATCCAAAATAAACTTAGCTCTTAGTGACTCCATGCATGTGCACGAGTGCAGTCGTGTCCAACTCTTTGTGACCCCATAGGCTGTAGCCAGCCAGGCTCCTCTGTCTGGGATTTTCCAGGCAAGAATACTGGAGCGGGTTGCCAGTTCCTTCTCCGGGGGTTCTTGTTGTCCCAGGGATAGATCCCCGTGTCTCCTGTTTTGGCAGACAGATTCTTTACCACTGAGTCACCTGGGGAGCCCTAGTCCTCATTTTTGATTCCTATTATTCTTATTGTCAATTTCATCCACCTAGTATTTTAACCCTGAAGTCTTGGCATCATCTCACTGACATTTATTTGTTGTCATTTAGTAGCTGAGTCATGTCTGATTCTTTGTGACTCCATGGACTGTGGCAAGTCAGGTTCCTCTATCCTTCACTATCTTCCGAAGTTTGCTCAAATTCATGTCCATTGAGTCAATGATGCAATCCTACCATTTCATCCTCCCCTGCCCTCTTCTCTTTTTGCCTTCAATTTTCACAGCATCAGGGACTTTTCCAATGAGTCAGTTCTTTGCATCAGGTGGCCAAATTACTAGAGCTGCAGCTTCAGCAGCAGTACTTCCAATGAATATTCAGGGTTGATTTACATTTGGGATTGACTGGTTTGATCTTCTTGCTGTCCAGGGGACTCTCAAGAGTCATCTCCAGCACCACAACTCAAAAACATCAATTCTTCAGCACTCAGTATTCTTTATGGTCCAACTCTCACATCTGTATATGACTATGGGAAAAACCATAGTTTTGACTACATGGACCTTTGTCAGGAAAGTGATGTCTTTGCTTTTTAATATGCTGTCTAGGTTTGTCATAGCTTTCCTTCCAAGGAGCAAGTATCTTTTAATTCATGGCTACAGTCACTGTCCACAGTGATTTTGGAGGCCAAGAAAATAAAAACTACATTTAAACAAATGGCCAGATCTTGTGTTATACTTGCAAAATAAAAATTCTTGTCCTCATTCTTGCTACGTATAATTCAGGCCATAGTTACACCTTACTTGTCCTATTGCATTGAAGTCTTTACTATTCTCCTTACCTCTAGTCTCTGACTCTTCCAATTCATCTTGAGCAAGATAGCCAGATTGTTCTTCACATAGGATGATGCTCCTTCCTGGTCATACCATGACTTCACCCCAAATCAGTCAGCATCATCCAAATATCCCCCAACTTAAGTTCAAACATCTTAGTCTAGAGTTCAAATCTTCACATGACCTAATTATCCCTTTACTCATTATGTATTTACTTTCCACATTTGATTGGACACTTTATTAAAAAGCAGGTTAATAAATATGACACATAGATTTTAAACATTCTGATCCAAAACAAATTACCTACATTTACTGTCATTTGCCAGTCATTTCATGCAAAACCCCTAGCCCATTGTTTCTTCTTTTTAGTATGGATTCACCCATTGTATATATCACATACTTTTTCTGGTTTCAGTTTCCTTAGAATGGAATAGGTCTTTAGAGATATTTGTGGAGCACTTTGAATGCACAATCCTATTAATATTTAAAACTGTATTCTAAACTTTTATATTCAACCTTCTTCACCCCCTAATTCTGCCATAGTTTTTTAGTGATTCATCTATGTTGTGTCCTTTCAAAACATTATCTTATCATTCACAGAAAATATAATTGTCTTTCTTTTTGCATCTATATTTCTTTGGCTACCATATTTTTAAACTACTATATATTTACAATAACATGAAACATTGATATGAGTAGTTTTAGAATCAAAGGCAAGGAACTCCTGTTAAGCAAACAATCAATTGTAGAAACAGAAATGTGTGAATGTGTTCTGGAGTAGTTTAGCAGTCCTAGAATTCAATATGCCATGAGCATCAGAAATAAAACTTTACAGAAATCAAGGAGGGCATTGGTTACTCAGCAACTTGAGATTAGTTAAGGGAGACACTGCACTTGCTGGTCTCCATTGAAAATAATAGTTGTGGAATCTCCACACTATTCTCCATAGAGACTGTACTAGTTTGCATTCCCACCAACAGTGTAAGAGGGTTCCCTTTTCTCCACACCCTCTCCAGCATTTATTGCTTGTAGACGTTTGGATAGCAGCCATCCTGACTGGCGTGTAATGGTACCTCATTGTGTTTGTGTTTTTGATTTGCATTTCTCTGATAATGAGTGATGTTGAGCATCTTTTCATGTGTTTGTTAGCCATCTGTATATCTTCTTTGGAGAAATGTCTGTTTAGATCTTTGGCCCATTTTTTGATTGGGTCATTTACTTTTCTGGAATTGAGCTTCAGGAGCTGCTTGTATATTTTTGAGACTAATCCTTCGTCTGTTTCTTCATTTGCTATTATTTTCTCCCATTCTGAAGGCTGTCTTTTCACCTTGCTTATAGTTTCCTTTGTTGTGCAAAAGCTTTTAAGTTTAATTAGGTTCCACTTGTTTATTTTTGCTTTTATTTCCAATATTCTGGGAGGTGGATCATAGAGGATCTTGCTGTGATTTATGTCAGAGAGTGTTTTGCCTATGTTCTCCTCTAGGAGTTTTACAGTTTCTGGTCTTACATTTAGATCTTTAATCCATTTTGAGCTTATTTTTGTGTATGGTGTTAGCAAGTGTTCTAGTTTCATTCTTTTACATGTGGCTGACCAGTTTTCCCAGCACCACTTGTTAAAGAGATTGCCTTTTCTCCATTGTATAGTCTTGTCTCCTTTGTCAAAGATAAGGTGTCCATAGGTACATGGATTTATCTCTGGGATGCCATATGACCCAGCAATCCCACTGCTGGGCATACACACTGAGGAAACCAGAATGGAAAGAGACACATGCACCCCAATGTTCATCACAGCACTGTTTATAATAGCCAGGACATGGAAGCAACCTAGATGCCCATCAGCAGACGAATGGATAAGAAAGCTGTGGTACATATACACCATGGAATATTACTCAGCCGTTAAAAAGAATTCATTTGAATCAGTTCTAATGAGGTGGATGAAACTGGAGCCTATTATACAGAGTGAAGTAAGCCATAAAGAAAAACACCAATACAGTATACTAACACATATATATGGAATTTAGAAAGATGGTAATGATAACCCTGTATGCAAGACAGCAATAGAGACAAAGATGTATTGAACAGTCTTTTGCACTCTGTGGGAGAGGACGAAGGTGGGATGATATGGGAGAATGGCATTGAAACATGTAAGTTATCATATGTGAAATAGATCGCCAGTCCAGGTTCAATGCATGATACAGGATGCTCGGGGCTGGTGCACTGGGATGACCCAGAGGGATGGGATGAGGAGGGAGTTGGGAGGGGGGTTCAGGATGGGGAACACATGTACACCCATGGCGGATTCAAGTCAGTGTATGGCAAAACCACTACAATGTTGTAAAGTAAAATAAATAAATAATTTAAAAATATAAAAATAAAAGAGAATAATGTTAAACTAAGTTGATGAACAATAAATACATGATATATATATGATTTAAATTAAACACATGCAGCTTATGATTTTAAAAAAGACACTTTTTTTTCTATCTAAAATAGAGAGATGTTCCTAAAGGGGTGGGATGGGTGGGAGGTTTCAGAGGGAAGGGATATACATATACCTATGGCTGATTCATGTTGATACATGGCAGAAACCAACACAATATTGTAAAGCAATTATCACTCAGTTAAAAATAAACAAATAAAAAGAAAAAATAATGTATTAAAAAGAAAAGAAAATAGTTGTGACTTTCTTTCCCACAGTCCTCTCTCTACTCAGCCCACTCAAATTAGAAAGTTTTTTAAGTGTATTAAAGTTCCAACTCAAATTCTACCTTTTCTTATTTAGTTCCCTGATGCTCCTATAAGAAAAAATTTCCCTATTAAGCCACAATAGCATTTTTATATGTACAAATGCAGGACACTTCTTCTCCCTTGAATTATAGTTATTACTTTGTATATATTATTGTGTTTGGAATGCAGGTATCATTATTGAATTACCTACCTAGTATCCTCAACAGAGCATAGCATTAAGAAAGCAAAATGAGCATATGATTATCATATATTCAGGTTAGTTCTCTATGAATACTGGACTTGGATTAAAAAGGGTTAATGGTAGAGTTTATATAAAATATTACCAACCAGTGAATATAGTTTGAACATAGGTGTTCATTCATTAGATATCTTAATTCACACTTGAATATCTTTTAAATGGGTAATTTCTAACTTTTAAAAAAGTTTTAAGTTTTTGTCAAAAGGGGTTTGCTTAAATGGGAAAATTTACATCAACTATAATAGACCCTAATGGAGGAATATTATGCAGTCACTTAAGATGATACTTGCAAAAAAATTTGTTAATTGGGAAAAAATTGTTATGACAAGTAAAAAAAATGCAAGATAGCAAATTAAAACTACAGTTTAAGTGCAACTACTCAACCTTAATGGAAAATAGTGGAAATTAAAAGACAAACGTGTAGAATGACTATGGGTGGTTTATTTGCCTCACTGTTTATTTTATTCAAATTTTCTGCCAAGAGCATGTTTAATTTTACGATCATAATGAAGTAAAATGTATCTTGTTATTTTTAAAGAAAGCTGCTAAATTTCCATAAATTGAATTAATTTCCTTTATTAACTAATTACTCTATTAACAGCTATTAGCAGATATCAAAAGGGACAATGTGGATAGAAGCACAGTGCACATCGCAGCACTATTGTTAGCTTCTGGAATACAAGTGAGAATACCAAAGATTTATTTTCAAAGAAAAAGGTGCCTGACTTTCAGCTTCTAATCCAAAGATTAGATCCACAAGAGAAAAGCTACATATGTGATTAAGATCACAATTTTTAATGTACCTCCTCAGAAGATAAAATACTATCTTTTCCTTTTAGGTAGGTGATGCCAAAATAATTTTTTAGATATCTGCTATTTAATCTTACAGTCTGTGAGAGATAAAAAAAAACAAGGACTAAACACACATGAGAGCAAAAACCATGGGCTTTCTTCTCTTAGATGTGACCTGGGACAAAGAATGTGAAAGTTTTCAGAGATTAAGGTCGTCTCAATGACACTTGACTAACAGAGCTTCCTCTCTGGGCTCCTTCATCCATTGCAACACTATCTTTTCAAAGTCCACAGCTCACCACTGGAGGTGTGTGGTGGGGTGAACATGGTTGAAGGTGGGGGAGATGGTTTCCAAAGACCCTAGAGAACAGTTAGGCAGGAAGAAAGCAAATGATGGACAAATACCAAGAGTACCTTCAATGCAGCTACACGTTTTTCCATTTCCTTAAATATTTAGAGTTCCACTTGAAGGTATCCATCTTTGTAATCATCCTGGGATCTCTTCCTTGAACTGTCAATAATGTCCCAAAGTAATCTGTCCTTAAAAAGTGGTGTGTTCTTTTCTTAGAGTTGTTAGAACAAAGAATCACAAACTGATTGGTTTAAAACAACACAAATTTATTTTCTCTTAATGCTGGATTCTAGAAGTTCAAATTTAAGGTGTTGAGAAGGCTATGCTCATGTCTCTAGGGGAGGATCCTTCCATGTCTACTTTTAGAAGGTCATGAGTCATTGGGTAAAACATCCACCCCATTCCAGTATGATTTTGTTTTATATAATTACATGGGCAGTGACTCTATTCTGAAATAATGTTACATCCTGAAGGGGTTGGTGTTAAGAGGTTCAACATGTCTGTTTGGAGGACTAAATTTAACACATAACTGTTGGATAAAAAGAAAGATCCTTCCTCCAAACAATAGCAACCAAATCAACAAACACCACAAGCACCCAACTCCACTCCTTTTAATAATACATGTGTCATTATTTGAAAGCAGGTGAGTTAGGGATAAGATGATCTCATTATAAAAATCAATAAATTAATCATTTAATGAGCAATATCATGATGCTCAGATATCAAAGATATCAATTACTCACAGACCCTTGGTCCCTCTCAAACTTCCAGAGACAGAACTGTTCTATACAAAAAGTCAAGAAACATTTTGGTTCAAATATGAGCCTGATATCAAGGAGGATTGGATCTAGTACTCTGAGTATATGCCCTTTGCAGGAGTTGCAGTTTTAAGTCTTTACTTGACATCCAAAAATAGAACAATTTATTGAGTATATACCTTCCATCCATCTTTGACATGGCCTTTCTTTGGGATTGGAAAAGGTCAGTTTTCATTCAAATCCTAAAGAAAGGCAATGCCAAAGAATGCTCAAACTACTGCACAAGTGCACTCATCTCACACACTAGTAAAGTAATGCTCAAAATTCTCCAAGCCAGGCTTCAGCAATCTGTGAATCGTGAACTTCCATATGTTCAAGCAGAATTTAGAAAAGGCAGAGGAACCAGATATCAATTTGTCAGCATTCACTGGATCATCAAAAAAGCAAGAGAGTTCCAGAAAAACATCTATTTCTGCTTTCTTGACTATGCCAAAGCCTTTGATTGTGTGGATCACAATAAACTGTGGAATATTCTGAAAGAGATGGGAATACTAGACCACCTGACTTCCCTCTTGAGAAACTGGTATGCAGGTCAGGAAGAAACAGTTAGAACTGGACATGGAACAATGGACTGGTTGCAAATAGGGAAAGGAGTATGTCAAGGCTATATATTATCAACCTACTTATTTAACATATATGAAGAGTAAATCTAGAGAAACGCTGGGCTGGATGAAGCACAAGCTGAAATCAAGATTGCTGGGAGAAATATCAATAACCTCAGATATGCAGATGACACCACACTTATGGCAGAAAGTGAAGAACTAAAGAGCCTCTTGAGGAAGGTGAAAGAGGAGGGTGAAAAAGTTGGCTTAAAGCTCAACATTCAGAAAACTAAGATCATGGCATCTGGTCCCATTACTTCATGGCAAATAGATGGGGAAACAGTGGAAACAGTGGCTGACTTTATTTTTTTAGGCTCCAAGATCACTGCAGATGGTGACTGGAGCCATGAAATTAAAAGACGCTTACTCCTTGGAAGGAAAGTTATGACCAACCTAGACAGCATATTAAAAGGCAGAGACATTACTTTGCCAACAAAGGTCCATCTAGTCAAAGCTATGGTTTTTCCAGTAGTCATGTATGGATGTGAGAGTTGGACTGTGAAGAAAGCTGAGCACCGAAGAATTGATGCTTTTGAACTGTGGTGTTGGAGAAGACTCTTGAGAGTCCCTTGGACTGCAAGGAGATCCAACCAGTCCATACTAAAGGAGATCAGTCCTGGGTGTTCATTGGAAGGACTGATGCTGAAGCTGAAACTCCAATGCTTTGGCCACCTGATGCAAAGAGCTGACTCATTAGAAAAGACCCTGATGTTGGGAAAGATTGAGGGCAGGAGGAGAAGGGGATGATAGAGGATGAGATGGTTAGATGGCATCACTGACTCAACGGACATGAGTTTGGGTAAACTCCGGGAGTTTGTGATGGACAGGGAGGCCTGGCGTGCTGCGATTCATGGGATCGCAAAGAGTCGGACACGACTGAGCGACTGAACTGAACTGATGCCACAAACTGAAAATACACTTCCAGGTTGGGGTGGGGGATGAGTGTTCTAGAGCGCTCCAGGCAAAGAAAACAATATGTGTAGTGGATCAGAGGTTAAATTTGTTGTATCTTTCAGGACTGCAATTTAGTCTATACTACATAGACAAATAAAAGAGATGGGAATACCAGAAAAGTAACCTGAAGGAGAGGAAGTACACAAGTTCTATAGGGTATGTCACACATTATGCAAAGAATTGGGACTGCATCCTAGGGTAAGGAGGAACATTTGAAAGATATTTGGGAGGGCATTTTTAACCCTGTGCTTTATTGATATTTTCCTGACAACTGTTACTCAAATTTGAAGTCTGAATGAAAAGGTAATGAATTTGAAGAACTACTGACATTACCTGGGCTTGGAGTCCCTTTCTATTCTAGCTTCTGGTTTCAGATTCAGTGCTTCCCACACTTCAGTCCATTTCTTTTTGGAGTGTTGCTTTTCCAGTTCCTGTTTTTGCACACTTCCTTCTTCCGCACAACCCACATATCAACACAGCTCTGTTCCTCCATCCAACTGCAAATTTGCATTCACTCATTGCCTACCAGGAATTGTTGCTGCTTCAGTAACCTCCCACCCCAAGCCAATGCCTAAGTTTGAACATGATGTTGACTGGATTCATTTTGTACTATAACCTAAATAAAATAACTGGTTTTAATTGGCAGTGATAAAGTATCATTTAGAGACCATCCAAAACTGAATACCTTCTTTGACAACTTATATAGCCAGGATGGGTGGAGAATTATAATAAAGACCAGTATCATGATAATACCATGAATTTTGAAGAAATATCAATAATTTATATAACATGGCCATCATTTTTAACAAGCGTGGCACAAAAACTATGTTCTTCCTGGTCATTCAGATGGTTATAAAGCATTTTCTGTTCATCTTTGCAGAAAATCCTGCAAAGCAGTGGAGTTCACGAGTTTGAAACAGATGTAAAGAGTCTATGTCCCCATCACTAATAACACGAAAGGGAGGAGGGCGATGCTGGGTGAGCATTTTCGATTTATGTGAACCACGGCCAAAATATATACTCAGAATTGTTCAGATGAAAATTGACTCATGAGAACATGTGGCAAGATAAATAAACTAGGTAACTACCAACAGTTTTGTCTGTCATTTCTGTCAGCCTTCAAACATTTCTCCAAAAGAGTGAAATATCATATTCTGGAAATTTTTTTAATATATCAAGGAGGAATTTTAGAAAAGTCTGTATATCAATCTGGAGCAGAAATTATTGCAAAAGGTTATTGTAAGTGAGAGGACCTAACTCTGGTTTTTGGGCCCAGGTAGGAGGAAAGAGGGCTTCACCAGTGGCTCAGGGGTGAAGAATCTGCCTATGATGCAGGGGACCTGGATTGGTCCCTGGATTGGGATGATCCCCTAGAGGAAGGCATGGCAACTGTTCCAGTATTCTCGCCTGGAGAATCCCATGGACATAGGAGCCTGGCAGGCTACAGTCCATAGGGTTGCAAAGAGCCAGACATGACTGAAGCGACTGAGTATGCATGCAAGCAGGAGGTAAGAAAGGCTTTTGCAGGCAGCAAGCATTCTCATTTTCTCTCAGTTGCCCTGGTCATTCCACCTGGAAGATGGTCTTAAGTGAAACAGCTCATCAGAGAAAGCTATTGTACTGAAGTTCTAACAAGGGCTTGCACCATTTTACTCATTCATTCATCTGCTCATTTGTTTCATATTTTATAAGCTGAACTCCACAAATAGTTTCCAACATTGGAAAGAAATTACATAATTCCCAAGTACCCATGGGAATTGCCTGAAGTTCCTTTTGGAGCAATGGGATCCATATGCTGGGCAACAGCCTACGCTGACCTCTCTAGATCCTGAGAGCAGTTCCTTTGAAAGAGGCAGACTTTTAGCTCCTCGGGCAAGTTTCATTATCTGGAGGTGGTTGGATTCAGGAGCTGCAGTTGACTCTGGCACTGATAGTGGTGGGACACCACTGGGAGGAACAGATTTGTGAGTGGTGGGCAGTTTAATCACTGCAGGTGAGTATCAGTATCATCTCCAGGCTTCCTGTCTAAAGGGGCAGCAGGTGATGGGTGAGGAGGATTGGTTCATTGATCCCCACTCATTGGATAGCTGGGTGGACTTATATCATAAAGCAATGGGTTATTCTTCATCTGATACTGAACATTGAAAGAGAGGTTAAACAGGACATGAAAATGATATTTGAGATTCATGCTATTTCTGTAAACAAAATATGTATAAGGCAATCTCTAGAAGTCATTTGAAAAAGACCTCTGTAATGACTAAACTGTAAATATACAATTGTGCCAGATGTCAGCTCTCATGATTCCATCAATCTTCCTCCCTAAATAGATATTCTGAAAACCCAGTGGGTATATAAGCATTTCAATAAGATCCAATGCTTCATACACAAGCATCCTTTATCTATAAAAGAATTACTACATGAAAAGACTATTATCATTATAAAAATACTATTCCCCAAGGGAGGACTCAAGTTTTTCTTTGTAATTAAACTGCCTTTTAAAACAAAACAAAGAACATTTATAGAGAGAGCTTCTAAATCTCAAGAACACTTTGCTTCCCCCTAAAAGCTGTGGTGGATGTAAACGGATCTTTCTACTTATGATTATGTTCCAAAGCTATTGGGGATGGGTTTATTTTGTTTTAAAGCAGGAGTGTGGAACTGCTGCATTTATCTTCCTAAAAAGCAGACAGACATGGTTAAAAACCATATACAAAGTGGCACTTTCTTATCTGATTGAGCACTCAAAAATCTATTTCTAAATATAAGCAGAAAATAATTACATAAACAAGATTTTATAGCTGGAATCAACTCTGCCATTTAAGTGATGAATAACAACCAAGGTCACAAAAGTAGAACTAATTTATAGCAAGGTAGTTAAAAGCAATGCAAATTTTAATAATTAAGCTGTGCCTTTCTTTACAGGATGAAAAGGAAAGTGCTTTTTGCTCAGTGATGTCTGACTCTGCCATCTCATTGACTGTAGTCTGCAGGCTCCTCTGTCTGCGGAATTCTCCAGGCAAGAATACTGGCTTGGGTGGCCATTCCCTTCTCCAGGAGATCTTCCCAACCCAGGGATCGAAGTGGGTCTCCTGCATTGGCAGGCAGATTCTTTACCATCTAAGCAACTAGGGAAGCCCTTTTAAAAATGATCTACTTGCTTATACCCATAATCAATATGTGTCATTTGTTCCATGGGACAAATAGTCTAGAACTTTCTGATATGGGTGGGAGAGGTCTGTCTATACAATAAAATTGGCTATGACCAAGATGGAAAGATGAAGATTCATACATGGCAATGATATTGAGGAGGCTGAAGATAAACAGACAAATGAAGAAGTCTAAGTTTATGAGAAAAGGAAAAAGGACCTATACTACTGAGTTTTGATCACTAGATTATCCCAGCACCAAAAAGTGTATTTAACTTCTAGAATCTAGGAATCAAGCTAGCAGAACCCTCAAACTAATCCAGGAAAAGTTCTGGGTCAGGGTGGTCTTACATTAATACTTTTTCTAAAAATTTTAATCAGTTGGATGTCTTTCTTTCAGTGAAAATTTAATCATAAGCTCTATATGTTAAACAGTTAAAACAAAGTTGTTCTGCTCAGGGCAGGTTTGGAAACGTCCAGCAGGCTCCCTTGGGCTGTGCTGGAGACTGTGTAGTAGGCTTGGGTGGGTCACTGGGACTAATAGAAGCATATTTACATCACCTTTGTCAGGAAAGAAGGCAACGCCAAAGAAGGCTCAAACTACCGCACAATGCACTCATCTCCCACACTAGTAAAGTAATGCTCAAAATTCTCCAAGACAGGCTTCAACAGTACATGAACCGTGAACTTCCATATAGTCAAGGTGGTTTTAGAAAAGGCAGAGGAATCAACGATCAAATTGCCAACATCTGTTGGATCATCTAAAAAGCAAGAGAATTCCAGAAAAATATCTACTTCTGCTTTATTGACTATGCCAAAGCCTCTGACTGTGTGGATCACAACAAACTGTGGGAAATTTTTAAGTGATGGGAATACCAGGCCACCTGACCTGCCTCTTGAGAAATCTTTATGCAGTTCAGGAAGCAACAGTTAGAACTGGACATGGAACAACAGACTGGTTGCAAATAGGAAAAGGAGTACGTCAAGGCTGTATATTGTCACCCTGCTTATTTAACTTATATGCAGAGTACATCATGAGAAATGCCAGGCTGGATGAAGCACAAGCTGGAATCAAGATTGCTGGGAGAAATATCAATAACCTCAGATATGCAGATGATACCACCCTTATGGCAGAAAACGAAGAAGAACTAAAGAGCCTCTTGATGAAAGTGAAAGAGGAGAGTGAAAAAGTTGGCTTGAAACTCAACATTCAGAAAACTAAGATCATGGCATCTGGTCCCATAACTTCATGGCAAATAGATGGGGAAACACTGGAAACAGTGACAGACTTTATTTTCTTGGGCACCAAAATCACTTCAGATGGTGATTGCAGCCATGAAATTAAAAGATGTTTGCTCCTTGGAAGAAAAGTTATGACCAACCTAGACAGCATATTAAAAAGCAGAGACATTACTTTGCCAACAAAAGTCCCTATAGTCAAAGCTGTGGTTTTTCCAGTAGTCATGCATGGATGTGAGAGTTGGACCATAAAGAAAGTTGAGCACCGAAGAATTGATGCTTTTGAACTGTGGTGCTGGAGAAGACTCTTGAGACTCCCCTTGGACTGCAAGGAGATCCAACCATCCATACTAAAGGAGATTAGTCCTGGGTGTTCATTGGAAGGACTGATGTTGAAGCTGAAACTCCAATACCTTAGCCAACTAATGTGAAGAGCTGACTGATTTGAAAGGACCCTGATGCTGGGAAAGATTGAAGGCAGGAGGAGAAAGGGATGACAGAGGATAAGATGGCTGAATGGCACCACCGACTCAATGGACATGAGTTTGAGTAAACTCCAGGAGTTGGCAATAGACAGGGAGGCCTGGTGTGCTGCAGTCCATAGGGTCACAGAGTCAGACACAACTGAGTGACTAAACTGAACTGAACTCAGAAAAGTGTTATGAAATCACATTTCATCTATAAAATGGTAAAACTTACTATTCTCATTTAATGAGGATTAATCAAGAGACAGTAAAGAATCTGCCTACAATGCAAGAGATCTGGGTTCTATCCCTGGGTTGTGAAGATTCCTTGGAGGAGGGAATGGCTACCTACTCTAACACCTGGGAAATCCCATGGACAGAGGAGCCTGGCGGGCTACAGTCCATAAAATCACAAGAGTCAGACAGGACTTAGTGACTAAACCACCACCACCACTATGTATATGTAGTTACCATTTGGACAATGAGGGTCCGAGGAGAGATAGTTTCGGGAATATCAATGATACTCAGTTTTCTAGAAGTAGGCCTGAAAGTGTCAGTCATATCCAATGCTTTGTGACCCCATGGCCTATAGCCCATCAGGCTCCTCTGTCCATGGAATTCTCCAGGCAAGAATGCTCAAGTGGGTTGCCATTCCCTTCTCCAGGGGGTCTTCCCAACCCAGGGATCAAACCCAGGTCTCCTGCATTGCAGGTGGAGTCTTTATCAGCTGAACCACAAGGGGAGCCCGATTAAGGTCTAACTTTAGGCCAAATACTAGTTCTTAAGGATTAGTCTGTGTATTAATATTAATACAAATCATTCCTTAAAATGATAAAGTTCAAGGCAAGATTTATAAACAAATAAAAGAATCTGATAGCAAATTGTAGATCCTACATTATTTTTGGGGGGTGGTGATTTAGTTACTAAGGTCATGTCCAACTCTTTGTGACCCCGTGGACGATAGCCCACCAGGCTCCTCTGTCTATGGGATTTCTCAGATAAGAATACTGGAGTGGGTTGCCATTTCCTTCTCCAGGGGATCCTCTTGACCCAGGGATGGAAGCTGCATCTCCTGCATTAGCAGGTGGATTCTTTACTTCTGAGCTATCAGATAAAATTCAAAGCAGGATTTACAAACAAATAAAAGGATTTTATAACAAATTGCAGACCCTATACTATTCTCTGGTAGAGCTACAGAAATGACATTCACAAAAGTCCCCAACTAGCTCATCTTTATTTTTTGCCATCATATATCTTATAGGTCCATCCTATGGGAGATCAGTCCTGGGTGTTCATTGGAAGGACTGATACTGAAGCTGAAACTCCAATACTTTGGCCGCCTCATGCGAAGAGGTGATTCATTGGAAAAGACCCTGATGCTGGGAGAGATTGGGGGCAGGAGGAGAAGGGGATGACAGAGGATGAAATGGCTGGATGGCATCAATGACTTGAGGGCATGAGTTTGGGTAAACTCCGGGAGTTGGTGATGGACAGGGAGGCCTGGCATGCTGTGATTCATGGGGTCGCAAATAGTCAGACATGGCTGAGCGACTGAACTGAATTGAATCTTATAGGTATCAGCAAGAATTTGTCTGCTGTCAGTAAATAGGCTTCCAGTTCCTGCTATAGCACAGTAGATTCTTCTGTTTACTCACTAATTCCTTCTCTCTACTAGACATTAGGGGCCCAGAGATGATGGTGCACACATGATGCCTGCCTTCAGGCAGCTCATAGTCTAGAGAACAGCAGTGCTGAAACTTTGTGGTGCAGTAAAGTCACATGTAGGGCCTGTCAAAGCCTGTTTCTGGGACCCACTTTCAGTGTTTTGGGTTTAGTGGGTCTGTGGCAAGGCCAAAGAATTTGCATTTCTAACAAGTTTCCAGGTGATGCTGATGCTGCTGGTCTGGGAGCTATTTTTTTCCAAATTAATTTTTATTTGGGGTATAGTTGATTTACCATGATGTGCTAGTTTTTGCTGGGCACCAAAGTGAATCAGTTATACATATACATATGTCCACTCTTTTATATAGATTCTATTACCATATAGGTCATTATAGAGTATTGAGTAGAGTTGGGAGCTGTTTTTTAGGAACCAATAGTCTAGTGGTTATTAGGGATGTGATTCTCTTGTGAACTTCCTGACTGTTTTTTTTTGTAAGAATAGGACAGAGACTTCTCACTCTTTGGAATGAAATTACAATAAGTTGTTGAGCTTTGTGAATACTTACAAAGACTAATTGCAAACAGACTGAGTGAGCTTTTCTAATAAACTCTAGTTTGCCTCTGATAACAACAACAACAAAGGCTTGCACATGAAAATCAATCAAAGTTCCTTATGTTTTGATATAAAAGAAAGACATTAAAATTCAACTTGGAGACTTAGAGATGTTTTGCGCTAAAAACCATGTGCTTGTCAAAGTGAAAATCTACTATGATAATGACTTTTACAAATACAGTTTAACAAAAATAAGTATCTTCTCATTTACAGTGCAAAAAAAGCAGTGTTTACGTCATTTATTACAGAAGCCAAGAAAATGTTCTAATTGTTAGTAGAATAATAAAAAAGATCTTTGTAAGAATAAGTTACATCTCTGTGTTACAGAAAATTTAAGACATATTCCTTTCTTATTCCCACTTTCTCCTTTCTGTTTGGTGGCAGGGAAGGGGAGACAGAGGGGAAAGTCTGAGATAAGACAGAGAGGTTGCTCTTTTATTGAAAATAGCACCACAATATTTCTGAAGCCGATGACAGAATACAACAGGCTTCAATGACTCCGATCCTGAACGTTGACAAACGTGTGAAAATTGAAGCAAAACTCAAAAAGGACCAGAAGGCATGTAGTCTTTGAGCAACATGAAGGCATGCTTCTTAAATAATAAATTTTCCAGAACAAATAGTTTCATTAAAGGATCAGGAAGTCTTCCTACTTTGTTTGCAGGAACAGAGTGTCTATGTGACCTTCAGTTCTTTGAGAAATAATGCACAGTCTGATAAATAAGTAAATAAATAAAAAAGAAAAAAGTGAGGCTGCTAATATCCCTTCATATGCCAAGATTTTTTCAATGTTCTCTTGACTCCAAATGAAAGCAGTGTTGTTTCTTGCTTATCACTAAGTTGTGTCCAACTCTTTGCAACTCCACGGATTGTAGCCCACCAGGCTCCTCTGTCCCTGGGGTTATCCAGGCAAGAATACTGGAGTGAGTTGCCATTTCTTTCTCCAGGGGATCTTCCCAACTCAGGGATAGAACCTGCATCTCTTGCATTTACAGGCAGATTCTTTACCGCAGATCCATGAGGGAAGCCCCAAAGGAAAGTGGCATAAGTCAAAAATAGTGATGTTTCCACTGAAGATGAGAAACAGGCCCATCAGGAGGCTAGGAATACTGTTCTCTAAAATATCTCATCCAAAAGGTAATCCTTCAAATACAGTAGTTTGAACAGTGGTTGTCAACCCCAGGTACAAACTTGATTTACTCAGGAAACATTTAAACTGGGCTTCCCAGGTAACACAAGTGGTAAAGAACCTGCCTGCAAATGAAGAAGATGTAAGAGACGGGGGTTCAATCCCTAGGTCAGGAAGATTCCCCTGGAGGAAGGCATGGCAACCCACTCTACTATTATTGTCTGGAGAATCCCATGAACAGAGGAGTCTGGGGGGTTACTGTCCATGGGGTCGCAAAGAATCAGACACGACTGAAGTGACTTGGCACACATGCACGTACCATTATTAGTCTGGATTCTACCCAGCCGAATGAAATCATACTCATTGGGTATGGCACCATCTAAATTCTCTACAAGTTTTCCAGTTGTTCCAAATGTGCCACAGAAGTTGAGAAATAGTGACTGAGAGGCCGGACCTGACAAGGAACGTATCCTTTTCATATCCTGGTTCAAGTCAGCTTCCACACATCATTTTTAGCATTGTCAAAGGGACCATTAACTAGCTTGAAACATTTCTAGAGTTCAGTAAGCTCACTTTCTACAGTTTGCAAGAATTAGAAGACTACAAGGATGCCCCTTGTTCACTGTCATTAGCACTGATCACAATTTCCAAACCGGAGGATGTCCAGGCTTACACTGACCTTATCACAGTAAAGTACAAGGGAATGCAGAGATGATGTTGAACAACAGTGAATGAAAGCATAAAGCAGAGCTGCTCAAGATGGAATGTAATATCCAAACAGCTCTGCTGTAGCTTTCAGCTGGGAATAAAATGGCTATAAGCAAGGGTACACAGTGATTTCTTTCCAAGATAGCCCCACAGCAGCAAACAGCCACTGACATGTGATTAAGCAGAGAACAACACACTCCAAACACCCATTCAGAATTCAAGGAAATAATGCATAATGGGAAAGAAATAGCTTATTTTTAATTCTGCCTGCCCTAAAACAGAACTATCCTAAATCAGTAAAAAAAAAAAAAAAAAAAAAGTATTGAGGCACATTTCAGTTCAGTTCAGTTCAGTTCAGTCGCTCAGTCGTGTCCAACTCTTTGCAACCCATGAACTGTAGCACGCCAGGCCTCCCTGTCCATCACCAACACCCAGAGCCTACCCAAACTCATGTCCATTGAATTGGTGATGCCATCCAACCATCTCATCCTCTGTCATCCCTGTCTCCTCCTGCCCTCAGTCTTTCCCGATATCAGGGTCTTTTCTAATGAGTCAGCTCTTTACATCAGGTGGCCAAAGTACTGGAGTTTCGGCTTCAGCATCAGTCCTTCCAATGAACACCCAGAACTGATCTCCTTTAGGATGGACTGGTTGGATCGCCTTGCAGTCCAAGGGACTCTCAAGAGTCTTCTCCAACACCACAGTTCAAAAGCATCAATTCTTCGGCACTCAGCTTTCTTTATAGTCCAACTCTCACATCCATACATGACCACTGGAAAAATCATAGCCTTGACTAGATGGATCTTTGTTGACAAAGTAATGTCTCTGCTTTTTAATATGCTGTCTAGGTTGGTCATAACTTTCCTTCCAAGGAGTAAGCGTCTTTTAATTTCATGGCTGCAATCACCATCTGCAGTGATTTTGGAACCCAGAAAAATAAAGTCTGCCACTGTTTCCACTGTTTCCCCATCTATTTGCCATGAAGTGATGGGACCGGATGCCATGATCTTAGTTTAGTCAAATATATGTACCTTTCTCGGCAGTTCAGTGGTAAAGAACCTGCCTGCCAATTGAGGAGACATGGGTTCCATCCCTGGATCCGGAAGATCCAATGGAAAAGGAAACAGCAACCCACTCCAGTAGTCTTGCCTGGGAAATCACAAGGACAGAGGAGCCTGGTGGGCTATAGTCCGTGGGGTTGCAAAAGAGTTGGATACTATGTAGCCACTAAACAACATAGTCAAATATATAATCCCACATCCGATGTCTACCCAATGCTATGAATTTGTTGCATATCCCTCAAGCCTTTTCATTTTATCCAAGCAGTAATATATTGTACAATATATTAATTATATACACATAGGGGTGTATATAATTATATCATATGGGGTCATACAATACAAATTAATGTACAGCCTGTTTTTTTTTCAGCCTGTCCACAGCAATCTTTTCATGTCTATAACAATACCTCTACCTTACCCTTTTCAAAACTGTATTATATTTAATTGAATAGGCTGATTATTCTTTAGTCACCCAATTCCTCACTGAGAGATATTTAAATAGTAATACTTTGGACTTAAATCACATACCTTTGTCTTACTCTCTTTGGCTAAAATTCCAGTGGCAGAATGGCAACAGTAAAATAATACACATATTAAGTTTTGCTAGCATGGGGTTAGCATGTTACAGTGTGTTGAAGGCTAAGGCTACAGATAGATCTAGATTCAAATTTTATCTCTGAAGATTACTAAGTGAGCGATCCACTTAGGGATTTGAAGTCCCAATTTCTTCTTTTGTAAAATAGAGGTAATAATATTCTCCACATAACGGCTATGAGGCCTGATGATTAAAAAAAAAAAAAGTAGTGTATTGAGCAAAGCAAATAGTTAGCAGAGTCTGGTACATGTTCTCTTTTAAAGCTTTATTTTTTTTGCCAGATGGTTCTCAAGAAGAACTGCACAAATTTAGACATTTTCACCACTTCAGGCATTGTCACACTTTTAAACCTTTGACTCATCTGAAGGGTGAAAACTAATACCACAAGGTTTTTTACATTTGAATTTCTTTATTAGTGAAGCTGTGAAAGGATTTCAATATAAATTGGAGCCAGAGGATATGAAATGAAAAATCTCATGCATGCACCCTCAGAAGAATGGAACTTAAGCACTGAGAGATTGATTTCCATTAAATATCTGATTTAGAGAAGACCCAAGACTTACCTCCTGAGCGGTAAGATCTTGCCAAACTCTCTCCCCATCCCCAAGCCAAGGAACTTACCGCTTGGATTCTGGCTGGATGTCTACCTCTGCAATTTTTACCCATAAATGCAGCCCATCCCAGACTCTCAAAGGACTCCCCTGCAGCTTGTTACAGGATGTGTTTCCCAAATTACAAGTGCTCTGCTAGTTCTGGTGGCTCAGAAGGCAAAGCATGTGCCTGCAATGCAGGAGACCTGGGTTCAATCCCTGGGTCGGGAAGATCCCCTGGAGACAGAAATGGCTATCCACTCCAGTATTCTTGCTGGGAGAATTCCATGGACTGAGGAGCCTGGCAGGCAACAGTCTATGGGGTCATAGAGATTTGGACACAACTGAGTGACTAATATTTTCTTTTTTTACTTTCTGCTAGTCCTGAATAAATGCAATTTCTGGTGATTTGAGGCTGCCTCAGTGTACCTCTTTAAGTTCACAAAGCTGATCAGTTCTTCTTATCCATTGCATATTTAGTTTTAAAAATACTCATAATTAGTCATCGAGTTTTCCTCCCCTTACACCTCTATTATAAAGTTATTACACTATATTCCAGTGATTGGCAAACGACAGGCTGTGGTCCAAATTTGACGTGCTGCCTGCTTTTGACAATGATATTTTACTGCAGAACAGTCACATCCATTCATTTACTATTGTCTACAGCGTCATTCATGCTGCAATGTCAGAGTCAAGTAGTTTCCAAAACGACTATTTGGCTCACAAAGACTAAAATACTTACTATTGAAGCTGTCACAGAAAAAAGTTAGTTGACCTTGTTCTATGGTAATTTTTCCTGCCCATGATGACTGCCTCACTTTCTGGATTGTACATCTCATTATAAGTACAGACACAGTACTACCACCATTGAATACCCTTTACCTAGCACAGTCCTGGGGACAGAGTTGCTATTTAGTGAACATTTCAGATATCCTTTCTGTTTTGCTAAGCACCACAAATTTCAGGAAATTTAAGGGATGTAAATTTAAATTTAAGTGAAACTTAACTTTAAGTGAAAACTACCTGAAGGTTTAATCCTGAAAGAAAACTACTTTTCTTTTTATTGGCAGAATTCTGCTCATCCTTCAAGGCCAAGGTCAAATACACATGATTTGAATATATCCTCTAAATCAATATCCTCCTCAAACAAACCAAACAATGGCTCCTTCCCCTAAGTACCACAGGACTTTGGAAAAGCCAACAAAACAGAATTATAACTTCATGTTAAAATTAAGAGACTTTGAGTCTGTCCTCCTTATAGGATGTGACCTTTTTTAAATTAGAGACTCTATTTTGCATTTCCTTTTATACTCTCAGCATCCAGCAAACAGGGGCCTTGCATTAAGTATTCATTAAATGAATGAATGAAGAATATACTCATTGTTAGTCTTAGCCTGGGTCATTTAACTTTCCTCTGCATTAATTTAACCACCAAACATAATATTTCCCCATCAACTTTCAAGGTTAAGAGCTCCATCAGTCCACCTTGGAGTCAGGTGCTTAATTGACCAGACTGCTTGTGGATGACATGGACTTATTCCCTTCTCACAGCAGGCAGCATTTTGCTCTAAACACTAGTGAGCATCCCCTTGACTGGATCTGGAATTCTTTTTTAACAAGGTATCTAATGCAAAAGAGAAAAGCAATGAACCCAAGAATTCTTTCAGGTTCTCATTCTTTGCATCGCTTAGGAGAGCAAAGGAAGGATGTGGGTAAGAAATTTGATCACTGTGTTTCCTCAGCTCATTCACTTTGCAAATATTTAATCAGAACCTGATCTGAAAGAAGCTATGTGCTAAATCCTGAAATATAATGCCCACACCCTCCAATTTTTGTCTTCCTTTCAGTATGGAGGAAGTCTTGTAAAACTGAATTTTGTTGCTGTTGTTTTCCAATTGATGCATTTGAAAGATTTGAAAGTGTGCTCTCTCCAGAGGAAAATTAAAACAAACAAATGAATAAAAATAGTTCAGCATTATATGGCAATCTACTATATGATTAACCCAAGACCACATAGCAAGTTGCTGACTCTGGGGATATTCTCTCATCTGTGGGATAAAAATCCCATAAGACAATTCCACTGATTCTAAAAATTCTATGAGTTTATGGCTGAAAATGGATTTCTCAAACTAAATGTTGTATGGTCCTATTCAGCCTCTTCATTCTGTTTAACAGATAATAAGTAATTTTTGATTTTTAAAACAATCACCTGGTAATTATAACAGAAATAAATGTGTGTTTTGTAGAAATTACTGTGTTATTATCTTTCTGGTGTTTTCTATCTTCTAGTTATAACATTTTTTTTATTTTTTTTTTAACCAAGATATGTCCTCGTCTCTGGTAATTCCCTAAATGATATCATTTGTTGAATGGTAATGAGGAATTCCAAAGCATTCAGATTCCTCAGAAGGGCTCTCACTAAGAAAAATACCCTCAATATATTCACAAATGCATGCAGCTATTTATAAAAAGCAAAGGCTATTTAGTTCTATGTTTAACAGAGCCAGTGTTTGGCTGGTAAAAAGGAGAGAACAATGCTTGGTATATCTGCCTACTTCATGTTTGACTGCTCCTCTTCCCCAGTCTGGGCCTCCCTTGTGGCTCAGCTGGTAAAGAATCCACCTGCAATGTGGAATACCTGGGTTCGACCCCTGGGTTGGAAAGATCCCTTGGAGAAGTGAATGGCTACCCACTCCAAGTAGTCTGGCCTGGAGAATTCCAAGGACTGTACAGTCCATGGGATCACAAAGAGTCAGACACAACTGAGTGACTTTCACTGTCACCTTCTTTCTTCCCTGGTCTGGGAGAAAATTTGAGAAATAAAGCCTTAAGGTGCCAGAGACATGATGTTTATAGTAAATGTTTCAGTGCTTAAACCTACAAACATATTGGCTTTGGACTATTACAACTTAGGATGCAACAAACACTTGGATATTCAAAATCATTAACTAGACGTGTCACCCAAGAAAATGTACAGATGGCAAATAAGCACATGAAAGATCCTCAAGATCATATGTCATTAAAGAAATGCAAATTGAATCAAACACCCAACTTGATTTTGAGGCGTGAAGGATCAGGTATGAAGTTACTCCTTGATGGTGACTGATGTCTGTGATATCTTGGTCTGGAAAACTATATGAAAAGTTGAAGATAGAAGTGACCTTAATAGTCTTATTTTCTTATGAAGTATATTCTATCAGTAAGCTACCAAAGAAACAAAATGGACAAGCTGTTTGACTACACCGGGTATAATGCAACATTTAAGAGCTCATCAAGTTGGTGTTTGAGTTCCATCAAATAATAATGGATGACCTTGGCTGAGACTTTTCCAATCTATAAAATGGGACCTCTATATATAAAATGGGACCTCTATATATAAAAAATGGACCTCACAGTGTTCTTTTAAGATTAAATGAGACACCATGTACAAAATACTCACTCTAGTACCTAGTATATAATGATATTTATGTTAACTGTTATTGTGATTCTCCACACAATCACAGCTTCACAACACGGTCTAGAGTTGCATCCCTTCCGATGCATCCCATCGTTCAGGCCTTGGGTCTATTTGCTGTTGTTGTTTAGTCGTGTCTAGCTCTTTGCAGCCCCAAGGACTGCAGCACACCAGGCTTCCCTGTCCTTCACCATCTCCTGAAGCTTGCTCAAACTTACATCCATTCAGTCAGTGATGCCATCCAACCATCTCATCCTCTCTTGTCCCCTTCTCCTCCTGCCTTCAATCTTTCCCAGCATCACAATCTCTTCTAATGAATTGGCTCTTCACATCAGGTGGCCAAAGTACTGGAATTTCAACTTCAGCATAAGTCCTCCCAATGAATATCCATTGGTTTCCTTTAGGATTGACTGGTTTGATCTCCTTTCTGTCCAAGGGACTCTCAAGGGTCTTCTCCAACACCACAGTTCAAAAGCATCAATTCTTCAGCACTCAGCTTTCTTAACGGTTCAACTCTCACATCCATACATGACTACTGGAAAAACCACAGCTTTGATGAGACGGATGTTTGTGGCAAAGTAATTTCTCTGATACATGGGCAAATACCCGAAGTGGTGAAAAAATAAGTTTCTAATGTTTGATGTTTTAATACAACCCAGGGGAAGGTTCCAATTCAAGAAATCTATAGGTAATTGAGCCTCACTGCCTTCCTGAGGGCATGGCAGGTGAGTACAGGAGGAAGAAGATGGAGTTTTGCCAGGTCAGCCTTCTTCTGGCATGGAGATTTCTTAGACGGCGCTATAGCTCTAAACTGTGTGTTTGGTGGATGAAGGAGTGGAAGAAGTGAAGGAAAAAAATCAGGAAAGAGAAGTTAAGAGTAACTGAGAAAGCACCACACAAAGAGTCTTCTTAGCTACCAGGAGGTCAAATGAACTATTTTTTAAAGTCAAAATCATATAATTTTCTGTGCTTCTTTATCCCCTTTTCAGCAGAGGAGTTGTTAATTTGCTGTCTTTCTTTCATAAAATGGTACATTTAAATCATCCCTGAACCACACATGTGTCTATATCGTTCTCACAATTCAAGATTTACACTTATATATTTCATAAAAAAAAAAAAAAACATGTCTTTGCTGTGTCATTTACTCAGATGCCACAAAGCCTTTGCTTATGACCCTCTCTTTGACTAAATTGTCCTTCCCCTCCTCTCACCACTAAAATCAGACTCATATTTCAAGCCTCCCCCAACATGCCATTTGCTGTGGACATACCCAAGAAAAATTAATGACCATTTTCTCTTTCATCCTATTCTACTTAGTTGAAAAAAATGCTGGTATAATTTAAATATTTGTCTACAAGTCTGAATGCTTGCTTAAACTTTAGTTCTGATAGTAAACCTATAGTAGGATCTCAAAAGTCTTTATTAGAAAATGATGCAACTCCATGTTTTGAGCATCAATTACCTTTCAAATATTAGAGTTTTCCTGCAAATATAATCTAAATCTCTCCTGGTCTTTTTGAGCATGTTCTCTGATTCCCTTTTTTCCACTAAAAGTGAGACAATTTTATTACTTTTACCCTTATCAAAAAAGTAAAATATTATTTAGAGAGACAAAGAATAAAACATTCTCAATAGGGAAAAAATGAAATATCTCATAATCCAACCACCAAAGCACAAAATAATTCATATTTTGGTGGAAATCTTTCCAGAATCCCTTGTTTCTCCCTCCAACACAGACACACACAAAGGAAATACAACTCAGTCCATTTTTACTGCCATTGGTAAGCTTCGTGGGCCTCTCTGGTGACCCAGCTGGTAAAGAATTCACCTGTAGTGCAGGAGACCTGAGTTCAATCCCCGGGTTGGGAAGATCCCCTGGAGGAGGGCCTGGCAACCCACTCCAGTATTCTTGCCTGGAGAATCCCCAAGAACAAACGGCTACAGTCCATGGGCTTGCAAAGAGTCAGGCAGGACTGAGTGACTAAGCATACAAGTACTCAGTAAGCTTCTTATACGCATTTCCTCATAAAATATTTCTTTCCACTTTGGGTCTCTGAAGTATGTCTGCTGATTTAACAAGTTTCTGCTGCTCATTAACTCCACAGGAGACCCCTCTGTTAAAAAAAGAGTTGAGCCAGTTCTTCCTCAGCTTAGTTCATTACCAACACAATTGTCAGCTAAATCCTTATTCCAGTTGATTATATAAAAGGTAGATAAAACACAGCAGGGGTTTCAGACTTTAAGTGGACTGGGCAGCATTGCAGGCACTAGAGCAATAGCTTCTTGCTTATAATCTGAGTCACAGTGAAGTGGACAGGACAGGGCACTCACATGAGGAAGGAAATAGACAATTTAGGGAGCACAGAGGCAGGGGTGTTGTATGCCGTGGGTGCAAGTGCGGACCCATGGGATCCCACAGCAAAGGCTCAAAGAGGACTCATCTGCATCCTTCCTCCACCATGGAAACTCTGGCTGAAGGAAGTTCATCAACTTGTAAAAGTCTCATAACACATGAAGTGACGGAATTGCAGAGTCAAACATGGTCCCTCTGGTTTGACATTCCATATTCTGCAAAAAGCATTTCCCACGGTGGCCACAAGAATACCAAACTTAGGGCTCTAACAATGATCTCTTCCTGCTGGCTCAGATGGTAAAGAATCTGCCTGCAATGCAGGAGACCCAGGTTCAATCCCCGGGTCAGGAAGATCACCTGCGGAAAGAAATGGCTATCCACCCTAGTATTCTTGCCTGGAGAATTCCATGGACAAAGGAGCTTCATGGGGTACAGTCCATGGGGTTGCAAAGAATTGGGCATGATTGAGTGATTAATACTTTCTTCACTTTGATAAGTAATTATATAGAGAACTACAAATCTAAGCACTAAAAAAGACCTAATTATGCTAATAGCTAAGCAACTTTAAATAAAAAGTGTAGAAATGAAAGGAAAACTGTGGCTAACATTTTTGTAACAATGGCAAAAGTATGAAGGCGAGTGCAAAATGCTTGATATGCGTTAACCTCATTTAATTCTCATGGATTCCCATGAAGTAGTTAGTACTACACGAAGGAGAGTTTGCATTTGCCTAGATAGAGCCACTCTATCCGTCTTTCCCCAGCCTTAACTGTGAACTTGTGTGGACAATCAGCTCCATCCTCTGACTGTCAGTTGGGTTCAGACAATGGAAAAAACCTGGCAGGACATCGAGAGGAGGAAGGAGAGAAAGGTCAGGGTCTTTGTATTCCTTGTTCCCTTTCTACAAAGATCACAGCTGGCTGAGTCCTTGGGTAAGTAAGTCTAATCAGGCAGCACTTTCTATGTGGTTCTCTGTGATTTCAGGTTCAGATAATCACTCCATTCATCCACCCTCCAGGTCCACAGGTCATGAAAGACCATTGAGGTCACTAGCCCTGTGGATTCCCTGTTCACTGCCCACAACTATGTGAATACAACCTGCTGATGATACGCACTGCATTTCATCCCATTTATAAGTAAGAAATGGATATTCAGAGACATGAGATGGCTTTTCCAAAGTCACAGAGGTAGTAACTGTTAGAACTCGGATTCAACTCCAGACCAAATAGCAAATCACAACCCACGCCATCCTGCTGTCTCGTGGTGATTCTTCTCCCAGCCGGCAAAATCCAAATTTCAACCCCTGTTTTCTCTGAAGTCCTTGATAGCCTGGTGACCCACAGAGCAATGAAAGAAATCCAACTCCTGGATCAGTGGGAAGCAGTAGTAATATCTTCAGCCACCACAGGAGAAAGCACAATTTTATGAACCCAGGTCTAGTTAGCAATAAAAAAAATGCTATAAATGTTATCTCCAAATGTACACAGAGTAATTCACTTCTAAAATCCACCCATTAATGATAATAAGTATTTTCAAATATGAAAGAGGATATTTCAAGAAATTTCCATACTCTCACATTCCAATCCAGACTAATGAATGCCTGGATTGCCATCGTGGCTCTTAAATAGATAATACTGGACAAAATTAGAGGGAAGTAACAAAAGTCACTGGAGAATCCCAGGGACAGGGAAGCCTGGTGGGCTACAGGCCACAGGGTCACAAAGAGTCAGACACAACTGAAGCGACTTAGCACGTACCCAGAGGGAAGTGGCAAAAGTCAAAGGATCATCTCAGGAAGTCTTTAAAAGGTTATTTCTCTGAAAGGCATTGGTCTCCTTCCTGGGAAAAGGGGGAGATTGTGATATCAATAATCCCAAACTACCAGCCAACCAGTAAGATGAGGTAATAAAACAATGATTCTAGAACTTCCCTGGTGATTCAGTGGTAAAGGACCTACTTGCCAAAAGGAGACATGGGTATGATTCCTGGGTTGGGAAGATCCCGTAGAGAAGGAAATGGCAACCTATTCTAATACTCTTGCTGGGAAAATCCCATGGACAGGGCAGCCTGGCAGGCTATAGTCCATGGGGTCCCAAAGAGTTGGACATGACTTAGCAACTGAGCTTAGAATGTTTATACTCTAATATTCAGAATTATTTTCAAATTTTATCCATAATTCTTTTAAAATATTGATTATTGCTTTTTCAGTGTAAATTTTCAGTGTTTTATTTTTTATTATATATTGAAAAATTATGCAAATGATGATATTTTCATGAATTGGTGTTCCTCACCTATTACTGATTATATTCATGTTAAAATTAAAAATACATATTCCACATTTTCTTCAATATACCTTATTTCCTAAGGAATAGTATCTGCTATTTAATACTATGTTATTAAACATGAATGAATAACTTCAGTCCAGCCTAGTAACTGTTGTGAACTACTGGATTTCTCTTACTTTAGAACATTTATCAATTTATTACCTTGTATATTTTTCTAGATCTTAACCTTGACAAAAATCTTTACAAATCTAGTTTCATTTTACCTAATGAGCATTTTTCTTCACTTTGCTTTGTAGCATGTATTTATTGCTATTAGAGGATAATCACTTTATAGTGTTGTATTGGTTTCTACCACAACAACATGAATCAGCATATGCATATATATATATATATATATATATATGTATATGTATATACATCTCCCCTCCCTCTTGAGCCTTCCTCTCAACCCCCACCCCATCCCACTCCTCTAGGTCTTCACAGTGTCAAGCTGTGAAGCAACTTCCTACTAGCTATCTACACATGGTAATGTATATATTTCAATGCTACTTTCAATTCATCCCACCCTCTCCTTCCCCTGCTGTCCATTCTCTATAGTTCTAGATTCCACACATATGTATTAATATACAATATTAGTTTTGATGGTTCTTCCCAATGCAGGGGATGTGGGTTCGATCCCTGGTTGGGAAACTAAGATCCCACATGCTGTGGGTCAACCAATTTTAATTTTTGAATTGAAGTAGAGTTCATTTACAGCATTTCAGGCGTACAGAAAAGTGATTCTATTGTGTGTGTGTGTGTGTGTGTGTGTGTGTGCATGCTCAGTGGCTCAATTGTGTATAACTTTGCAACTCCGTGGGCTGTAATCTGCCAGCCTCCCCTATTCACAGAATTTTCCTGGCAAGAATACTGGAGTGGGTTTCTGTGCCCTTCTCCAGGGGATCTTCCCCACCCAGGGATCAAATCCAAGTCTCTTGTGTTTCCTGCATTGGCAGGCGAATTCTTTGCCTCTGTGCCACCTAGAAAGCTTGTATGTCAAAAGTATATTCTTTTTCAGATTCCATTACAGGTTATTACAAAATATTGAATATAGCAATTCCCTTGCTATACAGCAGATCCTTGATGTTTATCTATTTTATATACAGTAATCAGTATCAGATAATCACAAACAGATGTGGAGCTAGGGATTAACATTCCCAGCCATAAGGCATAAGGTTTCTCACGGTCCTCTTGTGCCTGCCTCTCCGCCTTGTTGGTGTTCAGTCACTAAGTCGTGTCAGGCTCTCTGCGACCCCATGGACTGCAGCACGCCAGGCTTCCCTGTCCTTCCCTATTCTTAACAGTCGATCTTCCACTACCAATTCCACTGTGTATTCTAGGTTAATCCAGATACTTGTAGGTAATTCTTAGTATTTCTGCATGTTTCTCATGCTACTTCAATTGCCTGGATTCCCTTCTCCTCCGTGCTGCCTTGTAAATGCCCTCAAAAATCTGATGACAACTGTTATCTCCATAACAGCACTATTATATTACACCAGGCTTTCAGTTAACATGGCGCACTGCACATTCTTCATCTGCTAGATATTAAGTGTATGTACCACTCAGCTGAGCTGGGTACTCTTTGAGTACTGTTTTTTTTTTTTTCTTCATCTTTGCATCCCTAGAATATTGCTTGCATTGTTGACTCAATAAATGTCTACTGAATACATTTAGGAATGAATGATTGATGGAAAGCTTAAAGCAGAGAGCAGGGAGATTTCATCACTTAACTGAGGGAGAAACTATGAGTAACCTCAGATACTAAATACAATGTGGAATCTGTGTAGGATTTGGCATATGTATAGGATGAATTTCTAGCAAATAAATATTATAGGATTGTCTTAAGCTAGGAGGTGCATTGTGTTTATTCACTATCATCAAATGAATTTACTAAAATTGGTGTTTTGTGGCATACTATTTATTTCCTGTCACTCACATCATGCCTACCACAATGATGGGTCCTTAATCCTGTACTCTTGGGTTTCCTTGTTTGTCCACTGTAGTGGGTTCAATGGTGACTGCAGAGATAGCAGGTTCTAATCTTTAGAATTTGTAAATATTACCTTATTTGTAAAAAGTATTCACAAGTGTGACTAACTTAAGGATCTTGAGATGAGATCAACTTGCATTGTTGCATGGGTCCTATATACCATCACAATTGTCCTTTTAAAAGAATAGCAGAGGGAGATTCTGGGCTTTCCTCCACCTGCCAACACAGGAGATGAGGGTCCCATCCCTGGGTCAGGAAGATCCTCTGGAGAAGGAAATGGCAACCGCCTCCAGCATTCTTGCCTGGGAAATCCCATGGAGAGAGGAGCCTGGAGAGCTACCGTCCATGGGGTGGCAGAGTTGGACATGGCCGAGCAACTACACAACAACAACAGAGTGAGTTTTGTTGTACACACAGAAGAAGGGAAAGCGAAGTGATTACAGCGGAAGGGGTCCGAGTGGCATGGCCACGGACCACGGCAAGTCAAGAAATGCTAGCAGCCACCAGAAGATGCAAGAGGCAAGGAATGTGCTGCTCCCTAAAGTTTTGGAGGCAACACAGCCCTTGTTGACCTTGAATTCTTGCTTTTGGAAGTCTGACCTCCAGAACTTGAAAGAATAAATCTTTGCTCTTTTAAGCCACCAGGTTTGTAGTAATTTGTTACAGCAGCCATTCTAACCTAACATAACCCGTAAAACTAAACCTTAACTTGCCTTCAAAACTCACTCATAATCCTAGTACTCATTGTCTAACAGGCACTGTTTCTAGATGCAGAAGATGAAAGAGATAACAATTTTCTCTAAAGCTTCCCTATTTCATCCTTTTTATCCAAATGCAATTTTTACATCTTCCTCTGTGTTATCTCAGGTCCTGGTACTTAATCCCATTATGGACCTTATCACCTTATAATTTATTTTTACATCTACCATTCCTTGAGAAGAAGACCAATTTTTTTTTATTCACTTCTCTTTCCCTAGGACCTTGAACAGAGTCTAGTTTAAGGCATATGTTCAGAAACTACATGGTGAGTTAAATTGAATTCAGTTTCAGTAATGCCTTTTCTAAAGAATAAAAGTTGTGTGCATGTGGCTCCATAGATGGCAAATTAAAACTATACACTTCCTTTTTCTGGAAGAGGCAATGTTAATGAAAAGTCTGGCAAACTTTCAGACATTCAAAGCATACACATTACAGAACAAATTTATATCTTTGGCAACAAAAACGCAGACCATTATTAAGGTGTACTGAGATATACAATTGCATGGCGTGCTTTCAATTGTTGACTGGGACCATGGGAGGAACATTCTAAAGGTCCAGAAAAAAATAGAAGAACAGAATGTAAAGGGATTGGTAAATTGTTTTTTTTTTAAATTCAATTAGAAAGTAATTAGGTTGAATGGCATGATTATATTTAATGGCTTGTCTACTGAATACCTTAGCCTGAGGCCAGGCCAGGTGAGAAGTGTGGTTCTGGAGTTCAGGAAGATGACGCTGCAGTGGGGTAAGAAGGATGGCATAATCATTTTATTTGATGGTGTTTTTCAATTGTCCTGATGGCCAATTCCAATGTTGTGACTTTGCGTTGCAAATAAAGAATGTTTGTCTTCTTTCTAAGCTTTCCTTCTCAGGCAATGCAAGCCCTCGAAATGTAGTCCCTACACTCCTGCCAACCACTGCTTGAAGAAATTTTTGCTTGTTCCCAACACCTTTATAGGATGGACCTTTAAGTGTATACTTCACAGGCAGTCACAGCCCTCGAAGTTCTATTCACCATGAAATTAAGAGTTGCAAGCTTATTGGAAAGGAAGTTAGAAGAGTCCAAAGGAAGTTCCTTTATCAAAAACATATTTTACATAGCTTATATGATTATTGGAATGGCACTTCTCTTGCCATGCCATTGCATACTAAACATTATTTTTAACTTAGCTCACTTGTGGCATCTTAAAGGAGGAGAATGAAGATTGATGGGGCTTCATGACTCAAGCAGAGCCTTGACTCCCTCCATAGCTTTCCTAAAAAGAAGCTCCGTTTTCTCTTCTCACATGATGGGTTCTTATCGGCTTAGAGCTTCTGGAGCATTGCACCATGGGACATACTCATTTCTCATGTAGCTAAAGCCCTCTGCAAAATACCCTCTCCCCTTTCCCTCCGCTTGCTATTTTCATGTTAGGCATTGCTTATGGTTGGCTTCCCAGGTGGCGCGGTGGTACAGAGTCCACCTGCCAGTGCAGGGCTGCAGGAGACGTGAGTTTGATCCCTGGGGCAGGAAGATTCCCCTGGAGGAGGAAACGGCAACCCGCTTCATTCCAGTGTTCTTGTCAGGATAACCCCATGGACAGAGGAGCCTGGCAGGTTACAGTCCATAGGCTCACAAAGAGTCCAACAGGACTGAGCTTATATTATAATACATAGAATAAAACTAATATCTTACTCTCTCTCTTTCCTCCTCAGTTTAGAAAACTATTTAAGCTTTTTATGGCTTTGCAAATGAAAGCCTGATCTTTCTCACCCAATAAATTATTCCTCCTTGTACGCATCCATTTCAGGCAAAAGCCACTATAAATCTGGAATTAAACAAATAAAGCCATCTTCCACGTGATGACTCAAAGACTGAGAAAAGCAAGGTTCTGAGTCACAGGAAGGATTTTAGCATTTTGTGGACAGATTTTTCTGTTTTGTTATTCAGCCTTGTGTAGGATTTAATGATCTGAATCGACTCTTTGTAAAACCCACAGATCCATCTACGCAAAGCAAAAATAAACAGACTTGTTAGAAAAGATCATAGCAATAGAAGGAATAGAGCACAATCATGTCTGCCCAGCATTGCGGGATTGTATGATGGAGGGTCTGATATTTTTAAGGTAAGCGAGCACATGATTACCCAACATGACCCCCTGAAATTGACCACAAATAGCAGTTATTACTATCACCTTAATTGTCATTTGTCACTAATGCTCTTGCCAGTATGTTTGGATCTGGAATAAATATTTGACTCATTAGAAATAAACAAATATGGCTCAGTCCCTTTAATATCTCATAATGTGATGGTAGGGTTGGCACCACTGTCAACATTTTGATTACCTTTTTCCACAGTAGGTTTAAAAAAAATTCAGACAGGCACTTGTGAGTTGGTCACTATTCAATATGTTCATTCAGTCATTTGCAAAAGAGGATTTAGTGAACACTGCTGAGGGCCAGGCACTATTTTAGGCACTGGGACTACCTCACCCACAGAGCAGACGTCTTCCTTTTGTGGAGCTTGTATTACTGGACTTTCCTGCTGTCTCTGACAGTAAAGAATCTGCCTGCAATGCAAGAGACCTGGGTTCAATTCCTGGGTCAGGAAGATCCCCTGGAGAAGGGAAGCTCATAATACAATAAATGTTCAAAAACATAAATGAATCATCTAGTGTGTTATAAGGTGACAGGTTTTTGAATAAAGCAGAAGTATGGCAAGAAAAATAGAACTCAAAGGCAGCAATCGCAGTATTGAAGAGGGTCATCAGGCTGAGCTTTATGGACAAAGATTGGAGTCAGTTTTAATAAGGCGGGGTAATTAGCTAGGCAGAAACCTGGGGGTGGGTGTGCTCCCAGCAGAAGAACATAAGCAAAGACCTTAGACAGGAAGGATGAACAACAGGTTTCTAGAACAGCTAGGATGTCAGTTTGATTGAAATGGAGGAAGAGAGAGGGGCTACAGAATAGAAGGATATTAGAAAAATTAGGGAGACAGATGACAAAGGCTGCTTGGATAGCAAAGAAGAGTCATATCAAATTCATTAAATATAAGTAATAATAGTTTTGCATCAGGACTGTACCTAACCTTGCAATGTTTTCCTAAGCAGGATTTGCTCCTTTTAAAATTACTACTTAAGCGACAACTATTCTACTGTTGGCGGAAGTCACAAAAATTATGTCTGGGCTCCTATAATCTTGTATCAAAAGTTTACACATCTTGCAAAGCTTTCAGTTTATGACATCTGTAAGCACAGGGCAGGAAACATCATCATCTCAACAGAAGGAAAAACAAGCACCCTGCTTCAGTCATCCCCCTGGGCTTTGATATTTTTTTTAAACATTCATGCTCTGTTCTATATCCAGAAAATGAGAATTAATACATTAGATTAAAAGAAAACAGCCCCAAGTGAGTGGACTGAGCCCAGGCAAGTAGGCCCAATTCTAAAATCCCTTTCAATAAAAGAAGAATTTTTGTTTGATTTTTATTTGTTTGTTTTTCCTTAAGAGAGTTGAAATAACAATATCTACCCTTTTGTGAGTGATTGCTGTGTGCTAGACACTATTTACATGAGTTACCACTTTAATTCCCACAACCATTCTACAAGAAGGCTATTATTACTTTTTCCCAATATTACAGGTAAGGAAGCTGAGGCACTGGGGGAAAAAAAAAAAAAATTGGTGACTTGTTTAGGTTGATGCAGTTGGTAAGCAACAAATCTAGGATTCTCGCCCCATTAGCCTGAATCCAAAGCTCAAATTCTTAGGTATCAGACTATACTGCATTATTTAGAAATCTGGAAGGTTTGTTAGGAATTTGGAGGTCTTTCTGAAAGGAATCAAAGGGGAGACTGACATCTGACCACATGATGCAAAGACCACTGGAGAAGACTGTTGTTGGGAAAGATTGAAGGCAAAGGAGGAGTTGGCAAAGGATGAGATGGTTAGATTGCAATCACTGATTCAGTGGATGTGAATTTGAGGAAACTCCAGGAGATAGTGGAGGACAGAGGAGCCTGGTAAGCTGTAGTCCATCGGGCTGCCAAGAGTCAGACATGACTTAGCTACTGAACAAAACAAAGAGCAGTGAGTGTGGGAGGAGAAGAAAATGTGAATAAAATGGACCCCGACACACAGAATGAAAGCTATCTTTCATTCCTCCCTCCCACATTCAGGCCACCAACACTCTCAAAGGCAAATCAGTTCATCAGCATCAAAGAGCAGTTATCTTCCAGTCAGAAGATGGAGAGACAACCTAGAATTATCAGAACTTGGAATAACACCATGAAAATGATCAAACTCAATGCACAGGAAAAAATATATGATCTGCAACAGCACAGATTTCACAGAGCACACAGAAGACTAAAAGAGTTCAGCAGAAACTAGCACAATATTGTAAAGTAATTATACCCCAATAAAAAATTATGATCTATTGAATGATAAGTATGTAGGAAAAAATAATTTTAGGTGATGCAGGTCATGTAAATTAAAACTCACAAGGCAACTTTATTACTTTTATTTTACTAGAAATGATGGGTCTGTTCTTCATTGATTTAAAACAGATTTTGTTTTTGTTTTGAATTAAAACATTAGAAAAATTCATCAAAGTGCCAAAAAATTATATTCTGAGATACGTAAGAAATGGATCCTCCCCATTAGAGAACAAGCCTGCATGAAAAAAAAAATTAATGGAAAAGAAATATTGGACTCAGAAGCAAGGTTGGTGCATTTAGAGCCGTGCTGGATAGCAGAAAGGGAAAGGGCATTAAGCAAAGGAGGGCGCTGAAGAAGGGAACGCCATTGTTTTTGTAGAGTGCTAAGGGGCAGAGAAAATTCTGGAGAAATGGAAGCTTGACTCAGACTTCACTTTTCACCACTTCTCTCAGTCTCTCGACTCCCTTCCTCTACCTGCACGTTTTATATACTTTTTCTTCTCTTTTGACTCTTCATTTGTGTTTCTCTGTGTGTGTGCACACTTTTGTTTTATAAATAGAATATTACTGTGTCTATATTTTCTAGAATTTTCTCTGTTCATTAATTGTATGACTAGAATTTTCAAATTTTCCTCTATGTGCTTTTCTTGGCATACATTTATAATAGTAATTTTCAAAATAGAAACAAAAATATACTGGAGTAAAGATTTTTGTATGTTTCCCTGATATAGATGCTTACCCATTTATTCAACATTTTTAGCAAGCTGAATTAAAAATTTCTGTTCTGCCTCTGAGTTGCCGATCTGATGAGCAACAGCCACATATGTAAATAGGAATTCACTCATGTTTCTCCAGTTAGTTTTAAAAGGCTTGAAAAGATGTGAATGGGATGCCTAACTTTATTCAGCAATTTAACTAACATTACTGAATATAGTGCAGGTGGCTGACTCTATGGTAAGAATAAATAAAAAATAATGATTCAAGGTCTTTTCCCATTCAGGATTTCAGGATACATTTTCTTGCAGAGGATATGGACACTTAAACAACTATCACACAGTTTGCTAAGGCTGTGATAGAAGTTTATATAAATTGCTATGGGAATACAGACAAGGAAATTCTCATGGTGTAGAGAGATATCAAGTCCTGAACCAAAGAAAAGGGCACTGTGTTTACTTAAATATATATGTACATATTATATATAATGTAATATAAAACATATTATCTATTTATTCATTTTTTAGGAAGAATCAGTGCCACGTGGTGGCCAGCCAAATGGACTGGGAAGAGAAGGCAGCAAAAAGCTGAGCGAAGTGACTCAGATACTTCCTTGAAAAACACCTACTTCTTGCTTCCATTAATTAAGATGGAGGAAATAAAAGCATCCTTGAACTGACCTATAAGGAGCAGGGAGAACTGATGCTTTTAGTTTTAAACATATTGTTCTCATATGCTATGGGTCAGCTAAACGGGGCAGCAGTCCTGTAGAGCAAAACTGTACCGTGTGTTTCATAATTTTTATATTAAACATAACATTAAAACATTAACATAGTAAAGGCTATGAGAAATTTTATGGCAAAGAAACTGGCTGAGTTGATTTAATCTTACTTATTTTTGTTTTCCTAAGTATTGCTATATCCTGTAGAACAGGTAGCTAAGAGAATTTTGAAAAATATTATAATATTCACACATATGTTATAAGAGTCTCTGAGAAGCATATCGTTAAATCTGGATGTTTAGTGAGGCCTTTATCTACTTTTCTATGCCAATAGAATTAAATACCTCTTCTGTCTTCACAAGGTTCCTTTAGGCATCTCGATGAAACCAACAAGTATTAAATACTTTTCACTTAAAATCATGGCCATGAAGATCAGAGGGTCATCTCTGAAAAATCCTGGTAATGAAGGTTATCATTTTTGAAATACTATGTCAAAAACTGATTTGCATTGCATTGCTAGCTGTGTCCCACACTCTTGATTTGTGTGGAGTGTAATATGGTACATCTTCCATGCATCTTCCTGGGCTGGGAAGATCCTCTGGAGAAGGGAATGGCAATCCACTCCAGTATTCTTGCCTGGAGAATCCCACAGACAGAGGAGCCTGGCAGGCTACAATCCATGGGGTTGCGAAGAGTCAGACACAACTAAGCAACAAACTCTACTACTGCTGTGTGCGTGTAAGAGAAGACAACCAGTGTCTCTTCACTGTTGCAGTGGGAATTGATGATTTAGAGTAATAATGTTGTCCTACTTCTTCAGCCCAACAGGGCTGCCTGAATGTCAGAGAACGAAATCCTTAACATCAAGCACCACCTCTCACCCTGGTGAGGACACCAGATTGAGGTCAGTTCTTGGTCCCTAAACCCACTCCTGCTGACCCTGAGGTCACCATCAGCCTGAGCTCTGACCAGACACCACAGGTACCCGCAGCCTCCATGTGACTGGTGTGGGACACGCCGTGGCTGCTGGCTGTCACTCAGCCCAGGAGACGGCACCTTTCTCTCTCACTGTGGGGGCCCGTCTTGTCAGCGGCCAGGTAGCCCCATTAGGAGCCAGACCGAAGAAGCCCGCTTGTCATGTATGCCTGAGCCAGGAGTGACAGAGGGGCTGGCGTGGGACTTGGTCATGGAAGCAGCACCCTGCTGTACTTGGATCTGAGGTCTAGAGGTGATAGAAGTCCAAGGCTTGGAGTTACAAGGAACCGCAGGGCAGACCAAGAGTCAGACACACCACCCAGGTGGCTCAGCCTGGACCTGACGTCCCAGAATGAAGGCACTCAGGATGACGTAGCCTGAGGCCAGGGTCTTCGCCAGGGGATGACATGAGTGCTTCCTGGAACCGAGACACCCTGAGCGTTACCACCACAGGCCACAGCCTTGTTAGGGTGTCAGCACTTGGCCAGGATGCAGCTGGAAAACAGGGTGAAGTCCCAACACTCCTGTTTCCACGCCAGAGACTGGATCTGTCTGGGAGGAGTCTGCACGGGTCACCTAAGTCTCAGCGTTGGAGGCTTCCGAGGTCTCACCAAGGGGACATTAGCACCTCGCTCCTGATACTACAGGAGAGAAAGTCGGCAACATCTTCAGCTTCTCTTGACCTGTCACCTTCCCACTTTGTCCGCTCAGCATCTCATGAGATAGGAGACTTACATGATTGTTAGGCTGAGGAGGACTAGAATATTTAGTCTTTTCCCTTTGGGAGCAGGGGCCACGGAGTGCAGGCATTTCCCTGACCCTCTGTGCAGTCAGCTTACCCATCC
Source organism: Odocoileus virginianus (assembly GCF_023699985.2). Lineage (NCBI taxonomy): Eukaryota > Metazoa > Chordata > Mammalia > Artiodactyla > Cervidae > Odocoileus > Odocoileus virginianus. The sequence goes on along the minus strand of NC_069683.1, from coordinate 17,929,080 downwards.
AGTGCTGGCTTGGGACGCTGAGTCAGTCCAATATGGGTTGGGTAAGAACTACCTTTTGGGCTTTCAGACTAAGATATGTTCCCTAATCTTGTCTTTACCACCAGTGGAGAAATTATTTATTCTTCCACAGGCCTTAGTATTTTCTCTTATTTTTGACTTATTTCTCAGTCTAGAGCCTAGGCAGGAAAGAGGTTTATTATTTACTGAACCCTCATGGGGTTCAGGACAAGCCGCTCCCAAATAAGGAACTTTGACATATTGATTAGTTTGAATTAAATTGACCTAAGAAGCAGTTGTTAGAAGAAGGACACTTTCACCCTCTTCTGTCTCCTTGAAGAAAGAAAATCAATCTCTCACATGTAAGATACTCTCCGCGTGCTAGGAGGTGAGAGACATCCTTATCACCAGGAATGGGGAATTCAGGCTGAGAAGGATGTGTCCACAAACCTGTTATTTCTTTACTCATTAACTGCCCCAAATTCAAATTTCTTTATCTTGTCAGTTCCTCACAAATTTATGTTTTGTCTAAAAGGTATAAAAATTGCCTTCTTTGGTCACTCTGAGTATCAAAGTTTCATGAACCCTTCTGTATATAAAATTGTAAAATGCTTCTTCTCTTATCAATATATCTTGTGTTAATTTAATGATTTGTTGTTGTTGTTGTTGTTGTTGTTGTTGTTGTTTAGTCGCCAAGTTATGCCCAACTCTCTAGTGACCTCATGGACTGTAGCCCACCAGACTCCTCTGTCCACGGGATTTCCCAGGGAGGAACACTGGAGTGGGATGATTGACCAACCACAAAATCAAGAAGGGATGAAGGAAAAGTTTCCTCCCCTACAATCCCCTCGACAAGTCCCATGGCTTTATTAATGATTCAGGGAAGTGGCTCTGTGGAAGGTCTCACAGATTTTTCTCTCAGACGGTCGACTAGATCTGGGAAGTGACACTTATTTGTGCTAAGTAATGCCCTCAGCATGTTACACACAGTATATCTTATTTCATCCTCACAACCTACAGATTAGGATAAACATTATTAATACTGCTGCCTCAAAAGAACCAGAGGCTCAGAGATTTTCAGTAACTTGTACTGTGTCAGGCAGCTTCTGAATTCCTTGTCTAGCCTGCCCAGGCTCTGTGCCATGGGTTACTTGGAATTTCTATGGAAGCCAAATGGTGGCCCTTCCCTTCCTTCCATATTTAATCCAGCTCAGTTCAGCTCAAACTGGAGGAGAATTAAAGTCTGGTAGTTTGGAAGAGCTTGATGGTTATGAATGACGATGCTGGGAGGGGTTGGGGGCAGGAGGAGAAGGGGACGACAGAGGATTAGATGGCTGGATGGCATCACCGACTTGATGGACATGAGTTTGAGTAAATTCTGGGAGTTGGTGATGGACAGGGAGGCCTGGTGTGCTGCGATTCATGGGGTCGCAAAGAGTTGGACATGACTGAGCGACTGAACTGAACTGAACTGAATGACGATTCTAAAGTCTCTCTCACTTTGTATCCAGTTCTAGCTTTGTCATCTTGGACAAATGATGTATGGATATCAAGTGTCCATTTATTTTACCTAAAAATCAGCAAAGTAAAAGTCCTTACCTCTTAAAGTGAAATGAGATGTTGCATATAAAGTGTGTAGCACAGAGCCTGGAACATAGTAAGTAAACTATGTTGTCCTCAAAGCCTGATGGGAACTATGTTTTCTCCTAGTCTGTATTGCTGTTTCTTATGAGCAAGTGCGCGGTGAAAATAATTTATGTATACCATACCAGTGTGACTCATTCAAATAACATACATGCCTTGGTCACAGAATCACTTGTAATCATACCTCTAGATTTCATGCTTTAATTTCCAGAAAAATGCATATGGAATTTGTTATGGGTGTGGGGGTATGCTTCCATAAAATAAAAATTAGATTTTTATTTTCAATAAATTCACTCACTCAGAAAGGCCTAGAATTCGTGCCTTTTTCTAGAAATGCTGCCTTTTCTGAGCCCCATCCCTCTTATTGGCTAATTCCCCTACTCAGGCTTCATACCCCAGAATGAAAATGCTTCAAAGAGGCTCTTTCTGAACACTGGGCTCCAAGTCCCCTAGCTACAGGCTCACCAAGCAGGTGTTCCTTTCCGTTCTGTATCTTTGTAATGATTTGTGAACCAAACAAGACTTGAGTCATGTCTGTCTTATTTGGTACTCTTTGCCTAGGATCGAGCACAGTTGTGGAGAGGTCATACATATCTGTCAAGTTGAGTTGATTGAAAATGGTCCACATTATGTCAGATAAACGAGGGCAAACCAACATATATATGACATTTACCTTATGCTAGGCATTTAACAGACACAACTACATTCATTCTTAACACTTCCACATGATACCCAGTATTACCCATACCCCTACTCACCCCGAAATGCTGAAGCTTAGTGTGGTTAGTATAAGGCCCAAAGGTTATCAGTTGATTATCAGCAATTGGATTCAAAGCCTGGTATATTCTACTATAATGCCATCACTTTTATTACTATGTGGATGGATGCAGCAAAACCAGTGAGGTACATTTTGATTCAATGGATAGACAGACAGACAGACAGATATTTGTTGATTTTCAGTCACTAAGCTGTGTCTGTCTCTTTGTGACCCCATGGACTGCAGCAAGCCAGACTTCCCTGTCCTTCACTATCTCCCAGAGTTTACTCAAACTTGTGTCCATTGCGTCAGTGATGCCATCCAACAGTCTCATCCTATCTTGCCCCCTTCTCCTCCTGCCTTCAATCTTTCCTAACATCAGGGTCTTTTATAAAAGAGTTGGCTCTTCGCATCAGGTGGCCAAAGTATTGGAGCTTTAGCTTCAGTATCGGTGCTTCCAATGAATATTCAGGGTTGATTTCCTTCAGGATGAACTGGTTAGATAGATGATACAGACCTTTTTTTTTTTTCTTCTGAAAGAAAATATGTAACTAAAACACATCAAGAGCAATGTCACTTTATGTCACTCAAACTTTACTAGATCTTTCCAATAGCCAAATGTACAAAATTGCTTTCCAGGTGGTTAAGCTGGTAAAGAATCTGCCTGCTCAATGCAGAAGACACAAGAGACAGGGGTTCAATCCGTGGGTTGGGAAGATCCCCTCGAGGAGGACACGGCAACCCACTCCAGGATTCTTGCCTGGAAAATCCCATGGACAGGGGAGTCTGGCAGGCTACGGTTCATACGGTCTCAAAGAGTTGCACACGACTGAGCATGCATGCACACTGACTGACTGACTAAGTTGTCGTCATGTTTGGGTTGAAAACAAAATCCATTCCCAGCAGGGCAAGCCAACACAGAAGGTGAATCTTTCTGCTGATTCCTCTGAGCAGGTGGTGGCTGCTGACGGTGCTTTCCCTTTTGGAGAATGACTGCAATGAAGCACCGGAACATCCCATTCATTTGCACAGAGAAGATAGGCTGCCTCCAGTGCCAGCAGAGTTGCACATTTCATTATCAAATAATGTAGCAGGAAGTGGGAAATATTTACTCTATCACCTAACGCATACCCTTCCTCCCTGGGGTATGTTGACTCCGTGCTTTGGACAGCCTGGCTTAAACAAAACTGTGGGGAACTGCTCCACCACTTAATCAACTCTACAACTGGAAACACTTTGCTGACACTCATATCTAATTAACAGTAATGATAAAAGTAATGTGATGGTACTGATACTTTGGCCAAAATACAGAGTAGTGTCACCAGATTAAACTTTAGCAGAAGCTTCCTACTACCCACCCATCTTTCATCCCAATGACTGCCAAAAAAAAGAAAAAACTTACAAGCCACAGACTCCCCAGTTGTGATGTATGCCTGAAATGAATTTGCATAATGAATAGCAAAATTGAAATAAACACTAATTATGTACTGAATGAGATCTGGAGAGGTGATTCCAGTAATTTGACTGGCTAATCAACAGGAGATGATTTCTCAGCTATGACTGTACATACCAGAAATGTACTACCTGTTAAAAATGCAAATCCAGTGGGTCAGTGCTTAGGACAATGGCCCCAAGGAACATGGACATGGAGCCATCATGATTCTGTCATTGTTTATAGTCTGTGGACAACCTGCTTATATGGTGAGCATGTACTGACCACAGATATGACAGGTACCACTCTAAGGTCTCCACATAGTGAAGTTAAGGTAGAGGCGAAGGTACATGCTCAGTTGTGTTCAGTTCTTCATGACTCCGTGGACTGTAACCTGCCACGTTCCTCTATCCATGGAATTTTCTAGGCAAGCATACTGGTTCAGTTCAGTCCAGCCCAGTCACTCAGTCATGTCTGACTCTTTGTGACCCCATGGACTGCAGCATGCCAGGCTTCCCTGTCCATCACCAACTCCCGGAGTTTACTCAAACTCATGTCCATTGAGTTGGTGATGCCATCCAAAGACCTCATCCTCTGACTGGAGTGGGTTGCTATTTCCTATTCCAGGGAATCTTCCTGACACAGGGATCAAACCTGCATCTAGTTTAGCTAATTTAATCTACATCATTTTATCTTTAAAAAATGTCAAAAGCACAAAGAGTTTAAGTAACTTGGCTAACAGCTTATTGTACCTGATGAACAGTAAAATTTATAATTAGCCCAAGATGCCTGCTTCCAAAGTCTAGGCTCTCCACCATTAAGTTAAGCTACCTTTCTCCATCTGTAAGTTCTTAGGGTTGAATTTATGCAGTGGACACTCTCAGTTTGTTATAAGAGGAAAATTGCCATTTAAAAGCTATTTCCAATCTCCAATATCAACTTCATCATAACTTTGACTTTGGGAACCATAATCAAATGAATGAGTAACATAAAGTGAAAGTATCATGACCCTTGCAATCGGCTGCCATTTAATTCAGAAGTACATGAATTCAAATTTAACATATTTAGGAGATTGAGGGGATGCTTAGTTACACATCTAAGTTGTTTAGTTTCAGAATGGAAATGCCTAAGAAAATCACTAAGATTTCTTTTCCACTGGCTACTGTTCAGTAGAGGTAGTTCATGGTGAAACCATTGGCAGAAATGCCTTCTGGCAGTTGTCTACAGCATAGAAATCTGTTTAGCCCCAAAAGTCAATAGGTATCATAAAAGTTTAATTACTTCCTTCACTACAAATCCCAGAACACTGTTGGAGCAAGTGTAACTCTGACATACTTGTTCCATGTAACAATGCTCTAGCCTGGTACTTCACATACATGATCACTTGTCTTCATGAGGATATTAAGAAGTAGTTTTATTACCGCTATTTTACAAATAAGAAAATGAACTCTCAGATATTAATTTGCTCAGAGTTACACAGAGTATAGGAATAAAAGTTAAAATAAAATCTAGATTGCCTTAAGAAAACCTTTCTCAAAAGTTTTCCAATCCCTGCTTATAAATATTCTCAGAACATCTCCAGATTAATAAAAATTTTCCATGTATCTGTAATGCCATTTCTCCTCAATGTCTTAACTTCTTTCCAGCATTGTGTGTAAGAAATTAGGAAGAAGAGTCTTAAATTAAAACACAGCCTAGATCATTGCTCAGTCTGTCTTCTTCAAAGACTTATATCTCATGACTAGTTTATTTAGTTTGTGCATGCGTATGTGCTCGGTCACTCAGCTCAGTCACTCAGTCTTGTCCAACTCTTGCAATCTCATGGACTATATCCTGCAAGGCTCTGCTGTTCATGGGATCAAAAATACTGGAGTGGATTGCCATTTCCTCCAGGGCACCTTCCCAACTTAGGCATCAAACCAGTGTCTCCCATGTCTCCTGTAATGCACGGAAATTCTTCAGCACTGAGCCACCAGTGAAGCCATTTAGCTCATTCACATGTAATTGCACAACAGTTCAGAGGAGCCCACTGGTATTTCAAAATACCAGAGACCTGTGACATAATCCTATCACCCAGTCACAGATCTGCCCCACCGGGCAAATCTATAACTGCCCAGGAATACAGAATAAAAGCGAATATTAAGAGATTATATTGTAAGAAATTTGAGGCATACTCTCTAGTTAGAATACTTAACTGTATAATATTTTATTTACCATAATTCAATTTGGTCCATTATATATCATCATATATGTCAAAAAAAATTTTGACATGATTTTTTAAAATAAAAATAAATTATCTTCAACACTGAAAGCACTGAAGTTACAGCAATAGTACATGATCATTGCCACAGAGACTCAGACAGCAATTGAAAAATAGTTTTATTACTTTTTATGTGACAAAAGTAAATACTACAGACTTCAATGTCTTCCTTTCAATTCTATCTTAAAATGAATATAGGAAAATCATGATTAGATATTTGATGAAAAAGAAATCGCTAGACTAAACATGAGAACATTTTCTCAGTTCATTCATAAATAGACAGGAAACATGTTTTTCTTAATTTAAAATGAAGCAATTCTGTCCCATGTAAAATAGACACACCTATCTAAAATTCAGATTGTTTCTTATGATGAACACACTTTATCTGGGTGATCTCAACCATTCTTATAGTTTCAAATATCACATAGTTTCCCAAATCCTTAGCTGATAGAAAATCTCAGCTTCTGGCTTGATTTCCAAATCCATTTATACACTGGATATTTTCATTTGAATGACTGACAAGAAAGTCAAGACCCACATAATAATAAATTCTCAGTGAAATCAAGAAAATAGTTTTTATTAAAACATAAAGGGGTGGGTTTACTGCATTACCATTATCAGTCAATTTAGTCTAGATATTTCTGGTCTTGATTATCATAAGGAGATTGAAAGGCCACCCATGTGCTGCATTTCCATTCTTGTTTGTGTCTGTATGCTCAGCTGAGACTGACTCTGGCCCCATGGACTGTAGCCCACCAGGCTCCTCTGTCCACGGGCTTTTCCAGGCAAGAATACTGGAGTGGGCTGCCATTTCCTACCCCCAGGAGATCCTCCCCACCCAGGGATCAAACCTGTGTCTCCAGCCACTCCTGCATTGGCAGGCAGATATTTTACCAGCAGATTATGTTCAATTCTGACCAACACTCTCTTGATGTACAGTAAGCTGCCCTTTGACTTCCTAAAACTCATCCAGACCTGCCACACAGAGGCAGAAGGCAGATGCTGAAGCAGCAGCAACAGAAACAAGGTGAAAACAAGTGCAATCATCTGAGATTAGCCTGGTGTGAGCAAAGGAGCGGGGACCTCGTGCACGGCCCCTGACTCGCTATCTGCAAACATAATGCAGAGAAATGCGCAATGTGCCAGGCTACAGAGAAAGCAATCCTCCATTCATGTTCTTAATCAAAAGAAGGTCTGATTGCTATCAAATCAATATTCATGATCCAGAATAAAATTTCTACCACATCCTGAATTGTATATACAACTTTAGCACACCCATAAAACATGTAATTTGCTTTTGTGCCACTTAGATAACACAAAGTTATATGCCCCTAAGGGAAGTTGCTAATTCCCCAGGACTGACCCCAGTCACAAAGCCATTCTGAGAAGACTCAAACCCATCTTCTTCCTCCAAAGGTCACTTCTCCAGAGAGGCCCTTCCTGATGAGGTTCAGTGCCCAGCACAGCCATTCCTGGGTCCCCACGTCAACAACATCGCATCCTTCCTGTCGTGTGCTCACATCATCCCTGCAGGGTCTCTTTATTCTTTTCAGCTCTTATCTCACTTGTTCCTCATCCATGGATTATTTCTGTGTTTATCTCATTGAAACTCCTCTGCTCTAACTAGGATGTAAGGTTCATGCTTACGTAAGGACTAATTCTATTGTTTTCTTTTTCTTTACATAATATTACATTCCTTGGACCTCACCCAAGATAATAGATGGAAAAGTGCCTGATTCAATATAGAAATAGTTTCTATTACTGTATGTCACAGTCCAAGGGAATTAAGAGTGTTCAAGAAAGTAAAATCATAAAATCACATGATACAGAAGCTGAAGGGTGGGGCCTAGAAATTGATTTTTTCAACTTTCATTTTATAAATAGTGACTGAGGCTGAAATACTGACTTAGATCCAGAAGCCTAATTTACCTCAGACATTTTGTAACATTTTACATTTTACCTGAAATTTCTATCAGAAATGATTATGCTACCTAGCTGATACTCACCCTTCAAATTCCAAGTTGAATATTACTTTGTAGCAAAGAACTTTCTGCTTTCTCAAGATAAAATCAGTGTCCTTGAACTTCAGTACATGGTCTAATGTTGAATGTTTATTTGATAACCATGCCAGAAGACTCTTCCATAGTCTTAAGAAATGAGCCAAAGAACATAAACAAATAATATAAGGAAGCTCTATTCTCAGAAAATGCTCAATTTTTAAAATTCGTAAGTTCTGAGGTAAATATTCCTTTTGCATGCCCTAATGTATGTAAATTACATTATAATAACTTAGCATTTACTTTTAAATTCTAAGACACTTGACCATCATGTCAATATTTATTCTACATCATTTTGCTGACAAAGATCTCTGTAGTCAAAGCTAAGGTTTTTCCAGTAGTCATGTATGGATATGAGAGTTGGACCATAAAGTAGGCTGAGCACCAAAGATTTCATGCTTTTGAACTGTGGTGCTGGAGAAAACTCGAGAATCCCTAGGACAGCAAGGAAATTAAACCAGTCAATCCTATGGGAAATCTACCCTGAATATTCATTGGAAGGACTGATATTCCCTGATATAAAAAGCCAACTCATTGAAAAGACCCTGATGTTGGGAAAGACTGAGGGCAAGAGGAGAAGGGGATGAAGATGGGATGAGATGGTTAGATGGCATCATTGACTCAGTGGACATGAGTTTGAGCAAACTCTGGGAAGTGAAGTGAACTCTGGGATAGTGAAGGACCGGGAAGCCTGTCATGCCACAGTCCATGGGGTCACGAAGAGTTGGACATGACTTAGCGACTGAACAACAACAAATGAAATAAAATCAAATTAACTATTATGCTATGCTTATGGTAGGTATGCGTGCAGGCACGTGCACACACACACACATACACACACATGCAGTGATTCTGAAAGAACAGGCAAATAAATTTATCATAATAGCAACAACATAATTGAGCTCATTTTGTGGACTGAGCTTATCAAGCAATTTGTGTATGAGCTTTGCAATATGGATAAGCTTATCACTCTTAAGGTCCCTTCAAAATAATTAAATTGGAATAATAGTTTATCTCCAGTTAAAATTCTAGACTTTATTTCCTGGCTACTGATTCATGTAACAGAATAAAATAAAAATGCAAATACAATCTCTTTTAGAAGTCACAGAGATTAAAAGTAGTAGATCATTAAGTTTCTTTTATCCCTGGAGATTGAATACATAATTTCTCTTATAACTGGCCTAGTTACTGGTATAAGAAGAATAATAAATCAATCAAAGTATAGGTATTGCTCTTATTGTTCCAGACTTCCCAATTCAGGGTGGTTGTCTGGAAGCAAATTCACTTTGGGTGATTTCTTTACTTCCTCTGTTTTTCAAAATTGCATCATACAGTTTTCTGTCAAAATGCTTTTTTTAAAAAAAATCAAAGGCTATTCTCTGATATGCTCAATTGCATTCTGTCATAGAATACACATTCCCAGGGTGATTCCATTTACAACAATAAATTATCTTTATCATAATGTTTCAAAGATCTGTATATCTTAGGTTAAGACCACCCTCTCTAGAGCTCCAATTTTAGACAATTACCTACCTATACCTAGACCTGAATTTTGGATAGACATCTCAAATCCAATGTATCTAAACTGAACTATTTACCTCCCAGAGACTGTATTCTCTCTTCAAGGTTCTGGATACTGCTGAGTTCATGCAGTTATACAAGCCAGAAAGTTGAGAATCTCATTGATGTCATTCTTCTTCTTTCACACTCATATCTTATCAAATTTCATTGATTCAACTGCCCAGATAAATTTTTAACCTGCCCATTTTTATTTCTATCCCCACTGTGGTACCTGAGATCCTGCTGCTAGCCACCATTCTTCCATCTGATATTTGTAAAATACGTGTGATTCCTGCAACTTCTCTTATTTGAATTACTACAATAGCTTCAAAACTGGTCTCCAGGCCTCTGTTTTTCCTTAAACCATACAATGTTCTTACTGATGCAAAAGTCATCTTTCAAAAACTCATTTCATTATGCCATACATCTGATCTTTTGTCATTCCCAAGAGTCCAGATGATTTAGTAGGAACAAAGAGTTCCTCAATATCAGTGACTTAACCAAATAATATATTATTTTGAATGCACTTTGCCTATCTCATGTGGGTCAGCTCAAGGATCCAGGCTGATGGAACTTCAGGGATTACCGGATCAGTTTCCCAGAAGGGAGGACTTTAAGTTCTGACTTACAAGTGAGACCTCTGCCTGGATGTGAGGCATGTCACTTCCACTCACATTTAACTGACTAGAGCAATGCAGTGGTCATCGCTAACATCAAAGCAGGTAGAGAAGCATAATCTTTCCAAATGCTGAAGAAAGGAGAAGTAGAGTATGAATGCATTAGGGACTATCACAGCTTTATATTGCTCTTGGAATAAAGTCCAAATACTTGACCATAATTCTAACGCCTTCATTCCGCAGCTACTTGTCCTGCTGCTTTGTCTTCTCATTTGAAGCTCTCACAATTCTACTCTTCTCTCAGGCCCTTGGATATCTAACAATCACCATCCCACAGGCTCTTATTTTGATAATACCTTCTTTCTTCCTCCAGCCTGTCCAGCTCTTAATTCACAGACCAGTTTTAGTTTAAGAAGCATCTCTGCCTTCTACCTTCTTCATTTTATGCACCAGGAGAGTACCCTAGAATTTTCACATTTTACTGGTGTTTAATTGTCAATCTTATTCAACTAAAGAGAATTGTCAGCTAAAGAGAATAATATTGGACAATTAAACACCAGTGAAATGGGGAAAAATGGCTTCCCAGGTGGTGCTAGTGATAAAGGGCTTGCCTGCCAGTGCAGGAGATGTTAAGAGCTGCAGGTTCAATCCCTGGGTTGGGAAGATCCCCTGAAGAAGAGCATGGCAGCCCACTCCAGTATTCTTTCCTGGAGAATCCCATGGACAGAGGAGCCTGGTGAGCTACAGTCCACGGGGTCACAGAGAGCTGGACATGAGTGATGTGACTTAGCACAGCACGGCATCCAACTAAAAGTTAAAGTCACAATAGCAGGGACTTTATGTGCTTACCTCGATCCCATTGTATTCTTATAGGCTGTCCCCAAACCTGATACCGAGTGGAAATTTATTAATCTTTTTGGAATGAATAAAAAACACATCCTACCCAGTTTTTCTTTAATATAGGTAATTTCAGAAGCAGACTTGTGGAAGACCCAAGAGATGGCCCCACTTTGAGGCCAAGGTAGCTAAGCCTAAAAGCAGCTTTTCCTAGAATTTTACAAGACAATAAAGGAGTACCATCTGAACATAAGTATCTTTAAGTTAAAATGCAAATTCAATTAAAGTTAAGGTCAATTAAGTCAATTCTTTTCTCTCATTTCTCATAAGTTTCTGTCAATTACTTGCATGAAATTTGGCTTAGCATGTTGGCCGATTCATCAGTCATGCATTCATCCACTCAGCAAATTTACTGAGTGACTTCCATCAGGAGTGGTTCTAAATATTGAACATATACGAGTGAATGAACACAGGCCAAAATCCCTGCTCTTATGCTTTAGGGAGAAAATTGACAATAAATCAATAAATAGGTAATGTTATAATTTAATTTGCATGCCATTGCCTAATTTCCATATATGTTACATTAGATTCATAAAACAAGTAAGATAGCTTTTCTATAAAATTTTTTAACTCGAAAATACTTTGGTAATATAGGAATTACTTATACTGTTAAGGTTTAGTAAAACTTAACTCTGTCATATTCTGTATTGAATGACAGTTTTAGAGAAAGTTTTTCTTTTTCCCCAAATCTGATTAAATTTTAATGGTTACTGGTAATAAATAAATAATGTTTATATTATATCAAATAGTGATAAATGCTATGAAGATCAAATAAGTGAAGAAAGGGCTTGAGGGAATGCTAGAGTGGGCAATGGGAGTGCATTCATTTTATTTATTTATTTATTTATTTTTTAATTTTTTTTCCATTTATTTTTATTAGTTGGAGGCTAATTACTTTACATCATTACAATAGTTTTTGTCATACATTGAAATGAATTAGCCATGGATTTACATGTATTCCCCATCCCAGTCCCCCCTCCCACCTCCCTCTCCACCCGATCCCTCTGGGTCTTCCCAGTGCACCAGGCCCGAGCACTTGTCTCATGCACCCAACCTGGGCTGGTGATCTGTTTCACCCTAGATAATATACATGTTTCAATGCTGTTCTCTTGAAACATCCCACCCTCGCCTTCTCCCAGAGTCCACAAGTCTGTTCTATACATCTGAGTCTCTTTTTCTGTTTTGCATATAGGGTTATCGTTACCATCTTTCTAAATTCCATATATATGTGTTAGTATACTATAATGGTCTTTATCTTTCTGGCTTACTTCGCTCTGTATAATGGGCTCCAGTTTCATCCATCTCATTAGAACTGATTCAAATGAATTCTTTTTAATGGCTGAGTAATATTCCATGGTGTATATGTACCACAGCTTAGAGTGCATTCATTTTAAATGATTAGTCAGAAGGAGGTCTCATGGCAACTGGTCTAGGATTTGAAGGCAGAGTTGAAGTGATCTCCCCTACCTTGGGAAAGAGATTTTAGGTAGAGGAGAGTGCAAGTCCTCTGAGAAGGAGCCACACCTCACAGATTCAACTTATAACAAGAAGAATGGGAGGGTTGGAGAAGAAAGAACAGTGAAAGAGGAGTTTGTACTCACTGCAGGGGCCCAGCCGGGTAGCAAGGAACAAACAGCAGCTGTGGGGAAGTCTTTGGCTGAACAGTCTAAGACAAGAAAAAATGTACTCCTTTTGAAAAAAGGCGGAGATCTTGAATTTTCTATTTGTCAGTTCTGAGCAATCCAGTTTAGAATTTGTTTCCGTACCTCTAGATAAGACGATACTATAACTCTAGCTGACCCACTGAGGTCTTTGTATGATTACACTTGGCATCGCAAGTCAACTTACTGTAACTGCATCTTCTCTTTTATCATCTGTCTGCATATGGGCCCCTGCCTCCCTACCTTCACCACTTGTTGGATATTTCAAAAAGTTAAGAAAGTGATGTTCAGAATCAGGGCCTTAACTTGAATGAGTTAATTCACTGATGACACAAATGGTTATTCCTCTGCCATCAGCAGCATATTTCATTCAAAACCCTCAAACTTGAAATTCCAATTTAATCATAATGACATTGGCTTCCATTTATATAGATGCATTTCTCCAGAAGTATTCTAAAGTGCTTTAACAATTATATTAATATATAGGCAATTGCATCACCCACCAGTAAAATACAGTCATGTCTGGGGGAAAATGTGGTTGTTATTTAATAACAAAAATAAAGACAAACTCATCCACAAATGCCACAGACAAACATGAGGAGTGGGAAAGAGGATAGATTGAGAAGTTAGATGAACCTCAAATTAGGAATAAGACAGGATAACTTAGTTAAAGCCTTCACTTTTATTAAATATCTCATGCATAAGAGGTTTCAATATTAACTTCTCAACCCAGGCTCACTGTACCACTGAAACAACAGAGGTAGAAATTAGTCATCCTCTTTTGACCAACTGAATAGGAATATTTCCTAGATATGTAATCCAATGCACTTTTACTTCTGACCTCAATTCCATCCTTATAAGAGTAGAGTTAAATGGATTCAAATACTCTTTGATAATGCAGAGTTACCAAAGGAAAAAAAGTCAGTATTTCTCAAATGATGACCCATAAGATAGTTGCCTTAGAGTCACAAGAGAGTGTAATAAATGTTATGATTCGTGATACCCATATCAGACATTCTCAACCAGATTATTCATAACTAAAACCCAGGGATTTGCTTTTTTTTTTTTTTTACAATGACATAAATTTATTGAATTAATTATTTTTAAGCTCAATTTTAAAATCTTAATTTCAAACAACTTGAAGCAAATTCTCCCTGCATTTAAGGTAATTATTTTTGACTACATGCATACAGGTTTTCAAAAATTGTCTGTTTTTTCCATTTGTTTTGTTTTCATACAGATTTGTTTGAAATCTATAGGGATTTGCTTTTAAATAAGCTAAGTAACCCCTATGTACAGGTACTGACAGATCTGGATACCACTGATCCAAATAGGATGAAGTGACCTCATGGCCATGAAACATGCATAATGAGGAACGGGATAGATCATGAAACCATGGGTATTTATGAAAAGAAGCAATTCCCAGGACTCTATATTCCTAGCTAGCTGTGGTTAGAGTGTTAAAATCTATTTCTCTGTGAGCTGCAATACCATCAGACTATAAATTCTAAGTCTCTAGACGGGGATTTCAGAGCTTGTGTAATTTAGTGCTCAATTTACAAATTGGAAACTGAGGACAAAGAGATCATGTGACTTGACTAAGTCTATAACAGGAACCTTGAATATATTACAATGGCCTTTCCTCCAAAGCAGCACAATTCAGGCTCAAGGGCCTGATCTAGAAATGCCAATTGGACTGTGACTGCTTTTAGCAATTTTCTCATTTCCTTCTCATTAACTATCTGGTTCACTCCTAACAATAGTCTTGCATCCTTTTACTTTCATAACATTTGGATTTCTTTCTTTCCTGTCTCTTTCCTTATAGTCACTTGGTACCTGCTTCACATAACATCATTTTGAACAATAACTGCAAACTATTTTTTGTTCCCACTAAGATAGAAAGTCATTGCCAGGTAACGGGCATGTGATGGCATTCTGCAAGGCAAAGAAAATGACTTTTGAAATCTAAAGAACTATGCCCCAGTCACAATTGTTGGTGGTTTAGTAGCTAAGTCATGTCTGACTCTTGTGACCCCATGAACTGTAGCCTGCCAGGCTCCTCTGTCCATGGGATTCTCCAGGCAAGAACACTGGAGTGGGTTCCCATTTCCTTTTAATTAATTTTAGGCATAGAGAGCATTCATTTATTGAATAACTATTTGTTGAGGATCTACTATGCCCTTGAGATTGCTAGGTGCTAGTAGCAATATAGCCATATTCTCTTCCCTCCAAGACATTACAGTCAATAAAAAAGACAGACATTAAACACAAAATTAAGTTAATAAATGGTAAGAGCTATATGGGCTTCCCAGGTGGCACTAGTGATAAAGAACACGCCAGCAAATGCAGGAGACATAAAAGATAATTGTTTGATCCCTGGAAGAGGTCATGGTAACCCACTCCAGTATTCTTGCCTGGAGAATCTCATGGACAGAGAAACCTAGTGGGCTACAGTCCACAGGGTCACAAAGAGTTGGACACAGCTGAAGCAAGTGATCATGCACCAAAGCTATAAAGGGACAGTTTGGGCTGCTGTGGGGTGAGAATATATATGCAGGAAAGGAAAACTAGTCAGGGAGGAAGGGGGCTCAAGAAAAGCTTCCTCAAGGAAATGACACTAAAGTAGAGACCTAAGAGTTGAGAAAATGTTAGCCCGACAAGGGACCTCCCTGGAGGCCCAGGGGCTAAGATTCCACACTTCCATTTAGGGGGCCGGATTCAGTCCCTAGGCAGGAAACTAGACCCCACTTGCCGTAACTAAAGATCCTGTCTGCTTCAACAAAGATTGAACTTTTACATGCCACAATTAAGATCTGGCACAACCAAATACATAATAAATAAATATTTAAAAGAAGAAAAGAGTTAGCCAGGCAGAAGAGAAGCGTAGAAGAATGCTATAGTTAAATCTAATGTGCATGCAAACTTCCTGAGATGAGAAAGGATCTGAAAGATCTGTGTAATCAGATCTTGAGCAGAAGGAGAGCATGGAATAATCTCAAAAAAGGAGGAAATGGCCAGATCATGACACTGCAGGTATTACTGAATAAAATAGATATAAGCTAACTGCCAGCAGGTGATTATCAGCATCAGGTAAGGTCATTTTTGATAGAAGAATTTGAGAGAAGCTAAAAGGACAATAATATGAACAGCTATGCAAACGAAAAGTATTTTTAAAATCCCATAGATTTCATGTATAAACATGCTGCTTCCTCCAGAGAAAGGAAGCTTAAATCCAGAGGTCTCCTAGCAAAAAAAAAAAAAAAAAAACCAACCTAATTCCCATTTAAACAAATTAGGATGGGAGGCCATCGGCTTCTGCTTTTCCTTTTCAAAAGAATCAGGAACAAAATTTGAATTTGGGAGTGTACACACATATGTGTCATGTACTGGTGTGACAGCTGGACCATAAAGAAGGCTGAGAATTGATGCTTTCGAATTGTGGTGGAGAAGACTCCTGAGAGTCCCTTGGACAGCAAGGAAAACAAACCAGTCAATCCTAAAGGAAATCAACTCTGAATATTCAATGTAAGGACTGATGCTGAAGTTGAAGCTTCAGTACTTTGGCCACCTGATGCAAAGAGCCGACTCATTGGAAAAGACCCTGATGCTGGGAAAGATTGAGTGCAGGCAGAGAAGAAGGTAAGAGAGCGTGAGATGGTTGGATGACATCATTGACTCAATGGACATGAGTTTGAGCAAGCTCAGGGAGATAGTGAAGGACAGGAAAGGTTGGTGTGCTCCTGCAGTTCACGGAGTCACAAAGAGTCAGACACAACATAGCAACTGAACGACAACAACAATGCCTGTGTGCATGTTTGATTTACCATGTCATTTGCAAAGTCTTCAAAAATGACTGCGCAGTATTGATGACCTGACTTAAGTCACTCAAGGGCCCAGCTGGTGTTTTACAGCAACACTTTGAAACAGAGCAGGAACCTATAGTCCTTCCCCCATGTCCTCTGCCTGCCTTTTGTCTCGGAAAACCTTTACTCAGAGAATAAGCTTAATCAGAGAAATGAGAACATGCAGAAACAAAGGAAAACAAAGGAGACCAAATAATGTAGTCATCATAGTCAAGGACTTTTGGTTTCTTCTCAAGGGCTGTAGATAATACTCTGGGCCATATTCTGCAAGCTGTCTTATAGATACTGAAACCCTCAGTGGGAGACGAAGTTTAACGACATGATGACCACACTGTAGCCATGACATAACTGCCACAGTTCTGAGAACTGGCCTCAGAGAAATGGGAACACCCTGACCCTGGAAATGAAGATTAACTGCACCTAAAACAACCAAGATTATGCTGGTCAGACCACTGATGACCAATCTGAAGATGACTGTCAGAGCTGGCTGTTCTGTTTCTGCATGCAGCCCCCTCCCTCAGCCAATAATAGCTCTCACCTCCTGCTTATCAGTGGAGGAGTCAGTCTTCGGACAGATGTCCACCCTCGCCCTCAGTTGCCAGCATCCGAAATAAAGCAAACTTTCCTTTCCACCAGGCTGGCCAGTTTATTGGCTTTTTGAGTGGCAAGCAGCTGGACCCCACCTTCTGATGACAATATCATAATTTTTACCGTATTCCACAGGAACACTAACCATGGACATATCCGTGATCCATTGGCTAATTATTATCCTTATTGTATATACCTTGGGCTACAGAACATGTCTACTGCAAAGAGTCAAAAAAGTAGTCCAATGATCAACTTCCAGAAATGAAAAAAAAATGTTAGACCTCTGCTTCGCATCCTCATGAGTTGGTAGTCAACAAGGAATATGATCCCTTGCGGAGTGTTTTCAGTCCTCATCATCGGGAGAAAGGAAGAACTTTAAAGAATCTTGGTCATTAGCAAACTATAGTAGCTATAGAATGAACTGTCTTCCCATTCAATGAGTGAAATAACTTCCCTTTTTCATTCAAAATGTTTTCCTGTTTAGTTTGCCCATATGAAAAGCAAAACAGTATACCTTCTGTTTTCAATGGGTGTCATTCTTCAGATTTCTACCCTTACTTGTAACTTTTCACATACATACAACCTTGTCAAAATGAACTTTCAGGTTTCCAGGGATTCTTTTTATATACACTGAATTTGGAGAAAGGGGAAATCTGATGAATATTGAAAGAGTTGTCTCTAAAGGACTAAATCTTTCAGAAAAGCCAAAGGTGCAAAATATCCACACACAACACACACACATACACCCTCTCAGTGTCCTTCTGTTACCACTGGTCTCACTAAATAGCTCTTGGAGAATAAATTCCCTTACACCCAAGAACCAACTGCTGTCATATAGGATCTCTTCCTGCTCTTCTTGGAAAATATTCTTGGCTTTAATCTAATGAGTTGAGAGGAGAGAGATCAAACTTATCAATTAAATGCTGAGGATCAATTCCTGGCCTTAATGGATACCCTCCGAGTATTAGAGTAAATTAGCAGTAGAACAAAACACAGTCAACTCATAATACCATAGTGATTCTGTTTGAGCCATAACTTGCAAATGAACTACTACAATCCCATCCCCTTCCCTAATCCTAAAAGATCATATTCCATTAATGAGGTAAACACATAATACTAACTAATCACCATCACTTTTCTAGTTTGCTAATGTTCAAATGCAAGTTTAATTCTATTGGAATGTTATCTAGCCTGTAGACTAGTCCATCTAGCATATGCTAATGAATTTCTTCTAAAGAAAAAAAAAGTGCCTTAAGTATTCTTTCCCTTTGAGCTATTACCTGAAAGATCATCCAGCAGCAATTAGAACTTGTCAAAGGAGCTTATAGTGATGAGTTCAGGATAAGTGGAACCATCCTGGATCCCAATTCACAATCCCAACTACTTAACACTTACCTCCGATGTATCCCTCAAGTACTTCATGATAATATAAACACTTAATGAGTCATGTTGAAAACCCATGCTTAAAGCAATAACACTCATAGACCAAAGAGATTGAAATAGCAGCCAATTGAGAATAACAGGCCAATTGATACCATTTATATGCTCCAGTTGACTCAAAACCATCACACTTACTAGGTGAAAGAAACTGCTCAAGAATCCTGGCTGTATTCACTTCTCTAATCTAACATTATACTAAAAGACCCAAAACCATGTGATATTAGAGATGAAATTTTATTAGAGACATTAGAAACTGAATATCTCTTTAATTTCAAGTCCCATAAATACTAGCACTTTTCTCCAGTATTTATAGCAGGGCCTCAAGTGAGAAATTATCAAGTCAGAAAATCTAAGTTCAAAGTCTGATTGACACTTCCTTAGGTGCATGATCTTGGATGAGCAACATCATCTTTCTAGACCACAGTTTCCTCACCTTTATGTTCTATAGATAATAAGAACCTATTTTTATGGCTGAAAATACTATGCAAGTGAAAGTATCTTGTTAGGATCTTTAGAATTTTTAATTAGAAGTTTGGTAAGTTAGTTGAGTCATGTATCACACCTTCAAAAACTCCCTGTGTTGTACCATGTAGATATAATTTTCACCTATCTAATACTTTCAAACTATACTCAGCAATTCTGATGTTCATGATGTATTTAAGTATCATTTTGCATACAGCATTACAATTTAATATTATCCGGCAAAGGACAAAGCCTCTGACATTGGAAAGACCTTGTAAGGTATGGGAAGTGACAGAAAATCAGTGTGACTGGAATTTACAGAGAAAAGGCTAAGTGATAAAAACTGCTTGGAAAATCTAGGAGGGGATTAGATCCCATGTCTGCCAGCCATGATAAAAAGACTGGATTGATGTGCAGTGGAAGGTTTAAACAGAAGACAGATGTGACTTTGTCTTTTTTTTTTTTTTAATGTGACTGCAACATTAAGATTGTAGCAGAAAGATCAAGGAAATAAAGAGAAGGGAAGAGAAGACCCCTGGGAGGCTATTTTAATTAAGACAATGACCTGTACCAAGATGGTGATCGAGCGGTAAAGAGGAAGCGATAGACACAGGTACACAGTAAATTAAAACGAGGGACTTCCCTGGTGGCTCAGTGGTTAAGAATCCACCTTGAAATGCATCGGACTCGGGTTCAGTCCCTGGTCAGGGAACTAAAATCCCACATACCTCAGAGCAATTCAGCCTGCCTCTCTGGAGCGCATGTGCCACAACTAAAGAGTCTTGTGTGCTGCAAGGAAAGATCCTGCAAGACAGCAAAAATCCTGCATGCCACAACTCAGTCCTGATGCAGGCAAAGAAATAAATAAATATGAAAAGAAATTAGAAGCTTCCCAGAAGTCCTGGTGGTAAAGAATTCCCTGCCATTGCAGGAGTAGCAAGAGATGCAAGTTTGATCCCTCAGTCGGGAAGATCCCCTGGAGTAGGAAGTAGCAACTCACTCGCGTATTCTTGCCTGGAGAATTCCATGGACAGAGGAGCCTGGTGGGCTGCAATCCATGGAGTCGCAAAGAGTCAGACATGACTGAGCAACTGAAGACACGTTTAAAAATTGGAGCAAGAGGAGGTTGAAAGGACGGGATGGTGTTGAAGACAAAGGTGAAGTGGGGACTAGGAAATAAACTGCTATGATAATACTTTTTCCTCCCACCTTCAATCGATTTCAACTCTCCCTACCAAGTTCCCATTTCACTTCCCTACTGCCACAGATAGCTCCATGTCTCCACAGTGACGCGCCCCTTCTTGGGATGGCCCTAGTAACGATGCCGTCCTCACTCCCTGGGCCTCGTCATGACAATTTACCCAGTGCCACGCTTAACCAGTTCTTGTCTACTACTGTCTGATTAGATGGCAAACCACAGAAATCTGACAATCATCCATGAACACTGTTAGCTGTGGTTGTAAAAGACGACCTTTAGAATTATCTGGGTGACACGTGCTTGAGAGCACTTGCTTTATTTTCTTTTTATGTAGAAGTAGGGAGGAGTTACTACTTATCCTGTTGCCCTGCCCACTTGTCCTCCCATCTAAGCCCTCCTGGAGGGCAAGAGGGGTGAAGGACTAGGGAGGTGAAATTCATACCTACTTGTGAAATGTAAACAGCCTCATCTGCTAATGGCCTTGGGAGCCTTATAATTAAGGCAAACTGGCAATGTAAACAGACAATTAGCTTGTCCTTTGGGGTGTAAACAAAAGGAGAATCCAAACATTGCTGGAAGAAACTGGGTAGGAAGTGCTTTCTGGGCAGGGTTTTATTCATCTTGTTTATTGTTGTGACAGCACAGTGCTGGCTGCTTAACAACAAATTTGCAAGAATGAATGAAGCCAGGAATGAATGAATGTTCTCCACCACTTCATTTCTCAAGGTTTAAGAACTGTGCACATAGATTTCCTAGTCTGCAAGGATGCAGATGCATTAACTAACAACTTTAAAATGATGTATGCTTGGCTGAGTACATTTGTGTTCATCTACACTTGCATACACAAAAATATATTAGCAAACCAGAGGCTTGATGTTTCAAATCTGAAATGATGTGGTTCTAGTTTGGCCATAGTTTATTTTCAAACATGCTGCATCTGCAGAATGTTGGGTAATGGTGATGAAAGCCCTTTCAGAATAATTACAATCCAATCATTTAGCATTGAGCCCCTCTGAAGCTCACTGTCAGTTGTTTGGTGTGTTAGAAACTAATGCCTTTTTTTTTTTTTCAGTGAGGAAAGTAAGGTTGCAGTAACTTACTGTTGTATATTCCAATAATGAGAATCTGAATGATGAAGTGTGATAGCATCAGCTGGTCTTGGCTCGTCCATATTAATAACTGACCGTTGTAATCTGTCTTAACCCCTCCCTAGCCTCTTTTTCCTCCAGCTTTTTTTTTTCCCCTTAAGGGCCAAGATTTTATTCTGCAATCTATAGAAATCTATCTTAATTCATCAAGAATATTGGTTTGCACTTGGCCCCATGCATCCTTTTTATTTTAAATTAGGGTAGACTTAGCTAAGCCACAGTTCCTTCGACCCACAGCTTGCTGATGTTTTCTATAACTTACACTGAGTATCAGATAATCTATGCTGAGAGCCAGGAACCTCTTGTGGTCTCTTTATTTTTGCCACGATAAGCTTCCTTCGCTTTTTTATAGGATTTAGATTTGACCGATTAGAGCAGCAAGTCTCAGCCTGATTTAATGTGGTCCTTTCCACCCTGCTGCCAATTTAGCTAAATTCATCTGTCTTTCATCTTGCTGATCACCCCTAAATGGGAAAGAAAAGCAAAAGGGGATACCAGTTCCTTTTATAACAGCCAAAATTTGTAGTGACCCTATAAAACTGTGAATAGGTTAGCCTTATAAACAAATTATTGCTAAGATATTTGATTATCCTAGCCAGAGGGTAGTTCCAGAGGAGGTCTATCAGGATGGTTTATAAACTGAGCTCTTCAATTTAAACCTTAAGGGACTGATACGTTAAACCTGGGGCCTTTGGAGTGGGTGGTAGACCAGATGAGTCTGAACCTCTCTTGCCTACTTTCTGCATCAAGCACGGCACCTCTGCCTTTATCCATTTTATTTATTGATGCATAAAATATATCTGAAAAAATGGTTCTGTGACCCAAGAGAAGTCATTACTTGTCTGGGGGCACAGACGCTGATTCTGGAATCAAATGCACATGTTCAAAACTTTCATGGTATCTACTTGCTGTCTGACTTTGGAAACTATATCTAACTTCTGTTTCAGAGGAAGACATTAATCTCCAATGGCATACCCAAGTCTATCTAAGAAGACAGGTAAAATCTGTTTCTTATATATGTGGGAGATCAGATCCTTTTCAGTTATTATTCCCTAGATCACAAATAGTCATACAGGGCATCAATCAACTCATTTTTCTACATCAACATCCACTTATCAGAGGTCTTCCATGGACATCCATCTAAACTAGCACTACTCTCTAACTCCAGCCTTCACCGTAGTATATTTCCTTCCACAGTACCTGACTTGCTACACATTAACATGCGATATTCATTCATTATTGTCTTCTCACTCTTTTGTATAAGCTTCAGAAGATCAGGGACTTGTTATTACTTTGTTGACAGGACTGGAATAGTGGTCAGCACATAGTAGACATTGAATATATATATTTCTTGAATGAGTGAATAGCATCCCTTATTCCAAAAAATGATTTACAAAGTGGTTATTACCAAATAAATAAGGAAAGAGAACAACAGGTTTTAGATATCTTGAAGAATCCTGGATTCCAGGACTGTGGTTAATGTCAGCTCACTTGATGACGTTTGGCTAAATATTTATTTCTCTGAACCTGTTTGGACATAAGGACATATTAGTAGAGTATAGGTGCTGAAATTTATATGAATATGATTATATAAAAATACATGTCACTATCTTTGCCTTCTGTTTTTCATGTTCTGTGTAATTCCTTGAACGTGGATGAAACCTGTGACTTACATCAAAACCACAGAATATAGCAAAGAGGGCAAGACATATATAACTATACCATATAAGGTTGCAACGGCCCTCCTGCTAGGAGACTCTCTCCCTTGCTGACTTTAAAGAAGTAAATAGCAATTTTGGGGAGGTTCAGGTGACAAGAAATTGAGGGTTACTTTCAGGTTCCATAGCCCACAAAGAACTGAATGCTGTCATCAGCTATATTAGTTAAGAAATGTGTCCTTCCCCAATCTAGTCTCATATGAAACCTCAACCCCAGTTAAGATCTTGATTGCAGTCTTAGAAGATAAGATCTTGGAGCAGAGGATCCAATTAAGTTATGCAGGGGCCCCTAACTCACAACACTATACATAATAAGCGTGCATTGTTTCAAGCCACTACATTTGTAGTAATATCATCATACAATAACATGTAAGAATACAGATATGAAATATTTCCTCTGCAGTAACGGCAGGCTCATCAGATGTACTGAGCCTTACACCAATGGAGCAGAAGGGGCCAACTATGCCTCTGAAGTCAGGGTTTCTAATTTTTCAGATTTCACTAAAGGAGTAAGCTTCATTAAGACTCAAAACATAACTGATGTTTCACTCAGCTACGTATTTCCCATTGTACTATTATGAAGGCAAAGATATAATTCAGGCATAGTTTCTTTTTTTTTTTTTACAGACTCCTGCATCCATCCCCCCTGTCCCAACTCCATTTCCCAAGGAATTAATCCTCCATCAATTTTTTTCTCTTTGGGCTAACAAAACAAATCACATTGTGTGAACATGCCCTTTGCAAACCGCTCACCAATGTAAACACTATTTAAATTAGACATGTCAGATCAAGGCCTGGTCTTTTCACTAATGCTCATTTGACAAAATATAAACTGATAAGTAATCATAATCTAGCCATTGAAAAGTGTCATTAATTAGTCCACATAGATGAAGCCATTCAAAAAAAAATCAGAATTATGAATACTGCCCAAAATGTTAATTCTTTCTATGGATGTCAAATAGGGCATGTTTCTGAGAGTAAACAATACATCTGGAAAAGGTCCAACTGAAAGATATGCAGATATTTTTCTGTTTCTGACTTCACTACATTTCTCTGGATAAAAATATTTTCCCCCAAACCAAAACACATAAAATTCACCAGGGACTTCCCTGGAAGTCCAGTGGTTAATATCTTATCTTCCAATGTAAGGGGTGCAGGTTTGATCTCTGGTTAGGAACCTAAGATCACAGATGCCTCACAGCCAAAAACCCAAATCATGAAACAGAAGCAATATTGTAACAAATTCAATAAACTCTTTAAAAATGGTCCACATAAAAAAAAATCTAAAAAAATAAAATAAAACTCACCAAACAGCAACACGATAAATATAAGCATGTGCTTCCCAGGTGGCTCCTTTACCACGGAGCCACCTGACAATGCAGGAGACTACGGAGATGCAGGTTCGATCCCTGGGTGGGGAAGATCTCCTGGAGGAGGAAATGGCAATCCACTCCAGTATTTTTGCCTGGAAAATTCCACGGACAGAGGAGTCTGGTGGGCTACAGTTTCTGGGGTTGCAAAGAGTCGTACATAACTGCGTACACACGCACTCAAAGCTATGCACAGACTTAGACAAACATGCCTACATATTTTATATTCCCATGAAATCATATGCAGAATAACTGAACAACACCAGAAAAGGAGCTTATATTATGTGGGATGGTCAGATAAACAATGAAGTAAGCAAGTTGCATAAAATGTGAAAGGCAGAAGTTGTTCAATCAATAGATCTCTTTAAGCTTCCTTTTCATGTCTTCTTTTAAGTTAGAGTATATACAGAATTGGAGGAGTAATGCATCACAGGTGGAATTTACTAAGCTGGTCCTCTGCATCAAACCTCACTTAATGGACAGAGAAGTTAGTACCTTTGGGAAGGAAGAGAGGGAAAGAATGTCCCAATTACTGTTTGCTCAAGGCCTCTGTCTACATAATAAATCATCGGCATGATAGTTCTTTGTTCCATCTTTCACTCTTTGAATCTTTTTAGATTTCTTATCAGCTATTGCCTTCTTTGCTTGGATTCCTTAAAATGGGTAATTTCAGTAGCTCTGAGTTCTAGATAAGTTACAAGTTCCCAGTTTTGCTGGTAGCTTGTAACCTATTTAAACTTGCTAACATATCCATGGCTCACTTTCCTAACTACTTTTTATGAAAGCCCTTAACTTAGATAAGAATGATAATTTCTACAACAGAATATTCTCTAGAATTATAGCAGCTGAATAAATATAAGTTTACTTCTTGTTCACTCAACCATTTATTAAAGCATTTGGTGGATATGATTTTCTGTTAGTAAGTTTCTTTCATTTTGTATTTGTGCCATCTCTCAGGAACTTAGAGTCCTTTACTTCTAGCCAACATGCAAAGAAAGGG
This sequence comes from Odocoileus virginianus, assembly GCF_023699985.2. Lineage (NCBI taxonomy): Eukaryota > Metazoa > Chordata > Mammalia > Artiodactyla > Cervidae > Odocoileus > Odocoileus virginianus. Next base: position 17,903,411 of record NC_069683.1, on the reverse strand, counting down.
TGAATGCCCTCACGCTTCCTAACCACTTCAAAGCATCATGCCCATTAATTCTGCTCAAATTGTCTTGGTAGGAATGAGTCACAAGGACAACAAGACTCCATAATTCTAAGATGAGCAGTCATGTCCACCAATAACCTGTACTATGGAAAAGAAACACAAATCTCTGGGGAGCAGTTAATCACCATCTTCCTGCTCTATAATAATGTAATTTTTAATGCAAATCATCTATCCTAAAGTATAAAAAATGTAAAAGAATAGCAGAAGAAGGACAGAAAGAAAGGCAAATTTTAGAAAACAAATCTCCCATGGATTCTCACTAAATGCAGATATGAATTTACACCTTAATTGTTCATTAAAAATTTCTTATGAATAAAGAATTCATGGAGCTACAATGAAATACATGGAAAAATCATCAATAAATAATTTTATCATCTTACCAATCGCTGGTGGGAAATGAAATTCTGGCAACAAACCAGAAAAACTTATCATTTTAAAAAAATTATTATCTACTATATGCAAAGTGCCATCTTGGGTACAGTGGTAGAAATAAGATGAACACAAACAATTAAGTGAATAAAAATTACTCACTAAGGGAGAAAAATAACACTGACACAAACTAAAAATATAATAGATATATGTGAGACACAAATATTCCCTTTAGGATGAGTGGCCTCAAGGTATTTTTTTTGGTGGGAATAAGAATTTTAGCTGTGCCTTAGAATGTAGTTGGAGTTTGATGACATGAAGATGAGCAAAATATTTCTCTCTTTTCGAGCTCATGTCACCAGCCTATTCACCTACTACTTATCCATAAAATGGACCAAATAAATAGTGAGTTCTTTTCCATGGTTATTAGAGAATTGTGTATCTGTATGTATACTTACTTTTCCATCACAGATTTGCTCAATTTTCTTCTTTGAGCTCTCCAAGTTCTCTGATTTGCTCATTTAAACCAGCGTATTCTTTTTTCCCACCCCCTGGGCTTTTAGAGTAACATCTGTTGCATTTACACTATACCCAAGTAATATTAACTCCATGACATTTGTAAATGCCAGTTTGAATATTTTCAAAATGTAACACATTTCAAAATGCATTATTCTCAGTACACCAGCACCTCTACCTAAAGTCCACATGAAGTTTAAAGACGTATTTCCCTCAAATGAAGTATACAGATTTGTTGACGATATGAAACATTTTTTTCAAAGAGAAAAACACTCCTCAGGCTATCAGCTAACTTTTTAGGCAAGAACAGCAACAAGAGCATTTAAAAATAAGAACACTTGTTGGAAATCAACCAGACTGGCTTCTTCATTTTCTAGATCAGGCATAAGAAAGTTAAATGCTCACCCAAAGACACTCATCAACATAAAAGTAGTATGATGATGAGAACCTATATTATAAACTACAGTGACAAGCTATAATTTTCTGAGTTGAGTCCATCAAACTCATTCTTAGGACATAGCCTGGGAGATTAAAAGATATGATCACATTATTAAATAGACAGTAAATCAGTATTTGTTCACTAATAATTACCTAGCACTTATCTGAAGGTCTCAATTTGGGGTGGTTCCATAATGAATGAAAGAAAGGTGGAATGGATGAATGACTGCAAGGATGGATAGTTGTATAGAGGATTAGATGGATGAATGGATGGGTGATTGGATAGATGGATGGATGGGATGACACATGTTATTCTCCAACATGTCTCAAATTTTCTTTGAGATTGCAATTCAGCCTCGCCAGGGACTGACAATTCATTTAAAGGCATGATCTAATTAGCAATTCAGTGATAACAATTTTTAATAATGCCTGTCACCAATTTTCCACAGGTAGAAAATTAAATGGCTAATGAAACACTTTAATTATTTTCTGTCAAGTTCAGGAGATTGAAAGGAAGATGGGTTTTAAAGATTTCAACCTGATATTCATCCTCTGGCTTAAAATTTCTTCTGTGGATTCCCTGACCTAAAACTTAAGAATAAGAAGGTGAGCTCCTGATTTGAATCACGGAGTTTCTGTCACCTAAGTACCATTTTTTCTGGGACAGCAAACAAGTTACAGTTATATTTAACTTTAAGTAGTATATCTGCAATAAAGGGAGGCTCTTTTGTTTTTGTTTGGCAGTGGATTCATCTATAAATCTCTGTACACAACAGCACCCTTCATGGGTACAATATGCTGCTGCTGCTGCTGCTAAATCGCTTCAGTCGTGTCCGACTCTGTGCGACCCCATAGATGGCAGCCCACCAGGCTCCGCTGTCCCTGGGATTCTACAGGCAAGAACACTGGAGTGGGTTGCCATTTCCTTCTCCAATGCATGAAAGTGAAATGTGAAAGTGAAGTCGTTCAGTCATGTCAGACTATTCGTGACCCCATGGACTGCAGCCTACCAGGCTCCTCCATCCATGGGATTTTCCAGGCAAGAGTACTGGAGTGGGGTGCCATTGCCTTCTCCACATGGATACAATATAAGACAACACTATTTTAGAAAATAAGCTCTTTAACTGATGAAACCCAGATTCAGATCTTCCTATTTCTAAGAGATGCCCGAGGTGCTGGATCCTGATGCCTATCTTGATATTTGGAAAGGCAGGCTTATCATTTTATTGGGCTTTGCAACCCAGCTGGTACCATCCAAAAAAGAAAAAATAATAATAACTTCCAGAAAATAACAAGAAAGGAAAAGCTGTTTGCTTGCCCTACAAATCACTGTGCTCTGTTCTCTAGAGGATTTGCAGGTGTGATTTTATTTCCCAGAAATACTCAAAAATAGTTTGAGGGAAATCTGTAGGGCTCCCCCTGAACTCCTTAGCAGCAAAATACAGAGAGAGAAATTGTTTTGCTTCTCCAGATAAAGATGGACTATCCTTTCATGTCTGGTAGACACTTTCTTCTGCTACCATCTGCCCTAGTAGATGATGAATTTTTCTCAGTCATCTCAAATATCCATTGTTCTCCTGGCTTCATGCAAATTACTTCTCTCAAAATTTATTCTCATCAAACAACTTAAAACAAGATCAATCAGTCCTTCTCATAGCTGTGCTCAGTCATGTATAACTCTTTGTGACTCCATGGACTATAGGCTCCCAGCCTTCTCTGTCCATGGATTTTTCTGGCTAGACTACTGGAGTGGGTTGCCATTTCCTCCCCCATGGAATCTTCCTGACCCAGGAGTCAAACGTGAGTATCCTGCAGGTGGATTCTTCATGGCTGAACCACCAGGGAAGCCCCTCCTTAGTTGTTCTCAGCATTAGTTTCAGATAAGATGGGGATAACAATACCTACTTCATGCAATAGCTGTCATGCATTATGAGTTAACAGCTCATTATAATACCTGGCATACAGTAAGTGCTCAATAAATGAGAGCTGATGTCAATAACAATAAAATTCACCATCATCACTGCCAGTGCCTCTGCATTGTCATCATCGCCAAGCATCTCAACCCCAAGAGAATTCTATCATTTTCCTTTCTTGACTGAAAAGACAAGAGTAAAAACTTTATGTGAAAAAAGTTGGGTGATATTAAAATACTCATGAATTTAAAATACCTCATAATTAACTTATGGGAATCTATATAAAAATAATGAAAAAATAGTAAACAAAATTTGGCAATGGATGATTCCATAGATGCTTGAATTACTAAATTTATACTATTTTTTATATTTATACTATTATACTATATAGAGTATAGTATAGATATGATATTATACTATAATATTTATACTATTTTTCTACTGTATATGCCTTAGCAGCTGCCTGATTTCTAACATGAACCATACTCATGTACCATACTTCATTCTAAGAATATCTATTTATGTTGTCCTTTTTAAAAAAATAGTGTTATGGAAAAAATCTCTTCAAAACCTAGAGACTGAACAACAATAAATCTCTATTATGAAAAATTATGATGATTACCCAAGTTAAAATATAATATTTTATATGACAACAGTTATCCAGCTATCATTAATAATCTTTAAATTTTTCAGGAAGTGAAAAATAAGAAAATATTAAATATCTGTTATCAATATCAACATCTGCAGGATTCAGAAAATGTCAATAAGCATACTTTGAATGTAAGGTGACACCTGTGCTTCAAGGAGACAGTTATGCAAGTATTTGAAAATCTAACTACGAATTGGAACCCAAACAAAGAAGGTGTGTGTTCCTCTTCTCTACAAGATGAATCCTTCTGAGAAGAGCAAACTAAAGATATGGAGGGAAGTCATGGGAAATAAAAAAATACGGCCAACTTTGGTCTATGGGAAAGACAGCCGACTTTTTACAGAGGTCTTCTTAAGATGCTCTAGCTGCTGGTATATTGGTGAGAAGTATGACTATTGATGCAATAAAAGTGCCTTGAGACATGATCAGGAGACAAACATGTACTTCAAATTTTACATAAGTATAAAGAGTAGAAGCAAGTCTACTGGGACCTCTATGCTTCCTCAATACTTAATTCAGTATTGAGTGAAATCTAGAAACTACATATCCTGACTTTTTTTTAATTGAAGTATAATTGCCTTACCATGTTCTGTTAGTTTCTGCTGGACAACAAAGTGAATCAGCAATATGTATACATGTATCCCCTCCGTCATGAGCCTCCCTCCCGCTTCCCCCAACCCACCCCTCTAGGCCATCCATCCCAGAGCACCCAGCGGAGCTGCCTGTGATACACAGCAGCTTCCCACTAGCTATCTGCTTAACACCTGGTTGTGTATATGTGTCCTAGTGCTACTCTCCAGTTCACCCTGTTTGAGTTATTTCATTTTCGGGTTAAAATTCCTTTGAAAGTGTACGATACTAATGCCTTTTTTAATTGAAGAATTAAGTCTTAATAAGTTCATTCAACAAGCAAATATTTTCTAAGTGTGGATGTATGTACTTGCATGGCACTGACTATATAGTTATAAAGAAATAAAATAAAATAAAAGAACTGTTATCAGCTATCATACGTTCTGTAAAAGTATGAGAATTTAAAAAAGTAAAAAAACTTGTTTGAACAGTGAAGTGAAGTCGCTCAGTCGTGTCCAACTCTTTGTGACCCCATGGACTATAGCCTACCAGGCTCCTCTATCCACGGAAATTTCCAGGCAAGAGTACTGGAGTGGGTTGCCATTTCCTTCTCCAGGGGATCTTCCCGACCCAGGGATCGAACCTGGGTCTCCTGCACTGCAGGCAGACACTTCACCATCTGAGCCACCAGGGAACCTTGAACAGTAAGGCACTTAGTAATTTCCCAAACAGTAAATCAAGAGATGATGATTCCCCAGTTTATTCAATTATCATATTATGTCCTAAAAACCTAGGGGTTTTCCATATGCCCACTCACTTCAGCTTTTTAAAGAAATTTATTTTTTAATTGAAGGATAATTACTTCCTCCAAGAATTTTGTTGTTTTCTGTCAAATCTCAACATGATCTCTTCAGCTTTTGATGGTTTCACCCTTAATAGAAAATGACGGTAGCAGCTCTAAACAACTTATCCTCACACTACAGTGATCCAAAGCAGGAAGGAACTGGCAAGCCTCTGGTGTGTTTCTTTATCAGGAAATAAAAATGTTCTTACGTATTCTCCCCAACCTCACTGGTCAGAATGGGTTAATCTACCAAGCTTTAGCAGCAAGGAAATTCAGGCAGCTCAATGAAAAGGGACGCAGCCTCTGCCTGTAGGAAAGAGACTGGGAAAGGCTGATAGCAACTAGCAGAGCTCACCGTAATGTGATTCCTCTTCTGGATAGGTAGCATACTCATTGGATGGAATATTTCAGGGCATTTCCACATGCAAGACTTCACATCTTAGGATGCAAAGACCAATAGGAGTTTGTAGGTAAGAGGTTGGTACGGAATTTGAATTTTATGTCAGGTGGAATGGGGACTTTAGGGATAGGAGTGTTGAACATTCACAACGGCTGCAATCTCTTGTTGGAGCAGTTTACCTAATTTCTTAAAATCTCCCAGTGAACTCACCTTTCCCTTGCTTATGAAACTCCAGTCATGCCTGCTATCCTGTGATTCCTAGAACCCACCAAGACAGTTCTTGGTGCAGAAATTTTATACTAGTTGGACTTACTCTCTGCAGAGAATTTTCATTGATCTCGTGGCTGGCTCCTCCAAATTCAAACCTCTGCCACAAGTCACCTGCTTAAAGGTCCTTTCCAGAGTTTGCATATAAAATATATGCACTCCTTACTCCTAAGCTTCATTCCTGTTTTAAAGATGAGTAAATCAAGCCTCTGGGCCCAGCTCCAGATTATACCTCCAATGAGCCTGAACCTTCTTGTTCATTTTTGTTATTGTGTTTATTTCTATAAAAGCTTTTATGAAAAACTATGCTGCCTTGTGAGTCTCCAGCTCTTAATACCACTTGACTTTCTTCATAGACTTCTCCTTCTGAAATGTTATATCTTTTTCAATTCTTTGATGTCTGCTTTGCCAATTAGAATGTAAGTTTCACAAAAGTAGGAATGTTGTCATTCTCCATGTTCTTTATTGTCATGTCTTTAGTTCCTAGAATGACGGTGACTATTAGTAGGTATTCTAAATAATTTTTGAAAGAAAGATTGCATGAATGAATTATTCTGAAATGTGTTAAAAATAAGAAATTTTCCAGGAAGTGAAAGAACATTTCTTTTATAATATAATGAGACTTTCTACAGGTGTGCAAATTCTAGAAACTTGAGGCAATTTTGTTGCAATTTGCCTACTCTAGGATTTTATCTGGTTGTGCATTTTTCTTGTGACTTCTCTTCCATAGATTCAGAGAGATACAGCTTTCCCTTCAGGGGATTTCTCTGGCATTATTTCCCTTTGTATTTTATTTTTTGATCTAGATAGAGTTAACCTATCTAATCTCAGGGTGGAGGGAGAATCTTGAATTTGCATTGAGAACCATTATTAAATATCCGTGCATGCCTAGAGACAGAACTTACTTTACTTGTAACAGAACAAGTAGTTACATAAAATATTTCCAGAACAATCTGGAAAATACCCACCAGACTTCAAATCATTCCTTTTCCTCCACCATCATCTAGTTTAAATTGTGCTGAACTGCCATGCTCGTAGTGAAAATATAGCGCCCCCCACCCCCGAAACCATCTTCTTTTAAAACATAGTGTTTCTGGAATCGGCAAATTGTTGAAGAATTAACATTTCAATTTGGATCATTTTATTTGTAAAACTGCTTTTGAACTTAACCAAATGGTCCAAGGATAAGAACAGTCCTGGAGACATCCTCTGGGAAGGCAGTGAACAGAAAGAGGTGGGCAGTGGTGGGATGAGGAGATGTGATAAAGAACACCAGTGGAGCTTCGGATTCCCACATGTGCAACTTTTCTAGGTGTAACATCAATTGTATCGCTGCTACAGGTTTTATAGTAAGCAAAAGATTACTGCTCAGTGTGAATGTTGTTAATTCCAGGCATCCTAGGCTATGGGAACTAAAGAATATTATGAAAGTTACAAGACCAAGAGAGATCTTTCTCTCCCTACAACTGTGGCCCCATTAAGTCAAACCTTCCCTAGTTCAATTCTACCTCCTTCGAGGTTTGCACCGTGGGGTGAAAAGTTTAAATGGTTGTAAATACCTGTAAGACAAAGTAAAAGATTCCGAAGAGTTGACATGTGCCTAGTAAGATTCTCTATTTAAAGAAACTGAACAGTAGCTGAAATTAACCAAGAAAGTGCCTCTTCCTGTTTGGAACCAGTTAAGTTGTTTCCAAAAGTGTGTGTTTCCAAAAGCGATCCCGACGTGACACCTAGTGGCGACTCTAGGCTTAACCCTTCAGATCCTGATAGAAAAGCTCAGTTACAAGGCTATTCAAAACCTTTGTACCTGGGGACTCAAAGTGCACTTCTGTGGGAGGAAAATGTGTTTACTTCATGGGAAAAAGTCAGCTATTGGAAAAGATTCTTTAGAATAAAGTAGCAAACTATGTTTTCGAAGATAATATCCAAGCTTTTTTTTTCTTTTTTTCTGTTGTAGAATTATCTCTTCTGGAGAATCTAAAGAATCTTCCTCATCACCAACAAAAAGCTGCCTATTTACAAATTCAAAATTCTGAAGCCCTTTCTTTGGTATTCTAACTAATCATTTTTTTTCCACTTAAAAAAATTGATAAACATATCAGAAGGAAATTATACACTGGCTTTCTTTGAAAGATTTTAGCACTGGCAAATTTTCTGTAAGAAAAAAAAAAGTTCATTATTCAGAAACATTTATACAAAAATGAGCCATGTTGGTTTTGCTTTTATGCATTTTTGGGGGGTGAGGGGGTCATGTTCTAAACTGGGTTTCTTTGAGCACTCAATGTTTTCGGTTGCTCCACCTATACACATGCACATATATACCAAACTCCAACAAACGTAGTATAATTTTTAGACCAAAGTGTAAAACAATTAGCTTTGACACTCTACCCTCTCAAGAACCTGTCTGCCCCATTCTAGGTACCTCATCACCCCGGGATCCCTCCAGAATTTGGGGATGTCCTCTTTCACAACCAGCTCTTCTCTGAATGGACAGTACCCAAAATTTCATTCCCTCTCTACTTCCTAACTAACTAATGAGCCAATGAAAAGGCCCCAAATACTGACTTTAGTGATGAGAAGAGCTTATCCAAACTGGTCTTCTACTGTGTTTTTCTGTTTGAAAAAGAAACACTCCGTATTTTTCTGTTTGATGCATAGAATGCCACTGGGGAGAACTGCAGGGAATTATTTGGGTTTCACAACATCTCTGTATTGTCCATTTACATAGAGTTAATAACAGTTAACGAGTTAATGAGAAGGTTAATTCTGCTGCCCCCTCTCAAGTTTAACCAGAAGCCTGAAACTAAGGACTTTTGTACCGTCTACATAATGCTTTCCTTTTATTAACTGTCATTTGCTGAGTGTCCTCTGTGTATCAACCTGACACTAAAATCACTTTATACATACATATATGTCTTCCCATTTTAGATATAAGACCACTAAGGTCTTCGTGACTTAATCTCCTTCAGTTTGCAAATAGCAGAGCTGAGATAGAAATGCTGTTGTCTTCAATATTATTTTCTCTATCTTCTCTTTAAGAAGCTAAAATAGATGCACTGTGGTATAAAGATGATTTTCCCCAAAACAACTATTTAATAATAAATTAAGTCTCTGAGTCTCTCAGAGACTCAGACTATATATGCATAGGCACACATAGTTGACAATGTATCAAAGGAGAATGATGTTATATTACTTTGATTCTAAGTCACTGGAAACTCTTGCTTTGAAAACAGACTACTTTTATCAGCTTCTTGGGGTATACTCACCAAGGGCGGTCTTATTACTTCAGGGAATCATTAAACTCAGTTCAGTTCTACTGTTTTATCTTCTCTTCTTCCTGTCTTTTCAAGAATGGGATACAGATAGATGTTGGGCCAACAGAATGGATGATTTACTCTATATATCTGCCCTTCTGAGGATCCCATATACCTGAAAGCTCATAACAAAATTCTAGAATATATTGAATACAAACCTTTGAGTTTTGCAAATCTCATCTAAAATGCTGAAGAAGAGGCAGTTGCTTTGGTAACAAGGATTCAAACAGTGGACAACTTTAGATGTAGAATTATAATTATAAGGCTGAAATTTTGTTTGGAAGTAAATAGGAAGCACTTTATTTTCAGAGTATATTTGTCTTAGATGATTAATATTTTAAAAATAAATTTGCAAACTTATTTTTTTTCTTTTTGATAACCATGGTAGTTCTTATATCTCACATACCCAGTCCTAGAAACAGAAATGATAAAAATAGCACCATTGATGGAATAGACTAAAGTGGTTATAGGTGCCAGATTATCTGGTTACCATCTCAGCTACACAACTGCATGGGTCACCATAGATACACCATCAACGTCTCCATGCCTTGGTTTCTTCACGGGTTGAATGCGAGGGTTAAGTGAACTAGTCTGTAGGAAGCTCTAAGAATGGTACCTGGCCTAAGGTCAGCAATCATAATTGAGTATTTGTATCAGGATTTCTGAGAACTGTTTTTGCATGCAACCCTCATGGCCCAAAATGCCTTCGCCGTCAAGTTAGCCTGTGGGGGAATGCTGTCTGGATTCGTCCCTCAGAGGTGATGCTTATGAGATTTAGGAGGCATCTCACCAGGGGGGGTCTCCCTTTCTCTCTCCCACCCTCCCTCCCTCCTTCCTTCTGCCTCTCTCTCTGAGGCAGCCACACACAATTGCCAGATCAGAATGAATCCTCACTTTTTTTTTTTTATTCTCCAGATGATGGATAGCAAAACTAAAATAAGTCCTCTTGAGATAATGTTTTTTGAGTGTCCAGCTGGTGGAGACAGGAAAAGCAATTTCAATGAGACAAGAGCCTCTGAGAACAGATTTGGAGAGAAAGTATCATCCTGGTCTTCTAGAAATAGAAGTGCCATGATGCAGACTGCAAGGAATTCAGATTATCCGCAGAGGGACAGCGCTGCTCAGTGAAAGGGGAAATGACGGAAGCTACAAGGGCAGAGATGGCCCTGCCAAATCCCGATTTGACCAGCTAGCCTGCAGAAACCAGCGTAGGCCTGATTGGGTGCCATATCCTGCTTTGCACACTTAACATCTTGGGTGCGGTGTGAATGTGGTGGAAGCAATTTGGTGCCAAAATCCTTGCACAGTGGGTTATTTTCAGCTACCTCTGGGACTTACCGAATGCAAAAAGCTAGAGAATGATAGCCAAACCACCCCGCTTTGAGAGATACCACTTTCCTCTTGAGAGAGAGTCCTCATAGCTTTGAAAGAACTACTCCATATTTCCTCCCCAGAAGTCCATTCCAGAGTCCAGACTCTGTGATGAATGGTATTCTCTAATTGTCAGGAAAAGTCTTCCTATCCCATACTTAATCTTTGTTTCTATTTATTTTTTATTTTTTTAAACTTTTCCAGCTTATTGTGGCATATATGATCAATAAAAAATATATTTAAGGTGTGTACAATGCGATTTTTTTTCAATTGTGCTAAAATATATTGAGTGCTTTTGATGCTATCATTCATTTTATTCCTTCACCCTCTTCTCCCTTCCACAGATACTTACTGAGCACTTACTATATGCCAGACACTATGAAATGTAATGATGACCAATTCAAATAAGATCCTGCCTGTGAGTGACAGAGAAGAGAAACATTGCACAAGTAAACAGATAAATATAGGCTTCCCAGGTGGTGCAGTGATAAAAAATCTGCCCCACCAATGCAGGAGGCATAAGAGGTGCAGGTTCAATCCCTGGGTTGGAAAGATCCCCTGGAGTAGGAAATGGCAACCCACTCTAGTATTCTTGCCTGGGAAATCCCACGGACAGAGGAGCCAGGCGGGCTGCAGTCCATGGGGTCACAGAGTCAGACAAGACTGAAGGACTGAGCATGCATGCATGCAAAACAGATAAATAAACAAGATAATTGTAATGCATGACAACAGACTAAAGAGAAGAGGTGAGAAACAGATCATCCCAGAGGGCTGCCCTCTATAGATTAGATGGTAAGAAAGCCCTTTCTGAAGAGGTGACTTTGAGTAGAGATGTCCATGGGGGAAAACGGCCTCTGACCCTTTATATAGCTCATAATTTTGTGAGCATGAACATATGCAATGATCCTGAGGTAAAAAAGAGCTTGGCATGTTCCAAGAACATAAGAAAAAGCAGGCATGACCAGAATGGGCTTCCCAGGTGGCGCAGTGGTAAAGAACCTGCTTGCCAATGCTGGAGATGCAAGAGATGCAGGTTCAATCCCTGGGTTGAGAAGATCCCCTGGAGAACGAAATGGCAACCTACTCCAGTATTTCTGCTGGGAAAATTCCATGGACAGAGGAGCCTGGAGGGCTATAGCCCATGGGGTCGCAAAAAGTCAGACATGACTGGAATATATTGAGTGAGAATAAACAGTGCTCAAAAAAAGCTTGGAAATTTAGGTGTGAACAAATTATTTTGATGCCACATACTCTATGGTTGTAAGATATGCATTTATTCCAAAAATGATAGAAAAGAAAAAAAAAAATCATGTACCATGATTTGATTTATATTTAAACTATTTAAACTGTTACACAGTGAGTGGCTTATAAATGGGTAAGAACAGAAGCTGTGATATCAATTGTGAGGCTACTGTAATCGTAAAGGCAAGAGGTAAGAAATAGTGGCTTAAACTCAGTCACAGGGTAAATTTGCTTCATTTAATCTTTACAACAAATATACAAAGGAGACCTTGCAATTGCCCCATTTTAGAGCTGAGTTAACAAAGGAACTAGCGACTGCTGCTTAAAAGTACTCATTTCCTAAGTGAACAAGTGAAGATTCAAACCCAGACCATTGTGACTTAGAGGTGAGCTATTTTTGCTTCTGGCCTTTAGATGGGTGCCTTTAGCGGGTTTTGGCAAAAAAAAACTTGAAATAAGATTTAGGAATTCTTAACACGGAGTGATGCTGGCCACAGAGTCAGAAGTATTCTGTTTCCTGTACAGAAGCAAACTTAATATTTGACAACTTTATGAAGTACCTACTATTATTACCCTTTTGCAGATGAATAATCCAAGTTATAGAGAAGTTGAACTAGTGAATGTCAAAAGCAAAATTTCAAACCATGCAGGTTCACTCTGAAGCCATGCATTTAACCCCTAAACAATTTAAGATGAAGCCTCCTTAGTGGGTCAGTGTTTGGAAACAGACCCAGGAAAATAGCCCCCTTTAACCCCTTTTAAGCTTCCAATTAAGATAAAGATACACACAAATCACAGAAAAGCTTTTTATGGTAACTCCATCAAAATGCTAAAGATTAGACAGGCAAGGCTTCCCACACATTTCAGAGAAAAAGGAAACATCTCTAAAAGAAGCGAACAAAAGATTTATCCTTTCACCATTCTCAGGGCTCAGAAGCAACATTTCCACCAGGTCTGCTTTTTTCTAATATAAATGTAACAGGAGACAGATTGAAATGCCAAACTGCACTGCTCTGTGTTTTAAAAAGCTGAGAAAGATAGGGCAGGTTCCATGCAAAATGCATTTGTTTGATATCTCTTGAAAATTCTCAGCAAGTTGGGTTTTTGGATTCTTAAAATTAATGACAAAAAAAATCTAATATTCCAACAGAACAGGAGTGACCTAAAAAGAGCTGCCTTTATGTTCTGTAGGGCTCTAGCAGCATCCTCACAGAGCTCAAATATCACCTCCAGTTGCTAGGAGTTTGCTCAAAGCCTCTCCAATATCTCTACCAGACCTTAACCACTCTTTCTGCTATTTACATATGCCCTTTGATTGTCCCAGGTTCCTCCACTTTGATATGTAAAATGTAGCTAATTTAGGCTTTGCAAGGACACACTCTTGAATCTCAAAGCTTGGGGATCTTTGTGTATTAGAGAGAAGATAAATGGAAAGAGACACTTTTGATGTTTCTGCATCTCACATCTATATTGCTAATAGTAATACTGATGGGCTATTTGAAGCTTTGCATGTATTATCTCATTTAATCTCATAACATAGGTGGACACTGTTATTATCATTCTTACTTGTCTCAGGAATGTGAAGATCATGTAAACACAATTAGAACTCTTGCTGTCTGATTTTAAAACTTTGTCTATTACCTTCTACTTACATTTCTAAGTATACTACAGTATATAGTGTTTGATAACTGGTATATCAAACAATATAAAGCATAGTGCTATTCCCTCAGTCATGTCCAACTCTTTGCAATCCCATGGACTGTAGCTTGGCAGGCTCCTCTCTCCATGAAATTCTCCAGGCAAGAATACTGGAGTGGGTAAGTCATTCCCTTCTCCAGGGGATTTTCCTAACCTAGGGACTGAACCTGGGTCTCCTGCATTGCAAGTAGATTCTTTACCATCTGAGCCACCAGGGAAGCCCCAATATAATATACAGATAAAAATTAAGATAATATTCAGTACATATTCTTTATAAGTACATTATAATATGCTTACAAAGCCAGCATTAACTCTTCTTTCCTTTTCAACATTCTATGCATTCTATGCATCAACATTCTATGCATCTATACATTGGACCAATAGGTCTTACATAACTTAAGTCTCTGTTTTTAATTCTAGATATAAATTTATAATAACCTGGCTTTTTAAAAGTGCTTTATGCCCTTCCATGGCCTGGAAGCTTCTGATGCAATTTTTCTGGGGTATGGCCTGGACATGAGCATTCTTGAAGTTCCTCTGTCTAGCCGTCTGGTGATTACAAAGATCCAAGGGATGGAATACAAGTTAATTTGAGAAAATTAATGCAATCTTATCTGTAATAGACTGAATTGTGTCTCCTTAAAATTTATGCTGAAGCTCCAACCCCCAACATGACTGTGTTTGGAGACAACACCTTTAAGGAAGTAACTAAGGTTAAATGAGGTCAAAAGAGTGGGGCCCTGATCTAATAGAACCAGTGCCTTTTTAAGAAGAGAGACACCAGCAGTATGCAAAGTGTGAACAGAGGAAAGGCCTTATGAGGACACAGCAAGAAGGCAGCCACCCTGCAAGCCAAGGGGAGAAGCTTCACCTGAAACCAATCTCTCTGGCGCTTTGATCTTGGGACTTAGACTTCCACCCTCCAGAATGGGAGAAAATGACTTTTTGCTGAATAAGCCTCCCAGTCTATGGCAGCTAGAGCAGACTAATACTACATCTTTTTGTCACAAGGATTATTGTATACTGGAAAAGTTGTCTAGTATCTGAATGTGAATTAGAAGGTTCTAGGTTCAGGAGCTGTTGGCATCCATCGTTCTGCCCTAGTGAAGCCAGCCTAAGAATGGAGGGGATATAAAAGGGAAAGCTTCAAAAATCCGTGAAAGAAACAGAGTCTTATGGTTTATTATTTATACACTGATTTTTTTTTAAGTTGAACTATAATTGCTCTACAACATTGTGTTAATTTCTGCTGTACAATAGAGTGAATGAGCCACATGTATTCATACACCCCCTCCCTCTTGGAGCCCCCTCCCCCACACCCCCCTCATCCTACCCACCTAGGTCACCACAGAGCACCGAGCTGAACTTCCGGTGCTTTATAGCGGGTTCCCACTAGCTATCTATCTACACATGGAGATGGGAATACCAGACCACCTGACCTGCCTCTTGAGAAACTTGTACGCAGGTCAGGAAGCAACAGTTAGAACTGGACATGGAACAACAGACTGGTTCCAAATAGTAAAAGGAGTACGTCAAGGCTGTATATTGTCACCCTGCTTATTTAACTTATATACAGAGTACATCATGAGAAACGCTGGGCTGGAGGAAGCACAAGCTGGAATCAAGATTGCCGGCAGAAACATCAATAACCTCAGATATGCAGATGACACCACCCTTGTGGCAGAAAGTGAAGAGGAACTGAAGAGCCTCTTGATGAAAGTGAAAGAGGAAAGTGAAAAAGTTGACTTAAAACTCAACATTCAGAAAACTAAGATCATGGCATCTGGTCCCATCACGTCATGGCTGATAGATGGGGACACAGTGGGAATAGTGGCTGACTTCATTTTGGGAGGCTCTAAAATCACTGCAGATGGTGATTGCAGCCATGAAATTAAAAGATGCTTACTCCTTGGAAGGAAAGTTATGACCAACCTAGACAGCATATTAAAAAGCAGAGACATTACTTTGTCAACAAAGGTCTGTCTATTCAAGGCTATGGTTTTTCCAGTGGTCATGTGTGGATGTGAGAGTTGGACTATAAAGAAAGCTGAGCACTGAAGAATTGATGCTTTTGAACTGTGGTGTTGGAGGAGAGTCCCTTGGACTGCAAGGAGATCCAACCAGTCCATCCTAAAGGAGATCAGTCCTGGGTGTTCATTGGAAGGACTGATGCTCAAGCTGAAACTCCAATACTTTGGCCACGTGATGCGAAGAGCTGACTCATTTGAAAAGACCCTGATGCTGGGAAAGATTGAGGGCAGGAGGAGAAGGGGACAACAGAGGATGAGATGGTTGGATGGCATCACCGACTCAATGGACATGGGTCTGGGTGGACTCTGGGAGCTGGTGATGGACGGGAGGTCTGGTGTGCTACGGATCACAGGGTCACAAAGGGTCAGACACGACTGAGCGACAGAACTGAACTGAGTGTGTACATGTCAGTCCTAATCTCCCAATTCGTCCCACCCTCCCTTTTCCTGCTGTGTCTACATGTCCATTCTCTTTGTCTGTTCTGTGTCTCCATTACTCTAAATACCCCTACAAATAGGTTCATCTGTACTATTTTCCTAGATTCTACACATGTGCATTAACATATGATTCTTTTTTCTCTTTTAGACTTACTTCATTCTGTATGACAGATTCCAGGTCCTTCCACATCTCTGCAAATGACTTAATTTCATTTCCTTTCATTCCACTGTATATATGTACGACATCACCTTTATCCATTCATCTTTTGTTTGATGTTTAGATTGTTTCCATGTCCTGGCTATTGTAAATACTGCTGCAATGAACATTGGGGTGCATGTATAATTTTGAGTTATATACTGTTAGATAGTAAGAAGGAGCAGTATTTAGAAAAGATGGTGGGTGGTGCTCTAATAATGTGGCTGACAGCATTTTCATTGATTTTTCCACTGTAGGATGAGGGCTAAAGTGGCCTGTCATCTTCTAGTGGATGCTGTCGAGTCCATATACTTCTCCAGTTACTATGCAGCCAATTAATCTTCACCTTTTGGTCTGTTTATTGTATGGTAAGGGTTGAAGTATTTTGTGGAGGGAGAGTTTGCATCAAGAACAATATTGAACATGTAAAGAAAGGCCAGTCTTCCTTTCCACAGCAATTTTTTTATAATCAAGATTACTTTTGATTTTGGGCTTTCCCAGTGCTCTGACCAAAGAGTGAATTACCTCTTTGAAAACACATGTAGCAAATAAAACATGAGGGTGACTGTTGTATTAAGAAACTGATCAACATCAGCAAGACAGTGATGGTTCCATTTTCACAAAAAAAGCTAAAGCTGGCTATCTTCCGAACATCATGACTGTGTTTGGAATATATGGTCTACAGTAAATATGTAAATCGTAAAACCTGTTGCGCTAAACTGCAAATCTGCTAAAACCTAGGCTTGTGACCTGGGACCTTCAGCTTTCTTCTATGTGAAATGGAAATAACAAAGTCCACCTCCTGAGACTTCTATAGGATTTAATGTGTTAACACTTTAGAATCTTCTCAAATAGTGCTAGAACAGGGGCTTCATAAATAAGATTTGATATTCTTTCTTTCTTAGTTCTTGTTTTACACTTTGATTATTGTGAAGCTAAAATCACTTTGATTCTCAGTTTCTATATAGTGTAAACTCTATAATATAAATATTCTCATAGAATTATGACAGGATATGTGTTAATTACTCCATGAAATGACTTAGTAACACATAAAATCTTATGACAATGTTTATTTTATGTAAAATTTTGTGAAGACTTGGGCATTAATCCCCAACTGGGACCTCGTCTCATGCAAACATCTCCTTTTTATAAACAGCTATGAGGCAGAAGAGATGAAAACTGACAAAGTGTTAGCACACTCCTTTTAATTTGGTTTAAGCAACACGTCACATGACTGTGTGTCTAAGTCTACTCTGAATCATCTCCACCACACAGTGAACATCTCACATGGCAAAAGGTTTAGTGGGCTGATCACATCACTTCTTTGAGAGGCAAAGCTGTTAGCTCGCAGTTATACAAGATGAAATCATAACAGACTACATGTTAAAGAGTTGCTAGACCCACGCGTGTTATAACAATAAAGTGCAGGATCAAAATACACTTCCGTACACACACTCTCTACCCCTCCCATTTCTACTCTCTTTGAATTTCTCAAGTGCTGTCTCAACAGCCGTAATTAAATCAGATGTAAACTGAATTGCATCGCTTTAAAACTGGAGCAATCACACATCAACTTGCATTAAGTCCCTGCCTTGTAGCTCTGACTGGTGTAACAGAGAACTGTGGAAGTGCATTTTGACCTCCATTTGCTACTCTTATTTGCTCATTCTCCTGTAAATTTGGTTTGATCTCATTTTAATATCCTTAAATGCACTAAATCTTGCATTAGTAAAAAGACACATGAAGCTTTTCAACTAACCTGTTGCCCTATTCTCCAACCTAGACCATCAGAGTTTGTTGTCTACAAGTCTGTGAATTACCTGCTTGCCACATTTAGCTATGAGAAGTCCTGAAATCTGTTTTCAATGATAAAAAAATGGACACCAACATTTTGCCCCAAATAAGGAGTATATGAAAGTCAGTTTCAATTACTGTTAGCCATGTCACTGTAGGTCTGTAGGAATCTACAATGAGTTACAAAAACAGCAGTGACCCATGTGAGAGGACAACCGTTAGGATAACCAGGCTGCCAGCTGCTAGTTATTTTCCAGAGTACATGTCCAGGTCCTAGAATACTGATCATGAGACCAAGTGTGTATTGGTGACCACAGACACTTTTCCCAGTTCCCGATAAGAAGAGAAAGAAAAAAAAAAAAGAAAACTTTATACTAGTGAAGAGTTGGCAATCAACTATACTTGAAACAAAGAAATGCTTAAGTAAACTGTAGTCATTTAATTAAAATAACTAGTTCCAAAGTCATTTAAAATAAAAATACTTTACACTGAATGTTAAACCTGAAAGACTTGAGACGATAAACTATTTAGTCATGATTTTCCACTCTTTTCCACCATTTCCAATTTCCATTTTTTAATTAATGGATATATGTTACTTTTTATCTGAGCTTTACTAAGATATTCACATACCAAAAAGTCACCCTGTTACAATATATAATCCAGGGGTTTTATTGAATAGCATAATCACCAAGTTGTACAATGTTCACCAGTCTCTAATTTTAGAACATTTCATCACTTCAAAAAAGAATCCTCATACTCATTAGCAATCACTCCTTATTCTCCTTTGCCTGTCACCCTTGGAAACTAGCAATTTATTTTTTGTTTCTGTATATCTGTCAGGTTTGCACACTTCTTATAAATGGAATAATATAATATGTGGCCATTTGTATGTATCTTTTTTCTTTGCCTATAGTGTTTGCACAGTTCACCCATGTTATAGCATGTATCAGACCTTCATTCCTTTTTAGTGGTGAAATACTCTTTCATTTTATGATACAGTATGATTCATTTATTCATTCATCAGTTGATAGACATGTGGGTTGTTTCCACTTTATAATGAATAATGCTGCTAAGAGCATTCACGTACAAAATTTTGTGCAGAAATATAAATACTTAAGTCTCTTAGATATGTACCTACAGGCAGAATTTCTAAATCATATGTTTAACATCTTGAGAAACTGCCAACCTGCTTTACAAAGCGGATGCACTATTTCACAATCCCACCACATATGCAGGATAAAAAAGAAACTGATTTAACAAAATCACCATACAGACTACCTAATTTTGGCACGCTGTAACTATAGAGGCTACAGATTTTTTTTTTTTTTTTTTTGCCTTTTAAAGAGCAAATAACTGAGCTATAGCATTGCCCTTTTATTGCAGCAAGATTTTAGCCCTTCCAGTTCTTCATTTAAAAGATTATTTCTACCGATTGCCATTATAAATTTAAGCCAAATTGGAGAACAGAGAGCAACTGTAACACTACAGAGAATTTAGGACACAGAGAGAATAGGGCAGTAAAAGTAGATACATAAAATAGCCACAAGCAATCAACATTAACTTTGCATTTTTATGTCATAGAGGAAAAGCTGCATGGAGATAAACAACTTTGAGATCTGTAAATATCTCAAATCAAGAGTTCAAATATAGTCTTTGGGATAAAAAATGATGTTTCCCCTTTGAATACATTCTTAAAGCAGACAAAGGTAGGTAGAAATTGAAAGCAGATTTCAACTAAATGCCAGGGCTTCTAACAACCCACTGATGAGAATCCAGCTGTTCTTCTCTGCCTCTTACATTAGCAATAATAATGGTAAAGAAGATGCCTTCCTTATTTGCTGACAGTTGTGTTGATAATGCAAGAGGCAAAATAGCATTTCTCTTCTAGGCAATGTTAATTATGGAGTGCTGACAAGAGTTCAAAAATAAATCTGGATCCTTTAAGTCAATGCCCCACATCAATATAAAATGAAAAACTCATGATACACTGACAAGCATGCGAGAAGTGTACAGTTTACACGACTCCTATTTTGCTTTCAGTAAGCAGAAAGATTCATGGCAGATTATTAAAACCAATATGAATAATAGGTCATACCAGAATATCAATTTAGAGATCTAGGTAACATCACTCTCTTATATTTCTCATCTGATTTGTTGAAGCAGAAAGAAAATGTAACTTTATGTTCCTTTTTTCAGATGAAAATACTGATGAGAGATTAATGACACAGGAAATAGGTGGAAGAATACAGATTTTTATCTCAGATATCTGGCTCTTGATCCAATTCTGGAACTTTCCTATATTTTAGGAGTAAATTTCAGACCAGAGCCAAGCGGTTTAAAAGTTATTTATATGGACAATGAGTCAGGATTTTAGAAATGGAGGCCATTTAATGAATTGAGTGCAACTATACCACACAGTATATAGCACACGTTTCCTGTTAGAAATTAATGTCAGTAACCTAAAATATTTAGAACACTTGAATTTTATTGTTAGGATTTAGCAGCTTTCTGGTACCTATTATCAAAAATACGAAGGTGATTCAATAAGTATTTATTAAGCTCTACTACAGTTTTAAGCAGTACTTCAAGGTAAGTATTATGATTCTCATTTTTTAAAGGCAAAAACTAAGAGTAATGGAGCTTAGGCAACTTGCTCAAGGTCAATAACCAACAAAAGGAATGTTTATATTTTTAACTCAAGTTTGTCTGACCCTAAAGTCCTACTCTTTCATAATCTTAGCCTGAAAAAAAATTATTTACATGTTAAAAAATCATTGGTCCTTTGAGGCTGTAATTTCACATCTTGGGCTGTTTTCTCGGAGAGTCACAGTCATGTGCTATGATTTCACCACACAAATCTTTATCTCAATGCTGTTCATAGTTGTCAAAAAATGCACTAACCCAGTGACAAATAAAGGGCTCAATTAAATTACCTGTGTTATATCCACATTGTGAGATAGTATGGCAGCCATTACTAATGTTTTAACAGAAAATCATTTACTAGCAAAACGACACTGCCACATGGCCTCGTTTTGGTGAACTCCATTTAACCCACAAAGTTCAGCGTCCTCACCCTCACCAGCGAACGCTTTTCATTCCAAATAAAGTTGGTCTGGCTCTCCTCTGTGCTTTCATAGGACTTCACAGGTGGCATATGGTAGTCAACTTCATTCCTTGGGCATCTATCTTCCCCAACCTTGTAGCTATGAATTCCTCAACGTTAGAGAATCAACTTTAGTCACCTTTATTACATCACCCATCTCTAATACACTGGCTCACAGTTAATAGGTGGTATTCAATAAACATCTACTTCAAGAATCAATAAAGCAGTTGTTCTTCAGCACTGCATTCAATCCATTTAATGCTTAAAAAAAAATCATGTAGAAAATACAACTTCTGTGGTTTAGTGGGGGAAATTGTCATGCTTTCTCACAATGAAAGGAAAAAAAGTCCTGAAGTTTCAGGTACCCTTGGCACTGTCTCTCTGTCTTGAAGATTGGAAAGGCCTATAGTCTAGGTTTAACTGTAACCCATTCACCACATGTAGGGTCTTGTCATGAATTGATTGCAAGTGTCTGGCAATGATCTCGGTTAATGCAAGGATTTTAATCTGAGATTTATACATTTCTATATGATACATCTGAATGAATAGGCTTCGGCAAGTACATCTCTTGAAATTATCTTTAAAAATTTATAGATTTGGGTTGGAGAAAAATTTCATTTGGGTTTTCTGTAAATGGTATGGAAAACTCCGATGCAACTCTTTGACCAACCCAATATTTTGTGTATGTGTCTGTTTTGTAAGGCGAGGGTGGGATGTTTCAAGAGAACAGCATTGAAACATGTATATTATCTAGGGCGAAAGAGATCACCAGCCCAGGTTGGGTGCATGAGACAAGTGCTCGGGCCTGGTGCACTGGGAAGACCCAGAGGGATCGGGTGGAGAGGGAGGTGGGAGGGGGGACCGGGATGGGGAATACATGTAAATCCATGGCTAATTCATTTCAATGTATGACAAAAACTACTGTAATGATGTAAAGTAATTAGCCTCCAACTAATAAAAATAAATGGAAAAAAAAAAGGATAAGGGCTTTTTACTTTTTAATTAAAAAAAGCCATTGGACCTACAAACTTTGGAGTCTACATTGTTCCCATCATATTATTTTGACTAAAAAAAATTTTGACTTTTACATGTGTATTTCATTTACTAAGTCAAAAACTTTTTATTTTATTTTCAGGTTGAGACTGGGGTAAGTTGACCTTTTAACAAAGCTCATTAAAATGTAGTTAATGAAAGGCTTTGTTCATTATTCTTTCCTGGAGACTTGATAGTACAGCAGAAATAGTTCCAACAAGATTACAAGCATTCCTCTGGGAGTGAGAAAAGAGAATTGATATTTGGAGTTCAGTGGGGATAAAGATCCCTTTCACCTTTGGCATCCCTACTGTCAATATTTTCAAGTTATCTAAAGAAAGTCAGAGAGCGGGTCATTGGGAAGAAAGTCAAATGGATAAGGGCCAGGGAAAGACAGAGAAGGGCACCAAAGCCAGTTTACAGAAATCTAAATCACAAGACTACCTTCAACTAATACTCTTAAGAGTCTTCACACCTTCTTGAAGGCTATTGGCTGTGTATGTGTGTTTTGATGCAAAGGTATAGTCATATTATTTTTCATTGCCATATACTTTTGCCTAGCAGAAACATCACAAGCCATAACTTAATAATGCTGACAGGAGAAAATATCAACTGTTCACCTCACTCTGTTCTTACAAACTCTGCTGAACTGGGATTGCAAGTAGAATTGATGTGAGGTTTCAGGAGTACCATCACAGAATGCTCCTCACCACCACCACTGTCCATCTTGGGGTAATTCTAGTACAACACTACAAAGGAAGCCCATTCTCAGAGGCTGAAGACAAATCAAAGAGGACTGGAGGGGGCCTAGGGCACTGAATTCATTAAGACATAGCAGGCATTATGTGGTCCGTCTCATGTGTTTTGGTATGTTTGACCTATATTTTCACTGAAACAACAAAGGGGTCTTAGAGGCTCTCGATAGGATCATCAAACATCAGTGCCAACCTCAGGGATCATCTGCTCCTGACCTGTGTTAAGCTGCTTGGATAAGGTGATGTCCTATTCATCAACATATGACAATAACAGTAATGATGATGTTTGCTATGTACTTGGTCTGCACTGGGCACTGCTCCATGTGCTTCACAGGTAGTAATTCACTGATTCTTCACAACAAAATCATGGCATCAGTCCTATTATTATTCCCTTTCCATCAATGAGGAAATCAGACACAGGAAGATGAAGCAACTTGTTCAAGGACATACAAATAGAAAAAAAAAAGTCCTTAGCATCTTAATTAATAGGGAATAATTATCTATAATGGAGAGATCCATAAGTAAGGATTTCTCTGTCCCTTACTATTTAACATTATTTTTCTCTTTTTTGGAAGGGTGTGGTATATCCCAAACCAATGATGATCACATAAGAAATGACTGTATTTTTCAAATCATTAAGTGTCCTCCCCGTGTGCACACACACACACACATAAACACTTCTACACACTTAAAAATACTTACAATCACAAGTTTTATGTTTTTTTTTAAATCCTTTCACCAATGAAAACCAAATGATTTGAATGGAGTAAAATAAAGATTCACATTTCCCATCCCATCCAATTCATACACAAAGAATTCCTGGTATGAACAATCCTTCTTTTCACCTCTAATCAAGGAATAAACACAACTAAACCAATACCTTGAAATTCCAGGACAATTCAAATAATTTAATAATTAATAGAGTCATTTCTTACTTTCCTCAGGAAAACAATAAACATTCACTGAGCAACAATTTGCTTTTGTATCTATGCACTGGGTATGTTCGGCAATCAACAAAGCAGATTGCACCTCTGACTTCATGAACCTTTTTTTGGTAGTAAAGGTGATATCATTACTATGTTACTGATGTTTTCTATTAGGTCAATACATTCTGTATTTATAAACTCTATAAATTCATAAAGTTAAAGTCAGAACTGTTTGAAAGAGTGAAATGAGACATTGTGACAAGCAAACAGAATTCAAAGTATCAAAGAACTGTAATCACATAATCCACTGATGCAAAGACAAGTTCTTAATATTATTGGCTATAGCTTAAAATCTCCTAAAGAGACCCACACATAGCACAAAAGTCACAAACTCTGAATTTGAACTTGTTTCTTTGAAGGAACTCTACCTCTTAGGATCCTCCATCACGCATCCCCAGGTGCTCCAGTAAATAAGTCTATCAGTTCCACGCTCAGCAATATATTCTCTTTTGATGGTTCACAGCCAAGGGAAATCTCCCATGCTAACAGAGCCCCGAGTATCAAGATGGTGAATTACAGGGGCTAGAAACAGGTGGGTAATGCAGATGTATACTAAATGGCCAACTAAGAACAAAAGAAAAAATTATGACAGGAGAAGTATATACTATAGACTATAATATTACCTAAAATGAACATACAGGTAGTTATATCAAATTCTTATTGCAAATCTTTCAAGACTGGGAAGACCCTGGCATCAGACTGTGGTACTTGAATAATGCTTCCACCATGTAATAGCTAAGTGAAGGGCAAGGATTCCTTTGATTAATGAGGATACCCAGTAGGCTAGGTTCTTCAGAGAGACAGCTGTCATCCCCGACTCCCTCAAAGAGCAGCATCTTTTGGAAATTAAAACCCAAAGATATGGAAACTGGCTACAACTGAGCACTTAAGCAGGCCTCCTGATAAAATGCTGATGAGATAGAACCCAACTGAAGGTCAATAACCTAAACAAAAGAATTGGGTCCTGGACTCTGATCACACCAAAATATAAATCCTCTGTTAGAAATGCTGAGGTTGACAATCACTGCTAGAAGCTACAATTCTGCTACATCACAGAACTATAACCACAAAGTTTGGACCTCAGGCCCAAACCATTCTAGAGGAAGGGCTGGTGTTCCCCCAGCCATGAAGTTTATGAGCCCCGCAGCTCAAGACTGGGGCCCCTTTCAAGTCTGATGTCTTACTCACCGGTTCCCTGTGCATCTGACATTGAGAAGCTGGCTCACCTGCTGCTGCTCTGTCTCTGGAAGTTTTCCCCCAATCCAAGATTGGTCTCGGCTGGTATGTGTGCTTCGCGGTCATTCACTCTTGATTACTTGACATTAGACGATCTTGGACAAGTTATGAATTCTCTGTGAGTCTCAGTATCCTCTTCATCAAATAGGGATAATGACAGTAAACACTTCATTTGGTTTCTGTGAGGATTAAATGAGATAATCTATGTCAAGTGTTTATCACAGCACCCACACATAGCAAACGTGCAAAAATGCTATTATTAGAATTTAGGATTTAATTCCACAGGATTTTTTAAATACAAATAAGGGAGTTTTTTTTTAATCACATCTCAAAAGGAACAAAAAGATAAACTCGAGTGTTTTCATTAAGAGATTCAGAGAACACTTATTTTATAGTCTGTGGCTCCATAATTGATGTGGTAAGGATTCTTTGACAATGAAGTGATTCTGAGTTTCAGATCAAATAAGAGAGGTTTATTTAAGAAGATATTTAAGCTTCTGTTCCTAACTAGTGCCTAGGAATCTGTTTGGACCTCTTGACAGATGAGAAATGGAGAAGCGGTATGAGAGAAAGCCCAAGTGACTATACTTTTTTCCTACACAATTATTCATTCATTTATTCACTCATCTGTGTATTATTTCTTTTATGCAACAGTTACATATTGCAACACACAGTACTAAGCATCATGGTGTAATAAGAAGACAAAAATCAAGCCAACACTGACAAGTAAAAATTGGCTTGTCCAAGACATTCTCCATATGCCAGCCTCCCAAAGAAATTGTTGGCCTCCTGCAGATTATTTGGAAATGAGCTCCAGCAAAATCCTTAAGCAATCAACTCTAGTAAAATTCTGATGTTGCTGATTCAGCCACGTTCAAGTGTGACAAAGTGGGACACTGATCCTGTCAAGGAAGATGTCTGTGTTCTCTTAACTACAAATATCAAACTTGGCAGAAAAAGACTTGGAGATAAGACTATGCCTTACTTATAGCTGATGGATCCTGGCTTTTAATCATGGCTGGGGAGGGACTATAGCTAATTAGTTTCTTAAAAGCCTTCTGGTACTCTATGCTTAGATTTACTAGACTCCTGGGTGCGCCCCCCCCCCCAGAGTACAGTGGGAAATGGAGAGCTCGGACCTCTGCTGTGGTGAATGCCTCCAATGCAATGTTCCTTCATCAGTCCTAGTATGTGAGCTTCCTGGGGTTTTGTCTAGGTTTGATTAGCATACTTGTTACTCTTATGAAGCCCATTACATGAATGATCAAAAGACTCCTAAGTGTAGGAAACTAATCCAATTCACAGAAATAAGATGCTGTGGAGACAGTCTGTGCCATGTCCAGGGTGAATGATTTACTTCCTCTACTGATAAACCTCTGGCTCTCTTGGAGGTGTTAGTTGGAATCAAATCCTACACCTCTGACCATTTCCCTTCCACAAGAAGAGGGGTAGCTCTATTGTATAGGATGGGAGCACCTGTGCCATCTGCTCTTGGAAAGTGAGAGGCAGGCTTTATTCCTGCTTGCAACTGTGTGTGTGTCTGCTAAGTTGCTTGAGGCATGTCCAGCTCTTTGCGATCCTATGGACCATAGCCCACTAGACTCCTCTGTCCATGGGATTTTCTAGGCAAAAATACTGGAGTGGGTTGCCATGACCTCTTCCAGCAGATCTTCCCGACCCAAGGATCAGACCCATGTGTCTCACATCTCCTGCATTGGCAGAAAAGTTCTTAACCCAGTGAGCCACCTGGGAAACCCACTTGCAACTATACCTCTCATCATACAAGGTGCCAGGGGTGTTTTAGGGGGATGATAGAAAATCTGTTTTGGCCTTATGTACCAAGTGTGTTTCCCAACACAGCTTTTCTAATAATAAAATTAAATATCTGAATTTCTATGGAAGTCAAAACTTCCCTGTCCATTCTTTGATAGGTTCAGGATTTAAAGTAACATTTGCCTCAGTGTCTCTTTTAAATCTCAACCATGTTTATTCAGACATGAGTTTGAATCCCAGTTGATATGAAAAGATGGAGTCCAGTCTCAAGATGCTGGTGCATTCATTTGTCGATGATAATATTATTAGTAACAGCTAT
This sequence comes from Odocoileus virginianus, assembly GCF_023699985.2. Taxonomy (NCBI): domain Eukaryota; kingdom Metazoa; phylum Chordata; class Mammalia; order Artiodactyla; family Cervidae; genus Odocoileus; species Odocoileus virginianus. Next base: position 17,876,101 of record NC_069683.1, on the reverse strand, counting down.
CTCATCGGGTTCTATGGAGATTAACTGAGATCACATGCCTGACATAGCAGGTATCCATAATTCAGCTTGTATGATATTTGTGATATACAAAGATGTCTAGGCAAAAAAAGAAAAAAAGAAAACTTTGTGAAATTAGGAAGGCAGGAGTTGAAACCTTTTATTAGGAACTTTTAATATTTTTTTCAAGTACTTTAAATATAAAAAATATTATTAAAAATTAGCAGATGACTCAAAAAAATTGAAACCTTCTTACAACCTGTGTTCATGCACTCCAGTCACCAAGACACCACTTTTCAGAACAAAGAACTTAAGTGCCTGCTACAGCAAGATCAAAGGAGGATGTGTCATAAATGGCTGTGGATGTCACACCTCAGTCCCTGCCCCTCCCGTCCTCGCTCCGCATGTGTCATTTAAAATGCAATTCCCTTTGAATGGGCACGGAGCAGTTCTATTACCAGACATGACTGCTTTTACTACTAGCAGCGGTTTAATGATTTTATGTCATTGCAATAATAGAAACATGACATTCAACTGTGACTACAGCTTGTGCGAGTCTATTTTTGGAAAACCGATTTCGTAGAGGACATGAAAATGTGGAGTCTTGGTGCCTGTTTATTTCCCAAAAGGCTGAGCCAGGGACTCTCATACGTCAGTCCCCTCCGTGGACCTTTCATGCCTTTCTGAAATGAGTGTGGTGACTTGAGGTCTAAAACAATGATGCTTCACATGCAAAAAACCCACTTTAGAGAAGGAGACTCGAGCCTGAATCTAATTTGCTCATTGGGGGGAATGTCTTTTATGGAGTATTCCAATGCCTGAGTCCTTATTCTCGATAAGGACCAAGTTCACAAACAACAACAAAAACAGAAGTATATGCACTTGCTCAGGGGAAGAATTGCCTCAGTCTTTCACAGACAAATGTGAAGGCAAGAGTCATAAACACCCTCACCGTCCTTCACTCACAGGTCAGCACACGCATTCGGCTTCTAAGCGCAGACAGGTGATTCTTGCTTAAGGCCAACCCTTCCACCTGGGCTCTTAATTCCTACCCGACTGTCTTCTTTTGGGCTTCCCCAGGGGCACAGTTGTAAAGAATCTGCTTGCAATGTCAGAGACACAGGAGACACGGATTCAATCCCTGGGTGGGGAAGATCCCCTGGAGGAGGGCATAAAAATCCAATCCAGCATTCTTGCCTGGAAAATCCCATGGACAGGGGATCCTGGCGTGCTCTAGCCCACAGGGTCGCCAGGAGTCAGACACGACTCAGCATGGACACGGTCTCTTCTAGGACCTCTCTGTATCAGGGTCTACTTTGCTCCAACATGTCCACTTTCCCCCTCCTATTGGGTCTCTCCTTTCAGTCTGTTAAATGCCAAAATCCTTACCGTTACACACACAGACACACACAGAGGCAAGACCCTCTGTCTTCTTCTCCTCACTGACCCATTTTCCTTCACAATTGAACTATTTAAATTAGATCACATTTGCAGCTTCCTGTTTTAAAAATTCCTGTGTTCTCTCTTGCTTCTATAAATAAGTAGGCCATTTTTCCTTGCCTTCTTGTTTCAAACAAGATACTGCAAACTTGTCTTATCTGTCCTCCCCCCCTTCAACCCTTGTCTGTATTCTTCTGCTGTTTTGTTTTTTTTTTTTCCATTTATTTTTATTAGTTGGAGGCTAATTACTTTACATCATTACAGTAGTTTTTGTTATACATTGAAATGAATTAGCCATGGATTTACATGTATTCCCCATCCCAGTCCCCCCTCCCACCTCCCTCTCCACCCGATCCCTCTGGGTCTTCCCAGTGCACCAGGCCCGAGCACTTGTCTCATATCCCACTTCTGGGCATACACACCAAGGAAACCAGATCTGAAAGAGACACGTGTACCCCAATGTTCATCGCAGCACTGTTTATAATAGCCAGGACATGGAAGCAACCCAGATGCCCATCAGCAGACGAATGGATGAGGAAGCTGTGGTACATATACAGCATGGAATATTACTCAGCCATTAAAAAGAATTCATTTGAATCAGTTCTAATGAGATGGATGAAACTGGAGCCCATTATACAGAGCGAAGTAAGCCAGAAAGATAAAGACCATTACAGTATACTAACACATATATATGGACTTTAGAAAAGATGGTAACGATAACCCTATATGCAAAACAGAAAAAGAGACTCAGATGTATAGAACAGTCTTCTGCTGTTTTTAATCTCCCCAAACTGCTCAGGAAAACTTCATCAATGACCTCATGAGAGTTAAATCCAATGGTCAGTCTCAGTAATTTGAATATTTTGCTTGCATATGATACAAACAATACCTCCTTTCCCTTTTAAAAAATTCTCTCTTTGGTTTCATGCTGCTGCATGAAATAAACTATTTTATGTCTACCAGTTACCATATATTTTCTCCAAATACTGTACTATACACTTCACAATGTTAAAACAATACTGAAATTTAGAGAATATTGTAATCATGTATACATTTAAATAGCAAGCAATTGAAACCTAAAGAAACTGAATAATTTTACTCAAGTTACATAGTATATGTAAGGAATGGGATAAGAACACAGCTTTATCTTACACCAGTGTATGTTTTACAATTTGTTAATATGATATTTAAAACATACAGGAATATACCGATCATTACAACTAGCAGATCTCATCTATCCACAGATTTAGCACATGTTAACATTTTGCTTAACAATTTGTATTGATTTATTTTTCCAGAACTGATACATTAGGAAAAGCTAAAGTCCAACTTGTAATTCTCCTCAATTTTACTCCCTTTTTTTCCAAGAGGAAACCATTATATTCTAGGGGGTCTATATCATTTGTATCTATTTTTTCAATCCTACTATTAGATTGATACAAGCTTCCTTATTCCTCCCTCTTATCCTTATCTGGATATAAAATATTGTTTCTTTTCCATTTGTGTTCACTCATACAAATATTGACCTCTAGTTAATGATTTATATGCCAATGTATTTCAGGGGAAGTACACTGATGTCAGCAACTTACTCCCAAACGCATCCCCAAAATAGTGATGAATGGAGGGATGAAAATTTTAAACATATATACTTAAGAGTTTTTAGATAATCAATATGTCTAATCACTTCTCAAACTAAATAAGGCTTTAGAGTATCTTCACACTATAGTTCTTCTTCTAATGTACCACATCGAGCTGTCTTGTTTGTGCCTGTAAAATACCTTGTCAAAATGACCAAAAATTAATAATATATCAGTCTTTTCTACAGTCCAAGCTTGGTTACATTTATATGTTTATCAAAATATTTCCTAGCCCTCTCATCCTTATTTGGGGAGGAGAGGATTCAGTCTCTTACTGCTTTCCATGTTTTGTTTTGTGGGTTTTTTTTTTTTTTTTTTGGTGAAAGTCTATGAATTGTTAATTGTCACAGTATTTTTACGAACATTTTAAAAATTTAAATTTCTTCCCCTGAACATACTTTGACTAAGTATAGAATTCTAGGTTGACAAGTATATGCCATCCCCCCTTCAAAGTTATCATTCTATCATGACTGTGAGACATCTTCAGTAATTCTAATTTTCATTCCTTTGATTGTAATAGATATTTCATCTTTGTCTGCTTTTAAAACTTTTTTTCTGATTGTGTGAGTTTTGAAGTTTCAGGGCAATATATCTGCATGTAGAACTGTTTTTGATCATCCTGTCAAGAATGTAGTATACTCAGTAATTCTAAAGGCTGATATCTCTTTTCAATCCAGGGAAATTCTGAGCCATTGTATCTTTTACTTTTATTTTCCTCTTCTAAAAATTCTGTTGTATGTTTTCTGTAGTATCTTATCTTATCTTCCTCATATCTTTACACCCACGGTGAGTGTCTAATTATTTAAACAGATCTATTTTCAAGTTACTAACATTTACAATTATCTACATCTTTACCAAATTATTTACTTACAACCTCCAAATCATACAACTCATGTGCTTCATAGCAAGATAGGGGTCCTTCCTCAAGTTTGATGCCTGTGGCTCTTTTTCTTTTTTGTATCTATTTAAACTTTAACACGTTTACTTCAATGTCTCCTCTGACTAGTTCTATTATTTCCTGTTCTAGGGTGTGAATTCTATTTGTTGAATTTTCTGATCCTCTTTAATTATGACTCCCTACATGTGACTTGAAATGTCTTAAGGAATCTTCATGGAGGTTGTTATAGATTGAACTGTCTCCTCAAAAATTCCCTGTGTTGTTGAAGCCCTAATACCCAGTGTGACTGTATTTGGACACAAGGTCTTTGACGAGGTCATCAAGGTCCAACAGTGCCATAAGGTTGGGATCCTAATTGCATGGAACCTGTGTTCTCATCAGAAGGAGAGGAGTTAACTGGAAAATGCACAGAGGAAACCCTGTGTGAGGAGGACAGAGTGGCAACGAAAGCACCAACACGCCAAGAAGAGCAGCCTCTCCAGAAACCAGCACTGCTGACACCTTGATCTTGGACTTCCAGCCTCAAGAACTGTGACAGAAAATATATGCATGCTGTTTAAACCACACAGACTTTAGTCTCCTTCAGGAGCCCCAGTTAGCAGCAAACATCCATTGACTGCCAGTTCACAGTCATCTCTTCATTGTTGTCATGGTTTCGGAGTTTATATTAGAACGTTGGTAAGTTCTCAACTTGCCATTCTCACATCACATAAGGAATACAAATTTGGAACTCACAAATTTGCTTCAAGTGTTTCACATTGCCTGTTTCTAAAAAACGACTTGTTTTCACTCATGGCTAGTGGTTAGAATTTTGTTTTTGAGGACATAGTAGGATACTTCCTGTCTCAAAGGTCCTGTGGATAATACACATTCCGTCTCTTTGTGTAAGGAGCTCATGGTCTGGGATCCACTCTGAGGGTACTAAAACATCAGACCAGGAATTTAAGGTCTGTTTTCCAGTTCTGGTAATTGGAAATTGGGGACCTCTGATTACTAATCTTATCTTGAAAATTTTATTTTCATTTTGCAATCTGATGAGTCCCTTTCTTGATTTTTTTTTTAATTTACTAGGGTATAGTTGCTTCACAATATTGTGTTAGTTTCTGCTATCCAGTGAAGTGAATCAGCGATACATATACATGTACTCCCTTCTTCCTAAGCCTCTCTCCCAGCCACCCCCCATTCCACCCCTCCAGGTCACCACAGAGCACGGAGATAAGCCCCCTGTCCTTCGCAGAAGGTTCCCACTAGCTAGCTATTTTTATAAATGGGAATATATGTATCTCAGTTCCAATCTCTCAACTCACCCCACCCCTTCTGCACCACCATGTCCGCGTGGCCATTCTCTGCATCTGCATCTCTATTCCTGCCCCGCACATAGGTTCATCTGAACCATTTTTCTGGATTCCACATACAAAATAAAATGGGCAGAAGACCTAAACAGATACTTCTCCAAATAATACACACAGATGGCCAAGAGGCACATGAAAAGATGCTCAGCAACACTAACTGTTAGAGAAATGTAGATCAAACTCCGATGAGGTATCTGTCACCTCACACGGTTCAGAATAGCCATCAACAACAAAAAAAACTTTCTTGATTTTTACCGTTTCAAAAATACTTGTTTCATGATTTGTTTGGAGTGGAAATAAAGTTCTTCTGTATCAGCTTAATTTCAGAGAATGACCTGATATCTCTTATGTTCTTTGTACGTCACCACACCACCTTGCTTGCCCCATCATCTCTCTGACTACCTATTATAACATGCAAAATCGAACTTCTCTTTCTCTGCTTGAAAGTGAGATATTTCAGAGGATCAATCTCCTCTTTTGATGTTCTTTTTGAACAAACTAGTCTACTTCCAATGTTACAAGTAACTGATTTCTGCAAATTTCTATTTGACCTCTCAACTCCCACATGACATCAAAAGGCAAATTCTAACCCCTCAGCCTTCCTAGCATTGCCATTTCACAACTACCATCAAATTCTACTTCTTGTGGGATACAGCAGCCTCTCAGGATCTAAACTTGCACTGTTTAACGATTAGCCAAACTACAGCCATGCCTCCTACCATGTTTGTTCTTTTCACTTTCTTTTCATTCTTTTTTTTTTTTAATAACTAATGCACACTCTTTAGATTTCTTCAGTGGATTTCCTTACCCTATAGAATAAAGTTCAAGCTCCTCAGTTCACAAAACCAAATCTTCATAATTGAGCCTTCGACTGCTGATCCACAATTATTTTGCACAGGGATTCATACCACCACTAAGAATTCCTGTTCAATTAAGCCATTTGTAGTGTCTTTCTGTGACTTGGCTTAAGCAATTTCCTCACCCTGAAATGATTTCTCCTTGGCCCCTCTCACCTGCTTCAATTCAACATCACTTTCTCAAAACTGTCAGTCTCTTCCAACGAAAGTTGACCATATCCTCCTCTGTATCCATGCCACAAATACATATCCTTGGTACTTATTACAATCTTAAATCCACTGATATAATAATAGGCTTGTCTTCTACTCTGAAACTGAGATTATACAAGACATGGTTTCTCAATCTCAGTTGGATATGCAATAGACCAGTTAATTGTATGTTGTGTGGATTGTTCTGTGAATTGTAGGATATTAAGCAGCATTCTTGACTTCTAACTACTAGATATTAGTAGTTGCCACCCTTCACCAGACATAGCAACCAAAAACATCTCCAGACATTGTCAAATGTCTGAGGGATAAGGGGCGGGAGCATAATCATCCCTGGCTGAGAACCAATGGCTTAAGGTAGAAACCACATTTCCAAAGTTCTGGGTTCAAGGTCATCACATGTATTCCAGAAGTACAAGTTGACAGAAAGAGCGCATAATGAATAAAAATATTTTAGTAATCAACAGACACACACATATATATATACACATGTACATGTGTATATATAGATAGATAGATCTGTTAGTATAAGTTATATATTAGCTGAAATACATAAAATATTTGACTTGCAAATTATGTTTTTGAGTAATTCAGGGAGCTTAGGTTTAAATAATATTAGCAGGGCATAAAATGGACTATACACAAGCATTTCATAGTTAAGGACCAAATACCAACTAAGATACACAGTTAAGTAAGAACAATTAGCAATTTTGTGAATTGGCTGCCAGTTCAAATTTATTTTGCCAAGGCTAATGTTTACTTAAGTTGAAATGTCTGACAATTATAAGAGCTTTCATTACATGAGCTTATGTTTGAATTTGAGCAACTCTGCATTTAAATTGAGGCAAAATCATCTCCTGGGCAATTGTCAAAACAAGTGACTACGTTGACAAGGAATCTTGGAAATTAAAGTTAAGTGTGTGTGTGTGTGTGTGTGTGTGTATACACACATTATATATGCATATATATATTCACATATGTACTATATATATATACACACACACATATAATATATACATACATACATACATACTTATATGTGGGCTTCCCAGGTGGCTCAGTGGTAAAGAATCAGCCTGAAAACACAGGAAACTCAGAAGTTGCAGGTTTGATCCCTGGGTTGGGAAGACCCCCTGGAGGAGGAAATGGCAACCCACTCCAGTATTCTTGCCTGGAAAATCCCAAGGGCAGAGAAGCCAGGCAGGTTACAGTTGATGGGGTGGCAAAGTGTCATACATGACTTAGCAAATGAACACATGCATGCCAATACACACACACACACACACACACACACACACATGTACACATTATGTTCCTCAACTGTTCTTCCTTTAGACATTTATTTAACAAACATTTAATAAAACGATCCTTTTACTTCTACTGTGTGCTCAGTCACTCCTACAGGAGGAGATAATTCAAGCATGAAAACAATCTAAAGAAGTGGAACCAAAGGTTAAGAATATTCAAGTGAAATAGCCATTCTTTTGATTTAGTAAAATCAAGGAAGAAATCATAGGCAACATTGCACTGAATTTTGGCCTTGAGGGGGTAATTATTAATATCAAAAGTGTTTATAATAATAACAAAAAAGAAAAGTATTAACATTAGATGTCAGTTGAATCATTACCTTCATTTGAAAATTTTAATTCTGAAAACTGCAATAATATGCAAAACCATGTGTTCTATACTTAAATAATAACATCAGGAAACATAATTTTGCATTCATTTTGAGTTACAGAAGACTCAGGTATAAAATGTATTACATAAGGATCAAAGTCTGGAAGAAAACACATGGCAATTTAATAATTAGTTCTGGATTTCAGGATTGACAAGGGCAACATTCCTTCTGTTTTTAGATACCTCAATATTTTAAATTTATCTCCCACATTTCTTCCATAGCTCTTTTATTTTTATAAAATAAAAAATATATTAGTATATTTATGCACAAGTAAAATGCTATACAAAGTTTTGTTCTCTGATTTTATTCAGATTTTAGAATAAATAAAGGCTTTCCTTTATTTACCATATAATCATATTATATTGACAGAAGTTTCAGATACCACAAGGGGGAAAACATTTTGTAAAATTTTATTTCCATACATGGTTAAATGGTTGTAGATTGTGACTTAGTAAATTGTGTAAATACAAGAAATCATAAATTTGAAATTTCTATGTTGAAAGTGTCATAGTATTCCCTCTAGCCCTTGATATTTACTTCTTTAAAAGCACTCAGTCATCTATTTGCCAACCAAGATATCTAGAAAAATCAATTGCAAATTGTATCAGAAGGTTAAAAGAACAGTAGGGATGCAGATCAATTATACAAAGCTTAAATCCCTCCCCTTCCATGAAGGCTTTGGTGTAACTGGTGTCGATACTGATGTTGGGGCTTCGCTGGGAGCACAGATGGTAAAGAATCTGCCTGCAATGCAGGAGACCCACGTTCGATCCCTAGGTTGTGAAGATTCCCTGGAGAAGGAAGTGGCAACCCACTCCAGTATTCTTGCCTGGAGAATTTCAAGGACAGAAGATCCTGGTGGGCTAAAATTCATGGGATTGCAAACAGTCAGACACAACAGAGTGACTAACACAGGCTCCCCAGGTAGCACTAGCCATAAAGAACCAGCTTCTCAATGCAGGACATTTATCAGACATGGGTTCAAGGCCTGGGTTGGGAAGATTCCTTGGAGGAGGAAACAACCCACTCCAGAGCTTCCGCCTGGAGAATCCCGTGAACAGAGGACCCTGGAGGGTGACAGTCCCTGGGGTTGCAAAGAGTTAGACATGACTGAAGTGACTTAGCACATAGATGTTGATATCACACTGATTAGGATGATTCATGTCATTACTATCTTATATGGTATTACATGTGGAAATATTTTGCTTACAGGAGAATTTCTTAAATATTCAGAGGAAATATTTTGCTTTTTTGATTGAACATGGCATGTTCAAGGCATGTTTTGGTACTACCTAACAATAAGAATTGCCAAGTGTACAAATACTGAGTTCCTGGTAAACAGTAGACATCTAATAAATATTTTAAAGAATGTAATCAGAGAGAAAAGAATGGCTTACCAAAGTGACAAAAGTTAATAAAAGGCAGCAAAATATATTTAGTGGTCTCCGTATAATCTGGAATCACAAATACACCAGCATGTCACAGACCTGAATTTATTCCTTTCCCCAGGATTCAGACCTTCTCAAAAAACTTCCCCAAGAGGCTTTTAATATTGAAAAAGAATGGTTGATTAGTTGAACTCCATCTTTCCAAACACATACCACACCTAACAAGCCCCAGCCTTGAGACCTACATAATTGCTCTTCTTGTTGTGTGGGCTATAACCCCCTGATTATCACATTATTTGCCTTACACATCCTTAGGTCTCTGCTCAAGGGTCACTTATTCAGAAAGTTACATTCTGGCTACTCTATTAAAAACAAAATCAAACATAGCTTCCCTGGGGGTGCAATAGTTAAGCTTTCACCTTGCAACGCAGGGGACATGGGTTCAATCCCTTGTGCAGGAAAATCCCACACACTGAAGGGCAACTAAGCCATGTGCCACAAGAGAAGCCAGCGCAATAAGAAGCCCGGGCACCGCAACTAGAGAGAAGGCCCTGCTCTTTGCAACTAGAGAGACACCACACGCAGCAAGAAGACCCAGCACAGCTAAAAAAATAAAAATAAATAACAAAAACAAACAATAAAAACACTCTCATTAATCTTTATCCACTTACTTTTCTTCTTTTTAATAGGAAATGGATGTCTAACAATATCTGGTTCTTTATTTATTTGTGATTTAGTTCTTTTCTTAACTTTATGTTACAGATAAATTGGACCATAAACAAAGCTGAGTGCCAAAGAATTGAGGCTTTTGAACTATGGTGTTAGAAAAGGCTCTTTAGAGTCCCTTGGACTGCAAGGAGATCCAACCAGTCCATCCTAAAGGAAATCAGTCCTGAATATTCATTGGAAGGACTGATGCTGAAGCTGAAGCTCCAATACTCTGACCACCTGATGCAAAGAACTGACTTATTTGAAAAGACCCTGATGCTGGAAAGATTGAAGGCAGAAGGAGAAGGGGACGACAGGATGAGATGGTTGGATGCCATCACTGACTCGATGGAAATGAGTTTGAGCAAACTCCAGGAGATAGTGAAGGACAGGGAAGCCCGACATGCTGCAGTCCACGGGGTTTCAAAGAGTTGGACACGACTGACAGACTGAACTGACTGACTGACATGCTATAGAAGCCCAGGGCCCTGTCTTTTATACACTGTACATCTCAACCTCTTAGTATACCACCCAAGATGCAGTGGGCCCACAATAGATACACATTCAGTGATGGGGGAATGAATCAATGCATAAATTAATACAGTGGTAGCTTCACTAAATTATATTCAGATTTAAGGCATAGATTTTGATGAGTCCATTTTGACCCCCATATTGACATTCTTTATAATTTTAATTGCATTTCTTCACTGTTCTGTATTTCTACGTTATCTATATTTTTCCTTTTTTAAATTTTTAAATGTTTTGGACTACCTATAACCGCAAAAATGATAGCAACAGAAAATAATCTCTATGCATTATGTCTTAAATTATTTTTTTTCTGAAAATTCCCCTATATAACACTGTCTTAAATTGGGGGAATATTTAATTTTCAAGACATATTTTGGACACATTTATGTTTCTGGCTAGTATATTCTTATGACCTTTAGCAAAAGTCTTCATGAAACCACCTGTGTAAAAGAGAAGAAACTACTTTACCTTGCAGGTTTGTAGAAAGTATTTTTTCAGATAATGATTTCATGTAAAGCCCCTAACCCGATGATTCTCATCTATTATGCCATCACCATGCAGGAAATGTTGCCCTTCACTGTCAAGAACCATCCCTATAGTTAGGAAGGCAGTGACTGCCTGGGGACATGAAATTGAAAGGTAGATTTGCAGGCACCAGTTTTTTTGTTTGTTTTCTGTTTGTTTGTTTTTCCCATGTGCTTCTTAGGTTTTACATCTTTATATTATTTCTAAGATTTGGAATCTGTGTGATGACTAGTATTAGAAATAATAACCTTATGATTGAGTCTTTCCTTATCCTTTAAAATTTTATACTGGTTACCTGAGCTCTTCAATGGGTTTTTTCAATGGTCTTGATATTTACTATTCCTGAATACCTTCGCATACTCTCCCCATGGAACCTTTGCACTTACCGCTTCCTTTCCTTGAAATGTTCTTCTCAGAGAGCCAAATGGCTTGCTCCTTCATGATCTCATGTTCTATTATCATGTCACTTTAACAATGAGAAAACTTAGCCAGCTCCTCCATTTCTCATCCCAACACTTCTTTCTTCCCTTCCCTTCCCTTCTTTTTTTCTGCTCATCATTATAACAATCTGAAATATCACACACGTATCTATTTTTGGGGGGGCCTAATTGTCACCCATTCACATAACAGACAATAAGCTTCATGTAGATAAAGACTTGTTCACTGTATGAGACTCGTTTAAATATTGTGTTCACAGTTTCTATGACAGTGCTAAAAAGTTAAGAGGTTTTTAATAATTTTTGAATGAATGTGAATATGGAATAAATGCTCTTTATGTACCAAGAATGAAAAACCAAATCTGTGACAAATGCAGACACCATCACTGCTCTCAGAGAGACTTCAATATGCTCCACAATTAGATATTTGACAATTACAAACATGATGGATTTACAGGCATTGATCCAAATATGATAATGATGCTATGACCTCTCTAATTAGGCTACCTTCCCCTAGATGTCAAGACCTGAGGTTTTCACATGAAATAAAGGTAAAGGTAAAAAATGTGAGAGAAAGGTGGATAAAATGTTAACTTTTTTTTTTCTTTCTCAGCATTGGTGGGAGAAAAAAGAACCAAACAATCTTGTTAAGGATGCAAGAGGTTATAGATCAATTCATTCATATGCAGGATGGGAAAATATTTAAACTAATGAACAGATGAGCCTGTCAATAAAGAAATATGACAATTAGATACCCACATTTCTCTTGCAAATCAAAACTAAAATGAGATATCACTTCATACAGTCAGAAAGGCCATCATTAAAATGTCTACAAATAATTAATGCTAGAGAGTATGTGAAGAAAAAGGAACCCCCCCACACACTGTTCTTGGGAGTCTAGCTTAGTGCAGTCACTATGGAAAAGAGTATACAGGTTCCTCTGAAAACTAAAAATAGAGTTATCATATGATCCAGCAATCCAACTCCTGGGCGTATATCAGGAGAAAATTCTAATTAAAAAAGATACATGCACCCCAACCTTCACAGCAGCACTATTTACAATAGCCAAGACATGGAAGCAACCCAAATGTCCATCAAAAGATTAATGGATAAAGAAGATGCAGTAATATAACCTAGCACTGTCAATGAACTTGCCGATCCAATGATTCAGGTCATAAGGAGGGACTTCTAACCATTCTGAAAAACAACCCTATTCTCACTGCAGGGCTGCTTCTGGTTCCCAGACAACCTGCTCTCCTCTTCTCTGGGGAGTGCCCTTTTTGCTTTGTTTAATAAAACTCCTGATGCTTAAAACTGAAAAAGATAAGATGCACACACATGTATGATGGAATATTACTCAGCCATAAAATGAATGAAATAATGCCATTTGCAGCAACAGAGATGGGCCTAGAGATTATCATACTAAGTGAAGTAAGTCAGATAAAGACATATATCACTGGATATAACTTATATCTGGAATGTAAAAATATTAGGCAAATGAACTTATTTACAAAACTGAAATAGACTCACAAACAGAAAACAAACGTATGCTTATCAAAATGGACAGTGGTGGGGAAGGTAGAAATAAATTAGAACTTTGGGATTAATGTCTGTACATTACTATACACATACTAGATTAACAAGGACCTACTATAGAGCACGTGTTACTATCCTCAGTGTCTTATAATATAATGAAAAGAATCCGAAAAAGCTGAATTCCTTTGCTGTGAGTAACTTGAAATAACACAACATTGTAAATTAACTTTAAAAAAAGAAACCCACATTTCTTATAGGCGACCTCAGCAAGGTACTTAACTTTTCTTACATATCAATGTATTCTCTGGCAAAATGAAGGCAAACATAGAACCTCCCCCCATCATGCTTCTAAAATGATAACATAAGAACATTAAGGTAATACATTTAGCACAGTTCTTAAGCACATGTGCACTATTAGTGTTATTATTTCATAAATTATTATTTTCGTTTTTAGGTACCACCTGCTTCAAAAATGGATTTGAGGAAAATAAAAGAAAAGGCAAAAGTAAAACTTGTGAAATTAAGATGAAAAATATGAGACAAGGGACAAAGGCTGATGAAGAAAATACTCCAGCTGCCTGTCCTATATTCATTTTCTCTTCTGTCTTTCTAGTCGAATGTGGGGCAATATGCCTGGTCCATTTCCAGGACCTCTTCCAAGTAGATGTGGCTATTTAACTAAGTGCTAGCCACTGGAATGGAAGTGGAATTTTCCAGATGCAACTTCTGGGAAGACACTTCTAAAACTGGGGACTGGCTCAGCTTAAATATGACTGTTACCTCTTAACCTACTACCTTCTTTCTGGAACACAGGCAAGTCAGTTGGAACTTCACCATCCATCTACTAACTATGCATGCATGTGTGCTAAATTGCTTTAGTCATTTCTGACTCTTCGTGACCCCATGGACTATAGCCCGCTAGGCTCATCTGTCCATTGGAATCTCCAGGCAAGAATACTGGAGAATTCCAGTATCCAGAAGTTGCCATGCCCTTCTCCAAGGGATCTTCCCAAGCCAGAGATCAAAAGTGAGTCTCACTTCTCCCGCATTGGCATGTAGGCTTATTACCCACAGCGCCACCTGAGAAGCCCCCTACTAACAATGAAAAGTGAAAGTGCAAGTTGCTGAGTCATGTTTGACTCTTTGCCACCCATGGACTGTAGCCTGCCAGACTACTCTATCCATGGAATTATCCAGGTAAGAATACTGGAGTGGGTTGCCATTCCCTTCTCCAGGGGATTCCCCAAGCCAGGGATTTAACCCAGGTCTCCCACATTGTGGGCAGATTCTTTATCAGCTGAGCTACCAGGGAAACCTACTAACCAGGGGGTGACCTCCAATATGGAAACCCTGAACTAAGAATATCACAGAAGATAGAAGGATGCTGAGTCTCTTAGCAAGAAACTATGTAACCTTAAACTGCCTCCTCCTGATTCCTCTTTAAGGGGAGTTTGGCAGCTTTTTGTTTAACCACTTTTTGAATCTCTGCTTCTCACACCCAAACGGAATTTTAACTAACAGAAGTGAGATGACTATTCCAAATAATGAGAAAAAAAATGAGAAAAAAAAATCTAAGACAATCTCTTGTACTCACATATAACTAAGCTGTTACCTATCATGTTAACTACCATGCTAACTACCAAGTTATCATGTTAACTACCATGTTAACTATCATGTTACCATGTTCACTACCATGTTAACTACCATGTTACCATGTTTAACTACCATGTTGACTACCATGTTACCATGTTAACTACCATGATAACTACCATGATAACTACCATGTTAACAACCATGGGGGCTGGAGGGAGACAGTGAAAAAGGATCCATGAGAATTACAAAGTTCTTAAGCCCTAATACAAAAATAAAGTCCAAACCTAGATATTGCTAAATTTATTCCATTCATTAGAATTAAAAAAGAAAAAAACATTTCATATATTTTTATGTAGAACATAAATATTTATTGGTATATCTGTTTTATGAAGCTATAAATCGACTGTCATGTGTTTCTTAAAGTGAACTTTGACAAAAAATGTTAAATGTTATAGTCAGATGGTGAAAACATTTCTATGGAACAGGCAAGCACACCTTGTTTTCTAAATGGAGGACCTGATTTAGAAATAGAAATTAAAGAACATAGAAGAAAGACTAGTTGGTATGAATCTTACATTCTTCCAAAATGAATCATGAAGCTAAGTAGCAATAATGTTGATATTAACAATTTTGTAAAGTGCCTGAAACACAAGCAAGACGATTGGAGGCAGGAGAAGGGGGTGACAGAGGGTGAGATGGTGCGGACTAAATGCACCCGCACAGTGGAGGACAGGTGAGCCTGGCAGGCTGCATCCCTGGGGTCACAGAGTCGGGCACGACACAGCGACTGAACAAAACAACAAGTGATTTAAGACTTAAATGGAAGTCATAGAGATCAGCACCCCAGAGCATGGAGGAGGCCGGTGTGTACACTTTCCAGAGTAAGAACCACCCTGTGCTCATCTTGACCAAAAAAAAAATTTTTATTAGGCTCATGTATACCAACTTATTAATAATTATCTATTATTGTTAGCTTGGGGAAGTGCTGGAGAATCAGTGCTCAGGTATGGAACACTAAGATAAGAAACAGGCGGATGCCAACTGTGCATCCAAATGATGTTCTACTAGTTAAGAAAGGGAAATTTTTTTGCAAGGAAAAGGTGTTCTTAGTTAAATATGGAAAGCAAGGGAGTTCAGAATAGAAAAGCTGACAGAGACAGGGCAGCCTCAATTTACACATCAGCTATACTATCTGCCTTATAAGTCTATTTGCTTGATAACTTAATGACATCCCTTAAACTAATTACTGTAGCAACGGCCACATCAGGCTCCAAGACACAGCACATCTTCCAGCCAGAAACGGACGTCCCGTCAGTGTCTCCGAGGAGCCTTACCGTTTTGAGGAATGTTGGCGGTGTGAAGGAAAGGTGTGAGCCCTGATTCACCGTGATTTTTAAAAATTTCTACATTCTCCTGGGGTGTCAACACTGCTTTCGGTAATGTTTTCTCTCCTATTTATCACTTCACTGTCTTTTTAAAAAGTTAATTACCTAAATATTAACTTTCTGCTAATGCTGCTAGAAAGCATCCCACAAATCAAACCCAACCTACCTTAACAATCCGGTTTTCAAAAAAAAAAAATTACCTCAAGAAATCCAGCGTTTAAAGTATTTTACATCGTATGACACAGATCACGGGTGTCAATCATTGTGATGCTTCGTTAAAATTGTAAATGTTTTGGTCCCAATTCAGACCAATAAAGTTAGCATATTTGGGGTGAGATCTAGAAACTTGTATTTTGGGAAATTTAAAGTAGGGCTGTGTTTTTTATAAGACTTTGATTTCCTTACCTCTGTTATTTGTTACACTCTTCCTCACTTTAAATATCCCCTTCTTAATTCCAAGTATATAAATAGGACCAGCAAGTAATGTCTTAGCTCAACTGTCAGTTTCTCAAAAGATATTTGTCCATTTCTCACCAACAAATTACAAACACTGCTATTTTACTACTTCTCTACTTTTCCAAATTCCTACTTTATGTTAAAAAGTATGTCAGACATTAATATATACGTTAGGGATCTTCTCTCCCCCTGCATTCCCACTGGACTTTGTATGGCTTTTTACTCTATTAATAATTTGCTATAATACTGAGATTATGACACTTCTTCAACTGCTTAGGCTTCTCTAAGGACAGAGATGAGGTCTATTCAATGCTTCTATCCAAGTGTCAGAAATATATAGTTGTCAATAAGTTTTTATTTCATTACCATTAAAATTGTGTCCATATGAAACAACTAATCTTTTAAGTTAATAAAGGGCAGGCAGTCATTTTTTTTTTAATCAAAACTTAGACTATAAACATTTACATTATTTCAAAAGTGTGTCCTTGAAATCAGTCTTGTGTTGGCACAAATGAAAAAGAAAATAGACCACTTTAGGTTTTTGTATATCATGAGATTTGCAGGCTATTAGGCTAAATTAGCCCTGGTTGCTGAAAGGATGTCTTAGGTAACTGCATCTGTCCCCAAGCATTACCATGTCTAATTCCTGATGCCATGCTTTGGGAGAAATATAAAGAAATCGGAGAAGTGCAGACAGCCCCCATCACAGTGATAAAATGCTTTGATACACCAGACTGTGAGAAAGATCAATCCAGTTAGAAAAATATAGCCTGGAAAACCACAGATTCCTGAGAAGGAGGAAATATTTAAGGAGAGCAACACAGAGAAAGAGGCTATTATTCTTAATTGCATAATGGAATGCTGATTTTGGAAGCACCCTGGCTTTATATATGTGAGAATTTGTAGTAAGTAAGACTATCCTCTCACTTCTGGGGAAAACTAGAATTAGTAGCCAAAAAATAATTTCTTAAATGATGCTAGTGGGTAGCATGAAGGATCCTGCATGGGGATGATGTCACTGAGTGATTGGGATGTTTAGCATCCTGCTTTTCTTGGAAACAGTATAAGAAAACTAAAATATGCATGGAGTAATTATCACAGGGAAGCCCTTGCATTAAACTGGGGGAGGAGTGTACCAAAAAATGTTTAAATCTTTAAGAAACCACAGTAAAACATGGAACTTCATTCTCTCTAGGTTGGAAACAGTCTCAAAAATGGATGCATTGAGATCCACTGTCTCCCATAACCCCTGGTAGGGATGCTAAGGGGGCAGTATATTGCCTAGAGAACCAAGGATTAAGTCATGAGAACTGGGTCTTTTCCCAGGGCATATAAGGACTTTATTTTTCAATATATGGTAAGGTACCTTCATATAATTCACTTTTCTAATCTACTAAATTGGTCTAGTGATTATCCCAGTATCTTATGTTGATCGTGTTGAATGATGTTTCTTTAAACTGAGAAAGTACATGGAGGAATCCATTTTTTCCCCCAAATAAAGCATCACTTCAATGCCTATTTAATGAGAGTAGATTTCTGCAGCTACCCAGGAGAAACAGACACTTCTCTAAAATCCACCATTTCCTGGAGCAAATCTTCCGAGAGGTGTTCTCCAGAATGACTGATTCATTCTTTAGAAGCAGTAACACTTTCCATAAAGGGCTGATCTTGAAAATGCCCTTGCATCATGCTGAATTTGGACAAGAGGGATAAAGAAAGATTGAGTCTAGGTATGTGGCCAGGTCAAAAGTAGGTGTATATGACAGAGTGGGGAAGTAAGAGAGGTGAAATATATGGGGACAACTGACAGGTTAGTGGGGAGCCAGGAATCTGAGGACAAGAAACGATGGAGGGATCAGAGAGTATGAGGGATAGGATATAAAAACTGGATAGTTCTGGGGAAGTCAAACATTTCGCCAACTCCCTGCTTTCTTGCTCTAGAGGATGATCACGATAATAGAAGTGATGGTTGATTAGACTTTGCAGGAAAGCTTTATAGGCACCACCTTTCTTGGGCAGAGGTCTTTCTAAGTTGCTCAGTGATAAAGAATCCACCCATCAAGCAGGAGATGTGGGTTTGAGCCTTGGTTGGCAAGATCCCCTGGAGAAGAAAATAGCAACCCACTCCAGTATTCTTGGCTGGAGAATTTCATGAACAGAAGAGCCTGACAGGCTAAGTCTGTGGAGCCCCAAAAGAGTCGGACACAACTTAGTGATGAAACAATGCCAAATAGTCTTGTTTGCTATCACGTTCTTTGGGCAGGACTCAGATGTGTTCGACCTCAGCTTTGTTCCTCTCTCTCTGCTCCTTTGATCTGATCTGTAGAAAGGATCTTTCCACAGGTAGAAATGGCCCCTGATTTTCCTTCCATACTCAGTGTGGTCACGGTCAGAGAAAGAGAGAATGAACCTCTTCACTTACGGAAGGAATTCCGCCAACAGTCCAGATTAAAGTCCCTCACAAACGGCTGTTTTGGCTCTGCTGCGTCAATGCCCACCTTTGGTTAATAAGGAAAGAGGTGTTTCTGTGCGTCTCAACTTTATCATTTTTCTTTGGCCAGCTCTCTCATGAATTGTCTAGTCTGAAAGTGTAATCATTTCTCCTTTCCAGAATCATTCCAGGGAGAAGTCTTTCTGATTTAACTCTCTAAGATGGAGTATTTTGCTTTCTTCAAGCCATCCCATTTAAGAGTATGACACTTTCAGGTTGATACAGTACCAGAATAAAAACAAGGACACCACTTTGATTTTCTACTTTTGATTTTTCTTTTTCCTTAGCCATACCTATAACCTCAGCTATTGAATTATTATCTCCAGGGTACAATCACTTTTTTAGGCTGAGTCTAAATCTTTCATGCACTTCCTCTCACATTCTAGGTTTGTTTTTTGTTTTTTTCCCCTCTGTATGTACTTTCCACTTCCCTTTGCAATTTTTCATAAGACAATCACACCCAGTTATTCTACAGTCATGCACTGGGTCATCAGCCATCTGTAGAGGAAAGCTGAAGGAATGCGGGATACGCAGTGCCTACCTATAAAATGCAGGAAAACCTGAAGGGTCAGATGCCTCATGTATTAAGCCCTCAGATACCTTGTATATGTATTAATACTTGTCAAGTATATCATTAAGAAGCAAGTAAAATAATAGAAATTATCAATTAATAAGCAACACAGAAGTAATTTTTTGATCATGTATAAGGTGTTAATGCTCTATCTATCTTTGTACCATCTTTCTCTTTATTACCTTATCCTTGAGCTTAAAAATCACCTTGGGAACTAAGTATTTACCACTATTCCTGCTTTATAGGTGATGTATTTGGGACAAACTGCTATTACGTAGCTTTCCAATTTCAATCATGGTAACAAGCTATACCTAGTATAGCATATACTACTGTGTAGATATTAATATATATTTGATCAATTTGTGGTATGATTAATGCTATTTTTTCATTATATACATAGCTAACTATCTTGATTTTTCTTATACATAATACTCTAGATGAGTTTAACAATGGGTCTTGTGAAGGAACAAAATAAACCTATCCCTTGTTTCAGAAAATGAAAGCATATTCTGTCAAAAATTATGACTCTACGCTGGCCTCAAAAGTACCTATTCTCAACCAACAACGTTGATGTCAAATCCCTTTGATACTCTGCTTACCTGTGCTTCTAGAATATCTCTTAAACTCATGTAAAATTATCCTTTAGCTCATGACTTGGTGATCCTTTAAAATCCTGATACACAGGTACTTTCAAAGCCACTCACCATAAAAGGAGAAAAACAAAAACATCTCTCTTTAGATTTAGTCATCTGACTTCTTTTAACAGTTTCCACGTGCAATATCTTGCTTAAGCTAAAAGAGAAACTGTCAGAACAGAAACATATTTCAGTAAATATTTTCACCTCTTGGGTTATTTTATTTTTCAAGTTAAAGGATAAAAATCACAGGTGTAATTGCCATCTGTGGCAGATAATCTCACTGTGTATTAATATCCTTTCCTTCCTTAAGACCAAAAGACTCATTTTCAGCTAGGCCCATTGGTGCCTGAATATGAAAATAACAGTCCTCTCTCTCTCTTCCTCACTGCTACGTGTGACCATACGGCAAAGATACCACACGCATTTGACTCCCTTAAACCAACCCTGAAGGTGAGTGGGGACCCGTCTTTCTTAACTGTTTTTTACATTATGCTTCCTGGAGGTGGATGTAATGGCTGGAATTCTAGCAACCATCTTGGGCCACAAGGATCAGAAGCACAGCCTAGAGATAATGGTTCAACGTACCAGAGAAAGACAGAACTTCTGAAAGAACTGGGAGAGTTGCTTTATCATCAGACCTCTGCTGATATTTGGATTTAAATTTTGATGATTAATGTATATGTCATAACAGCCCTACAAGGTAAGCATGAATATCTCTATTTTAGAGAAAAGGATACAAAGTTTCAGGGATTCTAAGTGATTGACAGAAGGACACAATAAAATCCAAGGTTTAGAATCACATTTCCTAGGATAGCTCCAGATTGTTTTCTATTGAATAATGGTTCCTATCAATTTGCCTATTTACCAACCTAGAGGGGACTCTACTTAATGAGATACACTCAGTTTATAGTCAGGTTATAAAAGAAGAACAGATAATTCCATTAACAGGGCAAATTAGATGATTTTAAGGATTTAGTGTACTTCATTTCATGTCAGCATGTTATTTTAAGAAACTCTTCTATTATACTATTTTTTAAAGAGGGGGAAAAAGGAGAATAATTTTTAAAAAGAACACTTTTAAAATGTCAAGCATTTAACATTCTTAACTACCTGGGAACTTGTAAACCTGGGCATAAATAGACATGCACTATCTTTTACACCAGGAGAAAGAGAGTCCCATTTATTGGTTATGGGTTTTAGAAAACTAAAAGTTTAACCAGTAACAGCTGTTTCAGAAAAATGAAACAAAGAGTAGATTGCAACCAGCTGAGGCTGTCATATGTACTGATGTTGAAATAACAGTGAAGGTTTTGAATGCAGTTATGAAACCAAAGAGCAATGATAAAAAATAAAGATAGCAATTTTACCAAGAACAAGAAAACATCAAAAGAGACAGTCTTACACTGTTTGAATTACAAATGTTTCTTCTGGTTTGGATTTGGGGATTTTTTTTGGTGAAATTCTTAGATAATTGCCTTAAGACAATTGCCTTTCTTGCTTTTGCTTCCAAGGCTTTAACTGTCCTATTTCTTACCATTATTGGCCTTCCAACTTTTGTTAGAAAATAGAAGATAGTGGGACATCTCAATTTCATCAACAATAATATTTAGCATTTATTAAATATCTACAACATTTAGGAGTATCAATTTTCTCCACTTTGCATTCCTGCAATAAAATGATTTTTTATTTAATTTTTGGCCACACAGCATGTGGGATCTTAGTTCTCTGACCAGGGATGGAACCTGAATGTCCATGCAGTAGAAGCATGGAATCTTAGCCACTGGACTGTCAAGGGAAGAACCTGTATCATTCCCTTTAGTTTTCATGGTCCCCTACAAGAATCAAGTTGAGGCTGAAGGAATAGAAACCACAATCACACCATCTGGTATAAAACCTAGTCTCTGCCTCCTACTACTTCTGACATTTTTTTCACAGGTTATTTAGCCTTCCTATGCTTACGTTTTCCTACTCCAAAATTGGAGATAAAATTAATATCTACTTACCTAAGTTGTTGGTGATTAGGGTATCTAATAAATAGAAAGAATTTAGACTAACATCTAACTAGAGTCTATAAGGACTTCCCAGGTAGCTCAGTGGTAAAGAATTCACCTGCCAAGCAGGAGATGTGGTTTGATCCTTGGGTCATGAAGACCGCCTGGAGAAGGAAATAGCAGCCCACACAAATATGCTTGCCTGGAGAATCCCATGGACAGAGGAGCCTGATGGCTCACAGTCCATGGGGACACAAAAGAGTCAGACATGACTTGGTGACTAAACGGCATTGTTGTATGTGTTTGGTATCGCTGTTATTCTAGCTTTTGCATTGTCTTGATCTCTATTTTACTGAGAAGAAAACTGAGACTCAGAGAGCTTACCCAAGTGGCGCAGTGAGAATTCAACCCTGGGGCTGCTACTTCCTGTCTTCCATCACGCCAAGATTCCCTTTCAGATCTCACTGGAACAGAGTGATGATGTTGAATGTTCAGGAGAAACTTTTCAGAATACTCATTTCCAAGCTATCCTGTCCCTATAAATGTCACTTATGGCCAAATGGGACATGTGCCTACCTGCAGGGTGAAGGGTGGATGACCCCCCTTGCCCTCCCATTACAGCCTTCATTACAACTAAAACTCAGGGCACAGCTGGCCACATTATTAAAGGGATATACTATGTAAATCTAAGTTATTAGTGGCTACTTGTCAACCCCAAAATGAATACAATTAGTTTTTCATCTTGAAAGAGAAAGTCCTTTGCTGGAAAAGACCAAAACTCCCTCCTTTTCTTTCACTTCAAAGTCTTCCTCTTTCCTTAAACATCCCTCCTAAACTGTCGGCCCTCAGCTGGTAAAGACTCTGCCTGCAGCACAGGAAACCCGAGTTTGATTCCTGGGTTGGGAAGAGCCCCTGGAGAAGGGATAGGCTACCCACTCCAGTATTCTGGCCCGGAGAATTCCATAGACTGTGTAGTCCATGGGGTCGCAAAGAGTCGGATGCGACTAAGTGACTTTCATTTTCACTTTCAAGCTGTCGACCAGCTTCTCAGCCCGTCAAGACAGTGTTTTCAAAAGCCACCACCAAGGTGGTTTCAAAATTAGTCACTTGAGATGAATTTTAATAAACTTTCTTTCCTTGCTTCCTGCTTTTCAATGTCTACTTAAGAACAAACAGAAAGTCAACTCCAGCACTCTTGACAGTTTGACATTAACATTCCAATAAGCAATAATGTTCTTTTACAGCATTTTAGTACTGAAAAAGTAAGTGGTTCTAAGACCGCTGTGACTGTTAGTACTTAAATGGCCAAATTATCTTAATTGTCTCAGAAGTGGTACTAAAGTTTGAAAAAGAGAGACCACACAGGTGAGAAAGAGGGAAAAGTGCCAACATTATCCTCAGCCTTTAGAAGGGAACATTTGTTTGCATTTCACTCAACAGCAAACCACTTCCCAGTAAATCAAAGCCCAAAGAGGTCCGGGTGGCAAAATTATATGGCACGTGCTACCCTTGGCTGAGTTGTAGTAAATCTAACTCCGTTGTGCAGAAAGCTGCTGTGAAGAATTATGAGACCATTTGATTCCAATTTAATCAACTCAGAGTTCCAGGCTGGCCCATTTTGAGGCTGCAGGACATTACATCGCAAGACCTGAGACATATTTTTCTGTTAGGCAGAAAGCTCTTTAGATTCTTGTTGCCCCGATTTGTGTTCAAAAGAGGTCTTATTGCCCTGGGGAGGTGTGACAGTGGGATGAGCTTTGTTCAAGTTGGATAAACTGCCTCCAGGAGAAGCACTTACCCAAAGGGAAAGGGAAAGAAGGCTGTGGTGGAAATAATTGTGTCCAGCACTATAACTTTATCAAGTGTTTCCTAAACTAATAAAGTGTATCTTCTAAAATAAATTTTCCTCCTTTTCATATTGATATCTTTTCAAATATTTATTTGGCTGCACCAGGTCTTCACTGCAGCACGCAGGATCTTTCATTGTGGTATGTAGCATGTGGGATCTAGTTCTCTGATGAAGGATCAAACCCAGGCCCCCTGCATTAAGAGTGCAGAGTCTTAGCCACTGGATCAGCCTGTGGATATCTTAAACAAAATCTCTCTTGCCTCATCTTCTTCAGTAATATCTATACTATTGATTTTTTTTTTCTCCTTACTGCAAACTGCTAAAAAGAATTGTCTATCCTAACAGCTTGCATGCCTCTTCTCTCTATTCCCTGGGATGCAGCCCTAAAAGGCCTGCTGATTACACACAAATAAGTCAACAAATCAACACTGAGCTCCATTTTGAAATGTTTGATCATCAAGGTTCAGTCCTCAGCTTATTTGCCTATTAGAAACTTTTTGAGAGAATTAACCCCTCCCTTTTTCTTAGAAGGTATTCACTTGGCTTCCAAGATGGTCCTTCCTGTTGTATATCATCCTATCACAAATGCTGCTACCTCTCAGCGGTTGGGTCTGTCTGCCCTATTGTTCCAGTCTGCATCTGATCCAGCATTTCAGGATCCACTCTGAGACCTCTTTTCTTCTTTGTCTTATACTTACTCCCTACGTGTTTACATTCAATAACAGGGCTTTAAGTTCCACCCATATACTGATGACCAAACTTGCATCTCCAGCCTCAGTCTGTCTCCTGAAATCCAGACTTGTTTTTCAATAACTGCAGTTAAATCCTAATACGTATCTTAAAATGAAAGTTTTCCAAATTCAAACTTAATACCTCCCTGCTCGCAATCCTCAGTGCAGTGCTCTCCATGTTATTAACTACCCATTCTATCCTACCCAGTCAGAGTCTTGTTTTGGCCTCTACTTGACTTTCTCGTATTCCTCTTCCAATCCATCAGCAAATATTAGCATTTTTACACTCAAAATATATTCAGAATCTGCCTCCTTTCTACTATCACCCCTGTACTTCCCTGATCCAAGTCTTCTTATGTTTAGATTCTTGCAAGAGACTTCTAAACATTCTCTTTATTTTTACCTAGGTTTCATTCAGCATATAGATATCAGAGCAATTCTCCAAACATCCAAGTCAGATCAAATGATTCCTCTATTCAAATCCCATCTATGCCTCCCTATCCTACTGAGAGTGAAATCCAGATAACTCTTTATGGCATAGCATCTTACCACCTCTTTTTGCTTCTGCTTCTATTAGCTCGCAAACTCTACATATTATATCAACAACAAGCTTATAACTTGTCCTTAAATAAGTCCAGAAGGTTCTCTTCTCAGGACACTTGAACTTGCGACTCTCACTGCATGGAACGTTCTGTCTTCAGAACACTCTTGTGATTCTTTTAGACCTCTGTTCAAACGTTTATCAGAAAAACTTTCTGTGATTCCTAAGATATCGCATTCCTATCCACATCACTCCTAGTCTTTTGACCCTGCTTTACTTTACTTTACCAAATAGTTTCCATTTATTTGTCACTGGTTCTCTTCCCGGATTAAACTCGAATGTAATGTGCATTTTCTTTTGTTTATATCTATTATCTTGAGTGAAAAGACTAGTTCCTGGTCTTTGGAAGATTTTTAATATTTTCCAGAACCTGAACAGTTTCTTCACAACAAAGTGTAGGATCAACAAAATTGAATTGTCCTCACCTGATTTCAAAGAATATCTAAAAATAAGAATGACAGAGTGTGGGGATCTCCTGACATTCAAATATATGAAATATGTGATAGAATCTCAGGATAGAGAACAAGGTCATACCAATTACACCCTGTGACGCTGCCTTATGACACCTGGTAAAGGTCATGCATATTTGAAATAACATTTTCCTTGACAATAGAAAGTAAGTCCCAGTGTAACAATTAAGAAATATTGACTTAGGAAATCTGATGGCTCAGGCTTTTGAGATACAGGGACAGAGAGCCAAGAATCACAGGCTCGTGATGACTTGGCATCTTTCTAGTTTGCTTGAATCCGTTTTTAGCTTGCACGAATTCATAGGGCACATGCTCAGTACGTCTGGCTGAGTGGTCTGGTCCCAATAATGTTCCCCCATAACTATTAACATAAAACCAGCTCAAATTAATATCTCTGCTAAATTAAACTTGACGTGGTTCAAAATGCAAGCCAATCTGTTTTCAATTCCATAATCACTCATCACTCTCATTTTATTAATCCTAGAGACAGAAGCAGCTTAAATGTATTAACTTTGTTAAACAAAATCTGATTTTATGATTCAAATGTCAGTCTTCACAGTTCAGCAAATTCTTTTAAATATTCTGCAGCATTTTCTCTAGCCTTTACAGAGAATGTTAAATTTTTTTTATAATAAAATAGAGCTGGGAAAATGTGCCAAATTTTATTGAACTTTATTATTAGTTCTTATCTTTGCCTAGATTTAATTTAAAAAAAAAAATAAAAGAAAAAAGAAACCAAACAATTTTTTAAAAGCATCAAGATTATTTAGTATTCATTTCACAAAAGCGTTTTAGTTACCCTTTGAATAGCAACTTGACAAATCACACCTAGGAATTCAAAATGTCTTGAGGGAGCATTTCAGATGCACCCTTAAGAACAAGGTTTCATTTCATGAGATGCAACAAATAAGGACCTAAGAGAAATATGTCACAACATGAAGTCTCTTCTAAACCTCATCTCCAACATCTAATTCTTTTTCTGTACAGCTCACTGCCTACTCCTACCACCTGAGACCCTGATCATTGTACATTTCTTTCCCTCACAGGTTGCCATTCTCTGTTTTCCTACTTGCGATGTCCTAATATGTCCCTGGACAAAAAGTGTGGGCCTGTGAACACTGGAATATGTCTTGTTTCTCCTTGCTTATCACTTGTTTCTCCTTTTGTATTATTCCAAGTCATTTAACACTCAGAGCCTAATACAAGTATTTTTGGAAACAATATCCTCAATAATATATAGCCAAATCTGCATGGTTGCATTTTGAAGGGAGCAATTAAAGACTGTGAAACAGCCTGGACTAATTTAGAGCTAACCTACCAGAATTGACTGACAAAATTGAGTTTTAATAATCAGGCCCTGCCTCCTTACTACAGCTGAGTTTAATTTTCATGGCCTTCATATTACCAAAATAACACAAAAATGAATACACTCTTGTGGCCTTAGCATATGATGATAAAGGCTAAGCATTTGAACAAACACTGTAATTGTGTGCTGTTATGCTGCTCGGCTAGCATTTGTTTCAAGTAGAAAAAAATAAAATAATATCAGCATTATATTTATAGGATATCATGTGGTAATTATGACCATCACAGAGCAACACAAAAAATGCTTAAGATAAATGTTTTAAAAATGTATATATGCTTTGGATTTAGGCATGCCAAGTGTTTATGAAAAAAGACTAAACAAGAAAATGAAAAAATGAAAACAATGTTTCTTTTAGGATTGTAGAATGTCAACGAAAAATTGCACTGGATTGAATTAAACAGGTCAGGAAGACTTTATTCAAAACTATTGCAACAAAAGAGAGACACTGTTGTAACAGCTGGGGCTGAACTGGGGGCATCAGGAACATAGCACAAATTAAACTCAACTCCACTGAAAACAAAGGCGGGAGAGTTTTTAAGCACTTGAGTGAACTGGTGGGCAAGTACAGGAAGACATTAGTAGGGAGGCTGGAATTTTTTTTTTTTTTTTCAGTTCAGTTCAGTTCAGTCGCTCAGTCGTGTCCGACTCTTTGTGACCCCATGAATCGCAGGGCGCCAGGCCTCCCTGTTCATCACCAACTCCCGGAGTTTACTCAGTCTCATGCCCATCAAGTCAGTGATGCCATCCAGCCATCTCATCCTCTGTCGTCCCCTTCTCCTCCTGCCCCCAATCCCTCCAAGCATCAGGGTCTTTTCCAATGAGTCAACTCTTTGCATGAGGTGGCTGAAGTATTGGAGTTTCAGCTTCAGCATCAGTCCCTCCAATGAACACCCAGGACTTACCTCCTTCAGGATGGACTGGTTGGATTTTTATTTTTAATTTTTTCTTATTTTTAATTTAAAAGATTTAATACAGTTCAAACTTGTGTGTCTAGTTCATTTTGGCTATTTTGCTGCCTAGCTTGAGGGTAGTTAACTGCTTCAATTTTTTCTGCCTTCTGACTGTGATAACCAAGTTACAAAGTTTTTGCTGCATCAAACTTTAAACTTTGCATTGTGCATATTATTTTCATCCTTTTCCTTATTAGTGGGAAGACTGTATGATTGGGGCACATATGTTTGCCAATTGCACTTACTGAAGCTAAGCTCAATAGAAGCTGGGGAATAGGGGTCTTATCTTTCTTGGTGACAACATTTCAAAGGGATGGCTCCAGGTCTCTAGAAAGAAATTTCGGGATTGTAAAACTGGCAAGAGGCTGGGAGGAGATTTACATCCCTAAAGGGCAGAGAAAGAATTTATTACTGTAAGTTTTCTAAAGTAAATGCTCTAAGAAAAGGGAGCATATAAGACAGGAGGAAACCAGCATAAAATTTAGTCAAATTAAGGAGAGCAGTAGGCCTTTGTGGTCAAGAATATGGGTGGTGTTTTTCTGCTGACTTTATTTTTCTAACATTATATTACTTCTGTAATTAAAATCTAAAACAAGGCAGCAAAAATTGCCTCACTTTATACATTCTAAATTTCTCAAAATGTTCTTTAGGGCAAAATAGTCAAGCCTATCTCCTATGTGCCTATTTCACTAGTGAATTTTATCTTGCAAAGTTGGTTAAGTGTAACAGTCCCTATGGGAGACCAACTTTTTCAAGACTACAATGAAACAAATCTGAGGATTTTCATTGCTCCTAATTCCTCAGGAAGTGAAATATCAGATTGCTAGATGGGTCTGAGGTACATGGTGACCATTAAAATCAGGAGAGGAGACCTCAGAAATCTCTTAGTTCCTCTTTACTTCTTTTCATTATCTTTCCTACTAAAATTTCAATTTTCATTGAGCAAAACTCCTATAAGTAGTTTCTGACACCCTCAGTTCACTGTAAGTATTTAAATGCATACTTTTGAATAACATTTTCTAGGAATTCTAGTTTATCCAAACATTGAGTCTGGCAGTGTTGTAGAGTTAGCAGCTATTTGCCCAGGTACATTTATGCTAACCTGCATTTCATCTTCCATGAATCCAAATGAGAACAGTGAAAGTCTTTACCAAGGATAAAGAACGCTGCTTTCCTGTCTCAGCTTCATTATAAAATAGGTATATAACATTGATGAAATCTTGCCTTGTCTCTGGCCAAACATCACAGATACAAACCAGTAACAGGAAAGGATTAACCTTCAAAATTGCTAAAGACCTCCTTCATCCCCAATTCCCCATGATTCTATTATCTCACAAGACCACTGTGGGACAAAAGTTAGTGTATGTTTGTTCAAGTTTAGAGGAAAACACACTCTCTGTGTCATACATGATGCCAAAGAATAATGTTAGCAGGAGTTTTAGAATAGGGTTTACCATCTCAGCAAGGGCTTCCTTGGTGGTGGCTCAGTGGTAAGGAATCTGCCTGCCAAAGCAGGAGATGTGGGTTTGATCCTTGGGCCAGGAAGACACCCTGGAGCAGGAAACGGCAACCCTCTCCAGTATTCCTGCCAGGAAAATCCCATGGACAGAGGAGCCTGGTGGGCTACAGTCTAGGGGCTCACAGAGAGTTGGACACGACTTAGCTAATAAACAACAATCCCAGGAAAAATATCCTTTATAGAATGAGGTCATTTTAATTTTCCAAAACTCCCTCTATGGGAAGGTTACAGAAATGATCATGTTAGTAAGCCTCAACTCATAGTAACAGCTGAGTTTTTAAGTGGCAATTTAATTTGTTGCTATAACAGCCATGTGGTTTCCATGGTTTTAAAAAAACATACCTGTGCTATCATAAGATATTTCCTAGTGTCCACTTATGGCAAAAATATATAAGGAGGGAAGTTACTATACATTTATTAAAGCTTTATATTAATTTTATGCATTTTGATGACATCATACATTTGAAAAAGAAATGAAATGAAAAGCATGGGAAACATATGACTTATTTAGGTGGTATATAATGCTTGTTTTGTACATAGAATAAAGAAACACTTTACAATAAATTCATGATTCCCCCCAGTTTCCTCATTTTCCATAGTGGGCAATCACAGTTCTCCATGCACTAGAACCGAGGTTGACTTTCTGGAGAGGAAGATGTTTTTCATAGTCTTGAAATACTAATTAGCTTAATCCACATTTAAAATCTGAGCAAACACAAATGCAATTGCCAAACCTGAATAAAAGGAATCGTTCATTTTTTTAAAAAAAATTCCTTTGTGATGCACTCAATGGTCAGAATTGTTCAAAGGACAGAAACCATAGCTTGCGGGTTGTGCTTTTAGCAGGTTACCCCAGAGAACCATACTTCCCTTCAGACATCTGTGAAACTAACCACTTAGAGTCTATTTGTATAAAGGGAGGAACTTAATATAAGTTATTATGCATGGTGAATAGTTAACAGAATCTATAACTCATCATTTTTTCAATCTTCTCTTTCCTCTAAGATCATCTCCTTCTGAGAAACCATGCCTAAGAATTCTGGGGTGGGACTGTCTGAAACAGTCGCTGCTGAACCTATTTGAGAATCATTAAAAATGCCACATGCTTCATGGCATAGAATTTTTTCTTCAAAATGGCATGTTCATTGGGACCGCCATGGCTTCTTCCCCTAGAATTGATTTTTACCATCCTGGCCTTACTTTATCAGACTTTTGGTTACTGATGAACATCTATCATCCAAACCTGCCAAATAAAATACACCAGGCAGTGGACTTCGTTCTGGCACTCATTTCCCTCATGGAAAACCAAGGTTGTAGAATATCCGAGCCTGGGAATATTTCAAAACATAAAAACAGTTGGAGTGAAGCTACTTTGTGTTCAGTATACACAGGAAACTGCCTGTTTTCCTGAGGCTGATGCCAGGGTAGAATTAACCCATTAGAAACTAAATAGGTAATGCAATGTACCATTGCCTGAAAGTTCAGTAAAACTTGGCTCCCCCTTCCACCCTCCCACCCCCGGCCCTGCCGGCAAAGTTCCAATGAACGGGCTATGGATGGAACACAATATAGATTTTTTTTTTTCCCTTGTTGGTTGAATTAAATTCCCCCAAGTTATTTACCCTCAACCTTCAAAAAGTCTTGTGCTCTTATCAGCTAAAATGATTCCAGCCGGGTGGTACTTAAAAGTAATTTTAAAATGCTGTCAACTAGTAAAAAGCTACACAATAGTGATCAGGATTCAAAGAAATGACTGCAGTCGAGATTTGAAAGAGAATGATCCCAGAGGAAAACTAACAGATCTGGGTCCATTTATCCCAGGAAATAAATCATGACCTAGACAAATTGAGGCATATTGAAACTTGATTGCTTAATGGATAATCCATTGACCTTTTGATCTCTTGGATCTTTTATTCTGTATTCATCATTTTGTGCCCGCCAGCATGTCATATGCTGGGCAAAACAGCTCTAGCCAGAGATGAGGTTGCAAAGGAGAATATTAGAGACACTACAGTTTTCCCCTCTCCCATCCAACCCCCAGTGGTATTTGTTCCTTCCTCCTGATACCCTGGAAAAGCAATGGGTCAGGTGGAAGGGAAGGCTCGTATACAGATTCAATAGCTCTATTTGATTTCAGGGTGCTGATAATCAGGTGGGTGGGAATGCCTCAATTCTCCAAACTCATTCCAAGCAATCAAGCCACATTATCAAACTGACTTTAGCTAACACAATGTCTGCTTCAAGAAGCAGAGTAGTTTGATATTATCAAAGATACAAAATTGTAGGCTAATTTTAGGAAAAGAAAACAAAACAAAAAAGGGGCAGTCTCTTGGCATACCCACAACCAGAAACAGAGGAGAAGCTTAAATGTCTAAAGCTCTGAACATGAAAATGCATCTTAAAAAATAGGAATCCCAAATAGTAGTTTAATAGAAACAAGGTGATTTTTGAAAGGCTGGCCCTGCATGTTTGTTTTTTTTCTCCAAACCATCCTCGCCTTCCACAGGAACACAGCATGACTGCTAACACTCCCGCATGCTCAGCCACCCTGGGCAATAATGCAACTGAGGACTGTGTACAAAGTAATCAATCAGTCAGTCAATCCAGGTATATGAGCAAGTCACAGCCTGCAGGCTCCCACACTAGGGAGAGTAATGCACTATTGTTTTTACTCTATCAAGCTCTATCCAAACCAGTAAACCAATGTCACTCCATTCTGCTACCTGTGTGGGTAGATTCAATGATAATTGTGTTGAGTAATCAACCACTCCAAACTTCAAATAGCATGTTACATACACAGTGCCCCATCTGTTCTGTTGCATTGAGGTAGAAAGAAAAAATAAAAAGTATATTTTAAAAGGAAAATGGATTCAGCAAACCCAGAGATTAGGGAAAAATCAAAGGAAACCATTAATAACCAGCCTCTATCCATGTTAATTAGGTTTCCCTGATGGTTCAGTGGTAAAGAATCCATTTGCCAATCCACTTCCCTGGGCTGGGAAGATCCCCTGGAAAAGGAAATGGCAAATCACTCCAGTATTCTTGCCTTGGAAATTCCACGGACAGAGGAGCCTGGTGGACTACAGTCCACAGGGTCACAACTTAGTGACTAAATAATAACAACCCACATAAATTAACTCAAAAGTAGAAATGAAGCTTCTCCAGTTCTAAACAATAGACAAATAGTCCATTAAAGAGAAACATTAAACTTAACATGAAAATCATCATAATCTCTCATACTGATGTGTGTTGTTTTACATTGGGAAAAACTGGTGAAAATCTGCTCAGATCACCCTGACAAGCTACTACAATTTAAGCCTAAAGCCCATAAACCTGTGCAAAACAGAGAACTTTTCTATGTGACTGATCAAGAAATCAGAGTTCAAGAGTGACCTCTACTAGATGTTCAACTAGTAAGCAGAAGAGTATACACAGGAGTTGCTAGGTGGCTCTATGGTGAAGAAAACACCTGCCAAGTCAGGAGACATAAGAGACTCAGGTTTGATCCCTGGGAAGATCCCCTAAAGGAGGAAATTGTAACCTCTTCCAGTATTCTCCCCTGGAGAATCCCATAGATAGAGGAGCCTGGCGGGCTACAGTCCATAGGGTTGCAAAGAGTCGGACACAGTGGAGGTGACTTAGCATCCACACAGATAGAAATAAAGTAAGCAGAAATGGTCCAGGTGCCCAGAGAAACAGAACAAGGCATGCATGGCTTTCTTGACATAAGAGAAACCATTTTTTGGTCTAAGCCATTTTGTGATCTAAGCCTGGCTGCAATGCTTCTCCTTGAAAAAGTATCAGTAATAAAGATCTTCAGTGGAAGTGACAAATAGATTCAAGGGATTGAAGTGAAAGGCAAAGGAGAAAAGGAAAGATATACCCATCTGAATGCAGAGTTCCAAAGAATAGCAAGGAGAGATAAGAAAGCCTTCCTCAGTGATCAGTGCAAAGAAATAGAGGAAAACAAGAGAATGGGAAAGTCTAGAGATCTCTTCAAGCAAATTAGAGATACCAAGGGGACATTTCATGCAAAGATGGGTACAATAAAGGACAGAAATGGTATGGACCTAACAGAAGCAGAAGATATTAAGAAGA
Source organism: Odocoileus virginianus (assembly GCF_023699985.2). NCBI lineage: Eukaryota > Metazoa > Chordata > Mammalia > Artiodactyla > Cervidae > Odocoileus > Odocoileus virginianus. Next base: position 17,842,204 of record NC_069683.1, on the reverse strand, counting down.
GGTGGCAAGAATACAGAGAACTATGTGAAAAAAATCTTCATGACCTAGATAATCACGAAGGTCTGATCACTCACCTAGGGCCAAACATTCTGGAATGCAAAGTCAAGTGGGCTTTAGGAAGCCTCACTATGAACAAAGCTAGTGGAGATCATGGAATTCCAGTTGAGCTATTTCAAATCCTAAAAGACAATGCTGTGAAAGTGCTGTATTCAATATGCCAGCAAATTTGGAAAATGCAGCAGTGACCACAGGACTGGAAAAAGTCAATTTTCATTCCAATCCCAAAGAAAGGCAATGCCAAAGAATGCTCAAACTAAGGCACAATTGCACTCATCTCACAAGCTAGCAAAGTTAATGCTCAAAATTCTCAAGCCAGGCTTCAACAGTGCGTGAACCATGAATTTCCAGATGTTCAAGCTGGATTTAGAAAAGGCCAAGGAACCAGAGATCAAATTGCCAACATCCATTGGATCATCAAAAAAGCAAGAGAGTGCCAGAAGAATATCTACTTCTTTTTTATTAAGTATGTCAAAGCCATTGACTGTGTGGATCACAACAAACTGTGGAAAATTCTTAAAGATAGGAATACCAGACCACCCGACCTGCCTCTTAAGAAATCTGTATGCAGGTCAAGAAGCAACAGTTAGAACGGGACATGGAACAGACTGATTCCAAATCAGGAACGGAATACATCAAGGTTGTATATGGTCACCCTGCTTATTTAACTTAGATGCAGAGTACATCATGAGAAACAGTGGGCTGGATGAAGCGCAAGCTGGAATCAAGATTGCCAGGAGAAATATTAGAAAACTCAGATGCGCAGATGACACCACCCTTATGGCAGAAAGTGAAGAAGAACTAAAGAGTCTCTTGATGAAAGTGAAAGAGGAGAGTGAAAAAGTTGGCTTAAAGCCCAACATTCAAAAAACTAAAATCATGACATCCGGTCCCATCACGTCAAGGCAAATAGATGGGGAAACAGGAGAAACAGTGACAGATTTTATTTTCTTGGGCTCCAAAATCACTGCAGATGGTGACTGCAGCCATGAAATTAAAAGACACTTGCTCCTTGGAAGAAAATCTTTGACAAACTTAGACAGCATATTAAAAAGCAGAGACATTACTTTGCCAACAAATGTCCATCTAGTCAAAGCTATAGTCTTTCTAGTACTCATGTTTGGATGTAAGAGTTGGATTATAAAGAAAGCTGAGCATCAAAGAATTGATGCTTTTGAACTGTGGTGTTGGAGAAGACTCCTGAGAATCCCTAGGACAGCGAGGAGATCCAACCAATCAATCCTAAAGGAAATCAGTCCTGGATATTCATTGGAAGGACTGATGCTGAAGCTGAAGTGCCAATACTTTGGCCACCTGATGTGAATAACTGACTCATTGGAAAAGACCTTGATGCTGGGAAAGATTGAGGGCAGGAGGAGAACGGGACGACAGAGGATGAGATTGTTGGATGGCATCACCGACTCAAGGGACATGACTTTGAGTGAACTCCGGGAGTCGGTGACAGACAGGGAGGCCTGGCGTTCTGCAGTCCATGGGGTCGCATAGAGTTGGACACCACTGAGTGAGTGAACTGAACTGTACTGAATAAAGATCTTAGAGAATCAAAGGACAGACTTACAAAGGGAAGTAACAAAGGCAAAGATAACAAATCAACTGAACAGACCTCCTCTTCTAATTCAATGGTGAAATCTAGCCTAAAGCACTTAAGCTATTTTGCACAATTTAAATCTCTCTTCTGGCAAGTATACACAGAAGGATTATACAAAAAAGATCTTAATGACCCAGATAACCATGATCCTGTGATCACTCACCTAGAGCCAGATATCCTGGCGTATGAAATCAAATGGGCTTAAGGAAGCATCACTAGGAACAAAGCTAGTGGAGGCCAGTGAAATTCCAGATGATGAAATTCCAGTTGAGCTATTTCAAATCCTAAAAGACGATGCTGTTAAAGTGCTTTACTCAATATGCTAGCAAATTTGTAAAACTCAGCAGTGGCCACAGGACTGGAAAAGGTCAGTTTTCATTCTGCTACCAAAGGAGGTCAATGCCAAACAATGTTCAAACTACCACACAATTGTACTAATCTCACATGCTAAAAAGGTCATGCTAAAAAAATCCTCCGAGTTAGGTTTCAATAGTATATGAACCAAGAACTTCCAAATGTACAAGCTGGATTGAGAAAAGGCAGAGGAACCAGGCATCAAATTGCCAACATCCACTGGATCATAGAAAAAGCAAAAGGATTCCAGAAAAACATCTACTTCTGTGGAGTTGACAATGCTAAAGCCTTTGGCTATGTGGAGCACAACAAAGAGTGGAAAATTCTTAAAGAGATGGAAATACCAGAAGACCTTACTTGCCTCCTGAGAAACCTGTAGGTAGGTCAGGAAGCAACAGCTAAAACTGAACATGGAACAACAGACATTCAACATTGAGAAAGGAGCACATCAAGGCTGCATATCGTCACCCTGTTTATTTAACTTACACGCAGAGCACATCATATGAAATGCCAGGCTGGAGGAAGCACAAGCTGGAATCAAGATTGTCATGAGAAATATCAATAACGTCGGACATGCAGTTGACACCACCCTTATGGCAGAAAGCGAAGAACTAAAGAGTCTCTTGATGAAGCTGAAACAGGAAAGTGAAAATGCTGGCTTAAGTCTCAATGTTTAGAAAACTAAGATCATGGCATCCGGTCTCATCACTTCGTGGCATATAGATGGGCGAAAAATGGAAACAGTAACAGAATTTATTTTCTTGGGCTACAAAATCACTGCAGATGGTGACTGCAGCCATGAAATATAAAGATGCTTGCTCTTTGGAAGAAAAGCTATGACAAAACTAGACAGCGTATTAAAAAGAAGAGACATTACTTTGCTAACAAAGGTCCATATAGTCAAAGCTATGGTTTTTCCAGGAGTCATTTATGAATGTGAGAGTTCGACCATAAAGAATGCTGGGCACCAAAGAATTGATGTTTTGAATTGTGGTGTTGGAGAAGACTCTTGAGAGTCCCTTGGACTGCAAGGAGATAAAACCAGTCAATCCTAAAGAAACTCAATCCTGAATATTCATTGGAAGGACTATGCTGAAGCTGAGTCTCCAATACTTTGTCCACCTGATGACAAGAGTTGACTCATTGGAAAAGACCCTGATGCTGGGAAAGATAGAAGGCAGAAGGAAAGGGGGATGCCAGAGGATGTGATGGCTTGATGGCATCACTGACCAAATGGACATAAGTTTGAGCAAGCTCCAGGAGACAGTGAAGGACATGGAAGCCTGACATGCTGCAGTCCATGGGGATGCAAAAAGTCAGACACAGCTTAGAGACTGAAAAACACCAACATTAGAAGCCAAACCATTAGACCAACTGGAATCTAAGAGATAATGATGTTGAAGTTTTCTGACCTTGAAGACTTCAATCAACTAAAACTTAGACTCTGCCTACTGTCCAATAGGCAATCACCCTTAGCTTAAAACTTCCCATTTTGCTGTTCATGGAAAGACCACTTTAGGAAAGATCCCCAGTGTTCTCCTTACTTGCTGCAGGTAATAAATCCTTCCTTCACCCAATCTTCAGCTTGGTTGTGTCTTTTGGCTGAAAACCCACCAAGATGTTAACCCAGTTTGAGGGTAAGAATAGTTCCAAGATTTGCAGAACAAATCACTCTTCAATATACCAAATATTTCAGATTATCATGGGTTATTGGCATTTTAATTAAGCTTCCCATTCAGAAGGTGAATACTGGAGTGTGCTGCCATGCCCTCCTCCAGGGAATCTTCTTGATCCAGAACCTGCATCTCTTATGTCTCCTGCACTGACAGGCAGGTTCTTTACCATTAAGAAAGGGGAAGCATGCTGGATCATATGCTATCTCTCTTTTTTATTTTTTAAGGAATCTCCATACTCTTCTCCATAGTGGCTGTATCAATTTTTACATTCTACCAACAGTGTAGTAGCATTCCCTTTTCTCCACATCCTCTCCAGCATTTATTGTTTGTAGACTTTTGAACAGGGACTTTCTGACTAGTGTGGGGTGATGTCTCATTGTAGTTTTGATTTGTATTTCTTTAAAGTTGCAAATTTCAAAGATGTTGAGCTTTCCATGTGTTTACTGTCCATCTGTGTATCTTCTTTGGAGAAATTTAGAACTTCTAAATTTAGAACTTCTGCCCTTTAATTGGGTTGTTCATTTTTTTTATATCGAGCTGCATGAGTTGTTTGCATATTTTGGAGATTACTCCCTTGTCCATTGCTTCCTTTGCAAATATTTTCTCTCATTTTGAGGGTTGTCATTTTATTTTGTTTTGTTTATGGTTTCCTTTGCAATGCAAAAGCTTTAATTAGGTCCTGTTTGTTTATTTTTGTTTTTATTTTTATTTAGGAGGTGGATTGAAAAAGATCTTGCTGTGATTTGCATCAAAGACTGTTTTGCCTATGTTTTCCTCTAAGGGTTTTGCTGTACCCAGCTTACAGTTAAGTCTTTAATCTATTTTGATTTTATTTTCGTGTATGGGGTTAGGGAGTGTTCTAATTTCATTTGTTTACTTGTAGTTGTCCAGTTTTCCCAGCACCACTTATTGAAGAGGCTGTCTTTTCTCCCTTGGAAGGTAGGGAGAGTTTATAAAAAGTTATAGAAAAAGAATCTAAAATTCTACAAAGCTCTAATTTCTCCAGGAGAGATAATTCAGAGACCTTTCGTTGGTCACAAATTCATATTGCCTTTCCCATTTAAAGAGCATTTCCAAACCTCCCTTCTAGCACTTTATATTATTTTTCCTCTATAAAAAATACCAACACATGTAACTTAACGTTGGTTGCTTCCTAGTGGATGTAGTTGTGTTGTTAAACTATCTAGCAATTACATCATTCTTGTAATGTTTACATTCCCTACAGATCTTGGAAATAGGTACGTGATCAGATTAATGTACTCCTCTCTCCAGGTGCCTTTGGGAAATAATTCTATCTGGAACCTTGACTTTAAGGAGGAGCACCTGAATTCATCTTATTTCTTTTTGGCTTTGAGTTTCCTATCTTAAGCCTGACAATCTGATGTACAAGAGGAAAGTATTGCTTAACCATGTTATGCCCAAGTACAGTTCAGAGTCTCTAAAACAAGCTATTCTTTTGTGAAACATACAGAACATAGCCTTTTCTGATGTATGAGGTACGTGTGGCCTACTGTGAGTTTTGCAGAAGCTTGTCAGGGCACTAGTCCAACAACCTGGGCTCCAGAATGGTCTCTAAGGCTCACTGATTGTGTGGCCTTGAATTATTCACTTATATATCAACTTTACTTTTCTTCTTATAATGAGCAATAGCATTGCTATCTTATGGTATTTTTGAAAAATTCAAATGAGATAAAGAATATATCAATATATGCTTTTTAAATGGTTAAGTATTATTCAAGGTTAAGTCTATAGGTCTTTGTGAACCTCATTTTCTGCCATTTATTAATATGCAGTCTAGCGATCCAATGGTACAGTGAAAAGACTGGACTTCAGTTTCTCATACTAATACCCATGGGTTTAAATATCAAGCCTACTACTCCACAGTTATCTAATTTTGGGTAAATTTCTCAAAATCTTTGAAAAGCAGTTTTATCATTTATTAAGCGGGACAAATAATGTCTTTCGTTTAGTACTCATTCATCTACCATTAACAATTCCCCTATGGGACCTGGATCAGGAAGATCCGCTGGAGAAGGAAATAGCAACCCGCCCCAGCATTCTTGCCTGGGAAACCCCATGGACAGAGGAGCCTGGAGGGCTACAGTCCCCAGGGTTGCAGAGTCGGTCACAACTGAGTGACTGAGCATGGACATGATCTGGGACTTCCCTGGTGATCTGATAGTTAAGTATCCTCCTTGCAATGTAGGGGACGTGGGTTCAATTCCCGGTTGGGGAACTACATCCCACCTGCCACAGGGCAGCTAAGCCAGGGTCCTACAACAAGATAGCAGGCATGACACAACTCCCGAGCCCACAGACAGCAAAGAAGATCTCATGTTTCACAACCGAGACCCAATGCAGCCAAATAATATTTTTTAATTCCCTCTATTTTTCTTCGATTGCACTCCTCCACCAAAATATGCAATGCAAACACACCTTGCCTTTTCTAGAGACTGCAATTTAGAAACTTAGGAGCACTCAGAAAAGTTCTTGGAGACTTGCAGGGAAAGGTAATGACTTGGAAAATAAGGTATGTGAAGGAAGTTTCAAGGAACTAGATCATTTGAAACTGCAGTAAACTAAGGGGTGGGTGTGGGGGTGAAAGTGTCTCTGTGGAAATAAAGATAAGGAGACGGAATGATGATCATCTCCTTCCACCCATGAAGACGAGAGAAAAGGAGTAAGGGACAGAGACTGCAACTGTATGATTTTCTGGTTACGGATGGTGAGCAGAACATAGGCATTAATTCTCAGCTTCTCCCCAAATCCACTCTAAGCACTATAAGGACAGTATGATACATACATTTCTTCTTTGAAAGGCAACCGTCCATTAAGAAAAAGAGAATGAGAGGTAACAAAATCAAAACTCGGGAAGCTGGAAAGCCTGTAGACAAGTGGTAATTGATGAGCTGACTGAAGAGGCTGACCCCTAAGCTGGCAGTAGGAAGCACTAATAAATAACCTAGACTCCCTAACTCCCTGTGGCCCATTAAACCTCTGAGGTTTAATGCAGGGATGAAACCCCAGAAAAAAGGCTGAAAGTCTGTTAGAGTCTCCCATGGCCATCATAGACTAGCAACTTCCCTTTCTCTTCATGCGGAAGCCTGGAGGGTTATTATTTTACAGTATAAATGGAAAGCATCTGTGCTGAGAGACACCAGACACAGTGGATCATGGCGTACCAACTAAACTGAGGGATTCCATGACTGAGTGCTCATGGCTTGGAAAACAGGAAGTGTGAACCAAGTTTACAGTCGAATGAACTAAACTATTGATATTGTCCAACTTTCTTCCCCAACTTGGCTACCGGGCAGGGCGATCTTATAACTTACCATCCAGACCAGGGCTCTCATCCTCTGCCACCTCCTTCTCCTTTTGCCTTCAATATTTCCCAGCGTTAAGGTCTTTTCCAATGAACTGGCTCTTTGCATCAGGGGGCAGAGGATGAGATGGTTAGAGAGCATCACTGACTCAGTGGACATGAATTTGAGCAAATTCTGGGAGACAGTGGAGGACAGAGGAGCCTGGCGTGCTGCAGTCCATGGGGTCACTAAGAGTTGGACACAACTTAGTGATTGAATAACAGCAGCCAGGCCTCTATTCATATTTATCTACTTTGGAGCATTGTTTAAGTTAGTAAGTCCTTTGCATATGAATCTTTAAGTTGCGAGCTTTCAAAGATGCAAATATGCATTCACATGTCCAGTCACATAAGTTAGTCACATGTGCATTGTCACACATGTGCATCCCCTACAAGTGGTTGTGTCTTTGTGTTCTGTACAGTACTATGCAGGGTACAGTAGGACAGTATATTTATTTTGGGTCCAAGATGTCCTCAAGCAAGAATAAAAGAAACAGTGATGTAGCTGGTACTGCTAAACAGTCAAGAGGCAGGAAATGGTGAGATGATGCAGGAAATGGCAAGGGGATTCTCTTTATTTGAGGAAGTACTGTTAGTTTTTGAGGCAGGGGACTCTAATGTAAAACAGTACAAAAAGGTGGCAATAGCCGTTTCAGAATACAATCCAGCGTTACCATGTCATCTATAATGAGGGGAAAAAAAAAAAAGAGCTACTGCACAGACATCACTGGATTGTTTTTGCCAGAGAGTTACAGAACTGAATCCAGGCAAGGACCAGAACCTGTGCCATCAACATCAGGTGTGAGTGAAATCACAGCTTGTCTTCCATCTCCTATTGCTGCCGATTTTTCAGCTGTACCATCTCCCACCTCGTCTACCCCTCCAGTCAGGAACTCTGCTTGGTGGCTCACTGGATGCCTGCCCCTGTATGCCAGCTCTTCTAACTGCACTACTGTATTTTTCAAGGTTCTGTACTATAAGATTGAAAATGTTTTCTTTATTTTTTTTATGCATTACTTATGTGAAAAGTATTATAAACTATTACAGTACAGTACTATATAGCCTGTTGTGTTAGTTGGGTGCCTCGGCTAACTTTGTTGAACTTACAGACAAATTGGACTTAACCAATGTGTTCTCAAAACAGAATACATTGGTATGTAGGGGGCTTACTGTAGACAATTCCCAGGCAAACTGAGGGTTATGGAGTTATAAGCTTATTCCTAGAACTCTATCAGTCAGACATAAACTCCCCAGAGAACAGTTAGAAAAGCCTTCCCTGAGCAACCCTGAAGAATTCAAGAAAAAAGTCATAAAGAGGCTGACACCCAAGATTTCCAAAAGAAATAACATCCTCAGTTAACTCTGCAGTGAAGACCATATTCAACATGTTCCAGCCAGGAATAGCATTTACAGAGCCAGATAATGTCAAATCTAAATAATGATCTTGCTACAATTATAATTTTTAAATATTTGGAGACATGGAAGTGTGCATATTAGGAGTAGCATTGGGAAAGTTCTAAAATAAAATCTTGATCCTCTACAGGGAGAAGTTAATAAAACATAAAAATTAAAGATAAAATCTCAGAAGATAAGCATGCCATTTAAAAATGTGGATAAAAGTTTTGAAAAATGGTTAGGGTGCTGGCTGCTACTTTTCTTTTTCTAATAACAAGTATGGTGTGCTATTTGACCTTTTAACCAAGCCTTGGAAAAATATGGCATACAGGCCAAATCTGTCTGGTGGTCTGCTTCATTAAAAAAGCAGCAGCAGCTTTTAGGGATACACACACACTCATTCATTTCTGTAATTCTATGGCTATTTATACAGTACGACTGTGCCACTGAATAGTTACAACAGAGACCTTATGACCCACATAGCCTAAAATATTTATTATCTGTAACTATAGGGAAAAAAAATGTCTGCTGACCTCTTGAAACTATGAATGTGGATAGTTGTCAAAAAAAAAATTAGAAACATGGTGATGTCGAATACATGCCAACAATGAATGCTTCTATTCACTAGAATGATAAGTTGATCAAAATTAAGGGCTCTCATTCTTGGAGTTGATAGTCCACTGGCAGAAATAATTCCCTCTTCTGAATTATTATGGAATATCCTGGTTGAGGGCTTCCCAGTAGTCAAGAATCCGCCTGTCATGCAGGAGTCATAGGCTCAATCCCTGGGTTGAGATGATGCCCCTGGAGAAGGAAATGGCAACCCATTCCAGTATTCTTGTCTGGAGAACCCCATGGACGGAGGAGCCTGGCAGGCTACAGTCCACAGGGTAACAAAAGAGTCAGATAGGACTTGGCAACTGAACAACATCCTAGTTGAAGCAAGGATGTTAAAACAGTTGGTGTATAAAGAGAGTGACAGTCTGTGCTCTTCAGATTATGTTCAGAAAAAAAATTATTATCCTTTTTTTTAACTTCATATATTCAACATTTTTGCTCTATCATCTGTTTGATTCAAAATATACAATACAGTTCAGTTCAGTCACTCAGTTGTGTCCAACTCTTTGCCACCCCATGAACTGCAGCAGGCCAGGCTTTCCTGTCTTTCACCAACTCCCAAAGCTTTCTCAAACTCATGTCCATCGCGTCGGTGATGCCATCCAACCATCTCATCCTCTGTCATCTCCTTCTCCTCCCACCTTCAACCTTTCCCAGTATCAGGGTCTTTTCCAATGAGTCGGTTCTTCGCATAAGATAGCCAAAGTATTGGAGTTACAGCTTCAACATCAGTCCTTCCAATGAATATTCAGGACTGATCTCCTTTAGGATGGACTGGTTGGATCTCCGTGCAGTCCAAGGGACTCTCTAGAGTCTTCTCCAACACCACAGTTCAAAAGCATCAATTCTTTGGTGCTCAGCTTTCTTTTTAGTCCAACTCTCACATCCATACATAACTAAAACATTTTATAAGTAACAGCATCTGTGCACCCACCTACAAGGTCTACTAGTAATAATGAAATAGGAGGTAAAAGTATTTCTGGAATTGTGGTTGTCAGAGCTGGGAATAGTTCTCTCTCAATGACAGAGCCCAGCACTCATTATGAGCCTCAGAATTTAAGTGTCTCCCTTGGGGAAAATCCTGCATGGTATTCTATCAGTATTTTTCTTGTTCAATTGCTTTCACATTGCATTACCTAACCATATTGCACTATTTCTTGGTGTCATGTTCGTTAATATGCTTCCTAATAAACTGCTCAATTTTTGATCACACAGGAAGTAACACCTTAAGAGAACAACAGATTTCCATTCCTTACCTCTACCTAAGGTATCAAATATCAATTGTATTAGAAGTGAATATACTAATCAAAACTGTTGGGTTTGAAAATAATTTTTTCAGACCAACTGAAACCAATACTTTCAGGGTAAATAAGCCCTTTCCTATCAACATTTATTATTGATTCTTTGACTCAAAATTAAATTGAAATAGAATGAGTAGCAATATCTTCATCACTGCAAAATAACATAAGTAGTTTAACAATCATGAACAGGTAGTGTCCTCTCAATAAAACAGTCTAATAATACAATTTTCCTTTTCTGAGACCAAAGTCTGGCATTAGCTAAAGTCTATGGATTGCACTTAATACCATGTGAGTGAGTGCACGCTCAGTCATGACCAACTCTTTGTGACCCCACAGACTATAGCCCGTCAGGCTCCTATGTCCATGGGATTTCCCAGGCAAGAATACTGGAATGGGTTGCCATTTCTTCCTCTAAGGGATCTTTCTGACCCAGGGATCAAACCCACATCTCCTGGGGTTCCTGCATTGGCCGTGGGATTCTTTACCACTCTGCCGCCTGGGAAGTTCACATAATATCATAGATTCTCTAAACTCCCTCCAAGAAGGTGTAGTAAGGGATTGCTTTAGGTGTACTTGTATCAGAAAAAAAAAAAAGCCAAGAAAAATACAATAACAACCCTTTTGATGTGGGAGTTGTAATTATTCTGGATCTGGCAAGATCATTATTCTTTGCTAGCGTGTGGAGAGGACTGAAACTCAAATACACATAAAGGGGAAAAACCTGGGAGGTCGGGGATCAGAGTAAGATTGGTCTTTCAGCTCACAGTCAAGCATGTGCCCACAGGGAACTTAAAGGTACTTACTGAGACCAATCAAAGTGTCTAACACTTAGTAGGGGCTCAGTACCTACTGAATGCATGAATAAATGAATGACTGTATCTATGTACATCCATAAGGATAACTGAATAGACAAGGGAAGAAATGCAACAAGCTAGAGAATCAAACTTAAAGTTACAAGAAAGACAGCATGTGTGCAATGAGCTAAGGGCTAAAAATGATGTGATTCACATAATCCTCATGTAATTTTCTTTGTCTGGCACTCAGAATTTACCTATTATAATGATGAATGATATATATTTTATGGGGAAGTATAATCATACAAAGATAGCAAGTAGCTATTTTTTTAAGTTTCAGATATATATGAATTGTCCTTTAAAGATAAGTTGCAATTAATAACAAGGTTGGTGTCAAATGGCTCAAACTGTCAATATACATAAGTTAATGGAAATGAATATTGCTCTCAGAACAAAAGCAAAATGATGTTCATATAACATGAACACACATAGATAGACCCACATTCTCAAGCTCTTACTATCATAAGAGTTCATGAAAACCTTGGAATAATATCACCACACTTGAGAGAATAGTATTTCACTGGGTGAAGAGAGGAGAGATAATCATGGAGGAAATATTTACTCTGTGTCAGATACTGGGATAGACATCCCAGTGGGTTCTGGGGTAAGGGTGAGGATTATACATTATTCTAAGGCTTGGCTTCTGCTCTTAAGGAACCTACAATCTACTCAGAGAGAGAAAATACACTTAGAATTAGTGCAATCCCAAATTAGGGGAGACATATGCTACCATGCATCAGGCATAAATTTACTAATGTTTGTTGTGAAGGAGAAGAGTGTGCTGGTTTTGCATGACATCTAATTTCCCAGATATGGAAAGTTCAAGATCACAAAGATGGATCAGAACAGGCATTAGAATGTGTCTCTTAACTCCGAATGGTCTGCTTTCCTCAAGCTACTGGGTGAAAGAACAGGTAGGTATTGTAAAGGTGATGACAGAGCTCTGCCTTTAGCTTACTATTTCCTCTGTGGCATTTAATATGAAGACACACATAACGTAAAGTCCCATCATTTTCCTGAATGAAAGGACAGAATAGTCAAAATATGACCAAAAGTTTATAAGTAAAAATAAATACTACATTGCTTTAGTGACTAAAAATTTATCCTTTGGAGTCTACAGTATTTCTTTCTATACCTCCTCCAGTTCCCATAATAACAGTCTGAGTTCAGGATGCTATTCTGCCCACTTTACAGATGAGAAAGCCAATGTTCAAAAAATCAAAGTAGTGAAGCAGACAGCCAACACTGAAAATCATCTCTGCAGCAGAGACCACAGGGCTGATGAAAGCAGCGTCTGGTGAAATAAAGAAGCATGATTGGGTGAGAAGACTAAGCTAAGGCAAGGTGGAGGTAACTTTCAAATCAAGTCAAGATTTTTGCCCTCAAAACAGAAGTAAAACAATCATCTTTGTGTAAACTCATGGAACAATACATGAATCCAGAATCTCCCCAATCTTATCAGTTCAATTTAAATGATAGTTAAGTAGGGATTTCCTTGATGGTCCATTAGTTAGTGTTTCCCCTCTTTCACTGCAGGGGGTGTGGGCTCCATTCCTGGTTGGGGAACTATGCCACATGATGGACTGTGCACTCAAAAAAAAAGGAATCTATTTAGTCTATTTAAACAACAGTAATTGCATTACTGAAAGAAGAAGAAGGAAGAAGGGAAGGAACAGAAAGAGAAGGCAGGGGGCAGGGGGACTAGTCATCAGAAAATAAATAGCAACTTTATATTTTTCTCAGCATAATGGTATATGTAAGGCGTTCAACTATTAAGCCAGGTCCAGGATTCTAGATTAGGTTTGCCCTGATTCAGAGAAGAGTAGTAACCTTCTTATTCATATATTCCCAACTGAGTTACAATTACAGCTAGGGACTCTGCAAAATTTCCCCACTAGCTTTTGACATCACCAGCCTTCCTGAAAATACCATTTCATTATTGTTGCCAGAAGCAGTGGGGTAGCAGGCATAAGTTTATTTTTAAAATTATTATGTCTGTCAACAGTTGATTGTCCTTTTACGTGACTCCCAAGGTTTAGCATATAAGATCCAATATCTAAGAAAATCAATTGCTTTGCTTAGTTATATCACAGAATGGCAGAGAGAAAGAGTTAAACAAAATGCTGACAAACCTTATTATTCATGAACTATAACATCAATAATAATATTTCATGGGAACAGAGGGTTATCATAAATTTATCACCACCATTAACAATAAAGAGTGAAATTATATAAATAGACTTAACATTAGAGAAAATTATCAGATGTAATACTTATTTTAATTAGCCAAGAATGTATAACCTCTCACAGAGGGTTTGGATGCCTGACACTTTAAAACTTTTCTGAGATATAGTATGTTTCATGGCTCCATGGCAAGACTTATCAATATCTGCAATTCTTGAGGATAAAAAAAGGCTTTTTCACTGTGCTCCCTTTCTGTTTGACAGAGCTTTATGACTATAGCTATACATAAACCCAAGTAAGTAAGTAACCCTGACCCTACCACTCTTATTATTGGGGGAAAAAATTTGCTTAAAGGGGAAAAAAAGCAATACAAAACTTTGAAATTCCTATGTATTTTAATTATTCACAATATGTGACAGAGCAATTGGAATGGGAGGAAAAGAGACAAAATTAAGTAACAATGAAAGGTGATTAGGTGTCCTTTTAATACTCTACTGGTTCTCTTGTGATTCATTGTTAGAGACAGAGGTGCATAAGAAAAAATTTTATCTTGATTTAAAAATTTTCTTGATGTAATTTGAATCTCTTCTTTTAAGCCCCACATAGCAAAATGCAAATGCCTGACCTCTTGGTGCCAAAATCAACTTCCCTATCAGTGGCTTGTAAGAACAAGTCTTTCTCTTGTCTTCCCTGTGCTTAATAATGATCTAATTTAGGCAAGTGCATGACTGAATGAAAAATGATTGATATGAAATATATACCAATGTTTGTGTTGGTTCAAGGAGAGTTTCACCTCTTGGGAAAGAAAGTGGATTACCATTTCTACTCAACAGTGTTAAGTACTACAAAGCAATATATAAAATAGTTCAGTAAACAATTCACAGAGGCTAATCCACTCATCACGGAGAAGGCAATGGCACCCCACTCCAGTACTCTTGCCTGGAAAATCCCATGGACGGAGGGGCCTGGTGGGCTGCAGTCCATGGGGTCGCTAAGAGTCGGATACGACTGAGCGACTTCACTTTCACTTTTCATTTTCATGCATTGGAGAAGGAAATGGCAACCCACTCCAGTGTTCTTTCCTGGGAGACTCATGAACAGAGGAGCCTGGAAGGCTATCCATGGGGTCACAAAGAGTAAGACACGACTTAGCGACTAAACAACAACAATTGATAGACTCTTTCAAATGACATTGATATTGGTCTGTATGGCAATTCATAAAGGAACCAGTTACTAGATGCTACCACACCCAAAAGTTTCTTGAGGTTTCTTTTTTCCTCTCCCAGCTAATAAGTAGAACAAACACTTTGGACACAATAAAGAAGGTGGACAACTTCTGAGCCATATAAACATAGTTCCAAATATACTCTGACTTTAGGGAAGTAACAGTCACTCAAACCTCAGCTTCCTCACCAAAAAAGGGGAATCCTATTATTAATAATATCTTTTTTTTTTTTTTTTGGCAGGGCTGCTATAAATTCAAGCAAGAAAGTTAAAAGTCCCAGCAGTAAATGATAGCAACAGTGCAGCTATTTTCTAAGACCCACTGCTACCAAAACAGCTCTACTTTTGAAGTCTGCCAAAAAGTCTTCTTGAATGATTTGTATAACTGTGTCAATTTTTTGTGGTCATGAAATGGGTACAGCTATATAATATAATGTATTTGTTTTAAATACAGTACTTAGAACTCCAGAACTGCTTTGCTCACTGTGTGATCGTAGGTAAGTTGCATAACCGCCTGAGTCTAGTTTCTTTATTAGTTTGGCCAAAAGGTTCACTCCTGTTTTTCCATAACATCTTACAGAAAAACCTAAGGGAACTTTCTGGGAAGCCCAATAGAAAAGATGGGTAATAATAGTACTACCTTAACTGGGTACTACTGTCTGAATAAAATAATGATTCAAGGCCTAGAATAGTGGAAGGACTTAATGATTTTAGTTATTCTCTTTAGTATAATGAGTAGTTATATAAAAAAAAAATTCAAACACTCCCTTCCATGAATTGGATTGTTTAAGCATTTCACCCATCCTGCTTGCAGCCACTACATCATTCTAAGACTGCTTCAGGCTCCCCTCACTGTGACTGCAGACAAATGTTTACTTTTTCAACTTGTTCTGTGCCAATGCTGAATGCTTGGCTGCACCGTCGCTAGTCGTGTCCGACTCTCTCGTGACCCTGGGGACTGTAGCCCACCAGGCTCCTCTGTCCCTGGGATTCTCCAGCAAGATTACTGAGTGGGTTGCCATTCCTTCTCCAGTGGGTCTTCCTGATCCAGGGATCAAACCTGGGTCTCCTGCAGTGCAGGCAGATTCTTTACCATGTGAGCCCCCAGGAAGGTTCCTCTGGCTGCAATACATGATGTCAAATTTCTTAGGTCTTCGTGGTGGTTTTATATAAGGTGGGGTTAATGCCATTCTCTTAACAAGCCCCAGGCTTGCTGGAGGCCTGCCACATGTTGCCCCCTTAATTTCAGCCTTCCCCACAATGTGCATTGTCCATGGTCACTACTTGGAAATGGAACATTTCCCAGCTGAACATTAGATAAGACCTCAGCCCAGCAGGCACCTTGATGCAGCCTTGTGTGAATGTAGACAACTTTTAAACCAGATAAACACAGCTCCAAATGTACTTTGTGACCTTAAGGAAGGGATTCCCTCTCAAACCTCAGCAGTCAACCTAGCTAAGCTCTCTGGATTTTCAGTCTAAAGATAATAAAATGTGCCCCATTTTAAGCCACTATATCTGTAGTAATATTGTTGTGAAGCAGTAGATAACTGACAAAGTGCCATAAATTATACTATACTTGAGATAATATTTGTATGCTTACTTAGAGTAATCAGACTGTACTTACAGGAAATAATTTATTAAGTTTATCACATCACTTTGTATAGTACTGGGTTGGTCAAAGGGTTGATTCAGGTTTTTTGAAAAAATCTTGTGGAAAAACCCAAACAAACTTTTTGGCCAATCCGATACTTAATGCACACTATTACTTTTATTCCCTAGATTAAAAATTGGCTCTGACTCTCATAATCCCTCCCACATCCCTACTAGTAATAAACAATTTTGTTCTACAAATATCACTTACACTATATACCAACAAATCATACTTGCTTAATAACCATGGGCTTCCCTGGTGGCAGAGATGGTAAAGAATCTGCCTGCAATGCAAGAGACCTGGGTTTGATAACTGGGTCAGGAAGAACCCATGAAGAAGGGAATGGCTACTGCTTCAATATTCTTGCCTAGAAAATTCCATGAACAGAGGAGCCTGGCAGAAGTCCACAGAGTGGCAAAGAAATGGATATGACTGAGGAACTAACACTGAACTCTCGGTAGCTAGTTTCACTTCAGTTCAGTTGAGTTGCTCACTTGTGTCAGACTATTTGCTGCCCCATGGCTTGCAGCACACCAGGCTTCCCTGTCCCTCACCAACTCTCAGAGCTTACTCAAACTCATGTCTATAATGTTGGTGATGCCATCCAACCATCTCATGTTGTGTCATCCCCTTCTCCTCTCGCCTTCAATCTTTCCCAGCATAAGGGTCTTTTCAAGTGAGTCAGTTCTTTGCATCAGGTGGCCAAAGTATTGGAGTTTTAGCTTCAGCATCAGTCCTTCCAATAAATATTCAGGACTGATTTCCTTTAGGATGGACTTTCTGGATCTCCTTGTAGTCCAAGTGACTCTCAAGAGTCTTTTCCAATGCCACAGTTCAAAAGCATCAATTCTCTGGCACTCAGCTTTCTTTATAGTCCAACTCTCACATCCATACATGACTACTGGAAAAACCACAGCTTTAGACCAACCATTGTTGGCAAAGTAATGTCTCTGCTTTTTAGTATGCTGTCTAGGTTTGTCATAGTTTTTTCTTCCAAGGAGCAAGCATCTTTTAATTTCATGGCTGCAGTCACCATCTGCATTGATTTTGGAGTTCAAAAAATTAAAGTCTGTCACTGCTTCCCCTGTTTCCCCATCTACTTGCCATGAAGTGATGGGACCAGATGCCATGATCTTAGTTTTTTGAATGTTGAGTTTTAAGCCAACTTTTTCACTCTCCTCTTTCACTTTCATCAAGAGGCTCTTTAGTTCTTCTTTGCTTTCTTCCATAAGGGTGGTGGCATCTGCATATCTGAGGTTATTGATATTTCTCCCAGCAATCTTGATTCCAGTTTGTGCTTCTTCCAGCCCAGCATTTCTCATGATGTACTCTGCATATAAGTTAAATAAGCAGGGGGACAATATACAGCCTTGAAATACTCCTTTCCCTATTTGGAACCAGTCTGTTGTTCCATGTCCAGTTTTAACTGTTGTTTCCTGATCAGCATACAGATTTCTCAGCAGGCAAGTCAGGTGATCTGGTATTTCCATCTCCTTATGAATTTTCCACAGTTTGTTGTGATCCACACAGTCAAGGTGTTGGCATAGTCAATAAAGTAGATGTTTTTCTGGGACTCTCTCGCTTTTTTGATGATCCAACAGATTTGGCAACTTGATCTCTGGTTCTTCTGCCTGTTCTTAAATCCAGCTTGAACATCTGGAAATTCATGGTTCACGTACTGTTGAAGCCTGGCTTGGAGGATTTTGAGCATTACTTTGCTACCGTGTGAGATGAGTGCATTTTTTTGGTAGTTATAGCATTCTTTGGCATTGCCTTTCTTTGGGATTGGAATGAAAACTGACCTTTTTCAGTCCTGTGGCCACTGCTAAGTTTTCCAAACTTGCTGGCATATTGAGTGCAGCACTTTCACAGCATCATCTTTTAGGATTTGAAATAGCTCAACTGGAATTCCTTCACCTCCACTAGCTTTGTTCATAGTGAGGCTTCCTCCAAGGCCCACTTGACTTCGCATTCCAGGATGTCTGGTTCTAGGTGAGTGATCACACCATTGTGTGGGTTATCTGGGTCATGAAGATCTTTTTTGTACAGTTCTTCTGTGTATTCTTGCCACCTCTTCCTAATATCCTCTGCTCCTGTTAGGTCCATACCATTTCTGTCCTTTATTGAGCCCATCTTTGCATGAAATGTTCCCTTGGTATCTCTAATTTTTCTTAAAGGGATCTCTAGTCTTTCCCATTCTGTTGTTTTCCTCCAATTCTTTGCATACATCACTGAGGAAGGCTTTCTTAACTCTCCTTGCTATTCTTTGGAACTCTGCATTCAAATGCATATATCTTTCCTTTTCTCCTTTGCCTTTCACGTCTTTTCTTTTCTCAGCTATTTGTAAGGCCTCTTCAGACAACCATTTTGCCTTTTGTATTATTTTTTCTCGGGGATGGTCTTGATCACTGCCTCCTGTACAATGTCATGAACCTCCATCCATATTTTTTCAGGTACTCTATCAAATTCAATCCCCTGAATCTATGTGTCACTTTCACTGTATAATGTAAGGGATATGATTTAGGTCACACCTGAATGGTCTAGTGGTTTTCCTTGGTTAGTTGATGGTATTCTTGCCTAGAGAATCTCCACGGACAGAGGAGTCTGGCAGGTACAGACCATGGGGTCGCAAAGAGTTGGACACGACCGAGGGACTACGCATGGCACACGCATACTATGAAAGACTATTATAAAGCTCACATGACATTTATTTTTTGTATACTCACAGACACAGAAGTAAAACCATAGAAAGAAAAAAAGAAGGTGAAGTACCCATAGCTATGTGTATGCGGGAAACTTCCAGTCTGAAAAAGGAAAACATCTTCTATCTACTAACTATGGTCTGGGCAGGGTTAATCATGGCCGAGGTGTAGACAGTAAATTTTCTCTTTTTTAATCCAAAGGGAACATACTTTGGGGCCAAGTTAATAGTTAGGCTAATAGTTCTGGGCAGCTGTTAGAGGTTTAAGCCTGATGATATCTTCGGGGCAAATCATAAAACAATATCTAAGTGATTCCTCCAGAAGTACTTTCAAATTAACTAAGCCCAGTGACCACAGGGCTGATTTTTTAATGGCCAAATTACCATGAGTAAGATCCAAAATATCTGAGAAAAATACAAGTGGGCAGCGCTGAGGAAGTGGCACTGGCTCTTCAGTGTTTTTTTTCCCCCTCTTAAGGAATGTGTTCATATCTCCAGGTGCTTTGGTTTTGTTCATCTTTCATCTAAATTGCCTTGCCTAGAGCCAGAACACACCCAGACTGAGAGTTCAAGCCACAGGGAGACGAAGGTGGTGACCCTGTCTATGATTTCAAGGAAAAGACCGAAAGGGAGAAGGGAGCAGTTTATTAAAACTTGAACTAGAAGGAGAGCAAAAGTGCCAATCTAATTAGTGTTTAATGACTGGGCTCAAGTCATAACGTCAGCTCTGGACCGCCAGGGAGGAGGCAGTCTGGCTTGGAGAGACAGCACCTGATGAGGGGAGATGACAAGATCCATTGTCCTGGGCTGTCTCTCTTGTGCCAAGTGAGGAAGCTCCAATGCATGCTGATTTTCTTAAGGAAATCATGGAGGAAAGAAAACAGTGACTTTGCCCCCACTCCTCTGCAAACCTGCTCCATGACAACAGTGGCTGAAATTCCCATAGTCTCCTAGGTATCTTTAGCATTAATTTCTATGACCAATATAACTTTTATTCACACCAATTTAAAGCAATATCTCTATGTCCATCCAGAAGAACTGTGGCTGCATCATTTTGGCAGAATTGTAATAACTCACATGTATTAAAAAAAAAAAAGGAAAGCTTTGATTTGAACAAATCTGAGCTCACAAACTGACTTTACAAGTTACTAACTGCATAGCTAAATATATAAACCTGTTTTTATGAAATAACCATTTGGTATGTGGTTGGCTGGATTTCTCTAAGCTTCAGCTATTTCAGCTATCTTTACAATGGAAATATTAACATCTGTCTTTGGGGAATATTGTAAGAATTAGATTTGACAGATGTAAAAGCAACAGCAGAGAGAACCTAAGACATACTAGAAACTCAACCAATGGTAACTTTCCATTATCACCTGGGAAATGTTCAGGGCAAATCATTGCTATGTCCTGAAATTTCTGACATTTTATCATGTACAAAATATCACTCAGTACACACCCCATTGGTAAGTGTCTCCTTGCCTGCAGCAGTCTTATGGGTAACTAGGGTGACTTCTTTGTATTAAAGAAGTCGTGACCTCAGATACTAATATTACACTACATACAAATGAAGAACCGGTATTAGAAAAAGTGGTGTCACTTTAGTGAGAGAACTGGCTTCAGCTGCTCATCAGTCCTCCCAGGGTCTGTGGGCACTTCCTTTGGGAAGACGATGAGGCCAGTTTAGGAAGCAGAGTTTATTCTTGGGACCCGCTTCTCAGACGCCCTTCCACCCCACAGAGGAGACTTTCAATCAAAGTATGAGAAATTGACATCTTTGCCAAATATAAACACACCTCCCCACTGTGGAAAACAGCTAAAGAAACCTGTTTTCTTTTTTTATTTCTTCTTCAGTCCTCAAGACCACCACTCTGACTGTCAAATTGGTATACAGGCCCATTCTCCCTATAATTGATCTCATGGTTGCAGTATCAGTTTTCTCAGGGTGCCCAAACCAATTATCACAGCTTTGATGGCTTAAGAAGATCAGAAATATATTCTCTCACAATTCTAGAAGCACCAGGAGTCTAAAATCAAGGTGTTGGCAGGGCTGATTCCTTCTGAGGGTGTTTTCTGTGCCTCTCTCCTAAATGCTGGTGGCTGCTGGAAATCTCTGGGATTCCTTGGCTTGTAGACAGGTCAGTTCATCTCTGCCCCCATCAGTAAATGGCTTCCCCTTCTCTGTGTCTCTGTATAATACACCTTCCTCTCCTTTCTCTATAAGTCCAGTCATTAGAATTAGGGTCCAAGAGAATTTTCCCGAAATTCTTAATTGCATATGCGAAGACTCTATTGTCAAATAAGGTCACATTCACAGACACCCAAGATTAGGACCAGGGCATGTCATTCTGGTGGACACTATTCAACCCATTATAGCTGGCTCATGTACTAACAACAAAGGTCCCACAGATCTCCTTAATTCTTGTCTTTCCACAGTCCATTCTCCATAAGTAACCTAACCATTTTTACAAGTCTATATTTGATCCCATCATGCTTCCACTCAAATCAGCCCAGAGGATTTCCACTGCAGATCAGACTAAAGCCAACAGCCCTGGTCTGTAGAATAGTCTATAGGACAAACCTCAGCATTTTTCTCCCCAACTTCTTCCTCAACTATCCCTTCCTCAGCTCTCAGATTCTATGTATTCCATAAAGGTATCAAAATTTTTTTTATTGTTTTCATTTTTATTTTTTCTGTTCACAGACTTCGCTTCTCCTATATTGACAACAGCTGGTTCTTGTTATTATTATAGTGTTGTCTTGCACCCTAAACATTTCAGTTCAGATGTCACTTTCATAAAGGAACTGTCCTTCATCAAGCTACCCAAACTGTCTCCTATTCCTCACTGTCACTTTGTCCTAAGACCGGCTTTCATCCTTCAAGGATGCATAACAAACTAAAATTACATTAAAACACATTAGTTTGCTCATTCATTGTCCTCATTCCACTACAATGTAAGCGTCATGATAGCAGGGACTGTTTTGCTAATCACTGTTTCACTATCAGTATTTGAAATTCAGTTGGTGCTCAATTATTTTTTTTTTGCTGTTGAATGAATGAAAGAATGGCGAAGAAAGTCAGAAAGAGGAAACAAATACCATATATTAGCAGATGTATGAGGAATCTAGAAAAATAGTACAGATGATCCTATTTGCAAACCAGAAACAGAGACACAGACATAGAGAACAAATGGATGGACACCAGGAAGGAACACAGAGGGGTGTGGGAGGAACTGGGAGGATGAGATGGACACACCTACAGAGCTGATGCCATAAAAGAAATACTAAGGAAAACCTACTGTGGAAACTGGAAACACAGGAAACTCTGCTTAACGCACTGTGGGGACCTGAAAGGGAAGGAAGTCCAAAAGGGAGAGGAAATATTTATTGTTGTTGTTCAGTTAGTCGTGTCCGACTCTTTGAGACCCTATGGACTGCAGCACGCCAGGCTTCCCTGTCCTTCACCATCTCTCAGAACTTGCTCAAACTCATGTCCATTGAGTTAGTGATATCACCAACCGTCTCATCCTCTGTTGTCCCCTTCTCCTCCCGCCTTCAATCTTTCCCATCACCAAGATCTTTTCTAATGATTCAGCTCTACGCATCAGCTGGTCAAAGTATTGGAGCTTAGCTTCAGCATCAGTCCTTCCAATGAATGTTCAAGACTGATTTCCTTTTGGATGGACTGGTTGGATCTCCTTGCAGTCCAAGGGACCCTCAAGAGTCTTCTCCAACACCACAGTTCAAAAACATCAGTTCTTTGGCACTCAGCCTTGTTTAAACATATATATACATATATCTATGGCTGATTCATTTTGTTGTGCAGTAGAAACTAACACAACATCATAAAGCCACTCAGTTCAGTTCAGTTCAGTCACTCAGTCATGTCCGACTCTTTGCAACTCCATGAATCGCAGCACACCAGGCCTCCCTGTCCATCACCAACTCCAGGAGTTTACTTAAAGCCACTAAACTCCAATAAAACTGATTATTTAAAAAAACATATCATCATCTTGTTTCAAAGGAAAGAGGGACAGAGAGAAAAGAAGTAATGATCATTGTTAAGTCACTACCATGTGTTTAATTATCTTCTTTACATATAGTCATTCTTTTGATTTTCACATCAATCCTATGACCAAGGTTCTATCCTTTCTCTTATGTGTGATGCAGAGATGACTTTCCCAAAGTCACATAAATAGGAAAATAAAGCTTTCACTCAATCCAAATCTTGGCTCTAGGGAACAAGATCTTTCAACCAACTCTACTCCACAGAGAAAGTGTATAAGGAATGTGGAGTTTTAAGTCAGCATGGAAACATACTATAGAAAGTGGACTCATGGTATGGATGCTGTAACTTTCTAAGTGAATTCTTCTCAAGTGTTTGCAAAAAGAACAGTGGTCTACACTGGCCTCTTGGCGATGCTATGAATTCCCGTGGATTTGGGGTGGAGGAAACGCTGGGCTACAGAAGGAGCTAACCAGTGTTTCAGCGAGTTAGCTCAAAATAACTGGGGTGGGTGTTTGCTTTTCACATGGGTAAATTTAATTAGCTTTGTGGGTGGCTCAGAGCTGATACAGACCTCCTCTGGCTGCAGTACAAAATTATCCAGGGCCACATTTAGCATTTCTCAAAACATGCCTCTGATCTCCATCAAACTTGCAGGTGCCTCCATCAGGGGAATTCTGAGCCAGTACGGAGAAAATTAAATTTAAAATAAAGGAATAAAGTATTTCCTCAACTCTATAATCTGCACTTAGAAAATTATCATCTCTTGGTACATACAATTACAATACATTTGAAAAGCCTTTTCAAACCACATTAGTTGCTGTGGTTTGTTAATGAAACACACATACACTCCACAGCAT
Source organism: Odocoileus virginianus (assembly GCF_023699985.2). Classification (NCBI taxonomy): domain Eukaryota; kingdom Metazoa; phylum Chordata; class Mammalia; order Artiodactyla; family Cervidae; genus Odocoileus; species Odocoileus virginianus. The sequence goes on along the minus strand of NC_069683.1, from coordinate 17,818,350 downwards.
TTATAAAAGGGAAAATGTTAAATGCTGAAACAATATTTTAAAGAATTAAAGTGAAACTACTCCCTCAAGTAAAACAGATGCTTTCTCTGTTCCTTGACTTTGAAGAAAGAAGATATGCTCATTACCACTTACCTCTTACCCTACCTGATTTTTGAACGTTTATAGCACACATAATCATAAATGTCAATAAATCTCAGGGCATTTACTTTCTAAATCATTATTTACAAATCAGAAGTATGACTTAGATTATTCCATTCCCAAGCAGATGTGTGTCCAGCTGAATAAAGGGACTAAGGGTTGGGACTTTATGCTCAGTTGCTAAGTTGTGTCCAACTCTTTGCAACCCCATGAACTGAAGTTTGTCATGCTCCTCTGTCCGCGGGATTTCGCAGGCAAGAATACTAGAATGGGGTGTCATTTCCTTGTCCAGGGTATCTTCCTGACCCAGAGATCAAACCCATGCCTCCTGCATTGGCAGGGGGATTCTTTACCACCGTGCCACCTGGGAAGTGGTCAGAAACTCGATGGTTCTAAATGTGAGCATAACACTTGGTTCACACGAATATGTATATATTCAACATTGCTTATTGAGACTTTCTGTGAACTGGTTACTGATCAGACAGTAGAAACAAAGCTTCTGCCTTCCTCGAGCTCATATTCTAGGAATGGAAACAGAATATACATACATACATATATGTATATATATATGTGTGTGTATATATATATATATATATATATAAAATAGGTAGAAAACTAGGCAGTCTAGTGCTATCAAGAAAAAGTAAAGCAGTAATGGAAGGGCAGAGTGATAGCAAGGCATTGATGGACATTTGAACAGAGATCTGGGAAAGTGAGGTGCAACAGAGATCCCCATAATTGAGGGAAGGGCTTTAGAAACGGGGACAGGAAATATGAATGACTTGACATGGTAAAATGGTTTGCACGTCAGGAAACGGCAGGGGGATGAAGAGGCTGGAGACTTGAAAGTAAATGGGAAGAGCGTTGAGAAGAGAGACTGGAGAGGTGGATCATGTCAGATCCACCTAGATCTTAACATGTAACATCTAGAACATGAAAGGCCTGGCTGGGCAGGACGAGGGTCTGGTACTTCCGCCCACCTCTGGAGGAAATCCAGTGGGTGGTTTCTAATGGCTGAGGAACATGATCTAACATTTTTGAAAGCACAGCTGTAACTTCTCTGTGGAGAGTCAACTGAAAAGGATCACGAGCCAAAGATAAAAGCCCGGAAATGTCATTGCTCTGGTCCAGTGGCTGTGACCTGGACAGGGTGGGAGCTCCCAACGTGGCAGTGGGAGCCGTCAGACTGGACCGTGTTTGCTGCTGGAACGATGCGGACAGTGAGCCAAAGGGAGGCACGCTCTCCAGACTTCTGACCAGATGTCTGAAGGAAAGGTAATACCATTTGTCTCAGGGGAGGAATCTGCCACTCTAGTAAAACGAAAAGCAAAAAATAAAGACTGCTTAATGAATGACTGCTTCCTCTCCATTACTATCCTTTCACATACAGAAACAGGACAGAGGCCCATTCCTTTCATCCTCCCTTCTTTCTTTACTTTCTTCCTTCCTGAAAGGGGTGAGGGGAGTATTAAATTAATCACCCTGCTTGCTCAGAATGATTTAAAGGCAGCACCCTGGGAGTATAAAACATATCAGCAGAGTATAAATTAGAAATAGAGTAAAACTGGCCTCTGGCCCTACAGTTCCATGGTTAGGAATTTCTCCCAAGCACAGACACAATGGATTATGTGAAGGTAATACAAGGAAGGATGCTCAGTGCTACACTGTTTGTTAAAGAGAAAGTTTTGGAATGACATAGCCAAATTATTCATTGTACATTATTAAAATCACTACTATACTATAAAATCAGAAATACTAATATTACATTCAATGGATATAGGAAGGTGTCACCATATACTGTGCAGAAGAAAATTCAGGTTACAAAAGAGCATGTAAAACACCATTCTCTCTATAAATAAATAAACATATACACAGGGGAAATAGCTGTAAGTCTAGACACCAAAACATTAAGGGTGATTATCCTTGGCCTCAGAAAGGATGGGATAACTTTAATTAAAATTTATGTACTGACTTATAAGAAAAAAAACGTTATCAGACCCATGACAAAAGGCTATTTTTAAAGTGAGGGAGTGAAAGAAGAGTGTGTGTGAAAGAAAGTGTGTGCAAAGGGAAGCTGTGAGTAAGCCTGAGACTATGAACCAACATAACAGTCTACCTCCTGCTAAAGGTGGCACTCAAATTGAACTCTAAAAAAGATAGCACCCAAGACGGAGCTCAGTAGTTACAAAATTCACCATATCCAGAAATAAAAATGAATATTACTAGTGTGAGAAGTGTGAGCCTGGACACATCCAGGCCCTTCGTGACCTGTGGGCCCCTGGCTCCAGGGATAGGGGTCTCTCCCCAGCTACCACCAAGCAGGTGAGCTGGGCTCTGCTAGTTCCTTGCACACATCAATCTCATTTCCCTCTCAGATGGTTGGCGCACATGCCTACCTCAACAGCCTTCCTTATGCTATTCAACTGATCCATTCTTACTTTTGCTCATCTCAGTTCTAACTGAAGAATTACTTGGTTCCCCCATAATAAATAATTAACTTATAACTCCTTCTTAACATACACAAAATGTGTAATCACAAATTTATGAAGTCACCCTCTTCTCCATTAGATGGTATGGTAGGCAAGAGTAATGCCCCTGCCCTCAAACTATATCAACATCTTAATTCCTAGAGCCTGGGGACACACTGTTGGATGGCAAAAAAGGATCTTGCAGGTGTGATTAAATAAAAAATCTTGAGCTGAGAGATGATGCTGGATCATCTGAGTGAACCCAGTGTAGTCACGATATTCCTCTGGAAGAAAAGAGGGAGGAAGCAAGCAAAGGGAAAGAGAAGAAGAGATGATGATAACAGAATTAGATACAGGAGTGCTGGGGGAGCACACACAATGCATGCAGGCAGTCTCCAAAAGCTGGAAAAAGCAAGGATGTTGGTTCTCCTTTATATACTCCAGAAAGATCACAATCCTGCTGACATCTTGCTTTCAGCCAAGGTCAGACTTCCAACCTCCAGAAATGTAAGATAAAATCCTGCGTTAAGGTAATTTTTTATTTTTTTCTAATTTTGGCCACACCTCGAGACATGTGGGATCTTAGTTCCCTGAACAGGGATCAAAGCCATGACCCCTGCATAGGAAGTTCAGAGTCTTAACCACTGGACAGCCAGAGGGAAGTTCAATAGTACAGATGAGCCTATTTGCAAAGCAGAAACAGAGACACAAACATAGAGAACAAACATATAGACACCAAGGAAGAAAGACTCCTGTTCCACCTGAATCAAGGTGGGACAGACGGGCAGGCTGGGATCGACATATATACCCTACTGCCTAGAAAACAGATAACTCATGAAAACCTGCTGTATGCCACAGGGGGAAAAGAAAGGTACGATCTGTTTGTAGGACATATACTAAGTTAAGCTTAAAAACGCATTCCAATACACATTAGGTGCAAACAAATACTGTTTGATTTCACCTATATGAGATACCTAGAATAGTCCCATCATAGAGTCAGAAAGTATACTGGTAGATACTGGGGCTGGGGAGTCGGGGGCAGGGAGAGGGAATGGGGAGTTAGTGTTTAAGGGGGACAGAGTTTCAGTTTAGGAAGGTGAAAAGTTCAGGAGATGGATGACAGTGAAAGTTACACAACAATGTGCCTGTTCTTAGTCTACTGAACTGTACAATTAAATATAGTTAAAATAGTATGCTTTATAGTATGTGACTTTGACCACAATAAAAAAAATGTAAAAAAAAAATTTGCGTCCTTTGTCTATGGCCATTTGTTAGAGCAACAACAGGAAACTAACGCAGCTGGTAAGCATCTTGAGGGCAGGAAACTTATCCATTTTGTTCATTACTAGATCCACAGCATTTAACAAGAGGCTTTGCACACTGAGGGTAATTTATAAATACTTGTCAAATGCTAAATATTTGAGTAAATCAAGCAGCATTTATTACCCAATCAATTTTCCCAATCAAAAAGAGAGAGAAATGTTAAAATGGCAAATAATGAAACATTTTAAAAAACGTGACCTACTGCACAGTCTTAAAACACTTATCTGAACTTCTCATACATCACTAATTTGCATAAATTGAGTATCACCTGTAGTTACACTCAATTATTAAGAACACCCCAAAATTCACACACAACTTTAAGAATAAATATCTGGGTGGATTATTTGTTTTTAGAAGATTTTCTAGAGCTTTTAGGGAAAATGTTACATTGGAAAATATATTTCTACACTAGCTGTCAAAAGTAAAGATATGAGATTAATTACCTCCCTACTTTGCCATTTACATCCTCTGTCAGTTTTTGTTATTGCTTTGACCTACTTACCAGCCCAGTCCACCAGCAACACAGTGATGAAGTCCAGGGACAAGCCCGGAAGCTGGGACTGAGACTTCCATATATACATACATACATAGGCTTCCAGGGAAAACAGAACCTCAAAGAACACAAGTGACAACCAGCATCTGTGAGCTCACGTGTGATGTTTAAGATGCTGCCTGCAACTACATGAGATCTTCTCAGAGACCCGGAAATGTGGCTACTGTTACCACCCTTTGTTGCTTCTGTTCAGATTTAATGAGGAGTTTGAACTTTCTAGCACCCATTTTAAATGTTTTCGGCAGTGGCAGTGGGTCTCCAACTTGAGCGTAGATTAGAAGCTTCTGAAAGATTCTTGTTCCCAATTGCCAGGCCCCTCCCGCTGTGCTCCTGATTCAGTAGGTTTCTGCGGGGATCCGGGAATTTGCAATTCAAGACTCACAAGCGATGCTGTGACTGGTCCAGGGAAATCACTGCTGAAGTGGAGGCGCTTGCTGCCCCTCCCAGATCTCCTTTACCAGGCGTCCTGAGTGGGGACTGAGAGCAGTTATCAGTAGCTCTCTCTTCTGTTTTTGTTTGCTTGTTATCTGAAAGGATTCCCCAGCCAAATGGAATCACTATTCTGGGGGCCTCAGAAGTATCACCTGTGTCACTCCGTCCCACCACACACAGAAACACACACACACACACACAGACACACAGACACAGCCCCCCACCCCGACGGCAATGACTAGTTGACATGGCTACAGAAGGCTGACCCCTTTGCTCTCAGTCGTATTCCATGTGCTACAATTCAAGCACACGGGGCAGCCTAAAGCCACACTTTGGTTGAGCTCACTCCACTGCTTAGCTCATTTTCCCTTTCCCCATTCTGCTTCTCTCACTTGCCTGCCCCTGAGAGCATGTCCTCAATAAGTCACTTGCACAAGAATTCTCATCTCAGCCTCTGCTTCCAGAAACCCAGACCTGTGTCACTTCCCTTTTGGTCATATGATTGCCTAGCTGAATACACTGATGACCAGCTGGCTCCCTGGACACCAGAATTAGAATAAATATCTTTAATTACTAACACAAAATGAGTGCAATGTCCCTTGTAGCACACAGGAGCGCTTGATACATAAAATGTGACAGCCCACAAGTTTTTAACCCCCTCGTCCACTCCAGTCAAAACACATTTATTAGATTCTTTCAGATCTAACTCACAATGTTATTTCCTCTAAAAGACTCAGTTTTGTCTGACCTCTCATTTTAAGGCTGACTTCACTGTTTTAGGTTGTCAGAGTTCCTGATACATCAACAGCACAGCATACATCATGGTTTTCAGTGAATAGTTGATAATTTGCTTTAATTTAATATCTTTCTCTCTGTTAGACTGTGAGCTCCAGAAAAGTGAGAAATAATTGGAACGCCTAGTATAGTGTGGACACCAAACTCATTTGTTGAATGAATAAATGCCTAATGAAATGGATAGTTTTGAAAGAGTTGGAGATTTCCATGTTCTCACCAGGAAGGTCAGACTTCATCATCTAGTGAGTGGGTAAGTGTACCCTCTTCCAGTAGTCATGTACTGATATTAGAGTTGGACCGTAAAGAAGGCTGAATGACAAAGAATTTATGCTTTCAAACTGTGGTGCTGGAGAAGACTCTTGAGAATTTCTTGGACAGCAAGGAGATCAAATCAGTCAATCCTATAGAAAATTAACCTTCAATATTGGAAGGACTGATGCTGAAGCTGAAGCTCCAATACTTTGGCCAAGTGATGTGAAGAGCTAACACATTGGAAAAGACCTGATTCTGGGAAAGATTGAAGGCAGGAGGAGAAGGGCGTGACAGAGGATGAGATGGTTGGATGGCATCACGGACTCGATGGGCATGAGTTTGAGCAAGTCCAGGAGATGGTGAAGGACAGGGAAGCCTGGCCTCCTGCAGGCCTTGGGGTCACAAAGAGTTGGACACAACTTAGCAACTGAACAACAACAACCCTCAACACTCAGACTACATAGAAGAAGACTTTATGCACTGAACAAGGAGTCCAAAGTGAGAGGAGAAATAGGAAGTTTTGGAATTAAGTATTTATTTACTTCTAAGAATACTAACTTGGCACATTGTATTTGTAATTTACATTTAGGTTTCTAAGTAAAAGCCTGAAATGAATAATATCCCACTGTGACTTCATACCGTGGGCCATGCTCAACCTACTTTGACTTGTGCCCAATGAAATTATAATACATTTAGAATTGTGTTTATTACATAGGCAGATGGATATCATTAGGGACAAACTTTCCTTACTTTATGCTCTAATGTGCATTTTTACAATGGTTTCACATTTGCCAGATAATCAAAGACTAGGATAAAAGGATGCATATTATAGTTCTCTCCATGCCCTTTCTAGTACAGAAGTGTCAAATCATAACATTACCACAATAAATCTTGACACATGTCTCCTGTAAAAATCTATTTTGAACTAGTGCATGAGAAAGATAGCAAAGCTAGGAAATCTAATGAATAATTTTTGGAAAGCTAACTAAGTGAAGAAAATGCAAACCAAAGACATTAAAAATCAATTTAGAAACAAATAGCATCTTGTCAGACTTAAGAATTATTCATTAGGGGCTGAAGGTACGTCTTATCACCAAGACAACATAAGAAAATGAAGCTTAACAAAAATAATTAACAATTAGTCTAGCAATTTACTTTTTCTTTCTATTGTACTTCCAAATAATCTAACTCAAACACATACTTACATATATATACATAATACCACACAGGCACACGCTTCCTGGGAATAAATCAAGTCACCCCCAATAGTGCTAAAATTCAAAGTGCCATGCTGGAGAGCATTAAGGAATTTACTGAAATGGATGCGAACTGCCTCCTCTGAGTCATCAGGTTTTAAATAGAAATGAGATAGTAAATTTCTGCCCGCATCACACTGTGTGTCTTCTCTGATTCACTACTCTCATTCATCCTGATGCTCTCTAATTTGTAAAGAGGCAGGCAATGTATAAATATTCATGGCAGCTCTGGAAATAGACCGCACAGCGCTCAGTCTTCCGTTAGAAATGGGCAGAACGTCAAAGAGAGCTGGAGATGTGTCTCAAAAATGATACACTTGGCTTGTCACTGGATGAGAAAAAAAGAGTGGCTTGATTGTGCCAGAGAAAATTTCACAGCTGGATCTATGAGCAGACCCCCTGACTACGGCTTAGGACGGCAGGTCTCAAATCTGCTACACATCTGGATCACCTGGGGACGATTTTAAATGACTCATGCCTAAGTCCTGAGCCAAAGATTCTGAATTAGTCCATCTTGGATAAAATCTGGACATTGATTTCTTTTTCAATTTTTAAGAGATTCTCCTATTCCACCTGGATCAAGAACTGGTTCAGTCAATGGCAAGGAGGATTAAGTCTTTAGTCTCTGGACATCACATTCAGGGTGAAAATACCAAAAAAAAAAAAGCCCTGCAATCAATATAGTGTGTGTGTGTGTGTGTGTGTGTGTGTGTGTACATATATATATATATATATTTTTTTTTTTCCTTTTCTTGGATTCACTGAGTCTTCAGTGCATGCAAGGGCAGGCTTAGTTTCCCCGTGGCATGGGGAATATCAGTTCCCCAACCAGGGATAGAACCCACAAACTCTGCATTACAAGGTGGATTCTCAACTACTGGAACACTGGATCACCAACGAAGTGCCTTTGATATAGTATTTATGTTTTCATAGAAATGTTACAAGGGTACAGTGGAACACAAAAATGGGAGTGGGTGACCAGGTTATTCTATTTCATAATTATGGCGTAGAATTCTCCAGTTCAGTTCAGTCACTCAGTCGCATCCGACTCTTTGCGACCCCATAAATCACAGGACGCCAGGCCTCCTTGTCCATCACAAACTCCCGGAGTTTACTTAAACTCATGTCCATCGAGTCAGTGATGCCATCCAGCCATCTCATCCTCTGTCATCCCCTTCTCCTCCTGCCCCCAATCCCTCCAAGCATCAGGGTCTTTTCCAGTGAGTCAACTCTTTACATGAGGTGGCCAAAGTATTGGAGTTTCAGCTTCAGCATCAGTCCTTCCAATAAACACCCAGGACTTATCTCCTTCAGGATGGACTGGTTGGATCTCCTTGCAGTCCAAGGGACTCTCAAGAGTCTTCTCCAACACCACAGTTCAAAAGCATCAATTTTTTGGCATGCAGCGTTCTTCACAATCCAACTCTCACATCCATACATGACCACTGGAAAAACTATAGCCTTGACCAGACAGACCTTTGTTGGCAAAGTAATGTCTCTGCTTTTCAATACGCTATCTAGGTTGGTCATAACTTTCCTTCCAGGGAGTAAGCATCTTTTACTTTCATGGCTGCAGTCACCATCTACAGTGATTTTGGAGCCCCCCAAAAATAAAGTCAGCCACTGTTTCCACTGTCTCCCCATCTATTTTCCACGAAGTGAAGGGACCAGATGCCATGATCTTAGTTTTCTGAATGTTGAGCTTTAAGCCAACTTTTTCACTCTCTTCTTTCACTTTCATCAATAGGCTTTTTAGTTCCTCTTCACTCTCTGCCATAAGGGTGGTAGCATCTGCATATCTGAGGTTATTGATATTTCTCCCAGCAATCTTGATTCCAGCTTGTGCTTCTTCCAGCACAGCGTTTCTCATGATGTACTCTCCATATAAGTTAAATAAGCAGGGTGACAATATACAGCCTTGACGTACTCCTTTTCCTATTTGCAACCAGTCTGTTGTTCCATGTCCAGTTCTAACTGTTGCTTCCTGACCTGCATACAGGTTTCTCAAGAGGTATGTCAGGTGGTCTGGTATTCCTATCTCTTTCAGAATTTTCCAGTTTATTGTGATCCACACAGTCGAAGGCTTTGACGTAGTCAATAAAGCAGAAATAGATATTTTTCTGGAACTCTCTTGCTTTTTTGATGATCCAGTGGATATTGGCAATTTGATCTCTGGTTCCTCTGCCTTTTCTAAAACCAGCTTGAACATCTGGAAGTTCTCGGTTCACATATTGCTGAAGCCTGGCTTGGAGAATTTTGAGCATTACTTTACTAGTGTGTGAAATGAGAGCAATTGTGTGGTAGTTTGAGCATTCTATGGGGTTGCCTTTCTTAGGGACTGGAATGAAAACAGACCTTTTCCAGTCCTGTGGCCACTGCTGAGTTTTCCAAATTTGCCTGCATATTGAGTGCAGCACTTCACTGCATCATCTTTCAGGATTTGAAATAGCCCAAATGGAATTCCATCATATCCACTAGCTTTGTTCATAGTGATGCTTTCTAAGGCCCACTTGACTTCAAATTCCATAATTCTCCAAAGCTGAGTCAAAACTATGGTTTTTCCAGTAGTCATGTATGGATGTGAGAGTTGGACCATAAAGAAGGCTGAGCGCCAAACAATTGATGTTTTTGAACTGTGGTTTTTGGAAAAGACTCTTGGGACTTCCTTGGACTGCAAGGAGATCAAACCAGTCAATCCTAAAGGAAATCAGTCCCGAATATTCATTGGAAGGACTGATGCTGAAGCTGAAGTTCCGATACTTTGGCTACTTGATGCAAAGGGCCAACTCTTGGCAAAGATTGAAGGAGGGAGAAAAAGGGGACAACAGAAGTTGAGATGGTCAGATGGCATCACCGACTCAATGAATGTAAGTTTGAGCAAACTCCGGGAGATGGTGATGGACAGGGAAGCCTGGTGTGCTGCAGTCCATGGGGTTGCAAAGAGTCAGACACAACTGAGAAACTGAACAACATTTCTAGAAAATCTTCTAAGAGGCCTTGAGGAATACTTGTTTAACAAGTACATGGAGAAAAGATAGAATGTTTATGCAAAAGGAAATTTCCAGCCAAGGGAAATTTAAAAAACACATGGACCTGAAGAGGCTGGGGCATTTGAGGAGCATAAGTGGATCTCCATGGCTGAACCACAAGGGACTGCCCCTCTGCTTCTCTTGGCAATTTTGCAAAATGTTGCTATCTAGCCACTGGACCAGGATTTTAAGTGTGCTATGAAAAGTAGAAAATTAGAGCTATTCTGAGGTACATGGCAGATTAATTTTCCATCTGTAATCATATGGTTGTAAAGAGTGAAGGCAGTCAGTTCAGGGGATGTGTATTAATATTCATTAAGTTCACCATGGGGGTATCAGAGGAGGTAGAAGGAAGTGCATGCTGAGCTTAAAATACCCGCTTCAAATATGAGAACTGCACTTGTTCTGTAAAATCTCTGTCAATTCACTGCAGTGCCCACACTTATCAGTTCCAATGGGAGATCTAGCTTCTGAATCCCTAGCAACTGACATAGCCTATTTCAAAAACCTTCCTCGGTGGCCCAGAGGGTGAGAATTCACCCGCCAATGCAGGGGCAGGTGTGCCACCCCTGGTCTGGGAAGACTCCTCATGCCACAGAGCAACTAAGCCCGTGCATCATAGCTACTGAGTCCACGTGCCTAGAGCCTGTGGTCCACACAGGAGCAGCCACTGCAATGAGAAGCCCGCCCTCCGCAACTAGAGAAGAGCCCCCACTCACCGCCACTAGAGAAAGCCCATGCACAGCAATGAAGACCCAGTGCAGCCATCAATCAATCAATCAATCAATCATTTTTAAATACTCTAAATCTTTATGTGATGTTAACACCCCAACAGGATTATGGAAGCATTAGAATGTTTGTCCAATGGTGTGGATCCATTTGCCTAGGTCTTTCTGTACCTGGCTCTTGACTCCTCCATACATTGGCCAGCAGTCACCAGGGGCCCGAGGGAGCTGTTATGATCAGGTACACGTGGACTAAGATAAAGTTGGGAACCACAGACTTATGGCTCTGAATTCCAGGCTTTCATAGGATCCAAACAAGCTGACACCGCTCAGCCCTTTGAAACACTGACAGACACTGTGCTGCGCTAAATCTGTCCTTTTATTTTCACCAGATTTGAAAAGCAACACTGTCTAATACTATATGTCAATTATATCTCGACAAAAATGAAAAAAAAAATAAAAATAAAAGGAACGAAGTGACCACTAGCAACATCACCGTCTAGTGGCACATACCTCAATTGCCAATGGAAAACATGCTGCTTTCAGGATGCCAAAAAGAACTGTGGTATCCTCTGAATTCAAGCTTCTGTTATTATAATGAAAGTAATAAAATAGCATGATTTAATGCTTTCAAAACACAATACTGAAGACAACTTTTATTCTTCCATGACCAATTTTTAAGAAATATTATGCCAGAATTGGTTAGATGGCATCACCGACTCGATGAACGCGAATCTGAGCAAGCCCCAGGAGTTGGTGATGGAAAGGGGAAGCCTCATGTGCTACAGTTCATGGGGTCGCAAAGACTTGGACATGACTGAGTGGCTGAACTGAACTGATGCCAAAATTAACAGGAGAAAAATTGTTTGGCATGGATAAAATTACAGAACACTCTATCAAATTTACTGTATTTAAAAGTTGTTCTCCTTCTCTCCAGCTGCTTATCATCCCCATATGCAATATGGATATGGCAATGGGAGACAGCACATAGAAATTTTAGGAAACTTCTCAAATGAATTTGTTTACATATTATAAAGGAAAATACTAGTCTACCTTATTTATCTTTAAATGTGCTTAATTTATATTAAAATATCACTATATTTTACATGATTTCAAATATATTAGTTCAATACATACCCAATGACAGCAAAAGAAAAAAATATGCTATCCTTGTATACTAGTGGTAGGAGTCTATATTGGTACATCCTTGATAACTAATTTTGCAATAAAATTTAAGAGGAGTAGAGTTATTCATAACCTTTGAGCTGATCAAGTCTGGAATATGTCCTAAGAAAATACTATAAAAAGGAGTTTTATGAACAAAGATATTCATTATAGCATTTTTCCTTGGTCAGGTTTTGCTTGAAACCATTTTATATTTGAAACAACTTAAACACCTAAGCATCAGGGATGCTACCAGGTACTAAATAATGTATCAGTTATTCTACTAAAAGTATTCACAAACTACTGCCAGCAGCCTGTTACATTTCTAACAGTTGGAAAAAAAAACATTCAAAAAATACTGTTTTGTGACCCATGAAAATTATAATAAATTCAAATGTCAGTGCCCATAACATTTGATTAGAACACAGAATGCTCACTCATATACCTATTATATATTAATTTACTTTCTGTGCTCCCACAACAGAGTGGAGGAGTTGCAAAACAGACTTGAAGGCCCACAGGCCCCAAATATTTATCGGAAAGTTTGCTAACTCTTGGTCTAATATCAAGATAAGAGAGTAGCTTCTGGAATGAGACTGCTTGGTTTTGAATGCCAACTCTGGCATTTATTATCCATATGACATTAGGAAAGATACGTAACCTTCTCTGTATCTTAATTTTTTCACTTGCAAAATGAAGATTAAAAACAATACCCACCCCTGAAGGTTGTTGTAATAGTAGCATCGTAACAATGCTTAGAGCAGAGTAAGCACAGTGAAGGTTATCTTGAGTAATTACATTCCTACTAACATGAATGTTGCTCAAATGTTAGACGGAAAATCAGGTAAAATTGTACATATAATATGATTACAACTGTTAATAATAAAACCTTCACCTAAAAACTGTCTGGTAGAAAATATGCCAAAATATTAACAATGATTACCTTTAAGCAGAGGGATTTTTATTTTTTCTCTTCTTCCCAAGTTTACTATATGTACTCAAATTACCATTATAATGGTAAAACAACCAAAGTATTAAAAGGATAGAGAGTGCCATAACTATGGAAACAGTTCTATGAAAGTGCATTTTAGGGAATAAGTATACAAATGTAAGTTGCAAATATTCTGTTCCTTCTGCTCCTTCATAGACTCTCATCAAATCTTTTACAATTCTATTTTTTCCCACCAAAGGGTCAAGAATGACATTCATGCACTTCACCTTTCACCTGTACTGCTGGTCACTCAGTAGCATGAGATGACAAGTTTACCCAAGCTCATCCCTTTATACACATTGCTAATTACCCCTGATTTCCGCTGACACCACACTTCATTAACCACATTGAAAAATTCATTCCCCAGCCTCTCTGCTCCATGCACTTGTCTCCAGCAGCACTCCCCATAGACAGCTGCATTTTTATTCTGTATTACATTCTCCTCATTCTTAAAATCTATCCATCAATTAAAAAAAAAAGAGAAAAAAAGCGTATTCAGGTCAGCTCAGGGCATCTGACTGTATTCCTATGGAAAGGAATTCGGATGTGTGCAAGCCGAACACCTATCCTTAGTCACAATTTATTAAAACCATTGATATCCGCCCACACACACTATGTTATTTGAAATAGCAACTCACATATTTCATTCTTTATTTGCTATTACACCTGAATATAGCATTAAAATACAAAGTCATGAATGTCTGAGCAAGTAAATTATGATAGTGTAATTTTATGGCCAAGGCAGGGGATGTGGATTCTAATAAAATGTTTAGTTCCATCTAATTGGGAGGGTATTCTTTTCCAAATGGCAGATTATATTTACAGGGGTTATACTGAATAAATTCAAGAGGCATCAGGAAAACAATTGGGTTCTTTGGTGTAACTCAAGTACTTCGCACAATATCTAGCATATACAGATCACAAAAGGAACCCAATGATTCCCTTTATATTTCCATCCATCCCTCCATTTATCCATGCATCCATCTATCCATCCACACGTGCATAATTTTGTGTAAGAAACAGAACAAAACAAAAACTTAAACGTACAGCCTGTAGGAAATAGATCAGTGTCATATTTCAGCAAGCACAGTTTATGTTTAAATATCTACTGTTGAATCTGGCTCTTAGCAAAATAATAAAAATTAATAAGACTCTATTCTAGTCTTCAACAAGTTGACAGTCTAGTGGGGAACACAGACAGGGAGACACATACATTGAACATAATGAGTTAAGAGCAAAAATAACAGCATGCCTAAGACCCAGAGAATGAAGTAACAGACTCTATGGAGAGGTGGTCAGAGGGGGATGCCCAGTATAAGAGGGAGAGTGCCCAAGTGGGAAATGCTGTCTCCTGCAGAATTTGCCATGTTATTAACCCCTGGCTTTTCTGATAAATTTTCATGTATATTTACTGTTTGCTTGTTGTCAGAGAGGGATTAAATCATTCAACTGATTCTGCAATAAATAGCAAAGTCATCATATGGCCAATCTCTTTTGTAGAGTGGTGGGCACAGCTGTAAGACAGAGTAGGATTCCCCTAATGTGACCAAATTTATACTTTTCTTCACTCTTTCCCACCCAAAGCTTTCTCTCTCACCCTTTTTCTTAATTTAAGGCACTTCTTCTAAGGAAAATGTACTCTTCAGATAAATAATTCAGAATTTTCCTTAGCATTATGTACTTTCGACTCAACTGCTAAATTTGAAATTGAGGGGTTCCTTGGTGGTCCAGAGGTGAAAACCATGTGTCCAATGTAAGGGGCACATGTTTTACTCCTGGTTGGGAAAATAACATCCCACATGTTGCACAGCGTGGCCAAGAAAATATTTTTGAAAAATAATTGAAATTGAGTGAAATCACCAGGAGATAACATATTACTACTTTTCAATGAACATAGAACTATATATATATATATTGTTTTATATTTAAAGATAAGACAAGTAAACACTAGACACTGATCCAGTACAGAGATCCAAGTAAAAGGAATACATGGCTTACAAGAATGAGCCTTCTCAGGGAATCCTCAGGCTGTATTTTTCATCTTCAAAGGAAAGCTCTAATAGGATTGGTGCCAATAAGAACTAGTTATTATCATTTTAAACAAGACGACTGCCATCTTGACCCTATGAATTAATACTACTTTGCTTTTGGAATTGTCACTTATTTTTCCCCATATTAACAAGTTAATAGTATATCCTAAAAAAAAAAGAGCTGGAATAAACTATGGCTCTAGAAATTTACAAAGGATTCTGTTTCTTAAGAAAGAAACAGTAGAATTAGAATACCGGTTAGGAACTCTATACTAAAACTCTGAGCGTGAAAGTAATTAACACAAAGTAAAATGAAGCTGAAGCAGTTTATTTTCTAGATACCAAGAATATGACTAGTAGAACAGGAAATATTTCTAATTCATATTTTGATGGATTTTCATTTGTTTCATCAACAACAGGAAGAACAAAATGGGAATTAAATTAATGACGGGGAATAACAACTTTCATTGATACAGGGCATCATTGGCACCAGTTTTATAAGTGAAATCAAAGACCAGGCAACCTGTTCAGCTCAGCTCAGCTCAGCTCAGTTCAGTTCAGTTCAGTTCAGTGGCTCAGTTGGGTCCGACTCTTTGCCAACCCATGGACTGCAGCACGCCAGGCCTCCATGTCCATCACAAATCCCAGAGTTTACTCAAATTCATGTCCATTGAATTGGTGATGCCATCCAGCCATCTCATCCCCTGTCGTCCCCTTCTCCTCCTGCCCCCAATCTCTCCCAGCATCAGAGTTTTTTCCAATGAGTCAACTCTTCGCATGAGGTGGCCAAAGTATTGGAGTTTCAGCTTCAGCATCAGTCCTTCCAACGAATACCCAGGACTGATCTCCTTCAGGATGGACTGGTTGGATCTCCTTGCAGTCCAAGGGACTCTCAAGGGTCTTCTCCAACACCACAGTTTAAAAGCATCAATTTTTTGGCACGCAGCTTTCTTCACAATCCAAATCTCACATCCATACATGACCACTGGAAAAACCAGAGCCTTGACCAGATGGAAATTTTTGGCAAAGTAATGTTTCTGCTTTTTAATATGCTATCTAGGTTGCTCATAACTTTCCTTACAAGGAGTAAGCGTCTTTTAATTTCATGGCTGCAGTCACCATCTACAGTGATTTTGGAGCCCCCAATAATAAAGTTTGACACTGTTTCCACTGTCTCCCCATCTATTTCCCATGAAGTGATGGGACCAGATGCCATGATCTTAGTTTTCTGAATGTTGAGCTTTAAGCCAACTTTTTCACTCTCCTCTTTCACTTTCATCAAGAGGCTTTTTAGTTCCTCTTCACTCTCTGCCATAAGAGTGGTGTCATCTGCATATCTGAGGTTATTGATATTTCTCCCAGCAATCTTGATTCCAGCTTGTGCTTCTTCCTGCCCAGCGTTTCTCATGATGTACTCTGCATATAAGTTAAATAAGCAGGGTGACAATATACAGCCTTGACATACTCCTTTTCCTATTTGCAACCAGTCTGTTGTTCCATGTCCAGTTCTAACTGTTGCTTCCTGACTTGCATACAGGTTTCTCAAGAGGTATGTCAGGTGGTCTGGTACTCCCATCTCTTTCAGAATTTTCCACAGTTTATTGTGATTCACACAGTCGAAGACTTTGGCATAGTCAATAAAGCAGAAATAGATATTTTTCTGGAACTCTATTGCTTTTTCAATAATCCAACGGATGTTGGCAATTTGATCTCTGGTTCCTCCGTCTTTTCTAAAACCAGTTTGAACATCTGGAAGTTCACGGTTCATATACTACTGAAGCCTGGCTTGGAGAATTTTGAGCATTACTTTATTAGTATGTGAGATAAGTGCAATTGTGCGGTAGTTTGAGCATTCTTTGGCACTGCATCTTGTTAATTTCTATTAAAGAAATTGGTGAGGATCTGGTTACTACATAGACAGACAACAAACAAAATCAAATTGGTGTGTCTTTTAGTTTTTAGAGAGAATGGAATCTTGAAGTCAAACCAAAACAGAAGACCATGCAGGGGTGGGTGGGGGTGGAGAGAGAAATGTGAGAGGGATCTAGGTTAGAAAGAGAAACAATGGACCCCATAGCTAAAACTTCAGTAAATAAGCAAATAAATAAGATTCTCTGAACATGGATAAAGAGATTCATTTAACAGTGTAGTATGGCTCATCTGGTAAAAGGAATCCGCATACAATGCAGGAGACCTGGGTTCGATCCCTGGGTTGGGAAGATCCCCTGGAGAAGGGAAAGGTTATCCACTCCAGCATTCTGGCCTGGAGGATCCCCTGGACTACATAGTCCATGGAGTCACAAAGAGTTGGACACAATTGAAGGACTCTCACTTTTACTTTCATGTGTTTCAAACGAGTTTTATTTTTAATGTAACTATGGAAGAAAAATGGTTCAAAACAGAAATGGAAAAAAGTATCACCATGCCTAGCCATACATATTTGTGGATTGGTCAGGTACAAAATTGAGCAATTTGAGGAGCCAGAGGGATAAGCAATAGGTTAAGCAAGTCCCTGAGATTGAGCAGTGAATAGGCTACACATAGGGTAGGTGATCTCCATTCTGAAAGTACAGAGCTTTCTATACTCGATGGATATAATGACAATCCCTGTGCTTGATTCTAAATGTATACTATTCACATGTACACAAACACATAAGCAAAAGTCCCAAGTTCATTCCTATTTCTAGGCCAGAGAACTTGGAAACCTCTGGGATACATTCAAACACCAGAAATGAAGTGTGATATGACTGTCTACATTAGCCTGCAGGAGTATAAGCTTCATGAGATTTTTTTTTTTTTTAATTTTCTTTTCCCCTCATTCTACCCAGTTAGGTTCTTTCCCAGGAGGAAACTATATTACTGTAGAAATATTCAACCTTCTATTCATATAGTCTATGAATATAGACCCAGGTTTCTGGAGAGACCTTAAAATGTACAAAGGCCTTAATATATTTCAATCATTAACTTCAGACCTCGATGCTGGATGGACATTGCACCTAAAGTTCCTGAATTTAGTTTTCCCTGGACCTGGGGAAGAATATGGGCCAGCACTTCCAAGAAACAAAGCACTTCTGCTCTCTTAAGTGACAAGAGCTATGGAAAACTCTTGAACAACTTTACAAACATTCAAGCAAACAGAAAAGATAGTAAGTTCCAAAGTTATCCTCCCTTATCTCAGTGTGAATCAAAGCTAAAATTAAAATAATTTACCTCTACCAAAACATATCCATATGCAACAGAAAAGGCAAATTTTATGGATATCAGTGGCAAGCTGGGAGCATATTAAAACATGATTTAAATAAGTCTTCTAGATTTTCTAGTAGTCAAGCTTTGTAATAAATGTCAACAGAGTAGATTCACTACAGTGTAAGGAGAGAGAATTGTAATATGAGGCAGAACTGACTTCAGACACTGGAATTGGATAGGTTGCTGTTTTATTTGAGACACACAGGAGTGATAAATAAAAACCAAATGAGCAGTAACACCATATATACACATGACCTTAGATATTCTACTTTTGTCCTCATATCACCAAGCTATTTTACTTCAGAAGATATGCTAAATGCTCTGTCCATTTAACATTGGATTATATTAAATCTCTATATAACATGAGACATTTGAACTGCAAAATTTAACTCTGTAACACTTGTCAGGAGGAACAGTTTTATTTGGGGCTAAGAAGAAGAAACATCTACAGAAAAAATAAATTTCGTAGAAAGAAATTATTTTGTAATCAAGACAAGTACTAAAAGAAAATTGCAGAGGCTTATAAAAAATGCCCCCCTTCTCTTGCCCAAACTACCATGAGTATTTCTAGACATATTCACAGCACAGAGGGGACTTTGTACAGGCCTTATATTTGAGCAGGTTACCCTGAAACCCCTTCTGCAATGGAAATATTCATATAATCAGTTCAGTTCAGTCGCTCAGTCATGTCTGACTCTTTGCGACCCCATGAATCACAGCACGCCAGGCCTCCCTGTCCATCACCAACTCCCAGAGTTTACTCAAACTCATGTCCAACGAGTCAGTGATACCATCTAGCCATCTCATCCTCTGTCGTCCCCTTCTCCTGCCCCCAATCCTTCCAAGCATCAGCGTCTTTTCCAGTGAGTCAACAATTCACATGAGGTGGCCAAAGTATTGGAGTTTCAGCTTCAGCATCAGTCCTTCCAATGAACACCCAGGACTGATCTCCTTTAGGAGGTATGATTTATAAAATCTGTGTAGGCAAGACAAAATTTTACATACGTAACCACTGAATACTGTAGATATTTCTTCATATGAAATCATTCATTCGTACATTACCTCAAGACCAAGGACTTGGAAGGTTTTGGAGAAAATTGAGGCTGTTTTATGATTTCAATATAGCATCGGCGATGGTAGTGGTTTAGTCACTAAGCTGTATGGGACGCTTGTGATCCCACGGACTGTAGTGCACGAGGCTCCTCTGTCCGTGAGATTTCTGAGGCAAGAACACTGGGGTGGGTTGCTCTTTCCTCCTTCAGAACATCCTCTCAACCCAGGAATCAACCCTGTGATTGCTGCATTGCAGGAGGATTCTTTATCCACTGTCCCACCAGGTAGCATTGGATCATGTCAAAGACTTTTTCCAAATTTTAAACCCCTTATAAAACCAGGATGTGGTAGATTCTATTCTGGTCCAAAATGTTTACTGCTGCACCATGAAAGACAGCTGAATTTTCCTGCCGTGTTGGTAGCTGACTTGACCATGGAGCTTACATTGCCTTTCGAGGTGGGGAAATCGCCTGTCTCCATGACACTGAGTGAGCAATGGCCAGTTGACTCACTTTGGCTAATGAATGGGGAGGAAACCATGTGTGTCTCTCCTGAGCACAAGGTGAAGCCTCTTTCTTCTCTGCCACAAGACCAGTTAGCTCCTGGGTATGAATTGTTTCTGCAGCCGGGGTGTCAGCTTGCATAGCAGAGTCATAGACAAGCATAGCAAACAGTATCATGAACAAAAAAAAAAAATAATATTCTGTTTTTTTTTAAAGTCATTGAGATTTGCAGGTAGTTTGTTATTACAACATACACTGGTCTCTCCTGATGATACATAAGATGACAGGGAAGTTGGTAGAAACATATAAAAATGTTACTTTATATTCAATATATTTTATATTCAATATAATGTTTAAAGATACTTAATATACTTATATTAGATTTTTACCAAATCATTTTGACACGTAATTGGTAGTTAGCTAGAATTATGCTGGTCAATTTTTGTTAACTATTTAAATTAGTTATTCAGTAACACTACACCTCATTCCATGGTTTATGTGCCATTTTCACTGATCCTTTGGATCCTAACAGAATCCAAAATAACTTATGGTTACCAAAGGGTGGGGGAGAGATAAATTAGGAGTTTGGTATTAGCAAATATAAAATACCATATATAAAAAGATAAGCAACAAGTTCCTAATGTATAGCATAAGGGACTATATTTGGTATCCTATAATAAACCATAATTGAAAAGAATATGTATATTTGTATAAGTGAATCACTTTGCTTTTCATAAGAAACGAACATATTGTAAATCAAGCATACTTCAGTAAAAATATATTCCTAATCTAAAAATTTTTTAAAAATAAATGGATTATATTAAATCTCTATATAACATGAGACATTTGAACTGCAAAATTTACAACAACAGATTTGAGTGAGCAGACAAAAGAACCAGTGAATTAAGTCAATAGAGCTTATCCAATCTGAGTAATAGAAAAAAAAAATCATCAATAAAGAATAATGAAGAGAGCTTCAGAGACTGGGATACCATCAAGCATGCCAACAAACATGTACTAAGAGTCCCAGAGGAAAGGAGAGAGTAAAGACATAAAGAATATATATTTTTTAAATGGCCCCAAATGCCCCAAATTTGATGAAAAACATTATTCTGCACATTCAAGAAGCTCAATTAATTCCAAATACAGTAAATTCAAAGAGATGCATACCTAGATACATCATAGTCATGCTGTTGAGAGACAAAACAAAAAGAATCTTGAAGTCAGCAAGGGAAAAGCAACTTATCATAAGAGATCTTCAACATTAACAACTGATATCTCATCAGAAATCATGAAATCAGAAAGTAGGAAGATGATATATTTGATATACTTTGTCAACTAAAAATTCAATATTAAATAAAACTATCCTTCAAAAATGGCGATATTAGCACATTCCCAAAGAAATAAAAGTGGAGAGAATTCATCACTAATATACTTGCCCTACAAGAAATATTAAAAATAATTAGACTGAAATGAATGGATGATACACAGTAACTTGAAGCCATGGGAAGACAAGAGATCATTGTGAAACGACATAATTGTTGTTTCTGTTTGTAAGTCTTTTCTGTACTCTAAAATAAAGGCAATAATGAAAACAAACAAAAAAGATAACTTATTCACAAACAGATGCTCTCATGAACTACTTGTTGTGGGAATAAATTTCTTCTTTTTTTCTGAGCAGAATTTACTAATATTTCAAAAAATTTCAGATACTTTGAATCAGCAGTTTCAGTTTTAAGAAATAGTACAGTCACTAAAAACATACATAAGATTTAAGTACAAGCATTACTTATAATATTGAAAAATAGTATAAAAACAACCTGACTATCCAACAATAGAAGATGAGATAAATAAATCCTGGTATATTTTAAAAATAAGTAGCCAGAAAATATCATATGATAGAGAAACATTTAATACTATGGGATAAATGAATAAAAGCCTGGTGATGTAAATATAGGCACTTTTTCTCCATTCTTTACATTCATCTATATTTTCAATATCATCTGTTATGACTTTGTATTGTTACAATGAGGTAACATTAATTGTCCTTTGCATATTATAGAATAAAAAAAGCATGAGTGCTGTAAAATCATAAAATTATATGCACACATAGTAAATCCTTAGAAAGATATTCAGAACTATTAATATTGACAGCTAACTTTTTAAATGTTGGGATGAAGTAAATGAGAAGACAACTTTTATTTTATGCTCTGTACAGTTTAATATTATATATTTTTTATAATGCCCATGTATTCATTTGTACTTTTAAAAACGTCATCAGCACAGGAAAACACACACACCTCATTTTCCTCGTAAAGTGAACTGATTTTCATCGTTATATCCTGAAGCCCTCACTGAATATAAGGAATAGTTACTCAGTTAAAAGAAAAAAACATTTTCAAGATAGAGTAAAAGACTGAAATCCAACTTCTATCAGCAGCTTGAAGTTATTCTGGGTTCTGGAATTACTTTCGCGTATCTATCCATTTATTTCCAAAATCAAAATGTACTACTTACACACACGTTTCCCAGGCTCCATTTCAAAGTTTAAGCCTCAAAAACAACAACAACAACAACAACAAATCACACACACACACAAAAAAAACTCTGTCTCAAGAACATGTCTCAGAGTCACAGACTACGACAGAAAACAACTTCACGCAAAGAATCAGGTAAGACTTGGCATTCTCCCTTGCACATTCTGCCCGTGGACTGGGATTGATCAATTGTGACCTTCAGTTTCATTCATCTCTATACCAGGTAAACATTCCCTCTTCAACCTTAGGAGATCAAAGATTATTTTAGGTATATGAGTAACTGAAAAACAAATGATACATCTAAACAAAGATGTATTTCCATATATTTGCATGAATGTATAATGGAAAAATTTCAGAAGGAAAAATTATTATATAGTTTTGTCCCCTTTTCTTAATGTTAAAATATTCACGATGTTTCTTTTTTCATTTGGATTTCTATTCCAGTGGAACTCACACGCTTTTCAGAAGCCAATGTGACCCATGGTTATTTATGGTTCTACAAGTTTCATAATGTATCCCAATAAAGCTGTTATAGCAGGAAAGAGAATTAACAAGGATAAGGGTAATTGAGTCATAATGCACAGTCTATGAAGTTAAAAATGTTTTTAATCATTAATGTAGCAATGACTTAAAGGAATATAATGCTAGAGGTTCTGTGCAGGCTAAGGTTTGAGTATAACAATCCCTCTTAAGACACTGAATTTTCCCCATAGTATCAGTGATTATAAAGACAAGTGCATTAACAGTATAGCATGTCATTTCTGATAATATACTTACACATGGATGTCAACATTGTAAATTGGCATAAATCAAATATATTCAATGCCATGAAAAGTCTACACTTGTTGACCCAACAATTTATCATGAAGAACTCATTCAAAGAGGGGAAAAAACACTACAGTATAATCTAAAAAAAGGAACAATTACAATCAAGGTAAATATCCCCAAAATAAGGCCCTGTTAAAAAATATGTTGCAACTATCACACTTTGCATATTTTGTGACCATTCAAAATAATTATAAATATTAATGACATTGAACATATATGATCTATCCCTATATTTGAGAGTCCAACACAGTTTTCCAAGTGACCGAATAGGTCAAACAATGTGAGATGAGACAGATACAGCATAAAATAAAATGACTTATGATTCAGTGATATAGAACACCTATATATATGTGCACAAAGATGAAAAAGGTAACAAGCTTAACCCGAAACACAGTTGTGCTGTTGGAGGAGTCCTACATGCTTTAGTTTTCTTCCAGAAAACTGCTTAGTATTTTATTTGTAATTTTATAATTATGAAAGGCTGGACAGAAAGCAAAAATACATAACTATTTTCAAGTTTATGTGTTCAGGACAAGAGACATACGAAAACCAAGAGGCAAAACAACTCTGAGGATGTAGTCCACAACCTTGACCCTGGACTTTATTCCTCATGACATTCAAGCCAGTACTGTCTGTAGGATATGACATTATGTCACAGATCACATTACTTCAACAGCTACCAGTTTGAATCTGCTTTTTAAAAATTATATACATTTACCTAGCATTTAACCAATTTAACTACCAAAGTCAAGAGATTCCAGGAGCGAAGAGCTTTTAATTGACTGGGTTGAGTGACTTCAACAAGATATCTAATGTCAAGTTAGAATTCTATTTTCTCTAAAGTTACTTCAAGTGAGTTGCTAGAGAGGTGACCCATGAGAAGAGACACCTAAGCCAGGTTTACTATACCTCTCAGCCCTTATTCTGAGTGTCTGATAGACACCTCCCTAAGCACAATCAATAAACAACTCAGAATGCCACATTCCTAAAAGATTGTGCATCGTTCTGTTTCGAGCCTAGCATGGAACAGAAGCTAAGAAACTGTGAAAACTAAGTGATCATTAATGTTCCCTACATACTCATATAAAACTGGCAAATATTTTTTTTTTAAGTTTTCGAGGGACAAAAACTAGTGCTCAGGCTCAAAGGGACAAAGGCTGCGGTACAAAAGCAGCCATACCTGAGCTAAGATCTTCTCTGCTTTTAAAAGATGTCCTGGGGGTTGTTCTGGGTCCCCATTTCTCACAGATGTGTTGTGACTGGTGACAAATTATGTTGTGCTTTTCTTGAGGCCTGTGGATGGTGCAGGGGTAAAGAATCTGTCTGCTAATACAGGAGACACAAGAGATACAGGTTCAGTCCCTGGGTGGTGAAGATCCCCTGGAGAAGGAAATGGCAACTCACTTCAGCATTCTTGCCTGGAAAATTCCATGGACAGTGGAGCCTGGAGGGATACAGCACATGAAGTTGCAAAGAGCTGAACCCTACTGAACACACACACACACACACATATATGGATAAGAACTAAGGTCAAATCCAAAACAACTTCTTTTAGTGTGGGACCTCAACCAAGAAACTAAAGAAAAGTAATTCTTTAGTGTGTTCTATTTTTTTGTTTCTTATTTCTTCAACCCTCACAAAAATATCTCAAATTCTGAATCTATCTCTAGAAAAACTACTCAAAACATCAAGACTTATAGTATTTCTATATTTTCTTCTTACTCTTTCAGTGATATTAAATAACAAAGAGTGTATGTTGAATATATCAGTGATACTTTAATAAAACTCTTGGTTCATCTGCCAAGAATAAAAAAGGAAATTTCTGGAGAAGGAGTTTGAAACAAAAGGAATTCAGCTTGCTACTGAATAGAAACTAAGATTTTTAAAATAGCAAATAAAAACATTTATGGGAAACTATGAAATTACGTCCTTATACATGCTGAAATGTATAACTGAAATTTAGACTGACTAATAATTCCCCAAATTCAGAAATAAGTGAAAAATATTCTCTGCAAGTTTACTGTATATTTCACATTAATAAAAGTTTCTAATTTGATATTTAAAAAGTGACAAAATTTCATAAATAGGAAATTATTTAAATTACATAACATTTTTATACTGACAGAATTGTAGATATATATAGACCAGCAAACACATTTCTCCTTAGAAATCAGTATTCAAAGATAACAGATCCTAAAGCCTTTGTATTTCAGAATTATCTTTTAATATTATGTTTAATTATCTATGTCTACAGTGACCCAGATATATTTTTTCAATTAGAAAGCCATATCTTTGTATGAGGAACACATTTCACCACAATTTATAAAAAATCCAACTAACTGGTATACTAACAATTAAGAAATACATTTGTCTTCTGTAGCAATGAGTCTGAGAATAGATATTCCATATTCAGCAATGTCATCAGGACCCCAGGGACTTCCCATCTTTCTACGCATCAATTTTAGTATGCAATTCTTTGTCTTTATTCTTGTCACCTCTTCACCTTGTCACCAAGATGATCTCTGAGGCTACTAATTATAGACAGGAGGAAGAGATAAAGGAAGGCAAAAAGTCTTCATCTAGCAACACTTTTTTTCCTTTTTCTTTTAATTCCAAAGGGCATGCTGTCCAAGGATTTCTTTCTCTATTGCATTGACCAGTGTGTCCCATGATCATACTTATATGCATGAAACACTAGGAAATCAGTTTTTTTTTAAGCTAGGCCATCACCACCTGTGATGTAAACAAAATTGTTATTACATTGTTGATGAAGAAGCAGGAATAGAAATTATGTAGACAATACTGTAATACACAAGAAGTATCTGTCCCACTTTCCATCAATCCAAATGATTCTCTTTTCTAATACAGAGGTTTCTAATAATAAAACCAAAATGAAACACAGATAATATTTTTCTCAATTGATGCTTTAAAATTCTTTGCAGAAACAAAAGCAGTGAAATAAGTTGAGAACAGGCAGTAAGTTAAAAACAAGAACATCAAACTTTCTTATAATGCTGTGTAAGTACAGTTATTCCCACTAAGATTACATTGCAACAAAACTTGCATAACTTTGCTTCACCCATTTTGCAAAAACTGCACTTGAAATCCACCTCATTATTCTTCATTTCCTTACCCAACTGAACTGCTTCAAAATGTCATAGCATCTTAGAGACTTTCTAGTAGCTGCTGTACCCAAATATTTCATAGCCTACCATGAAAAAAACCATCAGTTCTTTGAGTTGTTACCTACAAGTAAAAGGAGAAACTGAACCACCAAATAAGGAGAGAAAGTACTATGAAAAATAATATCAATTATTGGCCCATAATAAATTTATAAATATAAAAGCATTTAAAAATGCTTTTAAATGCAAACGTCTTTGCTAATTTTAAAAATGCAAGGACAGGTGGAATAGGAAATAAATCTTTAAAATCTTTATTTTAAACAATAAATATTGAATTCCTCAAATAACCTAATGATATTTGTTAAAAGACTTAAATTTTCCAGAAAAAAATAAACTTTTTCTTTTGAAGACAACAATTTATTTATGAGAGCGTGATAACTATTCATATGTTTGAGAAGTTATGACATAAAAGCGAAATAGACTAACTTTTCTTGCACCAAGAGCAGCAGGACAAAGGGATAATAAATATAGGAAAGCAGTTTCTGGTTCACTCAGGCAAGAATAGTGTTTTCATTAAATTTATTTGAAGATGGAACAAGTTTCCTAAGGACATGTTACTGTCATGAGAACCCTGTTTACATTATGTGGGATAAAAATTAATAATTTTGCCTAAAATGGTGGGACCGAGGACAAAACTGAGTAACACAGAGACATTAAACTATGGGAATAGAGAGTACATGATGAACTGGAATTCAATGTTACAAATTTGAAGTCACAGAGAAACCATTTCTAACAATTTCTTCTCAGTTTTAACTCAAGGTTCAAATTTGTGCAGGTGCTTTTATTCACTGGAGAACTTTATTAGAAACACCCAGTATGAAACTTAATGGATCACATTACATCTTAACACCCTGGAACCTTCTCCAAAATGTTTACTTATTTCACTTGATGTTTGTATTAACTTATTTGACTTCCACCCATGAGCTCTGTTCATTTTTTTCCCCTGGAGAACAGATATCACTTTTTTTTTTATCCTCTATCAATCCTTGGTCTTTCTCAAAAGTGAGAAATCAAACTTTTTCTTACAATCCCTGAATCACAGATTTTATCACTGTTCACTGAATTAATATAGCAATCTATTCACTGAATAAATAACAATATAGCAATGATATTCTGCATCCAGTGTCTGTAATGCTGCATCAAAACTGATGAACAGTACTTAGGTTCTTTCTATTTCTCTTGCCTTCCCTTTTCTGAGTCCATAGATCTCCAAGGAGGAGAGTAACTTGGGGGCTTAGGAATTCCTCCTTCTTTATGAATTCCTCTATCATTTGTCCCAAAAACCACACTCAGCATCACCAGTCACCCAAAGCTGACTAGGATTTCTCTGCTGTCTCAGTTGATACAAATGGTTCAATTAGTATGCACCTAATTAGTAAATTTTGGTATAGATCATAATTAAAGGGCCACAATTTAAGTTAAATATTTAAAAGATTTTTGGATATAAAATTGATTTAAAATTTTGGATAAAATTAAAATGCAGTAGACACTCTCTTTTTTTTTTTTTTAAACTTTATTTCATATTGGAGTATAGTCAACTAACAATGTCCTGTTAGCTTCAGGTATACAGCAAAGTGATTCAGTTACACAAGTATCTATTCTTTTTGAAATTTTTTTTTTATTTTGGTTGTTACATAGCACTGAGCAGAGGTCCCTGTGTGATACAGCAGATCATTGTTGGTTATTCATTTTAAATAGAGCAGAGCATACATGCTGATCCTAAACTCCCTAACGAGGTCTTCCTCCTACACTACCCGTTTGATAATTATAAGCTCATTGTCTAAGTTTATGAGTCTGTCTCTGTTTTGTAAGTAAGTTTGTTTCTTTTTTTTTTTAGATTCTGCGTATAAGTGATATCATATGATATTTGTATTTCTCTGTCTTACTTCACTCAGTATGATAATCTCTAGGTCCATCTATGCTACAAATGGCATTAGTTCATTCTTTTTAATGCCTGAGTAATATCCCACTGTAATATGTACCACATCTTCTTTATCTATATATCAACTGATGGACATTTAACTTAATTCCATTTCCTGACTATAGTAAACTGTGCTGCGATGAACGCTGGGGTGCATTTATCTTTCTGGAGCGTGGTTTTCTCCAAACATATGCCCAGGAGTTGGACTGCTGGATCATAGGGTAGCTATTTTTAGTTTTTTAAGGGATCTCCACACTCTTCTTCACAGTGGCTGTACCAACTGACATTCCCACCAACTGAATAGGAGGATTCCCTTCTCTCCATATCCTCTCCAGAATTTATTGCTTGTGGATTTTTCAATGATAGCCATTCTGGCTGGTTTGAGGTGATATCTCATTGTAGTTTTGATTCCCATTTCTCAAATAATTAGATATGCTGAACATCTGTTCATGCGCCTTTTGACCATCTGCATGTCTTCTTCTGAGCAATGTCTGTTTAGGTTTTCTGCCCATTTTTTGATTGGATTGTTTGTTTTTATGATATTAAGCTGCATGAGCTGTTTGTAAATTTTGAAGATTAATCTTTTGTTGGCTGTGCTATTTGCAAATATTTTCTCCCATTCCATGGGCTGTCTTTTCATTTTGTCTATTGTTTCCTTTGTTGTACAAAAGATTTTGAGATTAATTAGGTCCCCTTTGTTTATTTTTGGTTTTACTTCCATTACTCTGGAAGATGAATTGAAACAAAAATACTGCTGCAATGTATGTCAGAGAGTGTTCTGCCTATGTTTTCCTTTAAAAGCTTTAAAGTGTCTAGTCTTACATTTAGATCTTTAATTCAATTGAATTTACTTTTATGTATGGTGCTAAGGAGTGTTCTAATTTCACATTTTTATTAATACATGTAGCTGTCCAATTTTCTCAGCATCATTTATTAAAAAGACTGTCTTTCTTCCATCATATAGTCTTGACTACTTTGACATAGATTAATGCACCATAAGCGTGTGGGCTTATTTCTGGGCTTTCTGTCCTATTCTGTTGATCTGTATTTCTATTTCTGGGCCAGTATCAGACTGTTTTGATGACTATAGCTTTGTAGTACGTGCCCTCAATGGAACTTCTGAATTAGTTGGTGGTCTCATTTCTACCACATATCGCCCATTCCTATACATTATACATTTGCTGCTGTGACTTCTGCTCCATGAAGTGAGATGCACACTTGCCAGGTGTATTGTTTTCTAAACTTATGTACTTCTTATTGTAATTATGGGATTTAATTACTATTAAAAATGAATGATACTATTTAGAATATTATATTTAAATATAAATTTAAGAATGTATATATTATATATTAAATATATACTGCTGAAATGTATGTGAAGAAAAAAAAAGAACTCTCATTTATATGAAAATCAAATCAAGTGCCTAGTTAAGACTTGATCTTGGCAAGTCTCTAAAAATGTTGTCAAACTGACCTGAGTGGGAAAATCTCAAAAGGTGAAGAGTAATTAAGAAAATGAGTTTGTAACTCAAAGTGGTTTGAAAGTTTTTCCTTTTAAAAATGCTACCTCTAGTCTAGAGAAACTGAAAAGAGGATAAAATATTACATTTTAGGACTAGTTTATGCAATCACTTCCCAGGTGGCACAGTGGTAAAGAATCCACCTGCCAATGCAGAAGGTACAAGAGATGCGGGTTTGATCCCTGGGTCGAGAAGATTCCCTGGAGGATGAAATGGTGACCCATCCCAGGATTCTTGTCAGGAAAATTCCTTGAACAGAGGAGTCTGGTGGTCTACAATTCATGGGGTCACAAAGAATTGGACACAGCTAAGCATGAATGCAAATCATGTATGCAAGCACGATGACTCAGAACTCTAAGTGTTGTAAAGAAACTCCAAGAAAAGTCATGGCCCCTAGTAAGAGATTAGTGAAGAGATGCCTTTTACGCCACATGCTGAACAATTATTTAAAATAATTTCCTCATCTTTCCAATTTCTTTAACTGGCCAAAACTACTCCCACTATTATTGGATAAGAGAGTTTCTAATTAAACCACAGATCTCTTTGGACAGCCTATTTCTGCTCTATGAAAAGTTTGGAAAACAAGAACCAAAAGCTGCTCTATACTTTTCATCTAGATTTCACCAATGGATGGCAATTTCCAGTTGGGCTTTCCCAATTTTTAACTCTACACTGTTCACTTCTACTACTTTTATCCTATACCATTCTTTTTATTTATTTATGTTTATTTTGGGGGGATAAATCCCTTGAGATTTTAATGGCAGAAAGTGAAGAGGAACAAAAGAGCCTCTTGATGAAAGTGAAAGAGGAGAGTGAAAAAGCTGGCTTGAAATTCAACATTCAAAAAACTAAGATCATGGCATCTGGTCCCATCACTTAACGGCAAATAAAAGAGGGAAAAGTGGAAGCAGTGACAGACTTTATCTTCTTGGGCTTCAAAATCATTTTGGACAGTGGCTGCAGCCAAGAAATTAAAAGACGCTTGCTCCTTGGAAGCTATGACAAAAGCTATGACAAACCTAGACAGCATATTTAAATCAGAGACATCACTTTGCTGATAAAGGTCTTCATAGCCAAAGCTATGGTTTCCAGTAGGCATGTACGGATATGAGAGTTGGGCCATAAAGATGGCCGAGTGCTGAAGAATTGATGCTTTCCAAATGTGGTGCTGGAGAAGACTCTTGAGAGTCTCTTGGACAGCAAGGAGATCAAACCAGTCAGTCCTAAAGGAAACTGACCCTCAATATTCATTGGAAGGACTGATGCTGAAGCTCCAATACTTAGGCCACCTGATGCGACCAGCTGATTCATTGGAAAAGGCCTTGATGCATGGAAAGATTTAAGGCAAAAGGAAAAGGTGATGGCAGAGGATGAGATGATTAGGTAGCATCATTGAATCAATAGACATGAATCTGAGTCAACTCTGAGAGACAGTGGAGGACAGGGTGTTCTGGAGTGCTGCAGATCATGGCCTTGCAAAGAGTCAGACATGACTAAGCTACTTAACAATAAAAACAAAGTCTGAGACTATGCGGCAGACATCATGCCCTCTCACTCTTCCCAAATTCAGAAAATTCAACCAGGATCCCACGCCATAATGTACTTCCCACTTTACATCTGCACTTAGGAAAACACTGTTAAAAATCAACCAAAATCTATTTTAAAAGGGTTTGACAGTGGAGTGACTCAAATCTTGAAAATTAGGGGAAAAACTCAGCTTTCTCAGAGGTTAACTTTGAAATAAACATATCAGAGATTATAACAGAAATAGTACAGTATCTACAGCAGACAAATGTTTAAGAAGAAAGAGTGGACTGCAATTTTATTGAAACCATTGATATGTCCTGGATAATAAATGTATCACTCAGAAATGAGGGAGGGGAAGCTGCTCAGTCATACAAGAGCAAAAGTCACAGAGACATAAGAATCTTCCAGCAGTGCTGTTTAAGCATAGTCTAATTAAGTCTAATTAGTGCTCTCGTGATGAAGATATGGTTTCCCTGGCATTTTCATTCTTATTGTACAGTAGGACAAATTAAACTAAGTCAGTGAATACTCAGATCAAATGACAAATTCTGCTTTTGAATATGGAGTTCATCCAAGGGCACAGATTGATGCAACCTTCTGTTAAACAGAGGGTCAAAAACAATGAAAGAGATCCCCATCCTGTTGTCAGATTTAACTTCCTATAGGACTTCTGATAGGCTTCCCTGGTGGTTTGGTAGTAAAGAATCTGCCTGCCAATGCAGGAGACACAGGTTCGATCCCTGGATTGGGAATATCCCCTGGAGAAGGAAATGGTAACTCTTATTCTAGCATTCTTGTCTGGAGAATCCCATGGACAGAGAAGCCTGGCAGGCTACAGTCCATGGGGCCACAAAATAGTCAGACGTGACTTAGTGGCTAAACACAATGAATTCTGATAGTGTATTTACTAGTTTTTCAAAATATAATACCACTTTCTCTACTCAAAAGTCTTTAACAGCTCCCCACTGTTTAAATGAAAATGCCAAATTTTGAGCCAGATAGACTAGACTGTTCATAATTTAGTCTTATCCTACATTTGAGATCAAAATCTTCAATTTGTGACCTAGACTATCACTATCACCCACTACACATTCCTTCATTTGGTCAAATCAAGCCATTTCTGGCTCCCAAAACATCTTTTATTTCCCTCTTCCATGCTGGTAGTCAATCCTCCTAAGCATCTGTTTGCAAAATGTTCATCTTGCCAATATTAGCACCAAGGTCACCTCAAGTCATAATGGAGATGGAGGCAAAATAAAAAAGCAATAATATTTCAGTTCAGTTCAGTCGCTCAGTCATGTCCGACTCTTTGCAACCCCATGAATTGCAGCACGCCAGGCCTCCCTGTCCATCACAAACCCCCAGAGTCTACTGAAACTCATACCCATCTAGTCGGTGATGCCATCCAGCCATCTCGTCCTCTGTCGTCCCCTTCTCCTCCCACCCCCAATCCCTCCAAGCATCAGGGTCTTTTCCAATGAGTCAACTCTTTGCATGAGGTGGCAAAGTATTGGAGCTTCAGCTTCAGCATCAGTCCTTCCAATGAACACCCAGGACTTATCTCCTTCAGGATGGACTGGTTGGATCTCCTTGCAGTCCAAGGGACTCTCAAGAGGCTTCTCCAATTCCACAGTTCAAAAGCATCAATTTTTCAGTGCTCAGCTTTCTTCACAGTCCAACTCTCACATCCATACATGACCACTGGAAAAACCATAGCCTTGACCAGATGGACCTTTGTTGGAAAAGTAATGTCTCTGCTTTTTAATATGCTATCTATTTATTTAAATTTTAATATTTTTCCTCATGGTATTTTTGGTACTAAGTATTAATATTAATTTTTTCAAAATATTGCATTGAAATATTATTTACCTTGATTACTGAGATTTTTGGCATCCTCTTGAATTTTGTGCTTGAGGCACTAAACTCACTGACTTCATCCTAGAAGCCTCTTCATGTAGACTTTCTGATTCCCACAGATAAACATACACTTTCTTTTGTCCAAAATTCCAGAGCACTTTGATTCTCTCTCCTTAATAACCCTCAACATTTCTACTTCTTCTGTCACCACTATTAGTTTCTAAGGTCATTGAGGGCAGAACGCTGGTAGTATCTTTGTTCCAACTGCATCATTTAGCATCTCTCTCATGAGGATTTAATGTCGGAAAACAAAAAGAAAAGGAAACCATTTTAATGGCAAAATGAGAATTCTCTTTAGTTCTTTATCCTCTACTTCTCTTAGGGAAATCTTTGTAAGGGACTCTTTAAAAATATAAAGAGTGGCAGACTATGAGTCATTCATTCACTGGAGAAATACTCACTGGGCATGTATTACATGCCATGTGCTCTTTTGAGTGGAGAGGATCCAGCAGAGAGTGCGTCAGACACGGTCCTGAACTCAGGGATGACACGTGTTAACAGGGAAAAATTCAAGAATGAAGTGTTATCCCTGATGGTGAGGAGTGCCATGAAAGAGGATGTACAACACGCTAATGGGATCTACAGGAAAATTCTTCAACCTCTGAGTGAGTGAGTCTGAACAAAGTAACTTGAGGAAAGTATTACCAAGAACCAGGCTCAGAAAACCTCATGTTTTGCTTTGTCTACTCTGACAGCCTCATATATCATGCACTTATTAGGGAATGTCTGGGTAGCTGATTACCTAGTACTGCAGGGGAGCAAAAACCACCACACTAAAATGTCTCTTTGGGACTTCCCTGGTAGTCCAGTCATTAAGAATCCACCAATGCAGGGGACATGGGTTAGATCCCTGGTCAGGGAAATAAGATTCCATGTGCTGCAGGGCAACTAAGCCAGATGCCACAAATAGAGAAGGTCTGTACACTGCAATGAAGAGCCAAAAAAGAAAAAAAATAAAAATAAAAACTCTTTTGCATACTGCCTATGTCAAGCTGAAAAAAACCAAGGCCCAAAAGTGAGTGAGTGAAAGTTGCTGAGTCGTGTCTGACTCTTTGTGACCCCTGGACTACACAGTCCGTGGAATTCTCCAGGCCAGGATACTGGAGTGGGTAGCTGTTCCCTTCTCCAGGGGATCTTTCTATCCCAGAGATCAAACCCAGGTCTCCCACATTGCAGGCAGATTCTTTACCAGCTGAACCACACAAGGGAAGCCCAAAAGACTCAAGAAGAAACTTTGACCTTCTTTCCTATCTGCCTTAAAGAATTTAGAGGATCTGTTCCTAGAATTGAGTTCTACTAGAGATATCTGCATTTATTTACCAATCATTTATCTACCAAACATTTGTTTTCTACCTCTGTGTGAATGGCCTTCCTCCTCTTTGAAGTTCTAAACCACTACCCCAACATCTGCTTTTGTCTTTAGCTGAAGATGGTATTCAAGGTGAGGGTTTGGGCCATTTTGGTGAATTACTCAGTTTTCCTGGGTCTCGCCCATGTATACATGTTATTCAAATTTCTTTGATTTTCTCTTAATCAGTCTCTTATTAATTTCTCAGACTAGCCAGAAGAACCTAGAAGAGCATAGAGAATTTCATCTTCCCCAACAGTACCAAATGTATTTCTTCTACAAATAATAAGAACCAAATACACAGCGGGATTATTTTCCCATGTTCCCTGGGAACTAACAAAACCACAACCCAAGCCATAGAATCAGGATAATCGTAATTGTTCTTTGGCTTTGTTGACAAGAGTTACTGCAAATATCATTCTTTCCCAATATAATATTTAAACCTATCCACAGAAAGCCAATCAACTGACCAATTCTCTGGATGGGGAGGGCAAGGGCAAAAGAAAGATGCAGAGAGCAACTCAACTTTTCACATTGGGAACACCACTGGTCATTGGAGACTACATATTTTGTGAACTAGATAAAGATTTTATTTCAAAAAGGAGAGATTGGTCTCTCAGATTCAATCATTTAGCATGAGTGATTGCTGTTTAAGAATCATGGCACGTCAGGAGTTTTATAAAAAATTCTTTCTTGTCGCCCATAGTGGAAGAAGTCAAGCCCAGCACCCTCCCCCAGCCACCCCTGGTGAATGAAGCAAGTCATTAAAGAGGAATTTGAATTGAGGAGCTTTTCACGGGATTTTCTGTCAAGCCTTATAAATAGACAGCCCATGAATGGGCCCTTACTTACAAACACAGCCTTGTTGCATGTGGGCTGAGCAAACAGACACCATTGTGCGGACAGGTGGAAAAGGCACATGAATGGACAGTGCAGTTTGCCGCTGTGGGGAATCTCATTACCAACTGACTCTGCGTGGCCTCTGTGTCTGGGAGAGTGCCCACCCTCCCACAAACCCTCCACTTTTCCCATGTGTGTCTTCAAGGCCGGCAACAATAAGAGGCACCATCTGAAATGCTTCTTGCCACCCCCTCCCATCCCCTTTATTGAAAACACCATTTTGATTTAGAAGTTCAGACCCTGCACCTTTCTCATGGGACTCCCAAAGGTGAAATGAAAGTAAAAATATTTCCTAAATGGGAGGGCATTGCAAGGAAAGCATTAGCCACCCTGAGGGGTCTCAGTGTTCATGTACAGTTGGAAGAGAGATGGAGGCCATGTCCCGCCCCCCCACCATGGCCCACATGCAAGCCAACATCCTTCTGTGAGAATCATGTGACCCTTAGGGCCTATAGGAGACTGATGTGAGTGTTCAGTGATAAGCAAGTAGGCAAAAGGAACTTCCCACAACAGTGATCTTGAATAAACAGTATTGATATAGACAGGCATGGGAGAGAGCTAAAGTTGCTATTTATTCCCCCTTCACAAAAGGCAGCTTGTGACCCTCAAATAATTGTCAAATTACAGAAGTAACAGACAAAGGCCAAATCTCAGGAGAATGCCCATTATGTTTTCAGGCTTCATAAGTACCTGGGGATAGATTATAAACACCTGTTGTTTGCAACAACGTGGGTATTGTAACTGAGTGGGACCCCATGAGGTCTTCCCAGAATAGACCCACACCCATGTCCTCCACCTGTCTTTGTCTGTAGAAAAAGTTTAGTTAAAGAATAAAGTTAATCACAGAAGTGAGAAAATGCAGAAAGAAAGGAGAACTGTTGAGCAAGACAAAATAATAATACTTTAGCCACTAAACAAAGCAGGGACATTTAACTCTTCCTCAAGGACTATAGGGAGAAGGCAACAGCACCCCACTCCAGTCCTCTTGCCTGGAAAATCCCATGGACGGAGGCGCCTGGTGGGCTGCAGTCCATGGGGTCGCTAAGAGTCAGATACGACTGAGCGACTTCACTTTCACTTCTCACTTTCAGGCTTTGGAGAAGGAAATGGCAACCCACTCCAGTGTTCTTGCCTGGAGAATCCTGGGCATGGGGGAGCCTGGTGGGCTGCTGTCGATGGGGTCGCATAGAGTCGGACACGACTGAAGGGACTTAGCAGCAGCAGCAAGGACTAGAAATAATACTCTGAGCTGTGTCCTTTGAGCTGTTTTGCAGATACTGAAACTTACACTGGACGGGAGAAGTTAACTGTATCCTGCCCAGAAGCACAGAGATCCCAAACAAGTTGGAACCAGAAGGTTGATGATGCTGACTTCTGATGACCTCCCCACCAACCAATCAGAAGAATATCAAGAAGCTGATCACATCCTGCTCCTCAAACTCTGTAAGATTCCTCATGATCCTCTCCCTCTCCAGGGCAGGACACACAGTCTTTAGGGCATTAGCCCACTGTGGCACCCTTTGCCTGGCAAAGCAATAAAGCTATTTCTTTCTACTTCACCCAAAACTCTGTCTCTGAGACTTAATGCAGCACGTGTACTGAGACCAAATTTTGGCAGTAGTTCTAACAGAACAAGGGATCGACCTTTCTTTCTGGCATATTTATCTTCCAAAGCAGCTCAGGAAAAACAGTATTATAACATGACATCATGGAGAAGGAGTTACATGCCGAGCCCAGGTCAAGTCTACTGCCAAGGTAGTTATGACAGGTCTAACTGGTGGATGAGTCCATAAGAAGTCTATTTGCATTAAAGACTGAAAAGTGGGAAATTTCCCTTGGATTTGCACTGCTGAGAGCCTGGGTTCAGCCCTGGTTAGGGAACTAGGGTCCCACAAGCCACATAGCGCAGTCCCCCCTACCCCCCAAAAAAAGACTGAAAAGCCCTTGAAAACAAAACAAACTCTCAGAGAAACTACCAGGAGCTACAAGCTTGGAGCAGTATTAAAATCATTGGCATTTAGAGAGAAAGAGAGATTCTGCGCATATGAGGGCTACTAGGATATCCCCAAGTCCAAATGCCTTTTGTATTCAGTCTTCAGTTTTCTGGAGTGCAAAGGGCTGTTACAACTAAACCTGAAAAAGTTGTTTCATGGAGGATATTGGGGCAAATGCACACAGAGTAGGAAATACACATAAAGCTTAAAGATACAATGTCTCCACAACACAAACACCGGCTCCCAAGCGCTACAGGGCTCAGCTGACCGGGGCTGATGGGTGGCAGGGCTACCTGGGGGATAGGGTGGCCTCATGGAAGCGGCTGTGATGGATGCACAGTGGGAGAGGAAGGCAGACTGCCGTGACAAGGGCAGTAAGGGGGGTTGGTGTCCCCTGAAGGCACATGAGCCGCACAGCCCCCTGGACTGTGATAGAGATGGGTGTCTGCTGAGAGGAAGGGCTCATTCGCCAAAGGGGGCAGCGGTGGCTGCTCAAAGAAGGCTGGCAGAGGCAAAGGGAACAAGAGATGCCCCGTGATCTCTGACTGATTCCCTATTTGAAAGTACACAGGAGACACTCCCTAGGTACTCTCAGAAATACTCAGCAGGGATGAGGATCGGAGACAGACGAGGATCAGAAGAATACAGACTATTTCCACCCTGTGCTGATCAACCATGAGATTAATTAAAACTCGTGTGCACACAGTCTCTCCTTCCCCCATTCCAGCTGCCAAATCTGAACTGAGGTACAGTACCAGAAGACAGGGCTTCTGTGTCAACCTTACTGAAACATACAGAAATGATAAAGATCAATGTTAACTCCGCATTATAATTTTCCACAACAGTTAAAAAAAAATCACACACACTTCAAAACCCAATTGCACTCTGAGCTCCCTCAGTTTCAACAGTGAATGCACCTACAAAAATGTAGCCCTAACAAGCTCAGCTACTGTCTCTTTTTGACCATCACACTATACCATTGGCCACCTCAAATTGTTCCTCTTGGTTCCAACCATGTGTTGATCTCCTATCTGTCCTTTAAAATCTTCCTGTATAGTCTCTACAGCTTCTTTCATCCTTCATCTCAGTAAGTTTACTCTCTCATTTCCTCCAAATGTTGTCTAGAATAAGAGAGAAGATCATTTGGTTCTAATTTTCATTGGTCAGACTACACATCTCATCTTAAATATTGTTTTCAGATCACATCACCTGTTAAAGAGACCACAATCTGATAGCAAATGTTTTCAGAAAAAGAATTGTAACTATTACATCACCTGTGTCTGGTTCAGGGTGACACATAAGACATACTTAATAAATGTCTCAGACTCTTCTTTTTCTGCACAGAAGCTGGGTGAGTGAGGCCCAGAGGATGGATGTAGAACCTGGATTGACTGGGTTCAAATCCCATCTCCACCGTTTATTTGTTATAGGATCTGGATCAAGATTCTTAAGTTCTAAAGGTAGTTCTTTGGCTCAATTTACTCAACCATCAACCAAGCAAAGGGTAGCATATTTCCTAGGGTTACGGTAAAGATGAAATGAATTTAAATGATTCAAATGCTTAGAAGAAGTTGACCCTTAACCTGTTACTGATAAATGTTGGTTATTACTAATAAGACAAATTTTCGGGCCTTATGTTAAAATTCGAACTTTCTACTAAAGCATTCACAACAGCCAGACTAGGGAAAAAAACAAGGTAAGAATTGGGGGGGAACACTCTGAAAAGAAACAGAAACAACCAACATCCTGTTTACCCCTTTCTACATCTGACATAAACCTAAGATATTTTCCATTCAAAGATGCAGATAAAGTTTGAAATACAACTCTGTATACTATCTAAAAAATTTTATATCTGCCCTGTAAAACCTTCAGTACATAGGTTTTGATACATATATATTTTTACTTTGGAGAGCAGCTGTAGATAAATTTAAGAGACAATGTAACACATAACAAGGACAGTCCAGCAGTGCTCTTTCTAAGAGTAACCAGGGCACTGAGCATTTGTTTCCATTCAGTCCTACTAAGAAATCAAAGGAACTGGTCCTTAGAAAATAATGTGAAACTAGTAGCTCTCTCCGGTTCAGTTTGTGGATCTGCTTATAACATCAGGCAGAAAAGATATTCCATGCCTTGGAACCCTTTTTTTTTTTTGGTTTGGACGAGGATTCTGAAGACTCATAAAAGCATGATCAATTGAGGAATCAGTCCTCAGAACTAATGGGGCTGAGAGCTGCATACTTATTTTGCATTGCACACATTTTGGTTTTGATATGTCACAGTTCTTCCAAAAGAAAGTGCCATTGAGGCTTCCCCATCATTTCACTAAAACAAATGGGAACAAGTTAAAAAGGAAGAAAAAACAGGCAAAACATTGTTTTAGGATCTTTGCTACTTAATGTGTTTTAGCTAGATCACATAAACTTTCTATAAAGATAAATCTACCTTCTTTTCTGTATTTTTCAATTAGAGCATAAAATATACGCTCTGTGTTCTTTTTAAACACTATTAATAACTCATGTGTAAAGTCAGCCGTTTTGTGGTGACTTAACAAGGGAATATATTTTGGCATTTACGAGTTCAATCGCCTGTCTAAACTCAGAGAAATTCTTTGTAGAGGCAGTGATCCAATTCTTTATCATTATTTTACCAACTAGAATAAATCACTTACTAAACGATGTTAAATTGTATTAGCAAATGCAGAGCATATAAGATAAGGCTATAAGAGTTATCCTAAACAGGCTTTTAAGCTTTTTATTCTTTCTGTCATATGTTGTAGATCTCATGTGTTGCCTACCTCGACATTTCCCTCTTTCTTGATGGTCTGGAAGTATGGATTTTCATTTCTTAATTGCAGTATACATCTTGGAATATTATCACACATTATCTTGGCTGTTTCAAGAAGATATTGGAATTAGAAGGTGGCTGTCTATTGAGGCAGGCACTACTCAAGACTGACATACTTCCTAAGTAAAGCTTTAAAATTTGTTGATGAATGCCCCTCTATCAATATAGAAGACCTGTTTCATTTCCCTTTTCTTGGCTAAGTGGAGGTCTAGGAACTACACAAAGTCTTCTTATGTTTCTTTCTTGGGTTTTCTATATTTGTCATATCCTTTGCTAAGATCTAAAATTTCTTACATGGTTCAATGTATCTGTAAAACCTTTAAAACTCCACTAATCACCCTGTCTGAAAGCCAGCTTCCAAGTCTCCTGAGACTTTCAAAAAAATATTTCTAGGAATAAAAATGGTTAAACCTTTCCAGATCTATGAGCTCTGCCAATGGAACAGTTTTATGTTAGTGCAGTGGGCAGAGCTACATGGTATTTACCAGTCCAGAGTAATGTTTGGAGATTCAGATTATGGAGAAAACTGCCTTAGAATCCTAGAGCTATATGATATTTACCAGTCCAGAGTAATGCTTGGGGATTCAGATTATGGAGAAAACTGCCTTAGAATCCTAGAGCTACATGGTATTTACCAGTCTAGAGTAATGCTTAGGGATTCAGATTACAGAGAAAACTGCCTTAGAATCCTAGATGTGCTGCTTACTCCTTGTGTGACTCTCTTAGTTCACGTGAGCTGCTATGACAGAAAACTACAGATTAGGTAGCTTATAAACAACAGAATTTTATTTCTCACAGCTCTGGATGCCGGAAAGTCCAAGATCAAGGAGACAACAGATTTGGTGTCTGATGAGATCCCACCTCCTAGTTCATAGGTGGCAATCTTCTCACTGCATTTTCACATGATGGAAGAAGCGAAGGAGCTCTCTGGGGTCTCTTTTCAAAGGGCACTAATCCCATTCATAAAGGCCCCACCTTCATGACCAAATCATTTCCTAATTCCCTAACTCCAAATACTGTCACAATGAAGATTAGGTTTCAATATATGAATTGGGGGATGGGAGGGACTCATAAATATGAAGCCAGTAGTAGTGATCTTGAGAAATCTGCCTAACCACAGTGTTCTTATCATCACTCTGTAAATATTTTGAGTTAAATACATATGAGTTGATGAGGCCTGTGCCTGGCATAATTTGTTAACTTTGGCTCATGAAATGTTATACATTATTATTGCATCCAGATGTGATTAATGTACTACAAGTTTGTGTCCTTCATAATGTCAAGAACATGATAGAAATATGTACATCTGTACAAACTGAAACATGAAATAGGACACTGATTCATGACTTCCACAGTCTCTTTGGACTCCAGTTCTCCCAAATTTGGGATGGGAAGCAGTTTTCTTAAGTAGTAAGAAAGAGGCCTACTGGGTTTCCTTAGATATAGCAGCTTTGGGTCCCACATTTATATTTCTCAAAGAAAGAACCTGACTTGGGGTTTTCTTTTCTTTTTATGAAGTACCTTTGGGAAACTTTCATTGTTCTGAGTCCATCTCAAACATCTCAAGTTGCCTGGCCTTTCTCATGCCAAGCCCATGAACTTCTACATCAGGACTGTTGTTCAGTCGCTAAATTGTGTCTGAAACTTTGTGATCCCATGTACTGTGCAGCACACCAGGCTTCTCTGTCCTTCACAATCTCTCAAAAGTTTGCTCAAACTCATGTCCATTGAGTCAGTGATGCCATCCAATGGATAAAGGCAGTAATTAACTTGACCTCCCTTTCTGACCTTATTGAGATTTAGCAATAAAAGCAGAGAATACATTGGGGGCTCTAGATAAGTATGTTTCAGGAGTCACAGATACACAGACCTCTATCCTTCAGTTCATCCAATTGACAGCATGCCACTTCCAGGATTGATAATATTCAGAATTTCTGAAGCACATGCAGGGAGAAGGGAGTTTTCTATCTTTGCACTCAGCCCGCTTTCACACGTCAGCGCTGCTTCCTTAAGGCCGCAGTGGGCATATCCAGCAAACAACAATGTGCAGCATATAAAAAACATTCCCACTAGATGTCATAACACCAGCAAGGGAAATAAACCATGACATTTGGTTAACACTGTGGTTACCACTCTGAGCATGCTGGGGGATGGACACCTGAACCAAATCAGCACTCTGCCAGCAAGGAACACAAAGCGTATGTTGCATATTGCTAGATATGCTTTGTCTGCCATGTCCAAGAGAGAAGTGAACTTCCAAGAGAGGTCATGAACATGGCCACAGCCACCTGGTGACACTGCTTAAGACAAACTCAAGTATAAAGCATAGCTAAAGAGGTTCTCTTGGTCCTATTAA
This sequence comes from Odocoileus virginianus, assembly GCF_023699985.2. Classification (NCBI taxonomy): domain Eukaryota; kingdom Metazoa; phylum Chordata; class Mammalia; order Artiodactyla; family Cervidae; genus Odocoileus; species Odocoileus virginianus. Next base: position 17,775,518 of record NC_069683.1, on the reverse strand, counting down.
TGCTACTATTAATGTTATTACTATTATTAATAGATGGATTTTAATACTCTAATACAAACAGTTCCCAACTTATCACTTCCACTTCTGTTGTTGTTCACTGGCTAAATCACGTGCAACTCTTTGCGACCCCTTGGACTGCAGCAGGCCAGGCTTCCCTGTCCTCCACTATCTCCTGAAGTTGGCTCAGATTCATGTTCATTGAGTCAGTGATGTTATCTAACCATCTCGTCCTCTGCCACTCTTCTCTTTTTGCCTTCAGTCTTTCCCAGCATCAGGGTCTTTTCCAATAAGTCGGCTCCTCACATCAGATGGCCAAAGTATTGGAGCATCAGTATCAGTCCTTCCAGTGAATATTCAGGGTTGATTTCCTCAAGGATTGACTAGTTTGATCTCCTTGCAGTCCAAGGGATTCTCAAGAGTCTCCTCCAACACCACAGTTCAAAAGCATTAATTCTTCGATTCTCAGCCTTCTTTATGGTCCAATTTTCACATCTGTAGATGACTACTGGAAAGACCATAGCTTTAACTATTTGGACCTTTGTCTGCAAAGTGATGTCTCTGCTTTTTAATATGCCACTTACCATGCTTCATATTTAATCATAGTGTAAAAGTAACACTTATTCAATGGAAACCAGACTCCTGTACTTAGAATTCTGCATTTTGCTCTTTTCTGCTAGCATCATGTGGTTTCTCCAAGCATACTCTCTCCTGATGTTGGGCAGTGGCAGTAAGCTGCAGCTTCCGGCCAGCCATGTGATCATAAAGGTAAACAACTGATTAATACACTGCATCCAGACCACCAGTCTGGTTTTCACTATCAGTATTCAACTAAATTACAGTAACATTACACACTTTAGTATTAAATAGGTTTGTGTTAGATGATTTTTCCTAAGTGTAGGCTAATATAAGTGTTCTGAGCATGTTTAAGGTAGGCTAGGCTAAGCTTTGATGTTTGGCAAGTTAGGTGTATTTTGCATTTTTGACTTATGATACTTTCAACTTACAAGTTAAAGAACACAAATCAACTAATTTAAAATGATTTATCTGAGATTCATTCTATAATCCAAATAGTTCTTACCATGTCCTTAAAAAATCAATTGGTCAGTGGCCTGTTAAGTATGAGGGTGATTCTCCCACCTCTAAATAGGTGCTAGAAATTTTTTTCTGGCAATACCATCATTAGCCAGAAACTGTCACATCACCTATTTTCTTCACATAAAGACATTTTCTTTCCTCGACTGTCTTTAAACTATACAAAAGTTTGTAAGGAGATTGGTCTATGGAGACATTACAAGCTTATTAAATACTACTTCCTTCTTTGAAGCTCCAAATCTGTGGGAATTGATTGAGGGTAGGAACAGAGAAAGGAGAGGTAAATGTTTAAAATATGCAATAAAGAGAAATAAAGAATGGGGTTAATGCTGAGTTAATCCTGTTAACTCTAGAGACAGATTTCTAAACTCTCCCTTGCTTGAATGCTTAAAATTTAGTTATTTGCATATATTAAATATATAGTTAAACTTAGACTAAAAGGTAATAGTAAAAGAATGATTATAAGAATATATTTATTAAATACTTAACACATTCTAGGAACAGTACTTGTTTTGTGTGAACATATATACACATATATTTCTAAGGAAAGAGTTATGTTACTCTATATATAGTTATATAAATATATAATTATATATATATATACACACAACAACACTGAAGTTTATAATGACTCCTCTATGTTGAGATTATAATGTCAATTTTTAAAATAATAAACTTTATAATACACTACTCTTTGGTACCATTATAAAGAGACTCAAGACTGCAATTATGCTTGAGAGACACCTTTGAGCTATTTCTATAAAAACTATGATAAAAGACAAAAAAAGCCCAACAGTGGTAGTATATATCTAGTTGGATTTTAGCTTTCTTGGAACAGTCACTGCAAGGGCCTTTTTAAACTACTTCATGCATGTGTCCTGATGGTCACCTTTGTTCACTTTGCCAAAATAAGAATGATCCTAGGCAACTCATTTAACCAATAGTATTTCATCATGTATAAACTAAGACCGATTATAGTTGTTCCACATATCTTGTCAGTTTTGTGGGAGGTGAAATGAGAATTTCTAACAGGAGAATAATAGTCTTTGAAGCGAATGGTGCTGGCTCCATTAGTTCAGTAGTAAAAACATTCTGCACTGAGATTATTTGTTCTCTTTAGCACCTGAACCTTTTTTATTCACCTCTAATTTGGGAAGAGCAGTGCTTATTGATACATTTGGTTGTTGGCCTCTAAAACAGCCTCCAAAGATCCTCAAGTCCTGGCTCAAGGCCTTGAATGGATACCTTCGGTAACAAACAGGATAGGCTAGCATAACCAATAGGACATTACAAAAGTGACTGTGGGCCATTTAGGAGATTTGGTCATAAAAGACATTGCCACTTCCCTTTGCATATTTGAATTGCATGCTTTGATGAAAGTTAGCTGCCTTGTTCGGAGGCAACGTAAGTAGATTCAGGAAATAACGCGCTGGGAGAGTAACTTAGCTACCTGTCAATCACCAACAGCAATTCATCAGCCATATCAGTAAGCCACCACAGAAGTGGATTCTTCAATTCTAGTCAAGTCAACCATGTGAGTGAGCCACTACGCATGTAGATATTCCAACCCAAGTCAAGACTTCAAATGAATGCAGTCCTAACCAAGCTGTTGAGGGCAACTTCCTGAGAATCTCCCCAGCCACAACTGCATATCTAAGCTGCCCTTAATTCCTTACCCACAAACATGGAAGACAATGAATGTCTACTGTTGGTTTAAACCATTTGGGGTTGAGTTAATTTGTTAAACAGAAAGAGACAGTTGAAATAAGGAAGTAAACATACCTTAGAAAGCAACTATAATATGTAAAGAAAATTCCTCTACACGTGTTTATATACTGTGTTTATATAGAGTTACACTGTATAAGAATTCAGTAAACAAGTCTTTCATGGAGTTGGACATTCTTTGTAAATTATACTATTAAGATACATTTGTTTTAATATATGTATTTTTAGCTATCACTTTTTGAATCCCTACCCAGAAAAGATTTCCTTTTTTCCCTTAAATAATATCTTGTACTTTTCACAACTTAGGATTTCCAAAGTCAATGGACCTCATATTCAGCTCCAGGGGAATGTTCTTGGCAACAGTAATAAGCTCAGGAGCATATATGTGACATAAGACAATCTAGAAATCTATATCACTTACTGTAGTTAATAGAAATTCTTCAACTATGAGGGCAGATAGTCCCAGAATGATGATGGATCTCTGAATGACAGAGAAAATAGGCAGAAAGAAATGCTAGGGTATGGGTGATAAAATCAATTAGACATGAAGCCCACCCTATTTTTGGACTTTCTCATTATGAGAGTTGACACATTCTTTTTATTGTCCAATGCAATAGTAACTGACACAAATATTTCAGTATTTTAAAATGCAGGAAGTTAGGATAATTTGTGCAATTTCTTTTTACTACCTCTATTTTGATACATTATCTACAGGAATCAAATAGTTTATGTTAAGAATTTCAAGTCTCATTTCTTGAAACGTCAGTTCCATTGGATTGTGAATTAGGGATTTTACATGCTTTCTCTTGAAGCACTCCTTATATTTAGAGCTATTCCCTTAATTTCCCATCAGAAATATATTTGGCTAAATCTCCATCACTGTATCTCCCCAACTTACTGTAAGAAGAAAAGCTACTGCTTTTCAGAAAAGAAAGCAAGTAGTTACTTTCATACTTGAAAGGTAGCAGCTACTGTATACAAGACTTCATCACCACTCCTTTTTGGTATTTTTCATCCTCATTCATTTACTTGAAATCAGATTCTGGAATTTGTCCTTGTTAGTAAATGAAACCACAAGGCTGCTTCCAAGAGAATTGGCAAGGAACTAAAGTGGATATGCAGAGTCAGAAATCACTGACTCCCGTTGTGTGACCTTGTGGGAAGCCCGTTCTCCCAGGCACTCAGACTCATTAACTTCAGACTGGGATTCTGTAAAGAAGCCAAAAGTTCCCTTTTCTGTAGGCAGACATCTTGATCTCAGAAGTCAGCTCACCACCCTCCTGATAGACAGCTTAGCAACAGAAAAAGAACATAGGTTTCTGTATCAAACTCCCAGATCTGCTGCAAATTAGTCTAGATCTGGCAAACCTGATCACTTGCAGCGGCCTTGATGCATAGCTCTTTGGCTTGGAACAAATCATTTAACCTTGTTCAGCCACTGCTGTCTCATCCTCAAAATGTAGAAGAATATTATCTATCTATTTCAAATGGCTAGTGGAAATTAAAATGAAATTATGCATAGTAATCATAGGTGGTATTTGTGGTAAAAAAAGAAAAAAAAGCTTGCCTGTCAATGCAGGAAATGTAAGAGACATAGGTTCAGTCCCTGGGTCAGGAAGATCCCTGGAGGAGGGCATGGCAAACCACTCCAGTATTCTTGCCTGGAGAATCCCAGGGACAGAGGAGCCTGGGGGGATACAGTCCAGAGAGTTGCAAAGAGTGACAGACGACTGAAATGACTTAGCATGCACTCACACACAGTTTAACAAGTCTTGCATATAGTATATGGAATTTTCTTTCCCTTCTATTTCATTGCCACAATATTTCCCAAAGGAGAACTTTTCAAATTAACTCACTGAAAAAAATGCAACTAATACAGAAATGGTTTGAGAAGAAATTTAAAACATCACACTACTGAAGTCCCCAGCTTCTCTGCTCACAGCCACATTCCACAGCCAAGTTAATCTTCATCAGTGGCTCTACCCATATCTTCCAGAATTTTTTCCTTTATAACAGTGCACTTATTTTATTTTGTATTGGTATTATCACCATTCTGCAAATATTACTGAGGACCCAACAGTTGTCAAACACAAAGGATATAGCGAAATAAGACTAAGCAACACAATAAGCAGTGAAGGTTTTTGATGACATAGGAAAACCAAGAAGAACACAAAATTGCTTTGCTGCATTTTAAGTGATTAGGAATCTCACAAATTCTAAGTTGATACAATCTTGCTGGAGGACAAATTAGGCCCTCACCCATCAAAAACCTTAAACAAAATGCTAGTAGTTTGAAAGTTAATCACTCCTGTACTGGAGTGAGTACACACACACACAGATACACACACACACACACACAGATACACACACACACACAGAGATACACATACACACACCTACACACATGCACAGATACACACACACACATACACACAGATACACATACACACATACACATACACACATAGACACATGCACACAGACACACACATACATACAGATACACACATACACACAGATACACACATGCACACATACACAGATACACATACATACACACACATATACACACATACACATACACACACCTACACACATGCACACACAGATACACACGTACATACACACACATACACACACATGCACACAGATACTCACAGATACACACATACACACATACACAGACATACAGACACATACCTATACACACACATACACAGAGATACACACATACACAGAGATACACACATGCACACATACACAGATACACATACATACACACACATATACACATGCACAGATACACACACACATACACATACACACACACACCTACACACATGCACACATATACACACACATACACACACATGCACACAGATACACACATACACATACACACAGATACACACATGCATACACACACATGCACACAGATACACACATACACATACACACAGATACATACACACATGCACACAGATACACACATACACACAGACACACACACACACACACATACAGACACATGCACACAGATACACACATACACACAGATACATACATACACACACACATATACACACATAAACACACATGCACACAGATACACACATACACACAGACACAGACACACGCATACATACACACACATGCACACAGATACACACACACATACACACAGACACACACACACACATATACACACACATACACACACATGCACACAGATACACACATACACATACACACAGATACATACACACATGCACACAGATACACAGATACACACATACACACAGACACACACACACATACAGACACATGCACACAGATACACACATACACACAGATACATACATACACACACATATACACACATACACACACATGCACACAGATACACACATACACATACACACAGACACACGCATACATACACACACAGATACACACACATACACACAGACACACACACACACACATACACATACACACAGACACACGCATACATACACACACACACACACATATACACACACATACACACACATGCACACAGATACACACATACACATACACACACACATATACACACACATGCACACAGATACACACATACACATACACACAGACACACACATATCTACACACAGATACACACATGCACACATACACAGATACACATACACACACACAGATACACACACATACACCTACACACATGCACAGATACACACACACATACACATACACACACACCTACACACATGCACACAGATGCACACATATACACACACACATACATACATGCACACAGATACACACATACACAGATACACATACATACACACATATACACACATACACATACCCACACATACACACATACACACATGTACACACACATACACTCACACATACACACAATGCTTTGTAAGAGAAATAACTCTAAGTCTAAAAGAAACGAAAATTCTAAGTTTAAATCTGCTATGGAGTCACTTTTGACAGATCAATTCACACTTGCGTTACTTTTCATATCTATCAAACTAGGGATTCACGCAGTGAGACTTTCGGGTGTCTCCGCGGCTGAAAGCAAGCGGCTTTCCCAGAAGGCTGTGCCGGCTCGGCCCGGGTCTCAACACGAGCCTGCCGCCGCACGCTGGCCCTGGCCGGAGACCGAGCGACACGAGGGCGCGCGCCGCCGGCCTGTGTTGCTGCAGCGGCTGACCCTTGACACCCCGGAAGGAAACTCAGGGTAGAGAGGTGCTCTGTGCTCCAGGGAAACTGGCGGGATAAATCTTTAGACAGTCAGAGATTTTCCAAGAACTGATTTCCAGGATCCCAATCTTTGCATCTCCTCATATCTAAAGTGAAAGTGAAAGTCGCTCAGTCGTGTACAACTCTTTGCTTCCCAATGGACTGACTATTTAGTCCATGGAATTCTCCAGGCCAGAATGCTGGAGTGGGTTTAGTCTTTCCCTTCTCCAGGGGATCTTCTCAACCCATTTCTCCCACATGGCAGGCAGATTCTTTACCAGCTGAGCCACAAGGGAAGCCCAAGAATACTGGAGTGGGTAGCCTACCCCTTCTCCAGCGGATCTTCCTGACCCAGGAACCAAGCTGGGGTCTCCTGGATTGCAGGTGGAGTCTTTACCAACTGAGCTACCAGGGAAGCCCCCCTCATATCTATAAAAGCACTGAATCTCTTCATGATGACATCAGCCCCTCATGACTAACGGAAAACCTCTTGTGAAGTATTTGACTGCATCAAACTCCCCCTTCACCAAAATCTTATATATTGACCTCTCCCCATTACCTCTTTGGAGCAATCTCTCAACTATCTGAGCTTCTGTCTTCCAAGCTGCACTCCTCATTCCATCCCCAGTAAAATTCAACACACAACTGTCACATTGTGCATCCTTTTAGGGGACAAACCAAATGAATTTAAATACAGCCTATACTCTGTCAATGCCAACTAAATTTTATTTGAAACTTTCATTTTTCAAGATGTATAAGTATGTAAAAAAGTATATAATTTTGATGGTAGTAGTCAGTCTTTTTATACATCATATTTACTACAGGTATCAATAGAGAACACAAATTCCACTTCACATAGTTATCTCTGGCTAACATTCTAAAAAAAAAGTTCCATCTTTATAGTCTTAAATAGTGGTTTTGTTTTAAATAATAAATGTTCCCTATAAAAGCTTCCTCATATTCTAGATTTATAACAAACCTTAAGTACAATTTAGGGGATAGTGGTCTACATATGAAAGACATAAAAGAAAGGAAAGCTTCAATGATAGAACAGATCTTGTGAAAAGTAGTCCAGCAGCTCATAGTCAAAGGGTCAAGGTCTTTTCAGAGGTGAATCTGCTTGATTCTGTGAAAAATCCTTCCAACAGAATGGGGATTTCCATTTCTGTCTTTTTAGACATCTATAGGGCATGACACTGAATCTTTTGATCAGCTGTACACACATTTGCCAAACCAAGGGGTGCAGTTAACTTTTGTTGTATGAAAAATGCCTCTTTTGTCAAATCAGTTCAACACCCTTATACCTTTTTATAAACTGTATTGGTTTTCAATTATTGTTTCATAACAAATCAAGGCAAACTCAGAAGCTTAAAATCTGGTTTTCTGCTCAGAGTATCACACTCAAAGTATCGGCTGACTATGTTTAAATGTAAAGTTCTAGGAAAAATTTATTTCCAAACACGTTAGGTCATTGAGAGAATTCAGTTTTGTGTGTTACTAGGAATGAGGTCTCCCTTTCCCCTTTGTTAAGCAACTCTCATATTTTAGAGGCTATAAGTTTGGGACTTTTCTCAGGCCCTTCACAATATCACAACAAACAGCAAGAGCCCTCATGTAGAATTTTACTCACACTTTGAAATTCTGCTTTTCCCATCTGCAATTAGTCAAAGAAAACTCTCTGCTTTAAAAGGGCTCCTTTAATTATGCTAGACCTACCCTAATCATCTCCCTGTTTTAAGGTCAATTGATTAGTAATTTTAATTACACCAGCAAACTACCTTTTGCTATGAATTCAATAATAAAAATTAAAAAATCACAGGGTAACAATGAGAAAATAAGACAGGTTGAGAGTCTCTAGGATTAGGGTTGGAAACCTTGGAGAGTCATTTTAGAAATCTTCCTACACAGAAACAGAAGTCCAGGCACATCCTGTTTTACTGTAAATACTCCTTCCAGTTTGACACAATTCTAAAGCACATGGCAATGTTTTTTTAGACTGATTGCCCAACATGAGAGATCAATGACAAACTTTAGTTTCTACAATGAATATATGACATATTTATTAAAGGGACAAAAAGTTGTTTCTTGGATGCAAGGAAATTATAGAATTTATCTATCTCTTAACCAATCTAAAATCTATGGATTCCCTTTGAAACATTGCAATAACAATCACTAACAGCCCAATGATTCACCTAGTGCCATTGTTCTCAACAATTCACTTGATTTCATTCATATAATCTCCATAATTAGTTTAAGATCATTCATCTAGTAAATGGTTCAGCCTGCTATGGTACCCAGCCATTCCAGAGCCCACACACCTAACCTTTATTTTAAACCATTTCTATGAGTCACGGTAGTACAATACTTCCTTAATTACACCTCTGATTAGAAGCTGAAGATACCACAAGATACTCTATTGTGATTTTTGACCTCTGTGACCATTAGTAAAGTTATTTTGAGTTTATATATTTATAAACACTACTAATTTGTCTAGGTCTGCTCTAAGCAAATTTTAAAAATACATTTTTAAAATACATTTTAATACACTATTTTTCTCTTTATTTGGTGGGACATTATGAGTTTAAATCCCTTATCAAGTTTCCCATAAGCCTTCACTCCAAGCTAAATATCCCTCAATGCTTCAATAGTTCCTCATGTGGTATAGACTTGAAGTTTTCACTAATCTAAATGCCAGACATAAAATTCTTAGATATATCCAAATGACTACTGCCCAGCACAACCCCAAATGAGAACTGCTATCATGATCTTTAAGAATATATGACATATGGGTGTAAATCATCATATATCAGGTTATGCTGCAATATAGCAGTATGATTTCCACCTACCAAATCTCAGTCACTTGACACATTGACATGTATATTTTTAAACTGGGTTCTATGTCCAGTGTAAATTGAAAGTGCTTTTGATCATCATAACTATTCAGTGAAGAGCTTCAGAAGATTCTAGTTGAACACTTACTTCCAAAGTCAATGGGCAGGCAGAAAGGGGCAAAGCTGAGCTTTGCATTGGTATTTAAAACTTCCTCCTTGGAACTCTTCTACACTGTTGATGGAACAGTAAATGGGTGCAGACACTATGGAAAACAGTATGGATGTTCCTTAAAAAAATGAAAATAGAGCTATGATATGATCTAGCAATCCCACTCCTGGGCATATATGCTGAAAAGATGAAAACTAATTTGAAAAGATATGTGCACCCCAGTATTCATTGCAGCACAATTTAAAGCAGCCAAGACATGGTTTAGCCCAGCCAAACCACAATCACATAAAACTAAACAATCTAATCACATGGACCACAGCCTTGTCTAACTCAATGAAACTATGAGACATGCTGTGTACAGCTACCCAAGATGGATGGGTCATGGTGGAGAGTTCTGACAAAATGTGATTCACTGGAGAAGGGAATGGCAAACCACTTCAGTATTCTTCCCATGAACAGTATGAAAAGGCAAAAAGATAGAGCACTGAAAAATGAATTCACCAGGTCAATAGGTACCCAATATGCTACTGGAAATCAGTGGAGAAATAACTCCAGAAAGAATGAAGAAATGAAGCCAAAGGAAAGACAACACCCAGTTGTGGATGTGACTGGAGATGGAAGTAAAGTCTGATGCTGTAAAGAGCAATATTGCATGGAATGTTAGGTCCATGAATCAAGGCAAATTAGAAGTGGTCAAACATGAGATGGCAAGAGGAATATCGACATTTTAGGAATCAGCAAACTAAAATGAACTGGAATGGGTGAATTTAACTCAGATGACCATTATATCTGCTACTGTGGGCAGGAATCCCTTAGAAGAAATGGAGTAGCCATCATAGTCAACCAAAGAGTCTGAAATACAGGACTGGGATGCAATCTCAAAAATTACAGAATTATCTGTTTCTAAGGCAAACCATTCAATATCACAGAAATCCAAGTTTATGCCCTGACCAGTAATGCTGAAGAAGCTTAAGTTGAATGGGTCTATGAAGACCTACAAAACCTTCCAGAACTAACACCCCCAAAAAGATGTCTTTTCATTATAGGAGAAAAGAAGAAATCAAAAGGCAAAGGAGAAAAAGAAAGTTATACCCATTTGAATGCAGAATTCCAAACAATAGCAAAGAGAGATAAGAAAGCCTTCCTCAGTGATCAGTGCAAAAAAATAGAGGAAAACAAGAGAATGGGAAAGATGAGAGAGCTCTTCAAGAAAGTGAGAGATACCAAGGGGACATTTCATGCTAAGACGGGCACAATAAAGGACAGAAGTGGTATAGACTTAACAGAAGCAGAAGATATTAAGAAAAGGTAGCAAGAATACACAGTTCTATACAAAAAAGATCTTCATGACCCAGATAACCACAATGGTGTGATCACTCACCTAGAGTCAGACATCCTGAAAGGCAAAGTCAAGTGGACCTTAGGAAGCATCACTATAACAAATCCAGAGGAGGTGATGGAATTCCAGTTGAGCTATTTCAAATCCTAAAAGATGATGCTGTTGAAATGTTGCACTCAATATGCCAGCAAATTTGGAAAATTCAGCAGTGGCCACAGGACTGGAAAAAGTCAGTTTTCATTCCAATCCCAAAGAAAGGCAATGCCAAAGAATGCTCAAACTACTTCACAATTGCACTTATCTCACACGCTAGCAAAGTAATGAGTGAAATTCTCCAAGCCAGGCTTCAGCAGTACATGAACCATGAACTTCCAGATGATCAAGCTGGATTTAGAAAAGGCAGAGGAACCAGAGACCAAATTGCCAACATCTGTTGGATCATCCAAAAAAGCAAGAGAGATCCAGAAAAACATCTACTTCTACTTTATTGACTATGCCAAAGCCTTTGACTGTGTGGATCACAACAAACTGTGGAAAATTCTGAAAGAGATGGGAATACCAGACCACATGACTTGCCTCTTGAGAAATCTGTATGCAGGTCAAGAATCAACAGTTAGGACTGGACATGGAACAACAGACTGGTTCCAAATCAGGAAAGGAGTAGGTCAGGGCTGTATATGGTCACCCTGCTTATTTCTTATATGCAGAGACATATAATATATATTTCTTATATGTCATGAGACATTCTTGACTGGATGAAGCAAAAGCTGAAATCAAGATTGCTGGTAGAAAAATCAATGACCTCAGATATTCAGATGATACCACACTGATACCAAAAAAGCAAAGAAAAACTAAAGAGCCTCTTGATGAAAGTGAAAGAGGAGAGTGAAAAAGTTGGCTTTAGAACTCAGTATTCAGAAAACTAAGATCATGGCATCTGGTCCCATCACTTCATGGCATATAGATGGGGAAACAGTGAAACAGTGACAGACTTTATTTTTGGGAGTTCCAAAATCACTGCAGATGGTGACTGCAGCCACAGAATTAAAAGATGCTTGCTCCCTGGAAGAAAAGCTACGACCAACCTAGACAGCATATTAAAAAGCAGAGACATTACTTTACCATCACAGGTCCATCTAGTCAAAGCTATGGTTTTTCCAGTAGTCATGTATGGATGTGAGAGTTGGGCCATAAAGAAAACAGCACCAAAGAATTGATGCTTTTGAACTGTGGTGTTGGTTAAGACTCTCAAGATTCCCTTAGACTGCAAGGAGATACAACCAGTCCATCCAAAAGGAAATCAATCCTGAATATTCATTGGAAGGACTGATGCTGAGGCTGAAACTCCAATACTTTGGCCACCTAATGCGAAGAACTGACTCACTGGTAAAGATCCTGATGCTGAGAAAGATTGAAGGCAGAAGGAGAAGAGGAGGACAGAGGATGAGATGGTTGGATGGCATCACAGACTCAATGGACATGAGTTTGAGTAAACTCCAAGAGTTGGTGATGGACAGGGAGGCCAGGCATGCTGCAGTCTATGGACTCGCAAAGAGTCGGACATGACTGAGTGACTAAACTGACTGACTGACTGAAGACAAGGAAGCAATCTAAATGTCCATTGACAGAAGAATGGATAAAGAGGTGGTATGTTCATTTGCAAAGTCGTGTCCAATTCTATGCAACCCCATGGACTACAGCACGCCAGGCTTCTCTGTCTTTCACTATCTCCTGGAGTTTGCTCAAATTCTTGTCCATTGAGTCAGATGTGTGTGTATACACACACACACACACACACACACACACACACACACACATACACACTCAGCCTGAAAAAAGAATGAAACATTACTATTTGCAGAAACATGGATGGATCCAGATATTATCATACTGAGGGATGTAAGTCAGGCAGAGAAGACAAATATATGATATGATTTATATGAAGCAACAAAAAAATAATGCAAATCAACTTATTTACTAAACAGAAATATACTCACAGACATAGAAAATAAATTTGTGGGTACCAAAGAGGAAACAGAAGTGAGAAGGACACATTAGAAATAAGGGATTAAAAGATACACATCACTATATATAAAATAAACAAAAAGGATTTATAGTAAAGCACAGAAAATTATGTTCAACATAATAACCTATAATGGAGAAGAATATGGAGTTGTACACCTGAATTTAATACAATATTGTAAATCAAGTAGAGTTTAATAAATTAAAAATCTTCCTCTCTGGTAATGACAGGTAAAAATATGCCCAACACACACACACAAATTTTTTGCTAACATTCTAAAGCAAGTCACACGGCCCTGCCTAACTTCAAAGAGGATTTGACCACAAGTATCATCTTATCCCAATACCTGAAAGGAAGAAGACAAGTAGAATAGTGAAGTAAAGAAAACATGACCCTCGGTATGTGTCAAGTTATGCTGCAATAAAAACACCACTTTAATGACTTCCACCGTGTGCAAACTGTTCTATTCAAAAACAGCTACAATATCTCCTATTTTCTTTGAGCCATTTCTTCCTGTGATCTGAGCACCATCCTTCTATCCACACAGCCCAAAATGTGTCAGTGTTGATGAAAGTCATGTCACTGTAATTCTCATAGTCACCAAGCTAAGAAATCTACAAACTATAATGCCCTGCAGACTGCAGTTCTCCAACCATTCCCATGATGACATCATGGCATAAAATAAATCTATACCAGGTTTTTGATCTAAAGAATATAGGATGACATGAGGAAAAAAAGGGACGTGAGATGAAGGCATCGTCCAGTGCCACACCGCACATGCCGCTGTGCATTGTGATCAACACTAAGTGAGGGGGAAAGCATGCTTTTTCTGGAAATGCCAGTTCATCTCTTCCAAATCAAAAATATGTTATACTATCCACTGCAAGGCAAACGGATTTGCTGAATGTTACGCATCCAGTTCTTTTGTAGCCTGCCAATAATATACCTAACAAAAATTGTTAGAAATCAAGAAGGTTTCCTTTTAGCCCTGCTTATATTGGCATCAGTGAAGCACACTACATCTGGAGAGATTACTAGCACTAGAATCTGGTGAATGACTCTAAGGAAAAGGAAAGATATAAAGGAAGTTTGGCTTTCTGAAGGGTTGATAAAAATAAAAATTTGGAGCCTCATTTATATTTAAAGGCAAATTTCAAGGCAGGTATTCCACTTTTAAATTTTACTTTGGGTAAGGGGATTGCTTCATTTTAATCATGTTAAATTAAGCTCTGAACCACCCACAATGTAAAAATAACAAACGAACTAGCAGATCAAACACAGGCATCATTTTGACAGATAGCAAAGATTCTTAAGCAATATCTATAAACATTAAAATAGAGTTTCTTAAACTGTGGTCCATGAACCACTTTTACCAGAATTACCTGGGGAGTTTGTTTACAACACCAACCTCAGGGCTCCACTTCCAAATTTCAACAGCCCCAGGGAAGATGTCTTCATGCTAATATTAGAAACACTATTTTAGGTAGAAGGTGAGTTGAAATCACAGTAAAACAATTTTTAGAGACATCAGTATCAGAGAGATGATAATACTTCAGAGAATTTCTGTAAGGATTAAATGACATGCTATCTGTAAAGCTCTTACAACGACACCACATGGACTCAATAAATGTTAGTACCTTCTGAAATGTCTTCCAGACAATAAGGACTCGTGTTCTGTTGCAAGACCCAGAGTTGTCATAAAGCCAAATGTCGAAGGGATGAAGAGATTCAGTGAACAGATAATTCATCGGTGCAGTCGGGGATGTGGGAAAAATAAAAATGAGGTCTTAAGAACACATTCAGAAAGGAGAAAGCTTTTTATGTCTATCAATCCACCTGTTTTTGACTCTTCCATCTATCTTGCCATGCATTTTTTTCCTTAGAGAAGTATCTTAGTAGTATCTTAAATGTTATACCTGCACTATGAATTTAATTCAGAAGTTCGATTTATCCATTTGAAAGCACATGCATACTGCATAATTTGAAAGGCTTTGTTAAGATCATTTTGGCTCAGGTGAAATTCTGTTCATGGTGATATCTTAACGTTAGTTTTGAGTGAAAACCATATAAAAACCAAAATACAATGTGTTATATAATTAAAGCCAAGATTGTGTCAAGCTTGGTTATAGACCTGAAAAACAGCATATATACCATGTCCAAACATTCCTCAGAAGAAATCACTTTTGCCTAAGAAGAATGTTTTACATTCTCCTTTAAAATAATGGGTAAAGTGAAGAAGGAACACAAACACTATGCTTCCTGCAAAGCAAATAGTTACTTTTTGTGAATAGATTCTCTACAGAAAATATAATTTACATCTGATTCACTGAAAACTCATGTGTTCATTAAAGTTTTGTCATAATTATGAGTAACTTAATACAAGTTGCTAAGTATTGACTTACATATCTAAAATAAGTAGGTTGAAGATTTCATCTAATTTATAGTATTTACCAAAGAACAACTACTGTGTTGCAGGCATTGTATAGTCATTAATTTATTCTCCTATAAGATAGGGGTAATGACATTTATCCCCCCAATTTGCACTTCATTTATGGGATCCTTGTCCTCTGTTCTGGGACGTATGTATGTGTGTATATGTGAGTCTGTGTGTGCATTAAAGAGAGATTTCATTACCTTCTCAATCTTTTTCATGCAAAGGCAATAGCTCACTAGATACCATTAATTACAAAAAAAAAAAAAAAAACACAAGATTTAGCATATGTTATGGATATTTACTAAGGAGTCCAAACACTAAATGAAACTGTATGCAACATTTTTAATATGTGTGTTTTCTCAAAAATTGCTTCATGATTTTCCTTAGATTTTTGAAAATCTTTATACACACAAATGTTAAGAATGAGTGATACAGATCAGATGCAACAGTGTCTCTCAACTACTTCTCAACCTTGATACATAGTAAAATATAGATTTATAGGATTCCCTAACATGTGTGTGCACATATGCAACACATACAAACACACATGAAACAAAAGTTTC
This sequence comes from Odocoileus virginianus, assembly GCF_023699985.2. Classification (NCBI taxonomy): domain Eukaryota; kingdom Metazoa; phylum Chordata; class Mammalia; order Artiodactyla; family Cervidae; genus Odocoileus; species Odocoileus virginianus. The sequence goes on along the minus strand of NC_069683.1, from coordinate 17,759,082 downwards.
CAAAGCAGTTCTAACCCTTTCAAACTGCAGTGTGCTCTGAAACACTTCCAAATATTAAGTAAAAGAGTCAGTCCCATCCTGCAGAGTTTTGCACCTCAATAACTACAACTCCCGGTACTTTATCACAATTAAGGCAAGACTGGTAGGCAATATAGAAATCTCACATACATCATGGCATTCCTGACACCACAACATTCTTGCAGATTATGCTGTCAATCATAATATGTAGTGAGGGCAAGAAACCCATTTCTTACAGTGGCCTTGTCACAGAGCAAATCCCGGTGACTATTTATGAGCAGCCCAGGCCAAGCTGAGGCTGAGAGACAGGAGACTGAGGACTTAATTGGATCAAGTGCAGCAGACCTCATTAAATCCCATTCTCTTTCTTCGCATGTCAGCATATTCTGAGGATAAGGCGACCTGCCTTCTTCATGGTCTGGGTATCATAATTATTACTTTAATTAACAAAAGTTAAGGCTAATCTTCCTTGATTTTTCAGTTACAACATAGTGTACCACTCTTTCTGAGTATACATAGCCTGAGCCTTGGAGAAGTGGCTAGAAGCTTTCTGATGGGACTGCCAGAGCCCTGCAAGTCGATGACAAAACGCCTTCTCTTAATACCTCCCTCTGATATATTAGTGCCACAATATGTGATCCTGTTTCATTCTTTACCATTTGTGGTTCTTTTCATCGATGAATTAAGATTGGGAGAAACTGAAAAGTGCAAATTAACCTTCCCAGTATAGCAAAAGTGGATTTCTCAGAATAAATCGGCCTCTACCCCCTAATTACTTACTGTATCTCAGGGCCTGAGCTAAATGCCTTATGTTTATAAAAATTCATTCAGTAGGAATATTAGAATTCATAAGGTCTTTCTGTTGCTCAGTCGCTCTGTCGTATCCAACTTTTGTGACCTCAGGGACTGCAGCACAACAAGCTTCCCTGTCTTTCACCATCTCCCAGAGTTTGCTCAAACTCGTGTCCATTAAGTCAGTGATGCCATCAACCATTTCATCCTCTGTCAGCTCCTTCTCCTCCTGCCTTCAATCTTTCCCAGCATCAGGGTCTTTTCCAGTGAGTCAGCTCTTCACACCAGGTGGCCAAAGTATTGGAGCTTCAGCTTCAGCATCAGTCCTTCCAATGAACATTCAGGACTGACTTCCTTTAGGATGGACTAGTTTGATCTCCATGCAGTCCAAGGGACTCTCAAGAGTCTTCTCTAGCACCACAGTTCAAAGACATCAATTCTTCAGCGCTCTGCCTTCTTTACTGTCCAGCTTTCACATGTGCACATGACTACCGGAAAGACCAAAGCTCTGACTCTAAGGACCTTTGTCAGCAAAGTGACAAGGTCCTACTTGTCACATTTCATCCCCTCCGGGTCTCATGCCCTGGCCTTTGATGTCTGGCTCTGTTGCGCGTGTTGCTGGTGGGCCCAGGGATGTCTCCTGTGTGAACAGTGGTACCTGCTGGCATCACCGCTGTGGCCGCTCACGGGGCCAGGACCCCCCCCCACGGCCCACCTGGCTCCTTCCCTTCTGTCCTGCCCTTCTGGGAGCTACAACCCCTGCAGTCTGCCATGGAGGGAGCCCTTTCTTTGCAGAAATAACGGGAGCCAATTCCCCTGCCTACGGGGGCAGTTCTTCCCTTCCCACTGCTTTCTTTGAGATGTGTCCAGGTTCACTGGCTAAAACATTAGTAGAAGAGCTCCTATAAACTCCACTTTCAGCCCTGTCTCTCCTTAGGCTGTGTGTGTGTGCGCATGCATGCTACTGTACTGGATTAAGGATAAAATGAAGGCAAAGCCACCCACTGACCCCCAGACCAGCAGCTCGCTCTGTCAACAGCAGCTCCTTACTGATTCTGCCCATCTTTCCCATCCTCCGTCGGGCGGCAAGAATTAGAGATCCCTTATACATGACGCCACGGCCCTCCTGCAGGTCGCCACCTGCGGCATCGCTCTCGGGATTCTTTCAGAGCGTGGGCAATTCCTAATCTCCCACTGGAGTTTTTTCCACAAGGAATCTCTCATTCAGGACTTAAACAGCTGTCTGCCACAGCCCCCTTTCCCGGGTTGTCTGATGTTTCTGAGTACTTCTCACACTCAAGCTGGGACTTTATTTCACGAATATCAAATTCTCCCATAATCTTCTGAACTGCTTTGTGACTTGGATACTCTATATTCAGTTTAAGGTTAGAAAAACTGAGTCCCATAAGTTGCAGGTGAAACTTGAAATATCCAAATAAAAATGGGTAACTCTAAAGGGGACTACCCTGGAGGCCCAGTGGTTAAGACTCCAGGCTTTCAACACAGTGGGAGTGAGTTCAATCCCTGGTTAGGGCACTAAGAACCACATGCAGTGGGGTGTGGCCAAAAAGTGAAAAAAAGATTTGTCAGCTGAGGTTTGTGTCCAGTCTTGATTGGGCCTTGAATACAATGCCCCGCTGTATACGATTGAAGATACAGTACAGGTTTCACGCATGACAAAGACAAACAGTACTCTGTTTATTGTTTAAATGCCACTGGCCTGTTTAACTTCCAGGTGTTTGGGGAAATACTTTCTTCAAGGCTGCTACTATCTCTAACTGGCTCTGTGTTTCTGCCCTTTCCCTTAGCAGCTATATTTCCTTCCATTTTATTCGTACTCTGAAGAGTCCCAAATCTATTTCCTAAGCTATGATTGCCCTCCTGAGCTCCGGAACACAACTTTAGCTACCTAATTGGCATATCCATGAGGAAAACTAGATGGACATCAAATTTACATGTTGAGAAGGACTATGCTTATTCTATTCTCTCTTCTTGTTGCAGATATATTGCTTCCATCAGTACCGGTTTTGGCTAATGTCATCCAGTCATCCAACTGCAGAACAGAACCATGACCAAAACTTTTCCGACTCTGTTTCCTTACTGTTCGTTTCAAATCAGTCCTCACATTTTGACTGTTTTCAAACATGTCTCCTTTTCTTTATATTAATTTTACTGTGACAGTCTCCATGACTCCTTATTCCTTGCAATCTCTTCCAAATTACTAACAAAGCATCCTTAGTTAATGCCCCTGAACTTATCTTCTAAGAGAACTTAGCCTTCTCTTGGCAGAAAAAGTGAAATATGCATAGGTGTGTCTTATATGCCTAGTGTTCTATTTGGCACATTATACTAAGTATTTCTGGTACTTAACTAGTCAACATCCCATTTCCTTCTGATCGACAGCATGATTCCTCCTTAAATAAAGCCTGTTGGGATTGGAGTCAGGGGCTTACCACCACACTTGATAAAGGGCTAAGCTCAGAAACCAACCTGGATCTACTGAGTGTTACTGTCAGGAAATCCTCAGCAGAAGGAAAAGAAAAGAATAAACAAAAATCTGGAATTAATTGAGTTTTCATCCATTTTGTGTGTGTATGTGTTTGTTCATGTTTTGTTTTTTTGGCCACATCCCATGGCTTATGAGATCCTAGTTCCCAGACCAGGGATCAAAGCCGGGCCCTCGGCCGTGAGAACACAGAGTCTCAACCACTGGGCCACCAAGGAATTTCTAGATTTTGTCTTAGATTCAGGCCCTGAGCCCCAAACACAGTACTTCTGTTATGAGACCATTTCCTCCTTTAGTTCTTTCTCCCTACTTCTCCAGCATTAGCTTGGTTTTTACTTGCTTTACAGCTGATTCTTCAGCCTCTTAATTCTATGAGCAAAAAACATCCTTTCTAAAGTTCGGACAGTTTCAACGCTATTGACTAATGAGACCAAACTTGGTTTATACTACTTGTAACAACAAAGCATAATCTATCTATTTAAATGGAATGAATATTCTTAAATTAATGCATGGAAAGATGAAAGAAAATCAGTCAAAGCATTCCTATTTTAACTCTGATTCTCCTTAAATTTACTGAGATTAAATAATCCCTCTCTTCTCTTCAATTATTCTGTCCAAACATAGTAGATCTCTTGTTATTTTTGAAATATACCAATTTTATTACCAACTCACAATATTTTCATTCTCTGCCTGAGAAGTTTTACCTGGCATTTTCTCATGGTTCTCTTCTTAGCTTCCAGGGTTTGCATGTATAGCTGTGAAATGGATCAGCTGCATGAAGGCAGTGGGCTGAGAAGGGATGTACTATAACATCTTCCCCAAACAGGGGGCGCTGAGAAACCAGCCCCACTGCAGGGGTGGGTCTCACCGAGGAAGGGGTATCTTTGGTAATTTTCTCACAGGCATAGTATGAACTAGCAGAGCTGTTCATTCTTTTTCATTATCTACTAAAAATAATGCCTAAGAGAGACCTTCTCTGACCACCACTCTATCCAAAATTGTCCCCATCCCCATGACAATCTCTGCTTCATTTTTTCAAAGTATATATCACCTCTTGCACTTCCATGTAATAGTTTGTTGTCTGCTACCTCCCACTGAACTACAAATCCACACAAACAGATCGTGTCTGTCATATTCACTGCCATAACCCCAGGATTTAGAACAGTGTCTTTCACACAGTTGGAGCTTAATAAATACTTAATCAATAGAATAAGTGATCTGAAATAAGGCACTTGGATTTAAACCTCAAGTTACTGGTTATTCAGTAAGCCTCTTTAATCTTGATGAATAGCAATTTCAGGAGTAATTAATAAATGTATAGAATATTATAATATATACTAGCTAGAATTTGTGTCAATTTGTAAGTACTGCAAACTTAAATAATGCAGTACTTTAATGACTTTCTCACACTATATACAAAAATAAAATGAAAATGGATTAAAGACTTAAATAGAAGACCCAAAACCATAAAACTCACTGGAGGAAAATATAGGCAATAAACTCTTTGACACTGGTCTTTGCAATATGTTTTTAGATGTGTCTCCTTAGGCAAGGGAAACAAAAGCAAAAATAAACCAATGGGACTACATAAAACTAAAAAGCTTTTGCACAGCAAAGAAAACTATCAACAAAATGAAAAGGTGACCTACTGCATGGGAGAAGCAATGATTTATCTGAGAAGGGGTTAAAATCCAAAATATACAAAGAATTCTTACAACTTAACATCCAGGAAAAAAAAAAAAACTGATTAAAAAATGGACAGAGGACTGCATAGATAATTTATAAATACTGCAAACTTTAATAATATACATATATATGTATTTGTACATAGTACTTTGTGTATGTGTACTTTAGCATCATAGAGGTTTTTTTTGGAAGCGACTTTCTCCATAAAAATGCCCAGCTACCACCACCACAAAACCAAATCTGTAACATGCAATGTGTTACAGCTCTAGGGTGCCTACCTAACTCTCTAAGTTATGTGATATCAACTGGTCAAACCAACACACTCTTCAGGAAAGAAAATTGCCATGAGCGCAGAAACTCCCAAGAGCTTCATTTCTAAATACATCTTGGGGTGTTTCTATGTTTCAGGCTACAATATACTGATTTTTCTTTTCTTTCTTTTTTTTGCTTATGACATTTCCCTTTATAAAAATGTATGACACTCCTAGTAAAATTCTGTTAGAATTCACTTCATTAGTTGTTTTTTTTTCCCTCAATGATTAACATTATTAGCCTTCCTTTTGAAAATAACTCTTCTAACTCTCGTCAAACCTTCCAATGTCTGATGGTTCTGTCATTAGTCCAGAGTTCTATTAGCTACTTGGGTTTTGCCTATTGCTATAGTTGATCCTCGAAATATTGTCAAGCCCAACTATAGAGTCTTCTAATATATAAGGAAACATGAATAAAAAATCCCAAATCTGCTTCTTAGCAGTTGAATGACTCAACATTCTTCCTGGGAGCCTCATAGCATTGCCTATAAACTTCAGCAAATAAATCACAATGTCTGTGAAAAATGTGGGAGTCCAGTCTCAGGCCCTTCACTGTTAGATCAATCAGCCAACTCACTCCAAGGGGTCAGGTGGGGCTGAGTGTTGGTTCACTGGTACAATCATATACATGAGTCCTTAACTCTGTAGTATATTCAGTCTCAGAGTCTGTGATTGCCTTATTCTAGAAATAAATTAGAACATTAGTACATCATTACCAGTCATGAGGTGTCTTCTTAAAGTCTGTTCCATTTTCTGGTTAAATTCCAAATAATGGAATTATAAGATTCTCTTTTCTTTGGTTTAAATAGGAAGCAGAAGTAAAATGGAAAACAAAAAAAAAATGAGTTTTCTTATTTCTTAGTCGTAAAGTAACTAGATTCCTGTGTTTTTTTTATTGGGTGGGGGCAGGATGATATTCTGATGGAGCAGCAACAGGACAGGGAAAGGAAAGAAAGGAAAGTTGAAGCTCAGCGTGAGCCCTGAGGATTGCAGTGCTATTTCCAGAGAACTGATGAAACTCTGTAGCTGGGTAGACTCTGGCAGTTGGTAATGGACAGGGAGGCATGGTGTTCTGCAGCTCATGGGGTCACAAAGAATCGGACACGACTGAGCGACTGAACTGAAGAAACACTATTTGATTTCAACCAAGCAAGAGTTTCTTTAAAAAGTCTCTGAATTCAGGAGGAAGAAAAATGAAAGTAAACTCAGGTTTCCTTAATAAAACCACGTGCTCAGTGGCACGGTCAGGGCTAACATTTTGAGGCCCCGTGGACTGTAGTCCACCAGGCTCCTCTGTCCATGGGATCTTCCAAGCAAGACTACTGGAGTGGGTTGCCATTTCCCACCCCAGGGAATAAAACCATGTTAATGTCTTATTCTCTTTGTGAAGGGGAAACCATCTTTGAAAAGACAACCTATTTAAAAGAATTTCAGATTAAAATACACCATTTTGATAGGAAAAGGCCAAGCTAAGCAAATGAGAATGCGTCTTTATACTAAAAGAAAATGACATTTTTCTAAATACTGTATAAGTGATGATTCTTAGTATGACTTCTATTTCTTAAAGTAGTGATCAAAAATCAATTTTTGAGTAGAATACTTAAGAGGTCTAGAACTTTCTCTCTCTTAAATGTAGAGCCTTATAATACTTTAATCTAGAATGAATTAGAATATCAGTAAAATCATTAAAAGATCAATAATAAAGCTTTAATAATGATGGGGCATTCTCCTCTATACATTTCCATGTCCTAAGAAATATTATTAAGGTACACTTCATCTGGATCAAGTTTCAATACTGGACCAGCAATAATAGCTATACTTTAACAATAACTCTTTAGAAAAACCCTGATGCTGGGAAAGATTGAAGGCAGGAGAAGGGGACCACAGAGGACGAGATGATTGGATGGCATCACTGACTCAACAGACATAAGTTTGAACATGCTCCAGGAGATGGTGAAGGACAGGGAAGCCTAGCAAGCTGTAGTTCATGGGGTCGCAAAGAGTCAGACACGACCGAGCACCTGAACAACAACCAAAGCTCAGGATGGTGGAAATGTTCACAAGGGCCCCTTCTCTTAAAGTGCCTGTATCACAGCTGGCTGTTTTTAGCAGCTTTACCCTGTCTATTAGTGGCGTTCAAGCAAGTGAGCTGAAAAAGGCCTTTTAGTCCACAATGGTTTTGTGGCAAATTAAAACCACTCCTCACAGAATGAGAAATAAAAGGCAGCTATTTACATGTTGTACTCTGCAGTCTAATTTGTTTTTACAGATCAACATTAATCTGCTTTTCTTTGGTTGGCATCATACAGTTGGTTGCAAATGCCAATTAGACATGTTGGTTTCATTTGTCAATCTAGGAAAATAAGTAAGAGGGAAAAATATTTCTGGGGAAAAGTGCATTACTCTTAGTTGGACACTCTCACTTTGATATTTCAACTATAATCCTCTCAGAGGGTTTTTTTTTAAGAACACTTCTCACATTTGATCCCCTGCTTCTTCCCCTCATCTGGAATTTCCCTCTTTCAGATCATTTAAGGTCTAAAGAAACAGAGCTTGGAGGTCCAGCTGGAGAGTTATCTTAGGGGTGGAGGGACAAGAATGGCAAGGAAGCCTCTAGAACCTTGACCAGTTCTTTAAATTCCTACTACTTTACTCACCGTTTGCATAGTGCAAATGCCTCTGTGTTACAAAAGTCATACCTTGCTGATTTTGCCTAGAGGTTTAAAACTTTGAACTTCCAGCATCAGAGAGATTTTAACATCCTCCCTGACAACAGTTGGAATGTACTTCGTGCTTTATCATTCTCGCATTTCTTCCCAGTTGAAAGTTTTGACCTATTTTAGATGTTTGTTTCTCCTTCACTCCCCACTTTCAAACAATTGTCAAATCTTATAAAATTGATGACTAACTGGCTCATCCAGCGCACAATGTATCAGTACCTAACATGTGTTAGATGCTCTGGGACTCACGGAGTCCAGTGATAGAACTAGAAGTTTCTTCCTTCGAAGATCTTACTCATTGATTCTCCATTCAAATTCTTCAGCCTGAGTTTCAGGCTGTCTGTCTTGTTCCTGGATCCAATGTAACTCCCTTCAATAGACTATCAACCACCCAGTATCACCTCTAAACACAAACCAATCACATCAATCTATTTAAAATCTCTAAATGCACCCTCAAGCATCTCGGTATTTTACTCCATTACTTACATGTGGAGTATTTAACTCCACAAACATTTATTAGAACTTAAATCATGTTAAGCAAAGTGATTGGGATATAAAGATCCATCAGGTGTGGTCTCTACTCTAATGGATTCCTTTCCATTGATCAAGGCATGCCAGTAAACAAAAGGCCCCAGAGCAGTGAAAGTGCAGAGAGTATACAAGTAGCGCTTGAGAGAAATCCAACCTTCCTTTCTACCTGCCAAAATGTTACCTAACTTTCAAGTACAGGTTGAAAACTTATGAATCTCTAAAACTCTGTTAAAGATGTCTGGGGCTTCTCTGGTGGTTCAGTGGTTAGAAATCCACCGTGCAATACAGGGGATGCGTTTGACTGATCCCTGATTGGGGAACTAAGATCCACATGCAACAAGGCAACTAGGCCTGTGCACCTTAGTCAGTTACTGAGTCCAGACTCAACTACTGAGCCTGCACCCCAGAGCCAGAGAGCCCGTGCACCACAACAAAAGATCAAGCATGATGCGACCAGGACCTGACACGGCCAAATATACAAATACGTAAATAAAAAGATGTCAAATTATATCATATTTGGTTCCTAATTTCTTAGTAAACTTTATGTTTCTTTGTAACATTGATCTCTGACCTTAATTGTTTTTTATATTTTATTCTTATTTATTGTGATTCCTCCATAGATGCAAGATTCGTTAGGGCAGAGATTTTGTATTTACTTGTTTATTTAATCACTCATGCACTTGACAATTACAAATTTGGTACCTATCGTGTATTACCCCCTCTATCCACATACCCTGTGCCTACAACAGTGCTTGATTCATGATAAGGCTTCATTAAGTGTTTGATTGTTTAATAGATGAAATAAGGGAACAACACTTCCTTCAGATTCATTACAATCTCTCTCTTCTGTTCTCCACCTGAACTTTGCTTCCCTTCCCCAAACTTCTTTTTGATATTGTATTTTATGTTGCGTGTGTGTGTTTGTGAAAGTCGCTCAGTCGTGTCCAACTCTTTGCGACTCCATGGACTGAGTCCATGGAATTCTCCAGGCCAGAATACTGGAGTGGGTAGCCATTCCCTTCTCCAGGGGATCTTCCTGACCTAGGGATTGAACCCAGGTCTCCCACACTGCAGGCAGATTCTTACCAGCTGAGCCACCAGGGAAGCCCTTCTTTTATCTATATGCTGCATGAGTAAGTCTCATCACTGAACCATGATCCCTGGAGGAGAGGGGCATGGCATTCACAGCTACAATCTCACACAGTGTCTATCTTATTGCAAATACTCTAACAGTAGAAAGGAGTGGCCGGGCATACCAAGATGACATTTTAGATCTATTTTTTTTTAAGATCTATTTCTTTATGGAATGAATTTAGTTAGTTTTTATCCCCATTGACTGTCTTTTCCTATCTGGAATCCCACAGGCTTTGCCACTGAGCCCTTGTATCTCATGCAGACCTGACTGCGCCGCGTAGTACAGAGGTAGCCTTTTCTGAAGCAAACCCAAAGCACAAAACAGAATTCACAGAAAGGAGGGAAATCAATCAGTTCTACAGGGTTTACTGTAGCAGATGCTTCATTGTGAATTGTAGCTTTTGTTCTTTTACAGAAGATAATCTAGTATGACCAAAATATGTATCAATTTATCAAAATAAAATGTTAATTTTTTGCACAGGTTTTAAGAACACAATTATCTTTAAATAAGTATGTCTGAAAAATCTCTTCCTTCAAATTCATTCTCCTCAAGGACATTCAGTGGGGCGGGGGGGAATCAGTCTTCAGGAACTATGATCAAAAAACTAAATATAGTAGGAAAAAAAAAAAACAGCAAGTTATCTTTGCCAGTGGATTAACAAGCAAGTGTGAGAGTTTGGCATTGTTGGGAATTTCTATACTGGTTCTCTATCATTAGTTTCCATTCACTCTTAACAGCCGAGGACTAAACAAGAGATAATTAATAGTGGAAAGAAATGTGAAGGACCTATCAATTTAAGACAGTGGGAATTATTCTACTCATTCCATCTCAGGTCCCCTGTCCTGTGACCTTGTCAAGGCTCATCCAGGCATTCAGAACTGTAGGGCTGCCCAAGAAGGTCTTGGCCCCAAATCAAAGACAGAAAGAAGATTTCTAGCATTTACTGATCATGGCATTTACTGTAGGCCTTTAACAAACATCATTTTCTTGAATCTTTATAATAATCCAATGCAGTAGTCACATTAAACAGAGAGGCACAGAGGTATAGATTGGAGAAAAGAAACTGAGACACAACAAAGAGAAAGAATAGGAATACACAAAGTGTCAGAAGAAGAATATAGATGATCCAAAGTGAGTCTCAGACAGAATTAAAATTACACCTTAAAGGGCAAATAAAACCAAACTGAGTACCATCTAAGTTCTTGACATTATACAAAGCACTGAGAATACAAAATAGGGAAAAAAAAAGCTTGCATAAAAAGATGGATCTGGACTTGAATTCCACCTCCTTTAAAAACTAACTGGGCTTCCCTGGTGGCTCAGAGGTTAAAGTGTCTGCCTGCAATGCGGGAGACAAAGGTTCGATCCCTGGGTTGGGAAGATCCCCTGGTGAAGGAAATGGCAACCCACTCCAGTATTCTTGCCTGGAGAATCCCATGGAGGGAGGAGCCTGGTGGGCTATAGTCCACGGGGTCGCAAAGAATCGGACACGACTGAGCGACTTCACTCACTCACTTAAAAACTAACTATTGACCTCAGGCACATTGCTTAACATCAGATTTCCTAGAGTCAGATTCTTCATCTGTAAAACTGAGACAGCAATACCCCTACCAAAGTTTGTTACTAGAATAAAAGCAAATAACATCCAATTAAAGGTGTCTGAGGCACACACTGAATGAATTGTGGCTGGTATCAAAATTTTGATAGACTAATATGTTTAAAAAGACAGAATGTTTTAAAATGGCAAAGATATCTACCTTATGTAAATATTTGATTCACAAAATTATCAAGCATAGGAAATTGATAGCAATCACTTCATTAATCTCTATTTCATTGATTTTGCTTAACCTTACACAGGCAAAATATTAGGTGCAGAAAACAGATTCTTACTTGGGCTTTTATAAGTCTTTACTCTTACCAAGATTCTACATAAAGACATAGCCATGTTCTTGAATAAATCATGAGATTAGAAAAATTCACAAGAAAGCACAGTTCATTATTCAATAAATTCCTTCCCTTTGGGACAAATGCCATATATATCAGCTATATCCCTGAAGACATCCATCTCATATAACTTTTAATAAAAATTGCCCATGACTGTCTATACCAGGAAAGAGGCCAAATGAAATGCAAAGATTGTTTTGCAATTTCTTGCATCAATGCACCAGAATCTTTTAGAAGCTAGAAACCAAACAGTAAAAAGCAGTTTTCTCCATCTAACAAGAATTCTTTTTTTCAGCTCCTTTGGCCTAGTTCAATATCAAAGAGATTAGGAGTTGAGATAGTAAAATACTGTGATGACCCAAACTCTTATTAAAACCCTCTCTCTCCATCTTTCCACAGCAAATAAAAAAATTGCATGCAAGTTATGTTTTAAACCACAGATGTTCATAATAGTTTGAGCCACACAAATGCAGTATGCACCTATAGTGATGGCCATTTTTACTAGAGTAGGCTTGACTCTCCTCCCTACAGACTCTGAGTACAAAATATATAACTCAGTTAATGCCACAGACAGCATCAGAGTGTATCTAATGATGCAGGGCATTTCCTGTGTATTGAGTAATAGTTTCAAAAAAGTAAGCTGCTGGACTCTAGTCTCAGTGAAGTTCAAACAAATGGGCTTTAACTGAAGAAAAAAAAAACAAAACTGAAGCTTAGAATAAAAAAAAAATTCTGGTGGAAGACTCAATATATAATGGCACCATAACTTCAGGAAATATTCCCTAAATACTTGTTATAAAGAAAGGAGATGTGTACAAGGGAAAGGTAATTTAAATGTAACTAACACTTTTTATGGGCTACATTATTCTATTTAATTATCATAATAATTCCATGGAATAATTTTTGTTCTTTTTTTTTTTTTCACAGAAAGGGAAAATTGAGGACAAAAACACTAAGTTTCCCAATCATACACAAATAAATTATTAGAGGCAAAACAGGGTTTCTGATTTTTATAAATTTTTACTTTTATATAGATTTTACATAAAGAATTGACCCTATCCTTGATGAAATCATAAGACTAGATAAATTAACAAATTAAATTCTATAGTTCAATATTCCTTTTTTTGTTTTCTTTCTGCAGCATTTTTGCACAAACTGGGTAAATGATTAACACAGAAATACACAGGGCATAAGACCTACTCTGAATTTCCAAATCCTTGATCACAAATAAGAAGATCTCAAACAAACATCAGATTTGGCTTCTAGTGTTAACTTTGGTTAGGGGACTTTCTGCTTAAGGCCTCTTGCTTGAATTTGCAAAATTTGGTAAAAAAAATTTGTAAATTTTTAAAAGAGAGGGTTAACTTAGATAAAGGAAGGATTGGGCTACAGCAGTTTTGTCTTAAGAGCATTAATCCAAAGTTAGAGACCCAGGATCAAATATTCCTCAACTAGTTATTAGTAATAGTTACTACCTGTACATTTCGGTTTACTCCTTTGGACAATAAAATGACAGTAAAGAGGAGCTCATAGTATTGTTGTGGAAATGAGAAAATTTCTCGACATTTTTAAGGAGAGTCCCTCATAGACAGCGCAAACTCAGTAAATGTTAGCTAATACTTTTGAATGGATGGTGGTTTAGTCGCTAAGTTGTGTCCAACTCTTGCGACATGGACTGTAGCTTGCCAGGCTCCACTGTCTGTGGGTTTCTCCAGGCAAGAATACTGAAGTGGGTTGCCATTTTCTTCTCCAGGGGATCTTCCCAACCCAGGAATCAAACCTGGGTCTCCTGCACCGCAGGCAGATTTCCTTACTGACTGAGCTACAAGCGAAGCCGACTTTTGAATGGAACCTGCATGCTATTTTAATTCTGAGACTTTTTTGAGTCTATACTTGATGTTCTTGCTCATTATAGTTGAAGTTTCCAGAAGAAATAAAAGTAAGCCAGTAACTCTGAAGCTATGGTTGGGTCTACTCACCATTAACCACTCCAGTTTCAGCAGATATCTTAGAAGCACTTTTTCAGAGAAGAAATAAATGGCAAGATAGACATAAAAAAGATCTGTAAAAGAGGTAGAAGCAGAAGCTTTACCTGTATGTGAAGGCGCTGGTGTTAGCTTGCAACAAGGACTGAAGGCAGGCTAGGTGTGAAAGTGTGATTGTAATAATATGTTGGGTGAAGGTGCTACTGAAGTATTAGCACAAATACCAGAGAAAATGACAGCTCTCTTTGGTGAACTGAGCATGACCTGGCTCTTTAGAAGAGAATTTAAAATATGCAGTAAATACTTTTGAATGTGAAAAATAGCTTAAAAATGAGAGGCAGGTTATCCAGCTCACGGTGGATCATAGCCGGTCATCAGAAACTCATTTGAGCTAAGTGCATAAAAAGACATCTCTCCTTAAGTCCATTTTCTGGGTGAGGCTCTGTACTTTCCCAGAACTTGATGTTTCTTTCATAATCTTCCCCAAACTACAGTCTTTTAATAAATACTATTTTTTCTCAGAATAATGGAAGTTCCATGAGGTCCAGGATCATGCCGCCTTTCATCCTTATTAGCATGAATTAAGGGCATTTTCATTTCTTAAGCACTTTTCTTAAAAGTATCCCATGTTAAAAAAAAGTATCCCTTGTTAAAAATCACATCAAATTCTCAGTTATCAAACTTATGAAGAAGCGCCACATACACAATTAATAAAAGCCTACAGTAAATACCTATAATATTCCTTTTTATTTTATCTTAGATAAATGCCAGAAAATCTCCTCTTCCCTCTTTAAAAAACAAATCTTCCAAAATACAGAGATGACCACTCTCTCGACTCCTGGCATAGATTAGATCTGCCTGACACTGAACTTCACATAACAAAATTAAACAATATGTATTCAGGGTCATCAGATCATACTTTGAGAACTGCTGTGGTAGATATATAAATATCTTTATAGACATCAGCAAAGGATTAACAAAGTTGGTGTATATTTTTCATTTCCACTTGTAATTTGTGTTATAGTTTTCCATATTTTTGCCAGAATTTGATGTTGCCAGTGTTCTTTATATCTTCTAGTGAGTATGAAATGGCATTTCTTTGTGTAGTAGTATTGTAATGACTAATGATGCAGAATGCATTTTACTGAGTTTAATGGCTCTTCTAATCTCTTCTTTAATAAATGTTTATTCAAGTTTTTGCATACATTTTTAAAAAATTGGGCTGTATTTTTTTTTATTATTAACTTGCATGAGGTTTTAAAAATGTATTCTGGATATAGTCTTTTTTTTTTTTTTTCACCACTCTGGGAAGCTTGCAGGATCTCAGATCCCAGATCAGGAATGGAACCCAGGCCCCAACAGGGAAGGACTTCCCCGTTGGCACTAGTGGTAAAGAATCCACTTGCCAACGCAGGAGACATAAGAGATGCAGGTTCGATCCCTGACCCAGGAAGATCCTCTGGAGAAGGAAATGGCACCCCGCTCCAGCATTCTTGTCTGGAAAATCCCACAGATAGAGGAGCCTGGCGGGCTATAGTTCATGGGGTCTCAAAGAGTCGGACATGACTTGGCACATGGCAGAAAAAGTGCCTAATTCTAACCACTATGCAACCAGGTTACTCCCTGGATATAATCTTTCATAGAAGCATGTATTGAAAATATTTTCTTTCAGTCTGATTTGGTTGTTCATTTTCTTAATACTGCCTTTGATAAACAGAACATTTTCATTTTGAAAGTTTATTATTTTTTTCTCTTATGCCTGTGCTTTTTACATCCTAATTATAAAAGCTTTGCCTGTCTGAAGGCTATAAAGATTATCTTTTATGTTGTCTTCTAGAATCTTTATGGTTCTAAATTTTCTGTTAAGTATATGATTCCTTTAAAATTTCTATCCATATATGAAGTGAGGTATGGGTTGATGTTGATTATTTTCCACCTTACAAATATTCAGGTGGTCCAGCATAATTTGATGAAAAAAATTCTTTCCTCATTGCATTAATTTGTTGCTTTTCTTGAAAATCAAATTGTTGTACTGTATGAGTCTACTTCTGAACTCTTGAGAATATGAACTTCATAAAAAAATAATATTTCAATCCTTTGATCCAGCATTGGTTAGCTGTATGACCTTGAAAGTCCAGCCTCATCTGTAAAATAAGAATAGTAGTACAGTAGTACATCTACGTCACAAAATAGTGGAGAATAATTGGTAACGCAGTTCTAGTCAACTGCTTAACCTGAACTATTAATCTCAATTTTATTATGACTTTACTACTTTCATTACCACCATTACTTTTACCACTATCTTTACTAGAGACAATAGTGGCAAACTATTTCAATGAAAGCTAATCCAGAATTTAAAGATAAAGTGATTTATCATTCTGTGTTTAAAAGAAAAACAGCAAGAACAAGGCCTTTTAGAATGCAAGTCCCAATTATAACATTATTCCAATGGAAAAACAAAATTTATTTTCTAGAAAGCTCTTCAGCATAGTTTCTAGATAAAACATACCATACATGAAGATTGAGGCCATAATCTAAATATATTTTCTTAGCATAGATATTTTGCAGAGAAGTACAGCCATCTCATCTTTTGCTTTGATCGAGTAATTCAAGTTTTAATTTAAAACATTCCAGAATAAAAGGCACGTTGATAATCTGCTCGGTGAGAGTTCAGAAGTGATATGGTGTTACATTTTTATTATCTAAGATTTGGACAGTCATCTTGATCTAATTTTTTCATGCTCACCAATACCTGGTTTTCCTGAAAGAGGCACATCCCGAATGGAACAGAAGGTTCACTGAAGCTTTGTATCCTCCTTTTATTTTTCAGAGGAGAACACAGACCAGTAAATCAAATGACTACTCTTGAATCTCAATAAATGTTACCTGTTGTGTCTCTATAACCATTCTGCATAACCACCACCATTCATTCCAATGATAGTATTAATCCTCCATTACTACTGACTCCAGGATATATGAATGACAAAGCTACTTTAAATATTAATAGTTTTTTATTATATATCTACACACTTTGTTATTACCATCATAGAATATTTTACTTCAGATGAGGTCTATTCTGCTATTAGGTCTGTAATGCTATTCTTCATTAGCTATGTTAAGTTAAAGGGGCTTCCCTGGTGGCTCAGAGGGTAAAGAATCTGCCTGTAATGCAGGAGAGCTGGGTTTGATCCCTGGGTTGGGAAGATCTCCTGGAGAAGGGAATGGCTACCTACTCCAGTATTCCTAGGTCTATTAATGCTATTAACCATGTGGAGGCACTAAATATACCAAATTTAGATATTCAAAGATGTTCTCTCCAGTAATCACTAAGTTTTGATCCTCTGCTCCCTACACAGTCTTTCTACCCTCTTCCTAGGACCAGCTACAGATGACCTCCAATTAAAAGTTTGGCTCAAAAGCTTTTTTACAGTTTATTTGACTATAAAGAAGTAGTCTCTCCCATTGCACTTGTTTCCTAGCCTACCGTAACTAATCACCACAGATTTAGTGGCTTAAAATAACAGACATTTATTCTCTCCTCGTTCTGGAGACCAAGAGTCCAAATCAAAGTGTCTTCGGGGTTGACTATCCTTCAAAAGCAGCAGGAAAGAACACTTCCTTGCCTCTTCCAGCTTCCAGTATCTCCAGGCAATCCTTGAGCTGCAGGCAACATAAATCTCATCTCTGTGTCCATCTTCAAATGACTTTTTCCCTCTGCATCTGTGTCTCCTCTTCTCATAATACTTGTCATTGGCTTTAGGACCCACTCAATTAACCTAAGACATTCTCATCACAAGATCCTTCACTTAACTACGACCATTTTTCTTAATAAGGTCACACTGACAGATACCCTGGGTTGGAATTCAGACATATCTCTTGGGGCCCACAGTTCAGCTTATGATGCCTCTGAGAAACCCACATATATGTGAACTTACACTTAATAACTACCAACCTCTCTGTATCAAGTCACCTGATAACTGAGAGATGAGTTGTAATTCACCTGATTCTTACAGAGATGGAATAAGCAGGGATAACTAAAGAGGAAAAAATGCAGTGCTTGGAAAATGTCCTCCTTTAGCAAAATTACTGTTTCAACATTTTTTTGGCCCTACATACATGTGGAAATAATAAAATTTCAAGGAAAACAAGATAATTTTAGATATAATTCAAATATACTTAGAGCAATGACCAACAATTTTTCTTCCTAAAGATAGGTTAAACAGGAAGTGAAGAGTCTTCAAACATGCTGAGTCTTATGTTTCAGGAAAGCTTTGCTGGCCTAGCCCAGAAAAGAAACAGACCTTTCCAAAGGGAATATTTACAATGAAGTCTGAATACTGTCTTAAGTTTACTTACAGAGGGAATGTTAATAAAACTGCATATTATTTTTCATGTATTGTGATGGATTATGGTATTTTTATGGCATGAACAGATGTCCCAGGAAAGAAGTTCCAGGGACATGAACAGATGTCCCAGGAAAGAAGTTGTACCTAGGGGAAATGAGTTAACTATTATCCAAAACCAATTAGAAAATAAATTTTGAAGTGCCTGCCTGTACTTTACTCTGTAGTGAAACAAGATGTAACCATTTCTACTGTTCAGAGCACATAGGTGACTTCTGAAGTTTTATCAGGTTTAATTGATAGTCTCTGTTTCTAGAGTTTTCCATTAAACAAGGAAACAAACTCTGTTCATCAAATATGCAACAAAGGCCTTTGGGGCCAGCTTTGAGAAACTCATTATCATTTTCCCATCAATACTTAGCTCACAAAGTTCTCTTCTGTGGAGAGAATGCGCCCACATGTTTCTGACCCTTCTAGGTCCCAATAATTCTTCCAGAAACAATTCAGCCTGGGAAATCTTTGTGTGAAGCTTTTCTATTTAGATTCCTCCTCTCACCAATGGGTTTCCTTTCTTCTCAAATTCTTCCAACTCACACTGATAATTTTTAACCAAAACAAAGAAAACAAACACATTTATTGATATTCAAAGAAGTCTGCAGTACAAACATGAACACAATTTAGTTTTAGCTTCTCAGTTAAAGGCTAGAAGCATGTCTTAAATTTCCATGTTTTCACATTAAACTACAATGAATAAAAATCACTCAATCAATATTGGATAGTTAATCCAAAATAAATAGGTGGTTATTTGAACTTGCTCAATTGCAAATTAAAATAGGTGTTTGTAAATCAAGAGCAAGTGAAGTGGGTGGGGAGAATAATTTAAATACAATCAACTGCTGCTTCTGGTAACTGTTGCATTGAAAGTTCTGCAGAAACTTAAATGAAGAATCACTACTCTCAACCCCAATCTTTCTCTTCACCAAGAAATAGAATTTCTTCAACAAAATAGAGACAATTGGGTAATATTTATGGTAAAGATTCTAAAGAAAGGAGCCCAGTTTCTGTGCAAATAGGGCTGAACTGAGAGTTGTACTTGGTCCTAGCTCTTCTTTTTTTTTTTTTTTTTATCATTAAAGCTTTGGAACCCAAGAAGAATATTTGCTATTTTATTTATAACCAAACTCTTAGACTTAAAACAGTGCATAACACAAACTAATCTCTGAATCAGGAAGGTAAAAATAAAGGAAGATAGGAGAGGTGAGAAATAACCATCTTTGCCTCTGTGCATCTTTTACTGTATTTTTTAAAAAGAAATTTGAAAGTAATTGGTTCTGTTCTAGTCTCTGTGATATGCTAGCTGCTGCATATGCGAAGATTAATAAAATAGAAATCGTGCTCTTAAGGCATTATAGTGATCAAAGTCAGGAAGGGAAATACAACATCAGTAATGCCCAGTACTTGACAGTTACTTCAGTTGCCTCTTACCTCATTTCCTGGTTTCATCTTTTACTCCCCCATAGCCCATTTTCAATACAGAAAATAGAATGCTACTTTAAGAATCAAGCCCAACAGAACCACTTCCCTCCTTCAACCAACCAGTGGCCTTGTCATTACAACAGTTTTTAATTCTAAATTATTTAACAAAGCTTAGTGTAGAAGTTCCTACATGATCTGCCCCCTGTAGATTTCTTTGACCTCATTCAGAATCTCTGCACTAGAATCTACTGAATCAGAGTCACACAGGATTCTGTACTCCAGATTAAAAAACAAAAAAGAGCTACCTGAAAGACTCTGGAGTAGCTGTGTATTTCCAAAAGGCATCTGTGAAACAAACTAGTTAAATAAACATTTAAATGGAAACGTTTAATGAAGAAATGTGAGAGAGTTTAAAGTCCCTCTGATGGTTATAGCCCATACACATTTTTCTTAAGAGAATGTAAAGTGGGGACAAAGTGTCCTGAGGATCCTGGGTACTTCCATACATATTCATTATACCTTCTAATGTATTATCATGTTTACCACCAAAATTGCAGTGCCAATTACATTCGCTATCCTGTCCCAAAGGGGTCTTCATCTTCCTGACTTGGCCAAGCACCGAAGCGAAGCACATTAAAGAGAGGAGCTGCAGTTGGTCATTAATATTTAACATCATATAGAAAACTGGTGTTCCTTAAAACACAGACTGCTCCCCCTTCAAATGAAAAATTAAATCTATTCTAGTCATTCTGCACTTACAGTCGGAAACCCTGCACAGAGATGTTTCCCCCCAGAAGATACAAAAATTCAACACGGAAATAATTTTCTCTAGAATTCCTGCTAGGATATTCCTTCTACCTTTCACTCTTCCAGCAGTAAAATAACAAAACAGACCTCTCCTTGATTCCATTTTTCTGTTTCTACTTCAGTGAAATGAGATTGGGATAAATTAATAACTGCTGGGGGCCTAAAATGATTCTTCCTCAAAAATGATTAGCCCAATATATTACAAGTATGTTTTTTAGAATACTAACGTCGTAAGATATCCTAGAAGAAAAGCAGTACTTTATAATCAAAACAGTTTGCAAAAATGCTACAAATAAACTTCCCTCTTAGAACTGGAGGACATACTTTAGCTTTAAAAAATTTTTCTTAAAATTTCTGCAGTAAAGAATCTTATTTAACTTTGCTTAGCATAGCATTGTAAACTTGCTGAATACATTTAGACTATTTTTCAGATCATATTGATTGACACTTGAAGCACCGACAGGCAACCTGACTGAAAATTTTGAGAACGGTATTCTAAAATTATAGAATAATAGTCAAAGAAGTTCATCCTAAATTCTTAATCATATATTCTCAAAGTTAAAATACTGTGCTTATAACTAATGCCAGACACTAATGTCACCATGTATGTAAATATCCAAAAGGCTGAAAATTCTGTCCTCACCTTCAGGATTATAAAGATGTCACACAAGAGAAGGACCAAAAAAAAATAAAAATCAATTACTTTGAAAAAAACACATGCTCACAATTACTGGAAAGAATGCCACCTGTACCTACAGGGAAGGATCATTTACAACCTATCTTCTACATATTACAGTCATCTGTGTGGAACTGCAAAGCCCATCGGAAGAAACTCAGATTGAAAGGCTTGAGGAACATTGATACTCGGGTGTTCATAATGAAGACATTAAATGAATTCCATTCTTCCAAACTTAAGAAACTATTTCCAGTTTACTCACTGAGCAATGCTGACTTGCTTAACAAATGTGGGCATTTAAGATGACTTTTAAAGAGCTAAGCAGAGGAGTGACTGGGTGCTATCCTCTGCACTCACAACACATCTGTGGCACCTCCCCGAGTCTCCATCATACAAATATAATTTGAGCATGTGCCTCAAACATAGGGAACCCTACAAACATTAAATGTACAAGTTTCAAAGGCGTAATGCTTTTTGTAAAATACAAAATTTCCAAGTGCTCAGACAATTTCAAAACTATTTCTTCATGGGTGAAACCAATCCATTCCAATGGGGTCACTGCTCCCCTCCTCCGCGTGTGCCCTCCAAGACTGGAGTCTCTGCTTCCCCCAGTCCTCTGGAAGCCCTGAAATCAAATCCTGCTGGCCCTCAGCACCAGGTTCCCTGGGGATTCCCAGTCTCTTTGTCAGATCTCCAGGCTTGGAAGCCTGACATGGTGTTCAGAACTTTCACAACAGACAAGAACTTCTTTGGTATTATTCTTCTTCAGTCTGTGGGTCACCCACCTGGTAGGTATGAGATTTGATTTTATTGTGATTGCACCCCATCTACCATCTTGTGGACACTTCTTCTTTGTCTCTAGATGTGGGGTATCTTTTTTTGGTGGGTTCCAGTGTCTTCCTGTTGTTGGTTGTTCAACAGTTGGTTGCAATTTTGGTGCTCTCACAGGAGGAGATAACCGCACGTCATTCTATTCTGCCATATTGAACCGGAAGCCAAGAGTGGTCTTTAAATTGTACTGCACCGAGTAGTCTCAGGCAGCTAGTATATTAGAAGAGGGAGTAGGGGTGTGAGCAGTGAGAGTTCAAGTCTCTTATCCTCATTTGAGAGAGGGGCCTCTCAGGTTTTTAATCTTTTTCATATTAGACTTTTTGTACAATTCAAAGAAAGTTTCTGTAACACTGATAATGGTTCCAATTGTTTAACAGATGAGGGGAAAAGCCAAGTGAAATGAAGATCTTTGCACAGGAAATAAGAATTGCTCACTGAATTACAGGGTGACTTAGCCATGGCATCTGCCACCCAGCTGATCACCGCATGTCAGTATTGTATCTTTGTTGTCCCATATAGATCTTTTGAGTATCTTCCCTTATGGCAAAACCAAGGGTATAACCAACATCTCTGCTGAATCCCAAGCTTATGAGTTGCCCCCTACTACTTCTTACCTACATTATTGAGAGATTTCTCCGCAGTGACACAGAAAACCCATCAAGATTTGGAGAAGTTACACCATTTGCTTCTACTGCTTTTAGACTCCTTATTCTCCCACCACAATGCGCTCTTATAATATCTCAATTCCATAAAAAATAGCCAAAACTCAATGCGATCAAAGATCTCAGGACACCAAACTAGAAAGTGGTTCCCTCTTCCTGGAATGAAGAGACAGGTGGGGTGCTCTGCATTAAAAAAAAAAAAATCAGAACTACTGTCTACCAGGGACTCAATATACTTCTGCTTTTCTAACTCACTGCATCTCAGAAAAATGCAGAAGTCTGAAGATTAAGATGACATGAACTGAACAGGAAAGGAAAAGATAGAGTGTTGCTTTCAGAAGAACAATCGTAAATTTCTCTCTTCTGAGTCCTTAGAGTTTTGCAAGTTTGACCTTCTTTTCCCTGTTGACACTCATTTATTTTACTATTCTCAGGTTAGACATGAATGCAGAGAGAGCATACAAAATGTAAAGGTTGTTACTTTTATAGGCTCCAATATTCCTTCATATGGGGCATGGGAAAGTTGCCCACTTAAGAGAAACTCCTGTGCAAAAAAAATATGGTGGCAAATGCAGCAAGCAAAATAGCGTTACTATTTGTTCTGTGATAATTGAACTCACCCAAGAAACACGAATAATGCAAAGAGAGAGAGACAGATCAAGAGCGGAAGAGAAAGAGAAGGTGGGGGTGGGATTCAGGGACAAGAATTAGGCTGTTCATCTTCACCTTATAATTATCTGTCTTTCTGACTAATAATTTGGGAATAAGAAGAAAGAGGCAGAAAATAAATAGTACCTTATCCTTCACAGAGCCATTATGAACAAAACTGTGAGTCTAAATTATATCCTCAAAAATGTACTCTGTGAAACAAAGCTGAAAAATGTGAATATAGAGATTGTTGTGCTATTTGCTTTGTAAGATACAAACTTCAGAATTTCCCATCTGCACAGTTTAAATATATATTATCCCCAAAGTGATCATAACCTACATACATAGCAAATCAAGACACTGCTCATGTTGTTAATTCTTCCAAAGTTATGTATATATCAAGAGAGCATTCTCAGAGATAGACATTGCAAGAGCCATTGACACTAATGATGTATTTTTGTCCTTACAAAGTAATGTGATTATTGTTTTTGTTTTTGTTTTTTTTTCAGGTGAATAGTGGTAACTGGAGACAGAACTACACATACAGTCCTTCCAAGTGCTTTCCACTAGATTGAACCATGTGAAATCATCTTTTTTCAGGTTGTGCATGTTTGCATGTGTTCAGTCGCTCAGTCGCATCTGACTTTGTGACCCCATGGACTGTAGTCCTCCCGGCTCCTCTGTCTTTGAGATTTTCTCAGCAGGAATACTGGAGTGGGTTGTCACATGCTCCTCCAACAGATCTTCCTGACTCAGGGATCAAAACCACGTCTCCAGCATCTCCTGCATCAGCAGGTGGTGCCTGACCCCCATTTAACTTTTCAGGTTAAATATGGCTAAATATTATCAATTTCATATGGTCCAACCTATGAAAGAGGTCAGGCATGCTTAAAAAAAGATTTCAGAATGTATTCCCAAATCTCTTAAACTAACAAATAAACTTTTACAGAAGCACTACTGTAGCAAAGAACTTGAACATGTATTCTAATTAATGCAAATGAAGTCAGAGGACCGATTTTATCTACATTCAAGTATTTAAGAGACTAGAAATATCAAATCCAAGATGGCTCCCATATAACAAGATGATACAAAGTGACATTTGTTCCATTCACCCTGTGACTTTGCAAAATAAAGCTTTGCTTCTGGAAGTGAGTCTGGAATATTAATAGCTCCCAACACTATGTGGTATATTCAATTGGTGTTAAATGCTATTGCATATCATCTCTCTTCTAGTAATTTAAGCTAAGCTCACACATCCCCACAGTATGTATCAAAAAGCACATATAAGCACATTGAACACTATGAATGATGTTCTGGCCACAATGTGTGATCTCAAATTGTTTACCCTCTTGGTTACACACTATTCTATATTCACATATGGAATTCCACAGATTCCATATCTCCTAGCGGCTTATACTGTGAATTTGCAAAAATTACAAAAAGGAGTCTCTCTGAGAACAGGTGAATTACAAAAAGGCATGCCTTCCTCCAGACTCCAGACAGACAGTGGTCCAGAGCTAGGATCCATGATTGTGAAAGTGAAAGTCGCTCAGTCGTGTCCGACTCTTTGTGACCCCATGGGCTGCAGCCCACTGGGCTCCTCCATCCATGGAATTTTCCAGGCAAGAGTACTGGAGTGGGTTGCCATTTCCTTCTCCAGGGGATCTTCCTGACACAGGGATCGAACCTGGGTCTGCCTCATTGCAGGTAAAGGCTTTACGATCTGAGCCACCAGGGAATCCCATGACTGGGGTATCCCAATTTATCATTTTAGAAAAGTGCCCAAGATGTACAGTTGTTGCACTGTTAAGTGGTCCTAACTAGCTGATCTTAAACCTCAGACTTGTATAAAATCTTCCACACTTTGGATCACTAAATTTTCATTTTTTCTCTGGCATGATTTTCATAATCCATCCTCCAACCTAGAGATGGGATCAGGAAGGGAGATTTTGGACATCTTGAATTAAGGTAGTTCACATTTCTAAACTATGTGATGTGATATAATTGCTGAAAACTATCTTGGTCTTGTCTAAATATTGCATTCACAATAGCTATTCTGCTACTGTTGAGTTTTCAACAATTTAGCCAAGCAAACCCAGAGCATGCCAATTGTCCATATATTCTTTAGAGAGATTTATGTTATTAGAATAATATACTTGATGATTAGATAAGGCAAAACAGAAGTCATCAGGTCAGCATTTCCTCCGAATATGTTTTGTAAATCACTAGACTGAAAAGCAGCTCTGCTGTAGTGATTCTATTGGAAGGTGAATGCAATCTCGCATACTCACATCTCCGAGAGGTCTTAAAGCAAAGTCATGCCTTTACTGTGGTGTTTAACCCAAAATTTCCAAACAGCATTTGACAACAGCAGTCACTGCCCTTCCCCCATATTTTAAGAATTTTAATTTTAGGTCAATCAGAAAAATAAGCAAAGATAGCACTGAGTTAGTTGTCAGTCATTCCAAGAGTAATACATCAATGCAAGTTACATAAACCTCTCTGAACTTAACTTTCTCCATTTAAATCAGTGGCAAAACTAATACCTATCTGATGTTTATGATGTAGACAAAATGATTAATTCTGAGATACAGTTTAGCTAGCAGTGGTGACAGTGTATTATGTTACTGTATGACAGTATGTATGTATGTTGTTATGTTATATGTATGTATGTATGTTACTGTATTATGACAGTTAATAACCAAGCAGAAGCATAAGATTATGACTAAATTTGAACTAGATCATAATAAAAAGGAATTATAAATCATATATGATATTTTCTTTGAAAACTGTATTTAAGTAAAGCAATCAACATTTCTGTTTTCTTGTCTGAGAGTTTCGCCTTTGACCTATATCCAGAGAAGGGCAAAGTCTCAAAAAGGACTTAACTCTGGGAGGATAAAGTGATTGGATTTGAGTTCCTCTGTGTGCCCCCTACTTACCAAATCTCCTTGTTTTGGTGTCTCTTCTATACTGTTGTTCTACTGCTATACTATGTTCTAATTGGCACACAGGATAATTACGGGTGATTTGCAGATGTATTATGAACATTTCAAATAGTGAAGTCTATATTTAACATATACTAGAAAATCTATAGCTAGCAGAACAAAACCATGATTTTATCTAGTTCAAAAGGAGATTAACTTCAAAGGAAAAAAGAGGAGAGGGAAAGCAAAATTAAAGGGGAAATCATAGATATTCAAAAATTGTAAAGATAGATTGCAAATGATTGAAATTCAGAAAATATTATTTTACAACTCATGAAGCAAGTCAGTATTATATCAATTTCAGAGATTAAGAATAAACAAGTCTTACAGAAGGGAAATACAATGCCCAAAGCTTACCAGTAATTTGCTCATCTGAGATTCAAACTCAGGCTTCCTGGCTCGAAAGCCTGTATATTTAAATACTTCACCACTTCAAGAATCTTCTCACCTATGCTTTTCCTAAAGCCATAAAAAACAAGACCATGCTTTATCCAATCATCTCCTCTTCATCCTCCTGGACTATCTTAAAGCCCGCTAGCACTGAGCTTCCACTTTCAGAATCTCCAAAACACTACTAAGCTTCAAACTTTTCACCCATACCTATGATTTATCTACTGTTAGCCAAGGAATTTGCAAGGGGCTTGAAGTCAAATGGGGATGAAATGCATACATTTGGTGTCTACATTCATGGATTTTATAATCTTTTGAAGAAATAAGTTTTTTTACTTATTTTTTATTTTTTAAGAATAAGTCAGATATAAAGTTTTTTTTCTTAATTTCATAAACATCTGATGAAAAGCTGAAATATGAGTTACAATATAGTTACATGTTTTTAAGAGAGAAGAGATGGGGAGGAAGAGAGATCATGAAAACAATTCACCAAAGAAGTGATGTTTAATCTGACATTGAACAAAGAGAAAAAGTTAATTAAATGAATTGGCACAGGTGAAGAGTACCCACCAGCGGAAAAGCTTATACAAAGTATCTGTAAGCGGCACAAAGAGAATTCAAGCCAAAGAAATAAAGCCCATATTGCTGATGTACAGACAGAGAGTTTGAGAGAGTTAGAGGGTGGTTCAGGGACAACCTAGGAGGAAGTAAGGGCAACTTATGTGGAGGCTTTTTTTGTTTCACATCATTATTTCTATTCTGCACACATAAATCTTACGGATTCCTAATGGCAGAAGTTCTAAAAACATAAATTTAAATACCAATTTACTCATCTCCTCCATGGAAACTACCACAATACTAGGCACCAGTAGCATTAAATGAGTTGATATTAAAAGTAAATTATGACACTGCTGCAGGATATAAATGGTTTGAGTCTAAATCAGAAGGGTCTATGTTAAAATTTTGAATGGTGTCATTACCAGGCAGTTTTCCAGGAAACACAGGCCTGGCTTTAAAACAGGAAGATGCCTGACAGTTACGGCATCCACCAGGCATAAGGCATATTCATTTCACGAATACGGTGATGTCACCACAGCAGAGGGTTTCTCCAGGTCACTCAATCATGCTTGCGAAAGAGACATCTTGGCTTCACCCTGCACACTGTTTCCACTTTCATTCATGTTAAATAGAAAGTATGTCAAATCCAGAATATAACCCATTCCATCAAGTTCATCTTTTGGTAGAAGTTAGAGAAAATACATAACAACTTTCTGTACACTCTTTTTTTTTTTTTTTTTTGCAAATACATAAGCTTATGTAATCAGTTTTGACCCTAAGTACATTACCACAACTTAAAAAACCCATAAATCTTCACATCATTTTCCCATGAACATTAATGTCTTAAGTTTGAGCATCTTGCATAACAGTTTCTTCTAAATACACAACCCAGGTAATTCCAGTCACTAATTCCTTGTAACAGCAAAAAGTTAATTTGGCCATGATCCAAAATTATGTTTATGTATTAAAAGACTGATTTCAAGTTCTACTGGTGATTTGCGTAAGTAAAAATTGTACATTAATTACAATGTCTAGCTACATTGTATAGTTAAAACCATTCAAATTCTGTGTCTGAATTCTGCTTTGAATTCTTAAGTCTATAACTAAAGTTCCTGGCTAAATAAATTTTTACTGTAATTAGGAAAAATAGCTCTGTGATTCTGAAATACAGTTCTATGAGCATAATTTTATTTTAATTCAAAATATTTATTATGTAATTCCTGTGTCCTGGTCCATATCCAATCTGAGTTTCTACAGAGAATATTTTACAATTATAATCAGAAAAAAAATATCTAGGGAAAGAATCTTTTGTTGAAAACTCACTCAGACAAACAAGTAATAACAGATAGTATTCCTTGTATATTAAGATTCATCCATACATATACATATATAAACTTTATACTTCTCACATTACTAGTTTCTATAGAAAATAAGGAAATGTAGTTGAATCTAAAATAAAGCTTAACTTTCATTTAAAATGTTTAGTAAATGGCCAAAAAGATCCTTCACTCATCCAAATGCCAAAATCACTGGGGAAGGTCCAAGTGGTAGCCCATTCTTTTGAGTTCAACACCGCACAACTAACTCCTTTATTACAGATGCCTCACACATTTTAAATCTGACTGCTCACAAATCGTCTCTTTTCTAACAAACAGCAGCATTTTCTCAAGCTCTGTGCTTCATATATAAAGAAATACCTTCTCGTCTTATAAAGGCTACAAAAGAGAGAGATGGTTCTTATTTTCCATTTTTTTAGCAAAAGAAAAGTAAGGTAAAGGCAATAGACTGAAGGTCAAGCATATAAATAGTTCCAGCATAAATATATTTAGGTGGAGAATTCTTAAAGTCACTGAAAATCTCTCTCTCTCTCTCTCTCTCTCTCTCTCTCTCTCTCTCTGAAGGTACTTAACAAATCTCTGTGGACCACAGCCCACCAACGGTCAGGATAGGTCTATATTGCAGAATCACCCAGAGTCATTTAGGGGGCAGCTTCCTACTTAATCTTCTTTGATTTTTTTTAAGATTTTTTTTTTTTTTAATGTGGATGACTTTCAAAGTCTTTACTGAATCTGTTACAATATTGCTTCTGTTTTATATTTGGGTTTTTTTGGCTGTAAGGCATGTGGGATCTTAGTTCCTCAATCATGGATAGAATCCACAACCCCTGCCATGGAACGGAAAGTCCTAACCACTGGACCACCAGGGAAGTCCCCCTATTTAATTTTCTTTACAAGGACATACCAATTTTTGATTGCAGCTATAACAAGTTACTACAAAGTTAGTAACAACACAAATCAGTTTCTCTGGAGGGAAGTCACAGTGTCAGCAGGCCCCCTTGGAAGGCTCTAGGGGAGAATTCATTTCCTTGCTTTTTCTAGCTTCTAGAGTCACATGCCTAAGATTCCTTGGCTCACAGCTCCTTCCTCCATCTTCACAGCCAGCAGTGTAGCATCTTTTCTCTCTGATCCTACTTCCCTCCGCTTCCATCTCAAGACTTTCTCTTCTGCAGTATAATCTTCCCATCTCAAGATCACATCCTCAAAATTGCTTTTGCCATATGAGGCAACATTTATGGGTTCCAGGGGTGAGAACCTGGATAAGTTGGGGGCCATGACTCATCCTATCACAGGCAGGAAAGTGGATACTCTCCTTGAGTCTCTCTGAGCCCCATCCACCATGATTTAACATCTCTGCTTGGTAACCCCCTGGTAATAAAAGTAAAGGTTTCCCCGGTGGCTCAGAGAGTAAAGAATCTCCCTGCAATGCAGCAGACCTGGGTTCTTTCCCTGGGTCAGGAAGATCCCCTGGAGAAGGGCAAGGCTACCCACTCCAGTATTCTTGCCT
The DNA here is from genome assembly GCF_023699985.2 of Odocoileus virginianus. Lineage (NCBI taxonomy): Eukaryota > Metazoa > Chordata > Mammalia > Artiodactyla > Cervidae > Odocoileus > Odocoileus virginianus. The sequence continues at coordinate 17,729,232 of NC_069683.1, read as the reverse complement.
GGAGAATTCCATGGAAAGAGGAGAGTGGCGGGCTACAGTCCATGGGGTCACAGAGAGTCAGACACGACTGAGTGATTAACTCTTTGGGTTTAAACAAAAAAGATCCCTTTTGCTTCTCTAGCTGTCTCCATGTCATTTCTACTTTCCAGGGGTCAATATTGGGCATATTCTCCCTCTTACTTCCTCAGAGCAGCTAGGTTTAAATGGACCTCCTTCCCACCTGAGTCTTCAGGGGTCCATAAGAGGTAAAGACATTTTCTTCTGTTCATTTGGTCATAATCTCAATCCTGGGGCATCTTCAAGTACAGCAGTGACACTTTCTCATGGAATCAGAGGGTACAGTGGGGGCTTAAAGGATCAGGTAGGTATTCATATCTTTACCTTAAGTTCGGTTTGTCTTCAAAATATTTACCATCAAGTTCTCAAAAGCAAAACAGACATTGCAAGAATATCAGGTATACAACCCCTTTTAACACATCTTAAAGGAATAAGGCGTCAAATATCATCTGAATCTGTATATTCCAATCCTCAATTCCACCCTAAATGTTCTTACTCTGCATACTCCAACTGAATTAATTTGTCTTCCTAGGAATCAAGACCATAGTCCCTGGCATGAATTAAACCAAGCAGATCATTTACTATTATTTAAAAAGATTTATTTCTAATTCCTGTCCAATCATGCTTCTGTCTCTTAAAAGATGAACTAAGAGGTACATTAGCATTTTCAAGTGTCTAGTTGAGCAAATATGGGTTTGAAATTTGAGCTAATTTTGAGGCTGGAGTGTTCTGCCCACAGCCGGCAGAGGAAAGACTTCCACAGTGTAGTCGCTGAAGCAAATCAATGAAATTATTTGACTGAGTAGAGTCTAAGTGATCACCTTATTTTGGAAAGTCTAGCTGGCTGTTTGTGATCGGTCGTTTAAATTTTTCTCAGATAGAAGTGCATTTATAGGAACTGACTGGGTAAGGCTTCAGTTGACTTACATAGGCTACCAAGGCATTAGAGTCATTTCAGTCTAATGTCCTCCTTATTTAATGAATTTAGCATCTCCAAAAGCATTCTTGGTTCACAGATATCAAAAATAAAGAAAAAGAGGGAAGTGAATAATTTCTCTTTTCCTCCTTTGTTTCTTTCATTGGTTATTTCTTGATTGGCGTTTCTTGCAGAGTAATTTTTCAATGTTACAATTTAATTTATTACCTTGTCTTCACCCTCTGTTCTCCAACAAAAGAGTTATTTCACTTTGGCTGTATAAGCGTTATCTATCACCAAATGGGTTGCCTGGCTTCTGATGGATAACAAGCTTTAGCTAACAAGTTGTGATCACTTCTACAGTAGCCTTAGTTACAAGAGAAAATACACAAACCAAACATTTATAAAAAGCTCTCATGCCAAATTCCATAAGGAGTTATGAAAACCACATGCAGACACATCTACCTTGAAAACAGGAGTTCTATTCCAGCGATACCTCTTAAGAAAAGGACCAGGCAGTTCAAGGGGTAGAGTCTGCACTTGCAGAAAGCATGACCCACTAAAATTCAGCTGGGTTTCATGAGCAGTTCATTACTCTGCAGATATGCCCATTTGTAGAGAGCCACAATACTGCTCCATTCCTGACATGTAGCAAGCACTCAACAACAGTTATTATTTCCTAGAATTAAATTTAGTTTAAGAATCTTAAGACAAAACCAAAAAAAAAAATAAAGAAGGTTGAATTACAACCACATACTAAAAACAGAGCACAGGGAAAAGAAAAAAAAAAAAAAGCATGTACATAAAAGAGAGAAGAATACACTAGAGACTATGATTGATCGTCAAATGCAATAAGAAAATTCAGGTGAAATAAAACTTTATGATATAAGCCAGTTACCAGAGGGAGAAGAGCCCAGAACAAAATTTATTGCTTGTTTTCACTTCAGATTGTTCAAAACAATAAATTAAGCTCTGTTTTTAAGAAATGCTCTGAATAATACATCTGAGTCAAAATGAAACTTGTTTTTTTCTCCTGAGTTTCTCTCATTTAGACATCAGAGGAAATTACCTCATGAAATAAAATCCCCAAACAAAAATTCACTGAGTTAAAATCCAAACTCTTGGATACAGCTGGTATCTAAAACAGATATATAACTAACTGGGTCCCCTTGAAAAATTTTAACATTATTTTTGAAACTTAAATGGGTGTGTGTGTGTCTGTGTGTATGTGTGTGTGATATGTTCACTAGAGTATTACTTTTTTGTTCTGAAAAGCAGATAAATGTGAAATCACATTTTATAGCCCCTTATATAACCGTGTTTAAAATAGCAGGGTCTGAACTCTGAGTTTTCATCACATGTTCTGGTCCTGCACATTCGATTTTTGGTGTATTACTGGAGAAAATCTGCTATCACACAATTGTATTACCTTAGGCATCGGACAGCAGCATTCTCAGTGGGCCTAATTTCAAGTAGAAAAATGAATGATTTAATACCCAATACAGCTGCATGATGGGACATCTGGTGAAGGATGATGCCTTTGGCTGATAACACTCAGGCTCAGGACTCAGGCAAAACTAAATCTGAATTCCAGCTCTTCTGCTACTCATGTGACTTAGGGAAATATTTAATTTCTCTGACTGATCTTTAATTTTTTTTTCCAATTTAAAATGAGTACAAAGATAGTACCAATAAAGTTTAAGGTGAAAGTGTTAGTCACTTGGTCTTTTCCAACTCTTTGCAAACCAATGGACTGTAGCCCACCAAGTTCCTCTTACCATGGAATTCTCCAGGAAAAGAATACTGGAGCGGATTGCTATTTCCTTCTCCAGGGGATCAAAAGTTTGAGGTAGGATTCAATTAGATAATCCTGTACATTAAATGCTTATGATAGTAATGCCTAGCATAAAATAAGAACTCAATAAAGCTATTTTTACTTTTTAATCCTGTCTGTTTAGCATTGATGCTTTCATAATTGCTGCTAGAAATGCTCAGCTCTTTATCTCCTTCGTAAATTATATGAAGATGTGTGTGTATAATATTAGGAGGTGTGCATGTGTGTGTGCGTGCACACAGATACACATACAAAATTAGGCTACCACTTCAAATTACATATTCTTATAGCCTATTCTACCCAGCTATGTTTGGTTGGAAACTAACCTTAATTGCAGCCAAAGAAAGAATATACAGAAGATAATCTGTTTTGATAAAAGGCAATAATTATTTAACTTAAACCAAAGATCATATCATTTTGATGTTTGTGCTTTATTAGCATAATCTGAACTATCCTTATGTAATAATCTAACAGAGAATCTTAATATTTTAAATAAAAAATTAACAACTATAGTTTATAAGCTAGGTTAGTGTATGTTATTTAGTTCAGTCTTTAAAATAACCACTGAAATTAAGTTGACTGTGGATATTATGGTCTGGACCGTGTCCCTCTAGTATTTATATATTGAAGCCCTAAGCACCCAGGACCTCAGAATGTGACTGCGTTTGAAGATGGATCTTTAATGAAGTATTTAAATTAAAATAAGTTCATTACCGTGGGCCCTAAGCCAAAATAACTGATGTCCTGATAAGAAGACCAGATTAGGACACAGACACAGAGGGAAGACAATGTGAGGACACTAGAGGAAGACCTCCACCTATCAGTCCAGGAGAGAGCCTTCCAAATAAACCAGTCCTGCTGACACTTTGATTTTGGACTTCCAGCCTCCAGAATGTGCATGATACTTCGCTTCAGTCAATTCCAGCCCTCCGCAGCCCTATGGACCATAGCCCTCCAGGCTCCTCTGTCCGTGTATTCCCCAGCAAGAATACTGGAGTAGGTTGCCATGCCCCCCTCCAAGGGATCTTCCCAACCCAGGGATCGAATCTATGTCTTTTAAGTCTCCTGCATTGGCCAGCAGGTTCTTTATCCCTAGCGCCACCTGGGAAGCCACCCAGGCTGTGGTTCTTTTTCATGGCTTTGATAAAAACCCAATACAACTGATTATGCCCGTTTTATGGATGAAGCTAATAGACATTGAGCAAGTCATATGAGCTTCTTGCCTTAATACTTAAGAGGATAACTAACTATTAACAGCCAGAATCAGAGTTTGAATCTGTGTTCCTGAGAAGTCTATGTTCTTTCCATCTTGACATAGTGCTTCTTGAGTAATCCAAAAACACAGAGATGGTGCCTTTAGAGCAGGGGTCCACAAACCCCTGTTAGAAACCAGCTGACACAGAAGATGAGCAGCAGGTGAGCTAGTGAAGCTTCACCTGTATTTACAGCTATTCCCCATCTACTTGTATTACCTCCTGAGCTCTGCCTCCTGTTAGGCCAGCAGCGGCATCAGAGTCTCATAGGAGCGTCAACCCTAACCCTAAAGTCAAGGTGGAATACCACTGACAGAAAGGCTGGGGACCACTGCTTTAGAAGAATAATGCACCAGATGGTGAAGCTTTTGTTGACTAGAAAGCAAGTCTCTATTTAGCTCAGCACATATTCACACGTCACACATGTGGTGACAGAATCATGATTTTGCATGTCTCCACTCCTACCCCATTCCCTTATCTTTACTATGTGATGTGTCGTGGGGCATCCAACCTGGATGTAAATCCTTATTTCCTGACATGCGATTAACAAATATCAATCTCAGAGACTTCATCTAAGACCTACTAAATTAAAATCTTGGGCAAGGCAGAGGAGTGAATCAAATAAGCCGTACTGGGACTTCCCTGGTGGTCCAGTGGTTAAGACTTAGCCTTCCAATGCAAGGTGTATGGGTTTGATCCCCAGTCGGGGAGTTTTGATCCCACAAACCTCTTGGTCAAAGAAACAAAACATAAAACAGAAGTCATATTGTAACAAATTCAATAAAGACTTTAAAAATGACCCATATCAAAAAATCTAAAAAAAATGATAAGTTGTATTTTTTAAAGAATGTTCCCAGACAATCGTGATACAGGCAGCCAAGCAATATTTGGGAAGCCTAGCTACACATCGTGGAAAGACTATGAGTTTTGAATCAGATACATATAAACTTTAAACTTAACTCTTCATTATAATTTATTTAATAATTCTGTTTTAAATTCTTCACATGTGAAATGAAGGATAAAAATCCCTGTAGACAATGGCGTATGCATGCAGATGTTTACCTACTGTATACATATTGTCATTTTTTATGCTTTAAAAAAAAAATACTGAATATAGGCTCTGGAAGGCTTCCCAGGTGGCACAGTAGAATCCTCCTGCAATTCAGGAAACAAGGGCTCAATACCTAGTCCAGGAAGATCCCCTATTAAAGAAAATCGCTACCCACTCCAGTATCCTTGCCTGAGAATTCCCATGAACTGAGGAGTCTGGCAGGTCACAGTCCAGGGGGTTGCAAAGAGTCAGACCCGCCTAAGCCACTGAGCACCATAGGCTCTGGAACTCTGAACTGAAGCTCTGCTCTCAGCAACTGCCTCATATTTGATCTCTGAGCGTTGGCAACACTGGCCACAGAGAGCATCTAAAGGCCTCCCCACCATATGGATTCCCAGTTATCCAGGCTATCAGTTTCACATTTGCCTTAATGATCCATGATCCCTCTTTCAAAAGGTTATCAGCCCCAGAAGAAAATTATCCCAGCAGGACATTCAGATTCTTACACAAGCCAGATTTCTGGACCAATAGGCAATAGCAATTCTCTTCCCTTACTTTACAACCAGAATGTGCCAAGTCATTTTACAAAGTGCTTGGGAAATTACTTCCAATGTGAGGAGCCAAATCTTCATATTGAGTTAGCGTTTCATCTATTTCTGGTAGAAATTTCTCAGGGTTCTCAGATCCCAGGCTTTGAATCACAGAAGATAATCTAAGCACCAACCATGGCAAGTTTCTGCTTTGTTTCAGAGACTTGAAAGCCAGAAATCAGCTTGACAATTCTACACTCCAATAAATTGCCAACCAAACAGAATGAGATTCACCCATTATTCTTTCTGTCACTGTATCAGGAACCATCAAAGTCCAATCTGCTTGGGTTTCGGCCTCTTTCTAAAACTTTCCTTCTTCCCAGTCCCCTTTCTGCCATCCCTCTCAGTCCTACGAAAGTTTAATAGAACATCTGCTTGGAGAAAAATCTCATAAAATGGCCAGCCATTCAGCATCTCTTTTAAATAAATCCTAACCATGGGACAAGAGATCAACGAGCAGAAAAACTGATTGATTCTCCACCAAACTAAGTTAGGTGAGAGAGGTGGTGGTGTTGTCTCCAAACTGAATGAGCCCAAGATTCTAAATAACACCTTGGAAATGATATTCTCAGCTGAGACTCTGAATACTTTCTTAACCCTGATGGTCCAGCGGTTAAGACTTTGCCTTCCAATGCAAGGGGTGTGGGTTTAATCCCTGGTCAGGGAGTTTGGATCCCACATACCTCTTGGTCAAAGAAACAAAACATAAAACAGAAGTCATATTGTAACAAATTCAATACAGACTTTAAAAGTGACCCATATAAAAAACTCTAAAAAAAAAAAAAAAAAGATAAACTGTATTTTTTAAAGAATGTTAAGGCAAACCATTATTGTTGTGATAAACCATTATTCAGTGTTTGTCTACCAAGTTAGGAATGGCCATGCCAGTGAAACATAGGGAAAATCCTCTCTACCTAAGGGTGGAGATGGTTCATCCAAAATTCCTCATGGAGACCAAAGAAGGGGAAAGAGGAAAGGGACTCTTAGAGACTATTTCATATTTGTCTGCAGGGTGATAAAGCTCCGTCCACTTTTAGGCTTTATAAGCCATCTTCTTTCTATATTAATCTGTTTCTGGAGGCATTTTTTCCCCTGCATTCTAAATATCTACTGTAAGAAATCATATGTATGCAGACCTGTTATGCCTGAGTTTTCTTAGTCAAATTGCTAAGAAATCTGACTACTCTTTAAAAGCACGTCTTCCTCGTCTCCATTCCCACATACATTTTTCTCCAAAGTCAATTGAATGGAAAACATCCCCTCCTCCAGAACTTCAAGTCTTTTTTGTTTAAGAAATAATGGTTGAGCACCAATTATACGCTAAGCAAAGATCTAAGTCCTGAATACAAATGGTAAATAAGCTCTTTTCCTTATAGAATATGCAGTCTGGTGAGAGGAAAATTCAAAGGGGGAAAAAAAGATAATTTGAGTACAATGCAGTAGCTCAGCATTTTCCAGAGAATTACGGAAGTACAGCAGAAGAACTTTAAGCCCAACCTGATGTGGGAGTGGGTGGGTATACAACGATGTTAGAAGTAACAACCAAGATCAAAGTTAATTTATCGAGATCTTTAAAATAGGGTACGGATAGGGAACGAGGAACACGAGTTGGAGGTGACAGGATGGGGGCAGGATTCAAGGTGGATCTTTAAATGCATCAGTCTTGGGGATTGTTGACACGCAGCTGAAACAGTAAGAGACCGGTGGATGATGAGTTTGGAGAGAAAGACTGCATCTGAGTCATGGAGTGCTGAGATGCTGGTATGAGGAAGTGAAAGTGAAAGTCGTTCAGTGGTGTCCAACTCTTTGCTACCCCCTTGGAATTCTCCAGGCCAGAACACTGGAGCGGGTAGCCTTTCCCTTCTCCAGGGGCTCTTCCCAACTCAGGGATGGAACCCAGGTCTCCCACATCGCAGGTGGATTCCGTATCAGCTGAGCCACAAGGGAAGCCCTTAGAGGCATATCTAGAAATGATGAATGCTCAGAGACAAGTTCAAAGCAGGAGAGTGACATAATTCTATTTGCATTTTTGACGATCTATTCTTCACATTAGAGAGAATGGATTTATAAATGGAGAAAGGCTAGGTGCAAAGGGGACTAACTGGGAGGCTCTTGCAATACTTTAGGTGAGAGTGGATATGGATTTCATCTCTCAATAGAGACGCAAACACATAGAAAACACATTGCTGAATTATTCAGCAAACAGATTTTTTTTCCCCAAAGTCAGTCATTTTTCAAATACAAGTCTTTCGTATGGAAAATCATTTCTATAGATTTACTACACATATTTTAAAAAGGAAGTATTTCTTTGAGTGAGCATATAAGAACTTCATCTGGAGACTTCTCCGGTTGTCCAGTGGTTAAGAATCTGCTTGTCAAGGTAGGGGACTTGGGTTCATCCCTGATCTGAGAAGCTCCCACTGGCCTCAGAGCAACTAAGTCCATGCGCTAGGACTAGCCTGTGCTCTGTATTCCAGGAACCGCAATTCCTGAAACCCTTGCGCCCTGGAGCCGGCGCTCCTCAACAACAGAAGCCACTGCAATGAGAAGCCTGTGCAATTAATTAGAGAGTAGCCCTGCTCACTACAACCAGAGAAAGCCCAAGTGCAGAGGTGAAGACCCAGTGCAGCCAAAAATAAATATTCATTTTTTTAAAAAAAGAATATCTTCTACTTAAAAAAAAAAAAACCACACATCATTGGGTATAATTTTCAGTAAGACTGTAGATAACTCCACATGTGGAAACTCCACATTATTTAAATTATAACAGATAAGATCAAATTTTCTTCAGGCAATTTGCCTGCTACTATCCCTCCATCTATTAGCTTCTATTAGATAGAGAAGAGAATGTCAGTTTTACTGCTCATTTACTAAAATGTTTTTGCTTGTTCCTGACCCTGATGGAACTTGCCTTGCTAAGAAAGATGAGTGTTTCACTGCTGGCTAAAAAATAAATAAATAAAATTAAAAATAAAATCTATTTCTGCTATATATAGTTTCTCAAAAGGTTCTCAGCCTCTTTGATATATCAAATTTATCTTACCTGCCACCATCATCTTATTTCAAGCCCTGAAATCTGGGCAGGGATCATGTCATATTAACAATCACTCTTGGGAATGGTTGCTGATAAAACGTCCAAAACAATTTATTACATTTGATTCAGCCACTATGCTATTTTGGAAACTCCTTCTTAGACCTACAGGAAGATAAATGTGTGCACAAAATAAAACTTTTCAAAACCTTCAAATACCGGGATTCTGATTTTCCTTATATTGTGAAGCCAGATTCCAATGTCTAAAGATAAAGAGAAACCAGGTTATTGATTTTGTTGAAAAATAGAGCAAAAGGCAGGTTTTGTATGTTGGGCTCAAAATCCAGGCTTCTGATATGTGGAAATATACCTTACATCTCAACTGTGTGATACTAATCTTGAGGTTAATTGAGAAGACAACCAAACCAAAAGGGGAAAAAAAGAAAAAAAAACACATACTACCCTCTACCTTCCAAATCAACAGATTGTCAAATGAGGATAATTCTTGTCATTATAGAGTACTGAAACTGAATCCTCTTCAAAGAGATTTTTCTAAACTGATAAAGCATAAACAGATAAACACTTAAGAGAAAAAAATACACCAAGAATATACCAGAATTTTGCTGAGCTCCTGTACACTCAAGCCCTTTCAAAGATCTTCCTGGTCAAGCCAGATGTAGTTAACTCCTGCCACGCTGATTTCCAAGAGAACAGGAACTGACAAGAGTTTGCACATGTGCTTAGCACAGGTTGGGAGTGCTATATTTGGTTTGTGCAAAAAGGAGAGGTAGCAAGTAACAGTGTCAGGAGAAAAAGGTATTGAGCTCTTGCAATAAAGACTGTGTTATTTAATCCCCACTACAAGCATCTGAGACAACTATTATTTGAGTATAATTTTACCCAGTGAACTATGAAAAAACTAAAAGTTAGTGAGATTTATAACATATTCCATGCTATATACTGTTAATATGTGCATTTTGGATCAGTCATCTTAATTCAGCAGGTTATTTCAGAAACAGGATTGTTTAATGTATCCTGTTTGACAAGGCTAACTTTTACAACTAGGTCTTTTAACATTGCCCAAACTGCACACTATTAAACTTTAAAGTTCATAAGAAAATTACTATGAAGTTAGACAAACATTATTCTTACTCATTTCTGAGTGTAACCCCATCTCTGGTGCCCACTCCAATAGGCACAACCTTTGCTAGGGTAAAGGTATAGGTACCAGGTTAGAGAATATGAGGAGTGAAAAGTAAGTGTGGTTTGTTGGCAAGAGGGCACCTAAGAAGAAGTCCTAGACTTTCACATTTACACATCAAATATATTTATATCTAATATATTCCAGAGAGAATCATAAATCACTCTAAGTAAATTTTTCACTCTCTAAAAAACTAACTGTAACTTAATGGCATATATTTCAAATTAGTTTAATCATTAAACAGATTGAGACTACTTATTAATACAGCTTATTCTGTTTTTTAAATTTTAAAAAATCTAGAGGAAAAAATACCTTTTACAGAGTTATGATTATGCTAACTCATTATTCATTTAACAAATATTTTGAAAGCTTATTAAGTTCTTTTCACCAACCATATTGTGTGGGTGATAGATATAAGACATTTGGAGTGATTGAAGTCTATTTGGATCATAATATAATCTCTTGGGCTGCAATCCACATTGCACAGTGAATCCCCAGTTAAATATTTCACCAATTTTTCAGCAATTTTAGTATCACAGATATCTTTATTAAAATTTCTTTGGATGCATAATTTTTAAAAAGGAATACAATTAATTTGATTGTATGTATTACATACACATACCTATGTATTTCTTAAAATATATTTATATATACATCAAAGTGTGCATTTTAATGAAATATCAAATTATTAAACACATTACATTATTAAGAAATCTTTAATTTAGAAAATTGAGAGCCTTCATAATTTTGATGAGGATTAAGGATAAAGGGTCAATGTTTTCTGTGCTTCACATTATTAGTTATAAAACATATTTCACATTTTTATAGGGTTGTGTCTACATAACTATATTAAAACAATATTATCAGGTTGCATTCTAGGACTTGAATCCAGGGATCTAAATGCCCATAATCTTTTCATTGGGTGAGATTCCAAAGTGTAGAAATATAAAGATATTGAGTCTAGGGAGTGACAGAGGATGAGATGGCTGGATGGCATCACCAATGCAATGGATATGAACTTGGGCAAACTCCGGGGGACGGTGAGTAACAGGGAGGCCTGGCGTGCTGCAGTCCGTGGGATTGCAGAGAGTCAGACATGACTGAGCAACTGAACAGCTAAACTTCTTTTACAAAACTCAGGACACAGACTTACAGGATCAATGAAAATCTACAAGCAGTAGCAGGCATTTATTAGGATTGTGGATTAGGAGTTGAGGTCAAACAAATAAAAGGTCAGTACTTCATTAAATGTGTAAACATATTTCTACTGATGTTCCTTTATTATACTATTGCCCAATATTCAGTAAAATACTGTCTTTGAGTGCTACATAATACCAAACTAACTGTACGTCTATTATTTTAAAAATAATTTGAAAGTGAACATGTGTATGTATTAATACTTATATCAGTATTTTGCTCACTATGCCAGTTAGAAGCTGTATTCAATAACACGGCATTAACCTCTTTTTGCCTGTGAAAGTGAAAGTGAAAGCCACTCAGTCAGGTCCAACTCTTTGTGACCCTATGGACTGTAGTCCATGGAATTCTCCAGGCCAGAATACTGGAGTGGGTAGCCTTTCCCTTCTCCAGGGGACCTTCCCAACCCAGGGATCGAACCCAAGTCTCCTGCATTGCAGGGGCATTTTTTACCTGCTGAGTCACAAGGGAAGCCTCCTGATTTTACTTTTATTTTTGCCTGTAGTTCAATCTTAAAATCCAGCATTTTACATCTGAAGTAGTTAAGGCAAAATGTTAATAGCATCATCTGGATCCCTTGTTTATATACATGATCTTGATGACTTCCTTGAGCCTTCTAGACTTTGGATTTGAAATGTTCTGAACCATTTGTATGGCTCTTCTTAATTAACAGGATTTCTAAGCAGCTTATATAGTTAAATTTGGGGCTGCTATTTTTAATCTCATGTTCTCTTCCATTTTGTTACTCTTCACTTGAGCAATCTCCAGTATCACTAGATGCACCAGAATAATCACACTATGAGATATTATGAGCCCACGTTGTACAATCTTATATCAGATGTAAGGATCTACTGATTTTATGCATACTTTTCAGGAGAAGAAAAAAAATAAATATTTATTTAGTTGTCGCTCAGTTGCTAAGTTGTGTCTGGCTCTTTGTGTCCCCATGAACTGCAGCATGCCAGGTTTCCCTATCCTTCACTATCTCCTGAAGTTTGCTCAAACTCATGTCCATAGAATCGATGATGCCATCCGAATCTCTATTTACTTATTTAATAGGGATGGAAAAAATCTAATCCACATCTAATTCAATCAAACCTGCATCTCCTGTATCTCTTGCATTGCAGGGAGATTCTTTATCCTGAGCCACTGGAGAAGTCCAATAGGCCATTAAAAGACATGGAAGGAAGAGAGGAATAAGTTAAACGACATGAAGAAGAAATAGTTACATAAACTTAGAAGATGGAAGACAACAAACATAACAGGATAAAAGTAAAAAAGACTGTTCTTAAAGTAAAAAAATGAAGACTCAGATTAATAAAGACAGGACATAACTAAGTGAAATGTGTAGACACTTACTGGATTCTAGTTCAAACAAATCCGAAGCAAAATACATTGTGGAGACACCTAGAGGGACCTGAATATGGACAGGGTATTAGACTATTCTGAGAAATTATTTTTAATTTTTATTTTAGGATAATATTATTGTAAATACATAGGAAAATTTTAGAGAGATTCAAATTGAAATATTTAGGAACAAAATAGCTTGATATGTGTAGTTTACTTCAAAATAGTCCAGGAATGCAATTAGTGAAGAAAATATGATGAAATATCAAAAAGTGCTAGTAGGTGATGGAGTCAAGTATTTATATCTACTATTATTCTATATACTGGAAACTATCATAATTAAATAGAAGAAAATAAGAAAAATCCTAATGCCAGTTACTAACAGGAAAACAGCAATGGTGATATACATAAGCTCCTATTACCAGTGATGGTTCTGTTTGGGAATGGAGGAAACGTACATTTGCTAGAAGCATCACCTTCAGACTGACTTATTGTGATTAGAAGTAGAAAGCTGTACTTGAGAATACAGAGAAGTGCAGTTCAAGTCTAAGATACAAGGCGAAGGAATACAAAGCATCGGGAGAATCACTTATGCTGAATCAGTATGACCAATATTCAGTTTCATCCATCCATTCATTCATCCAACAAACATTTGAGAGACATGCTTTATATATATCTGTCATGATATAAATATGAAGATGACACAGTTGCTGCCTGAACCAGATCAGGAGGGCAGAAAGACAGTCAAACTGATACACCACAATTCTACACAAGTGTGAAATGGATAACTATGACGGAGAGGAGAGGGAGTAATTAGTTTTGCCTCTACATCCGTGGTATCTTATGCATTTATCATCTGAGAGGGAAGAAACATCCTAGGCGGAGAGAATAATAAATAAAAATATCTCCAGATGAACAAGGTGATTTCAAGACTACTAGGAAATGGAGTATGAACTTTGGACAGACCATTTAACAGATGAGGTTGAATAGGAAAGTTTGGATCAGACTATACATTTTTTTGTATGTCAGATTGAGGAATTCATCTATAATCTGACATTTTAATATAATATTCCAAACATTAATGAGAATCTACTTTGTAGCACAGACAAGTCTACTCAATGCTCTGTGGTGACCTAAACAGGAAGGGAATTCAAGAAATAGGGGATACATGTGCATGTGTGACTGATTCACTTTGCTGAACCGCAGAGACTAACAGCACTGTAGGGCAACTAGCTCCAATAAAAACTCATTTTAAAAAATTCCAGATTGTGTCAGCTGACAGAAATCTCACAATAAGAAGATTAGCATTAATTTTATTTGTATAAAATGTTCTCCTCCTGAAGAAATTTATTCTGTAGAGAAAGCAAATAAAAATTTCAAACTCTAAAAATGGACTGAGTTCCCAGGAGAATTATAATATAAACACTCATTGCACTGTTCTTTCAGTTCCTCCCATTTGCCTGGCCACAGGGGAGTGAATTTGCTAAGAAAATGTCACTCTGCCATGCTTGCTTCTCTGCACAAATTGAGGCTTTCTCGTAGAAGAAATAACAGGTCTGCAATGCCTTGCAGCCCTACAGATCGCCCACATGTCTACACAAAGGGCTGATAGGTTATCCGAAGTAGGTGACACACAGTCTCAGTTCTGCAAAAATAGATTCTAACTAATGACCGGACCATAAATGTTGGCCCCCAGGAAATAATTATCTTATCTCCAACAGGAATAATGATCATATAATTTGAAAATGGTTCAAAACTCAGTATATTTAAAATGACCCACAATAAGAGTAAAATAAATGATTATATCCATAAAACAGCATATCCCCTACACCCTAATGCATATTTGTAAAGAATTATTAGTGATGCAAAGAATGCTAATTGTACATTTTAAATTTTCTAAATATGTGCATATAATATACATAAACATACATATACATAGAAAAAACATACATACATTAATACAAATATTGTTTTAAATAATGAAATGGAGTGATTTAAATATTCTTCTTATGCTGTTTTCATATTTTATATTTTTCTAATAGATAAATATAGATAGCTATTTAGAGATATGTGCGTGCTAAATCACTTCAGTCATATCTTCCTTTTTGTATCTCTATGGACTGTAGCTGACCAGGTTCCTCTGTCCACGAGATCCTCCAGGCAAGAATACTGGAGTGGGTTGCCACGCCCTCTTCCAGGGAATCTTCCCAACCCAGGGATCGAACCTGCTTCTCTTTATGTCTCCTGCATTGTCAGGCAGGTTCTTTACCACTAGCACCCCCTGGGAAACCCAGAGAGATAGACAGACGGGCAGACAAAATCACTGGTCGTAATGGATAGCAGAGATAAATAAACAGAAACAATTAACTTTCAATGAAAAAATAATATGGAAGGGGGGACATCTAATTAGTAGTAGTATATGGGTTAAATCTAATACTCCAATTTTCTGAATTCTGAACTGTTCTCTCAATAGCCTATTTGCCTGGGGCAGGGCCAAAGTCCAAAATATGCCCATGCAATATCTGCAGTCACCCAGGAAATGAAGTTTTCACTTTACCTCCATGATTTATAGGCCATGAAGTTTTCAGGAAAACGATAAGCAAAATGACATTTCTCTTCAATTAACCACCCATTAAGTTCTTCTCCTCCTCTTCCCTTCTTTCTTCCAACAAATATTCATTAATGATTACTGTTTGTCAAGTACTAGGCTAAGGTCCACAATCAAACTGATAACAAAAGATCCAAAACCACCCACACACACGGTACAAAATCATTCAAGAGGACAGATTGAACTGAATCCCAGGAATAAGTGTCAGAAAGCAGAGTTTCATCTCAGAGTGCGTGCGTTAGGTGATTTTCTTCCAAATACACAGTATTGAGATTGGCAGTTGTCAGAGCCATCTGGAAAACTCTGACATTTCTTCTGACCACTGAGGTGTCATATGCCTCGGTGTGGCCTGCTGGGAACCCACCATCTATTAAAGTCCAGGTGTATTATCTGTCCTGCCACGCAGTGGCTTTACCATAATAGAACCTTTTAAGCATTTGCTAGTTTGAGAGCACCCTTACCAATAGCCAAGGCAAACCAGGATGTGCCACAAAGCAACTGTCCTCTAGAACTGTGGAGTAATCCCCTTCTATTGAATGGTAGGTGCGTTAATATGGAGGTTCCACTCCTTTTTTCTCTTTAATTGCACATAAAAAGAAGAAAGGCATCCAGGAAGGAGAAACAATCGCCTAAGGTGAGTCTCCCTCGATATATTTAATTATGAGTGAGGCAATTTATATTAAAATGAGAGCTGGGCTTCAACACAAAAAGCAGTAAGCAAAGAGGTGGGGTGAGGGACAAAAGTCCAGGAAGACTTTAATCTAAAATAAGCAGATGCCACATTCTACTAAGAGATAAAGAACCAGGAAAATGAAGAAAGAGGCCAGCCTGGACCCAAAGTGCCCCAACGAATGAGAAGTTTTACAATGTAAATTGTTTCCTTTCCATTTCACATTCCTTTCTTTGGCCTCTGAAGACTAAAAGGCCAGTGGTACTGAAAATAGCTCTATTCCACAAAGTCCTGCATTAATTTTGTGATTTCTAAGGGCCTCTCTTTTAGAAAACCTATCCTAAAAGCAGCATTTATTTTTTACAGGTAAAGAGCAGAATTGACAGAGCTGTTCATTTATTAAGACTACCTAACTTGTAGAGCCAACACTGGTAAAAGTGCATGTCGGATAAGAAGTGCAAGTTTCGGGGTAATGAAAGGTTTATCCCTTCAATAGCTCAGACCAAAAAGAACACACATTTTAGATACAAATAGTTCAAACCTGGGTTAAACCTTTCCTTGGATTTCAAATTACGCCAAATACAATTTAACCTTTCCAATGATTATTATGAAGATAAATGATTTCATTGAGTAGCAAACACAACTAGCCTAAGAGCTATTCCCAATAACCAAGACACTAATTTCTAGCTTAAAAAACTATATTGCCCTAAGTGAAAGTTAAAAAAAAAAATCAGTGATATGCCTAAAAGTCAATATTTCCGTACATCGAGACTGTTAGGAAGAGAGACAAAATAAGAAAGAAGGTTAAGAGGAAGTTCATTTTTTCCTCATGTTCCTTATTTTCCCAGTGCATCCCTCTCTGTACATTCCCTTCTGTTTACCCCAGTCTCTTGTACACACATACACACACATTAACCCATACACTCAAACTTTATTCCCTATCGCAGAGGGACCTTGCACCTAAAAGGTTTCTACTACAACAGTGAAGAGAAGAAAGAATTATTATCTGACTGGGCTCACCTCTTTGGGATTAGTAACTCCCAAATAACTTGTCACTTGCACTGTAGTTAAATATAGCCTGCATATGGTTCAAAACATCTGTGATTTTACATTCCTGCATAAATTATTTTGTACAGTGGAGCTACTGCAGAAAGTACCCTCCCATCTCCATGGTTACCAATCCTTCCGGTAGAGTTCTGAATTCCCATGTACTGTTTAGTACAATCACAGAGAGGTAGAAATAAAATTCAGAGACACACATTTCTTAAACCAACATGATAATGGCTGGTGGTACTGGTAGTTTGCAGGAAGTCAGCAGTTGAAGAGGACTGATTGACTTCGATTTCCTCAGAAATTAACATTGGACATGTTTAGTCTCTAAGTCATGTCCTACTTTTTTGCGACCCCATGGACTGTAGCCCCCCAGGCCCCTCTGTCCATGGGATTTCCCAGGTGAGCATACTGAAGTAGGTTGCCATTTCCTTCTCCAGGTGATCTTTCTGACCCACGGATCCATAATGCATAAGACAAGCACTTTGCAAAAATCATATAAAATAAAGTTAAATAAAAAAGCTACATTATTCAAGAGTGGTTCAGGATCCTTTTATTGGACTTCAGTCCACTTGAAGACATTGTTCATAGCTTTTGAGTTCAAGCCTATTTCAAAAATCTTTAAGAAACATAGTCACTTTCTTTTGGAATTGTTTCCTCACGTTCCTACCTCAGAGTCCCTGACCTGGGTACATACAAGCAGAGATATAAAAATAAGTTTAATAAATGAAGAATTCAAAAGGCAAAATAAATGGGGAGCAGGGATTTAAATACTCATAATAAATAAGACCTATGTCCTCCTAATTGTTCTCAATATGAAATTTAGTTTTCTCCTTAGTCATCCTGCGTAAAACCAGCTGGGTTTCCTTCCTTCCAATAGAGAAATGCAAGAGAAAATTCAGTCATCCCACGATGCTCTAAGGTTCATCCAGAGATTCACACACACACACACACACACACACACACACTATTGCTCTTGAATGATATTTACACAAAAGGTAAGAAAAGACCATTGTGCTTTGGGAAATTTTTTTTTCCATTTATTAGTTGGAGGCTAATTACTTTACAATATTGTAGTGGTTTCTGCCATACATGGACATGAATCAGCCATGGATTTACATGTGTTCCCCATCCCGATCCCCCCTCCCACCTCCTTCCCATCCCATCCCTCCGGGTCATACCAGTGCACCACCCCTGAGCACTTGTCTCATGCATCCAGCCTGGGCTGGTGATCTGTTTCACCCTTGACAGTATACTTGTTTCAATGCTTTGGGAAATTTTAATGATAGATGTTAACTGAGGGACAGGGAAGACAAGGGGTAATTCAGGGTTGAGGAAGCACAGTGTTAAGGCAGACAACTGAAAAATAAAACCTTTATATTGGATCCTTGTGAACAGAGAAAGCCTTTTTAACAGGGTCACATTTCATAGAACAGACTAACTACCTTGTATCATAAGTTGGCATCTCTTAGTAATTAAAAGAGAGGAAAATTGCATAGTTCAGCTACCTGAGAAGGATGAATCAATTTCATTGGAGTGCAAATTTGTTTGTTTTGTTTATTGATTATTTACAGGGAAAACTCTCCCTCTTCTACGTCTCATTTGATATTCTTTCTCATACTGGCAGAAAAAAAATGACATGTATTAATAGAAACTTTTCTTCAGTCAGAGCTATAGCTGCACATAAAACAGATTCAGTGGCTTGAGAAAGTGAAGGATGCTGAAACTTACAGGAAAGCTGGGAAAATTCTTCAACATCTTTAATCCTTTACATGGATAAGTATCTTAAATATACAAAGGGACATTAACAGCAACAAGAACTGGGTAAATTATAATAGATAACTATTAAAATGCATCTGTAAATTGGCAGAAAGGTAAACGGGACAAAGGCTAAATGAAACAACCAATGCAGAAGAAATAAAACACTTAAATTGGGTTACACTTGGAGGAAATGTGCCAACTCCATTTAATTTGAGCCTCAGATTCACAGCCTCAAGGGGAGTGTCTTGGGCCGTTTCGACTGCTATAATAAAATACTACAGACTGGGAAGCTTATAAAAAACAAATTTATTTCTCACAGGGAGGCTGGAAAGTCCGAAATCAAGACACCAACACAGTTGCATTATGGTGAGGGCTCTCTTGCTGATTTATAGGCCACAATTTGTCGCCGTGTCCTCACATGGTAGAGGGGATTGTGAGCCCTCTTGAGTCTCTATCATAAAGGCTCTAATCCCATTCATGAGGGCTGCACAATCATGACCTAGTCATGTTCCAAAGGACCCACTTCCTATTACATCACCATATATATATATGCATACTAAATCGCTTCAGTCATGTCCAACTCTGTGCGACCCTACGGAAGAGAAGTCCCACCAGGCTTCTCTGTCCATGGGATTCTCCAGGTAAGAATACTGGAGTGGGTTCCCACTTCCTCCTCCAGGGAATCTTCCTGACCCAGGGATCAAACCTGTGTCTCTTATGTCTCCTGCATTGACAGACAGACTCTCTACCCCTATGCATGCTGAAAAGAGGCTTCCCAGGTGGTGCAGAGGTAAAGAATATTCTAAAGTAATCTCTCTATACACACACACACACCCCCCCCCACGCAAACAGTACTGCTGAATATACATATTAAATGAAAGAAGTAGTAAAAAGGAAAAGTGTAAAGGCGTATTTCATAATCAGTACAGAACAGAAAAGTTATTAAATATGAGAGATCCAATATGGGGTAAATATGCTATTAAATAGGCAATCACTGGCAATTTTTAAATAATTAAATTTTTTAATAAAAAGCAATCCCACAGAATGTCTAAAAAATTTCAATGAGAAAAGATAGACAAAACACATTATGGTAAAACTGCAAATTACCAAGGACAGATAATTTTAAAATGTCTGAAGCTAAAGTAGAAGTTAAAGTCAACATCTTAAAAAAATAATTATATGAATAGCTGACTTCTCAAAAACTACCAAAACCAAAGAAACATGCAGTGATACTTTCAATAATAGGCTGAAAGGAAACCAAAGAGAAGCCAGGATTGCAAACCCCACAAAGATATATTTTCAAAATAAGAGGGACAAAAATAAAAGGTTTTTAGACAATAATACAGACGTCTCCTACATGCGATCGAGTTTCATTCCAAGCATGTGTTCATAAGTTCAGTTTTTTCACAAGTCCATCAAAGTTAGCCAAGGTACCAAACTAAAACAATCAGCTAGAAAATATTGTACTGTAATAGGGCGATCATACTTTTCATACTAATCATAGATTTTAAAACACAAGCACAAAAATTAAAACATTTCTAATCATACAGTGCAGGACCTTGAAAAGCGCAGTGGCACAGTAGAGCATCTGGCATACAGAGGCAGGCATCAGGTGAAGAAGCAAGAAGAGCTACTGGCTGGAGGCGGAGGAGGATGCGGGAGATGGCAGAGCTGCAGAACCATCAGCAACAGGAGATGGAGGGCAAGCTGCAGTTTCACTCAGGCCCGAGGCTGACGGCACGCACACTCACATCTTTGAAACTTCACAACCTGAAGGTCCTCTATAGGGGACTTACTGTATGCATCACGCCACAAAGAGATTCATTATCATTAAAAAAAAAAAAATCTTAAAGAATGGACAGAGATTTTTATCTATATTTTTTCATATACTACGATTGTAACAGCTATATTTGGGGAGATGTAATAAGCATTCAATAATATTTTTGAATCAATCAATTCATCAACCATGAACTTCAGGTGGAAAGGAAGGGAGGTTATATGAAAAATCTGAGATTTCAATGAAGAAATAAAAAAGCAAATGACTTTGTTTATAACGTAAGTAAAACTAATAAACTGCAATGATATAAAACAAACCTGTGAATTGTGGACTCATAAAAAATAATGACAAAACTAAAATACATGGCTATACCTGTCATAATGAGCTGGTCTGAGTTAAAATACTATAAGGTCATTTAATATTTAGGTGGATAGTAAAGATATTACAATTCTTCACAGTTGATATGCACACAATTTAAAATTCATAAGGTGATCATTTAAAAAACTAATAACATAATCAAAACCCACAGACATGAAAATATGGAATGATAACAACAGAAAATCAACACAGAACAAAATAAAACAGTTGAAAAATACAAAGGAGAAAAAAAAGCCCAGAAAATTACATTCACAAAATGTGACAAATGGAGGGTACAGAATTTGATGGCAGAAATACATCCAGATGTTTAAGAAATTGCAACAAATATAAATTGACTCAGTATCCAGATAAAAAGGCAGCTAGACTAGGAAGGAAAAATCCAATTCTGCTGTTTACAAGAAACACACTTAAAATATAAGAAAACAGACATGTTAAAGGGAAAAGATGAAAAGAAGATGCCAGGTAAATATTAAAAAAACAATTGTGATATGGTTGGAGGTAAGTAGAAAGTAGGTCAGGTTTTTGCACTTTTTGACTTTGCTCTAGGATTTAGGCTTTATTTACCCATTATAGCCTTTAGTCCTTTGTGGTGGCAACATTTACATGCATTATTGGAACTGAAAGACCTATAAAGGTTGACCTCTAAACTTAAATTTTGTTTGGCCATAAGACAAACATCTGTTTTGTGACATAACCATGAAGACGCTGTGATACATGCTTTGAAACATTTAAAATAGTAGTAAAGTATACTAACTTGTCTATGAGTGTTTCATTAGGAGGTAGTAAATAGTTTTCAGAATAATACCCACTTAAGCATATTAGAAATTTGGCCATTCCTTTCTCTGGAGATCTCCCCAACCCAGGGATCGAACCCAGGTCTCCTGCATGCAGGCAGTTTCTTTACCATCTGAACCACCAGGGAAGCCCGCTAAGGTTGGCTATTCTCTTTGATTTCAATGTATTTTTGTCTTATCTGCTTCATTCATTCATGTATTGTTGTTAGTTAGTTGCTAAGTAGTGTCCAACTGTTTTGTGACCCCGTCTTTTGTGACCCTGTGGATTGTAGCCCACCAGGCTCCTCTGTCCACGGAATGTTCCAGGCAAGAGCTGGAGTGGGTTGCCATTTCCTTCTCCAGGGATCTTCCTGACCCAGGGATTGAACCCGCATCTTCTGCATTGGCAGGTGGATTCTTGACCACTGAGCCACCAAGGATATCAAAACTTTTCTCATCTAACTTACTTAATACCTCGCACAACAGTAAAATACAAACATAAGCTTAATAATAGAACAAGTTATAAATTGACAACTGATGAGAAAAAATTAGTGACAATTGACAAGGAAAAAAAATGTAAATCTTGCTAGAATTCTTATAGCTGAAACATAACAACAAGTTTATTATTTCTCATCTGAGTGGGAAGAAATTTTCCCAAGAAAATCTTGTGTATGCTAATCTTCCATGGTATCTTAATTTAATAATGATGTGATAAAATGTATATATTCTCCATACATACTAAGTGCTCAGGTGACACTTGATGTCTGCTGGATGATTTCATTGTTGGTTGACTGAAAACCTGTAGCCATATTACAAGACACTCTAGCTCTTATCTATTGGTATTATAATTAAACTAATATGTATTTTAATATCAAAAACAAACTTCTATAGTTGTTATAATCAATCAAAATAGATTTTAAGGTAAAAAGCCTCAGTAGAACTAAAAAAAAATTTGATATATAACTATCCAAGAAGATATAAAACTAAAAACTTATATGAATCTAATCACATACATATACATACACAAGTATATATATACACATATATACATATCCATATACATACAAGAATATATACGAATTATACGCAAATACTCTCAGAGAACTAAAAGGGGAAATAATCAAATTTGCTGTCAGTTTAGACATTCTCTTATCCCTCTCTCATTAACTGAAAGATAAAACTGGTTTTAAAAAAATGCTATCAAATTTAAAGAACATGATAAACACACCTGTTACAATGAATTCTATAAATTCTGCATCTAGTAACTGTAGAATACACATTCTTTTCAAAAACATGTATATATATATGGTATTTGCCAACCTACTGAGCCACAAAATAAGACTCAATACATTTTGAAAGCTTGGTATAAAACAGACTACAAAGATTTTCTCTGCACAGTACAATTACACTAATAAATAGAAATAACTAACTAGAAAAATATTTGGAATTTCAGAAATACTTGGATAAACAATTCTCTGGTCAAGGAAAAG
Source organism: Odocoileus virginianus (assembly GCF_023699985.2). Classification (NCBI taxonomy): domain Eukaryota; kingdom Metazoa; phylum Chordata; class Mammalia; order Artiodactyla; family Cervidae; genus Odocoileus; species Odocoileus virginianus. The sequence continues at coordinate 17,706,248 of NC_069683.1, read as the reverse complement.
ATAAAAACAGAATAATAATGAGAACATTTAGAACCTAAGGATTAATAAAACATACATTGAAACCTGTGGGATGCCACAAGTACTATTAAGAAAGACATTTATATTCTAGCATGTATTAGGAAAGAAAACTTTTTTAATCCTAAAAATTAAGAAGTTATTAAGTAAACAATAGAACAATAGGAAAGAAAGTTGAAAGGATACTTAGAAGGACAACTGATCAAATGAAAAGCAAGCATCTGGTCAGGAAGATAATGTCTCTGCTGGCCAATGAATCTTGTCAAAGACCAGCACTAGTACTTAGATCAGCCTTTAGAAACCACTAGAATAAATAGTTTCATATGGTTTTTCAACACTTTTAAGTAATAATGATGAGACATGTCCCTATTCACACATTCTAGGTCACCTGACTGGAAATTTGGTGTTCCAATGTGCTGTGTTCTCTCTTAGGTTAGAAGCCTACACAATTTTCTTTAGAAAAGAAATGTGTATAACATCACATGGAACTTGTAAGAAACTGATATTATTGCATCCCCACCTTAATCTTTTTAAACTCTAAAAAAAATAAAACATATCCAGCAAGAAATTACTCCTCTCTCAACTCTGTAACCAATTATTTTGTAATTAATTAAACATTTCAAGGAACAAAATAAAGAAATGAGAATAAATACAGGTAGAACTAAGGGCCAGAATACACTGTTAACCTCAAGGTGATGCTCAGAAATTAAGAAGATGCTATGGGTGCTTTTTTGAGATTTATTTACTTTCTAACTTCTTGTTTTGAAATAAATTTAGGCTTATAGATGAACTGCGAAAATGGTATCAATTGTTCCCATCATCCTTCACAGTTTCCCTTTATGCTATGAATGTATATAACCATGATATATTTGTCAAAACTAAGACATCAACATTGAAACAATCCTGTCTGGATTCCAGACTTTGTGCCTTTCTCTGTTCACGACTTTTTAAAATTATTAAAATAAATAAATGTATGTGTTAAAATGTTCACTGAGAGCCTGTTTTAACTTGATCATCAGTTTCACTCCTGCAGCTGAGTACATAATTACTGTGCTCGCCATGTACACTGGAAGTGTGTATCTAGTCTTTTCACCATTTCTATAGCTTAATATTGCATGATTTCAATTTATTGTTCACTGTCTTTTCCACCCAGAGCATACTGTTCCTCAGAGATGGACTAACCTCTCCATTTTCTTAATAGAGGTCTGAACATTATTGTACAGACTGCTAGAATGAATTTCCCAAGCTTCTGACAAAGTTTCTATGGAAGCAATAGAAATCACTCTAGTATATCAAAATGCTGTGATTTTTTATTTCTTTATCTGTATTATTTTGTGGAGAAAGAAAATGACCAGTCCAACAGAGTTTCACGAATGATTATTTGCTTTAAAATTAACAAGGCGAGGGTGGGATGTTTCGAGAGAACAGCATCAAAACATGTATATCATCTATGGTGAAACAGATCACCAGCCCAGGCTGGATGCATGAGACAAGTGCTCAGGCCTGGTGCAATGGGAAGACCCAGAGGAATCGGGTAGAGAGGGAGGTGGGAGGGGGGATCAGGATGGGGAATACATGTAAATCCATGGCTGATTCATGTCAATGTATGGCAAAAACCACTACAATATTGTAAAGTAATTAGCCTCCAAATTAAAAAAAAAAATTTAACAATCCAACATTAGAGCATTCGGTTCTACAGAGAATTGCTTCATTTCCTGTATATTCTCAGTTGGTGTATATGTCCACATTGTACTATTTTACGGTAGCATTAGGCTAATCTGTTGTTTTTCCTCAAGTATATAAAGATTTTATGGTGATATGCAAAACAGGCTCCTGGGGCTAAATGTCTTTATTGACTGATGAGAGGATTTTTCCCCCTATAGAAAACTAGACAATATCTTGTATGATAATGTGTTTTAAGACAGGTGGATAATGTAATCATCACAATACTTTTGGAGAGGGAAATGGCAACCCACTCGAGTATTCTGGCCTGGAATATTCCATGGACAGAGGAGCCTGGAGGGCTGCAGTCCATGGAAACAGGAGTTGGACACATCTAAGCAAGAGCATGCACAATACTTTAGGAAGGCACTGCAAAGGCCGGCGGAGGCAGCCAAGACCAGAACAGAGATTTTAGACAGAGCATCAGGTCGGAGCCTGGTGAAAGGAGGAGCATCAGAACTAAATCAGTGGCAGTGGATTTAGAGGCGAGTGTTTGAAATAGAGATTTTCACAGGAGAATCAGTAGATAAGTGTCTGTTTAAAAGGCTGCAGGAGGGACTTCCCTAGTGGACCAGAAATTAATTTCTACTTTGTACTTAATGAATGTAGATGCCTGTCTGAAAACGGAATGGAAATACCCAAGAAACTGTTGACTTGGTCATGTATAACCCTAATTGCTCTGGACAAAATATGACAGGTGATTCTCTGGTTAAAAAGCTTTTAAAACTTTCTAGACAGCTTTCCAAACACACACCTCCCCCCACCACAGACACACACACACAGACACACACACACACACACTTACAGTTGGCAATTACGATGGCTGAAGATCTAGACCTCTTTCTTAGCCAAGAAAGGTATATTTCAGTAGAGTCATCAACCATTTTTTCTGGGATGTGTCATGTCAGGTTGATCTTCATACATCACTACCCCAATCACAGTGCATGATCTGACATATTTGTTCCATTCTCACAATCCCTTTCTCCTTTACCTCTTTTTAAAAAGTGTCTTATTCTATTATCCAACAGAGAAATGCATTAAATTTTCTCTGAAAGGCATAAAAAAAATCAGCTTAAAGGAGTAGAGAGTGAATTAAAATAGGTTTATTTTTACAGACTTGTATAACATGTACTTTAAACACTGCTTTAAGATTTTGTTAGGCATTTAAAAAATATACAAGCTTACACATTCATTCAGCAAATATTTATTCAGTTCTTCCTAACACTTCAGGTTGTTTTTTTTTTTTCTTTACCAGACACTGAGAGAGAATAAAAGAATAATAAAGAAATGGGAGGTAGATGAAGAGCTCTGGTTATTTCTTGTGGTGGTGGAAATAGTGCTGGGTAATGAGTCCCAGACAAGACATATTGAAAATTTGTGTTATTGGTCTGACATCTAGGATAATATGTCCAGTAGGGTGAGATAACTTGGCTCTATGCATAAACATATACATAGTAATGTGTTCCTATTTAAAGACCACTTAAATGACCTGCCATTGAATTGGAGGAGATGTGTATGCAGCAAATAATTACGGTAGAATATGGCAAGTACTATGCTAAAACCATGACAGAGAATACCCAAGGAAAGCAGAAGAGGTCACTGAACCCACATCTCTAAGGAATGGTTATAAGAAATGGTTATGCTTGAACAGAGTTTTGATGAATGAGTCGAATTAGGCAAACAGACAGAAAGATGGTAGGTGAACTAAAAAAGACATCAAGGAATTGCAAAACATTTCAGGTGATCAGCAGTGAAAGATAAGTCAAGAAACCAGTACAGTCAGTCATATGGAGATATTAAGCCACTAAAAGCCATACCACACCTAAGGACCCAGGAGGAAGGTTCTTACCAAAAGTTTCTTGATGAAGGAAGTGGTCTTAAATGGTCCTACAAATATCAATAACCATATTACAGTTCTCAAATCTGGCTGTTTGGCTATATACCCAAAGTATATATTTAGCTGTTAATTTAACAAGTAATTTTGATGTGTAATCAGATTTAGAAAGTACAGGTTTAAATATAAGATCCTGCTTCTTTCTTCACAGGTAATTTGGACCATAATGCTTTCACCCAGCCAATCTACAGTCTTCTCAGAAATAGATAGAATGGCATGGTAAAAACAAACAAACACAGCTGTCTAAAAGGGACATGAATAAAAATAAGTTGAGACAACTGGATTATCTCATTATAACTATGATATGCAATAACATGAGTTTATTAATAGCAGTTCAGTTTAGTTACTCAGTCATGTCTGACTCTTTGCGATCCCATGGACTGCAGCACACCAGACCTCCCTGTCCATCACCAACTCCTGGAGCTTGCCCAAACTTATGTCCATTGAGTCAGTGATGCCATCCAACCATCTCATCCTCTATGGTCCCCTTCTCCTTCCGCCTTCAATCTTTCCCAGCATCAGGGTCTTTTCCAGTGAGTTAGTTCTTCACATCAGGTGGCCAAAGTATTGGAGTTTCAGTTTCACTATCAGTCCTGCCAATGAATATTCAGGACTGTTTTCCTTTAGGATGGACTGGTTGGATCTCCTTGCAGTCCAAGGGACTCTCAAGAATCTTCTCCAATACCACAGTTCAAAAGCATCAATTATTTGGCACTCAGCTTTCTTTATAGTCCAACTCTCACATCTATACATGACTACTGGAAAAACCATAGCCTTAACTAGATGGACCTGTGTTAGCAAAGTAATGTCTCTGCTTTTTAATATGCTGTCTAGGTTGGTCATAACTTTCCTTCCAAGGAATAAGCATCTTTTAATTTCATGGTGCAGTCACCATCTGCAGTGATTTTGGAGCCCAGAAAAATAAAGTCTGTCACTGTTTCCACTGTTTTGCCATCTATTTTTCATGAAGTGATGAGACCCGATGCCATGATCTTAGTTTTCTGAATGTTGAGCTTTAAGCCAAACTTTTCACTCTTCTCTTTCACTTTCATCAATCATTATTAGTACTACGTGTAACAATAAAAAATTATCCCGAGAGAAATAGCACAAATGTTAAGTTATAAGGTCACGAAGACTAAAAGTAAATGGTCAAACTTTAACATAAAACAAAATTTAGGGGAGAAAGGGAATCAACATAATGCTCCAGGGGCGATACATTTTGCCACTAGGGGTTATGGACTCCCTAGAAACTGCCTTCAGTGTTGAACTATCTTCTGATTCTCCAACCACATCCCCATCTCCAGGGGTCCAAACTTAGGACAGAGCCTGGGATGCAATGACTGTGTTTCCAAACTTATTTCTACATAAGTTATCAAAATAAACTATCCTATGAGATCAGTGATTCAAATTGGCACATTTTCTTTGTTATAACGGAGACAGCCTGGGATCATGGATGCTATGACATTCATTGCTGATGATCCAGCAGTATCCATCCCCTTCTTCCTTAGCAGGGCATGTGACTGTAATAAAGTTTATAATTCCCAGCCTTCCTTGAATTCAAATAAATTCATATAAATAAGTTTTAGGTAATGTGATATCAAGGGAGGTGAAATGCAATTTAAGCAGATGTTATTATGACATAAATTTCATTGCCTTTTTTTTCTCTGGGAAAGAAAACTGATAGCTGTGGCTCAAGCAATTATCTTGGACCATGTGGTAGAAATCATACATTGATAATGGTGGAACAGACAGAAGAATAATATAGCATACTATATAGTTCCTGATATTCCAGGAACTGGTCCTCTAGCCCTGGACTTCTTACTTTCCCCCAAGTTTTGTCTCTAAGAAGTTGAAACATGATGAAATTGACCTATGGTTCTGTAGAAAGAGCATACTTTCAGCATATACCTACCCTTCTATCATTTTTGAAGCTGAACATCCTTTAAAGAGAATACTTAGTATCATCTGCCTTAGTCACCCTTAAGGCCACATCACAGAATTAGCACAAACCCAGACCCAGGCAATCCATATCAACAAGACCCCATTGAAGAATCTCCCTAATACTAAAGAACACCTATCCCTACTAATACCAGCCAAGGAGAGCTTCTGGGCCTGAAAAAGCAACCCTGAAGGCAGCAGTTCTTAAATGTCAGTGTGCAACATCACTAGATACAAACTATCTTAATGAAATATCTGTTAAAATTCAGTTCATCAGGCCCAGCCCTTAAAAATTTCTCTTTAGTAGGATCCAAATTCCTATCTCATCCAGCACCTAGGTGATTCTGAAGCAATGGTATTTTGGTTACTATTTCAGAAAGACCAACACAAATCTTAATAATACATGAGGGAATTATCTATTAGTTAACTATTTTACCAGTAAAGACTGGTGTAATTCATACTCAAACACTCAGTTCAGAGGGGTGAATCGCTTAGCTAGTGCAGTCCTACAGCTGCATACTGACATCTCCTATCAGATCAACAACAGCATCAGATTAGAAATAAAATGCACAACGAATGCAATGCACCTGAATCACCTGAAACCATCCCCTCACCCCCACCCATGGAAAAATTGCCTTCCACGAAATCGGTCCTTCGTGTCAAAAAGGTTGGGGACTGCTGTTTACAGAAGACAATTCGGCCTCAGCCTTCAAATGGCTCGTTCAGGGTTCTGGGAATTTAAAATTTTGACACAGAACTTTGTAGCTTACAAAATAACTTTAGAGGTAGTTCCCACAAAATGCTGTGCTATGGATATTTTTATGACCCTAACTCATGAATAGAAAAACATGTGTTCCAAGAGTTGCAGGGTGGTGCTAGATTTGCACCTAGAGCCTCTGATGCTGCTTCTAAGACTCCATCATTCACTTTGTGGCTACCTCATGATTTCTAAAGCCTAAAGCAATGCACAAGTCTTACAAGTGACAAGGGCCTAAAAGAACCTGGAAGAAACAAAATACAAAATAACTAAATTTCAATGACATGTTGGGCAGGGGCAATACTGTGGTTGCAAAAGGGAGGCAAGGGCTAGCACGTGTGCCCTGGGTGCCTGAGTGTGGGAAACAAGGATCAAGAGAAAGCTCTCGAGGAAGGAAGAAAATGCACCTGAGATAAAATGTCCTGACTCTGCAAGTTTAGCTGCAGCCAGCCTTTCATCTAGAACTAGCAGCAGTCACAAAGGAGAATTTTTAAAAGAGGTAATCCTACCTTGTCTATAATTGTCTGTGATAGAGTTAATACGTGGCCCAGGCTTCTGGCTGGGGAGAGAGGATGGACAGGCTGCAGCAAACATATAACCAGGGTTCCCCTAATTAGAAGTCTGCCTCTCCTGCCTTCCACAATTAGCACTGAACAATGTCGTGCATGTCTTTGATTGCGCTAACCCTGGACATGAATATTTTATTCCTTTGGACCATACTCAAAAATTAACATACTCAAGCTATGATAGGCTGTGTTATGTTAACAAGAGAAACCTCTCCAAGGAAGAAATTGTACTAAGGATGTGCAAAATATATTATTTACCAAGATAACAAGGAGATTTTCCATCTTGTTCTAAGTATGTCTATCCAAAATTTGCACTTAAGAAAATTGATATATGTATCAAATTGCATGAGAACATTGATATGGTTAATTATTTTGTTTGCAGATGATGTGCTGAATACAGAACAAATGTTCTGGTCATTGGAGGTAATCTGATCTGCTCTCATCTCATTCATATAAGAGTTAGTAAGTTCACAGAGCACCCAGAGAGGTGAATCTTTTAGGAGAAATAATTAGACCTCAGCTTTCAAATGCCTGGCACAATGTTCTGGGTATGTTTCCATTCCCCAGTACATGTAAGATGGGAGGCATAGGCATAAATCCATCACATCCCAAGGTTTACAAGTTCTGATGCAATCTGGGACTCACACAATTTTCATCAACCACATCTCCTGCAGGTCTCTTTCTGGAGGATTTTGCTTAAATCACATTGGCCTTCTTTAAGTTTCTTGAATATTCTAAAAACCCTTCCTGCTCCAGGACCTCTGCATTTGTTAATTCTCTTCTTAGGACACATTTCTCCATTTCCTCCTATGGTTATCTCCTACTCATTTCACAGGTATCAAAATAATCGTCAAATCCTTGGAAAAAGTTTACTTGATCATCTCCACTCCAAATTAGGTTAAGTCTTCTGTCTACAAATTCCAGGACTTGCCTGGTTTTCTATCAGAGCACTTATTTCTATGAAAACTATATAGCAATCTGGGTAATTATCTGTCTGAAGAAGATCCCTCACCCACACACCATAGCACCATGTGGTCAAGGATCAAGTTAGTCTTTATCATCATTGTGTTCCCAGCAAAGTACCTGGCATATTTATTAATTGAAGGAGTAAATAAATGAACACAACATCTTAAGGAAAAACATTAGCATGTTCCTTCAGAATAGCAGTATGAAGAGTTGAGATTTGCTTAAAAACACACACACAAACATACACACACAGAAGAAGGAACCATGGCCTTTAAATAGTAGCATCCATTTTGTGAAAGATTAAATGAGATGAGAAACCACTGTTTGCTATATAACCTTGGAAAGTGACTTAAATTAACGTCTCTAGAACTTCAGGGTCAATGAGTATAACATATAAAGTTTGTTTAATGTAACATCTTCTTTTGCCCCAGCTCCTCCTTCAGCGTTTCACATTCATCTGCAAGAAAGAAGCACCTGAGGAAATTCTAATAAAATGACTAATTTCTAAAAATATTTGTTGAGTATTTCATATGTGCCAGGCATGAAGTGATAGAGACATAGATGATATCCAAGTTTGAGAGCCACTGAAATAAACAATGGCCCAGGGATTCTCCCTGTCACTTTCAATGCTTTAATTTCCATTTATTTGTGCATTTGCAGGTATTTACTGATGACTTCTTAAGGCTAAAGCAGTACAAAAGTTTTAAAAGTGACAAACACTCTCTTTCCCTCAGGTTCCTATAATATCTCAGCAAAGAACATAAACTCATTCACATATTTATTGGCAATCTGACAAACATCAAGTACTGAGAAACACTTTGCATATTCTCAAATAGGTCTTTTATGAACAGTGATTCAGATTTCTAAAAATGAATGTAATATTCTTTTAGTGCTTACTAATATTTAAGCATTGTGATTTTAAGCATGGGAATAATTTTAGTAAGCACTAAAATAATATTTTATTGATTATTTCATTAAGTTATCATAGGAATCCTATGAAGCAAGTATCATTATTACCTATAAATAACTTGCTACAGATCACCTACCTAGTAAGTAGGATAAAAGGGGAAAATAAACCTTATAAATGGCTTCAATATGAGGCAGTAAGTGTTATTAAATACCCAATGGAACTATAGAAACACAAAAGTAGGAGAAAAATATTTAAGGGGGTAAAAGTGTGGCACTACAATACCGTCACTGTGGATGGGGCAGTTTCATCTACGGCCCTGTTTATTAGGGGAAAAGCAAAGGGACTTTAGTTACTTACACCTCTGTTTTGCACATGGAGCATAAGCCATGCAGTGAATTTTCTTGTCAAGACGCTTTCTCCTTTTGTGTCTGCCTCATTATTCTTCTGCGAGTGTTCAACCTGAGCTCATTCTCATAGCCATTCCAAAGAGGCAGTCTTCCACTGGACTCTATAAAGTTCGATACCTTAGCAGCTATCCTTTGCAGAGGAATACCATGGATAAGTGGGCTTCGCTAGAGGCTCAGTCAGTAAAGACTCTACCTGCAATGCAGGAGAGACCCCTGCGTCAGGAAAGTCCTCTGGAAAAGGAAACGTCAACCCACTCCAGAATTCTTGCCTGGGAAATCCCATGTATTGAGGAGCCTGGCAGACTACAGTCCATGGGGTCATGAGAATCGGACACAACTTAATGACTAAACCAGCAACCACCACCACCACTGGTGAGCAGCTAAATGGTTATGCTGCTGCTGCTAAGTCACTTCAGTCGTGTCTGACTCTGTGCGACCCCGTAGATAGCAGCCCACCAGGCTCCCCCATCCCCAGGATTCTCCAGGCAAGAACACTGGAGCGGGTTGCCATTTCCTTCTCCAGTGCATGAAAGTGAGAAGTGAAACTGAACTCGCTCAGTCGTGTCTGACTCTTAGCGACCCCATGGACTGCAGCCCACCAGGCCCCTCCGGCCATGGGATTTTCCAGGCAAGAGGACTGGAGTGGGGTGCCATTGCCTTCTCCACAAGCAAGCCTTATTTGATATGTACTGCATGTAGGATATGCACTAAGTTGAAGAGTGTCTTACCCAAATTCATATTCACCTGGAACCTCAGAATATGACCTTATTTGGAAATAGAGTCTTTGCAGATATAGTTAGTTAAAAAGAAGCTATGCTGGATTAGGGCAAATCCTTAAATCCAAGGACTGGTGTCTTTATAAGGTGCTGTGAAGTCACACATGGAAAAGGCCATGACATGATGGACATACAGATGGGAATGAGGCAGTCACAAGCCCAGGGATGCCAAGGACTGCCCAGAGCTACCAGGGGCCGGGGAGAGCCAAGAGGATTCTTCCTAGGAGTGTTCAGAAAGAGCCTGCTGACACCTTGGTTTTAGATTTCTAGCCTTCAACACTGTACAAGAATAAACATCTATTCTTTTAAGATACCCAGTTTGTAATTATATTTTATGTTAATCCTAGGAAAGTAATACAGGATTTTATCAGAGAAATTCTGTGGTATAGGTCATTATGATAATATACCTATATTATGATCAAGCTTTCTAATTTCTCCAATAGAACTTCTTCTGTTATGATTTTAAATAATGGAGACACATGGCTGCAATGTCACTTCAAGTAGTGACTCATTAATAGACATAAGCGATCTAGCACCTAAATTAGGAGTTTATCAAGAAACACAAGAACTTTCAATTGTTTTTCAGACATAATGTTCCATTAGCCAAACATTTACATTAAAATGAGTGTCACTCAAATCATTTGGCAACAAGAGTTGCCAAAATGTATCTCCATGGACACTGAGATGCTACAACAGAGATGTCCCTCCACTTTGAAGCTAGAAATAAAAGTTAGCTTTTGATAATGCTATGAATGAACTTTACAAAAGTATCTTTACCCATTCCCATTTTAGAGAATGGGTGACTTGGAAGAATGAATGATCCACGTACAGTGTTTCAATAAAGATAGGGGGAGAGGTGTGTGTGTGTGTGTGTGTGTGTGTGTGTTTGGGGGAAAGGTGAGGAGCAACCATCTGGCCCCCCTTTTCAGATCTCCTCTATTTTTAGGAATAGACCACCACTGTTTCCAGGGTGATCACAATTTGCAACCTGTAACACAGCTAAATTTAAAAACATTTAAATGCCTAAAAGGAGTTTTAGCACAGTTTACATATATACCTTATGGGTTGTTACACTTGGCAGTTAGAGGCAATGAACTTGAAGGGAAATATTGAGGACTTGCCAAACTCTATGCAAATGAGACTGCCACATTTATACTTTATGCTCCCACAGAATATCCTACCACATTTTGTATTCAGGAAATACTGTATCACACATTTGTAACAGCAACAAGGCAAGTTTTCAATAGTAAAAGTATTAGTGTTTGTAACATATGCAAGTGATTCCATAATATCCCTGAATACATTTACTCCTCACCAATTAGTCTATGTGTGTGTTAATTATGGGGTTTGTAACCCAATTATAAATTCATAGAAGTAATCTGCTGTAATCTGGAAATCAGCCAAAATTCTTTCATTCATCTGCACCCGTCATCTAGTAACACCCTGAAGCATTACAGGAAATAAGAGCACAGATGCTGGGGTCTGGGTGACCTGGGATCAGGGTCTCAATTTTTTCACTTTTTTTTTATGTGATCCTAGAGATTGGTTTCAAAGTCTTTGTTTTCTTGTTTGTAAAATGGATATCATCATAGTGCCTACTGTAGAGTGGGATGGTGGACTGTGATTTCACTTGACACACGCCTCCATAGCAGAGAAGAATTTCGCAATTTCCTTCTAGGAGGGAAATCTACAAAAGAGACGCTGCCAGTTTCTCTGCACATCTTCATTCATTCCACTCTTGGGAGTGAGAGGATTTATCTCATTGGTGAATTTAGGAGAAGGAACTGAGTATGTCCCATGAAGCCCTTTCTCTCTCCCTCTTCAGATCTGCCTTCCTGGGAAGAGGGCTGCAGATGGTCTATGTCCCCCCTGACCATGTCCTGGGGAAGGTCTGAAGCCAGGCAGCCATGCCAAGTACTGGGCACACATGTCTTTCTAATTCATATGAGACATCTAAAGCAGCAGCTCCCAAATTGTTTTTGGCACCAGGGACTGGTTTTGTGGAAGGCAAATTTTCCAATGATGGGGGGGGGGGATGGTTTTAGGATGATTCAAGTATACTACATTTTTGTACACTTTATTTCTATTATTATATCTGCTCTTCCTCAGATCATCAGGCATTAGATCCCAGAGGCTGGGGACCCTTGATCTAAAGAGCACAGCCCAGATGATGAGCCAAGCTATGTTCTCTAACCAGCTCATCAGAAATAGAGTTTAGAGAAGAATATGTGTGCGTGTGTGTGTGTGTGTGTGTGTGTTCCATTGTGTCTGACTCTTTGTGGCCCCATGGACAATAGTCCACCAGGTTCCTCTGTACATGTAGTTTTCCAGACAAGAATACTGGAGCAGTTTACCATTTCCCACTTCAGGGAATCAAATCTGCATCACTTACATCTGCCTTGGCTGGTGGATTCTTAACCACTAGTGCCACATGGATGAGTCCCTTTGCTATCCACTCCAAACTATGACAACATAGTTAATCAACTAAACTCCAATATAAAATCAAAAGTTTAACTAAAAAAGAAGAAATTTGCTTTAAAAAAAAAAAGAAAGTGGGGAGAAAGGAAGATTATCTGGTTCTTATAAAAATACTAGCCTCAGAGATGGGTTTTGAGAACCGAGTGAGGTAACAGTGCAAAGCTGAGGAGGATGCCAAGTCCATGGTCAGCAACAGAGCCTATTGGCTGTTACTGTAACAGGTGTTTCTCCTATTGGCATCACTCTCTCTAACATTGATACTGAGGCTGCGGTTATTTTACTCTCACTGCTCTTGGATTGCCACCAGCCAAAGAAAACTGACTTCTCATTCGCATAAATGGTTAGCACAAGAGTAGGATACCTCCAAAAGGAAAGCTTGTGTTCAGTTGTTTGGTGGAGAAAAGAGAGAAAAATGGAGGTAATATCACAGCATACAGTTCCCAGTTGGAGATTTTATACTCGTACTGACCTCTTTGGAAGTCTTCCCTCTGCTTCTGCCAAGAACAGAGAGCTTCAAGGTTCCAAGGATGACTGAAGGCAACTCAGTGCCATTTGGTCCCATGGGAGTTTCACATCTCTCAAGAGACCAGGCCAAGGAATGCTGGCTAGAACAGCATCTTGCAGCAAAGCAAGAACAGAACACTGGTGATGCTGGCAGATTCGCAGAGTAAAAAGCAGATAGCAGAATGTCTCCAAGTCTGAGATGAAGAGCAGAGAAGAACTGAGAACTTATTCTTAAGCTCCTGTAAACACCTCTTGTGGACACCAAGAAAAACTCCTTGGGATGAAACAGGTGTGCTGGCAGAAACCAAGTCCCAGTAGATTCCAGTGATAAGCCATCAAACTGTTGGTAGAAAAGCTGTGTGATCTCATTCATAACACAGCAAAGACTAATGAGACCTGGAAACATCTGGGATCCATAAGAATTAAAATGCCAGGCAGGCAATTACATATCAGCTGTGGCAACATGGATTATGATTGGACCATCATTGTCATTTAGTGTTGTTTCATGCCCCATTATCAAGTAATTGAATAATAATATGTAAGAAACCATTAGTGTCTTGAATTACAGAGAGGTATCTCAATTATCAGTTCAATTGCTGGAGAAAGTATCCTTAAAAAAATTAAGTCATTATTAAAATCCATTTGATAGTAAAATACTAAGATGAAGGAATTACAACTAATTCAATTTCACATGAAAAGTGGAAATGAGAATATGATTGGTCTCTGGGCCAATGGAATCAAATTATTTCCACTCTGACCCAATGTGTCTCTCCCCAAAAGTCCACCCCTGGTCTTTCATTTCTTGAGTTCTCCAACACGGACACTCACACACCAAATACCAATCTTCCAGCCAAAGACACGAGAGTGTGACACAGTTTTTTGAACTTCAAAGAATAAAGAATATTTACATTTCCTTTGTTTCTTCACTTTCAGAAACATTCTAGATCCTAGCTCATAATTAAGGTAAGATCACAGAGAGACAGTGATGAAGGGAGTAAGATAATAATGGCTAGAAAAAGGGAAGTGAAAATCAGAGAACATCAAGAGTCTACAAATATCCCAAAAATGAAGTTACGAAGCCACATTCGGAAATAGGTATATCCCAGTTTCTGGGTTAAATTGGGGCAAAAGAAATACTTACTAGCATAAATTCTTGACTACAGCCTAATTTTCAATGCTGAATTAAAACATGCTTCAAATTTTCATTTTATGATTAAATAATGTTTAAATCCCTGAGTTTAAGTTGGTTCTTTTGTTTTCTGTTAGGTTTATTGCGTCCATATTCTTATCTTTGCAATATAATCTGGAAGGTGTTCCTTAAATTCTCTTAGTAGTTTGTTGCTTACAATATTCACTAATAACAATAGTCAACATGTGCTAAATGCTCAAATTTATGCCAGGAAGTGTTACGAGCACTATATATGTATTAACATATTTCATTCTCTTATTAACCCTATGGAGATATAATTCACATTTTTTAAACAAACAACTAAATCACAGTAAGAATAAATAAATTATCAGGATCATATAAATATAGTGAGGCTGTGTACAAACCAAGACTGTCTCATTCCAGAGTCTAGAATCAACCACTGGGCAAAGCTGCTTCTTAAATATATAAATGTGGATAAAAATTAACTAAATAGTGCTATTTACGAGTTCTAATTTCTTAAGGACTCTATTTGTAATAATATCCAATTTTGTATTTTCTATTCTTAAAAGACTAGGACAAATTTTTGCTAAAATAGACTTTCATCTCTATTTGGATACAGAGAGGTGGTTATATGTTCACAGTAGGTTGAGGCCCACACCAGTACAGATTAAATATTATTACTACAGATTTTTCTATATATATTATAGCTCATTTTCTCTCTAGTCTACATCTTCATCTATTTACAATCTTAGAAAGGGATCTCTATCCCAGCCCACTTTGTTGTCCCATCCTTCAATTTATCATCACCATATTATGTCCAGTGGGGATGCAATTTTGACATTTGAGGCTGGATAATTCTTCACTGTGTGGGATTGTCTCATGTAAACACAGGACCTTTGGGATTCCTGGCTTTAAGCACTAACTGCCAAAACAACCATAATTGAGCCCACACTTTTTTCAAATTTCCCCAGATGCAGTCTTGCACTTAGTGAAGAGCCATTGGCCCAAAAGTCCAAAGCCAACCAAGTGATATTTTGCCCCCTTTTTTTTATTTATACACATTGCTCTGCCTAAGAATTTGTGATTATAGCCTCAAATGCAAGTACACGATCAAAGTGGTATTCTCTGATATCCTCACTCTAGCCTGTATCTCTTCTCTGAGCCCTACCTCCAGATAAAGTTGGTGTATTTTCACTGCAATGTATTTAGTGAACTGATTCTATTTAAGGATGAAAATGCATTTCAGTATTTCGTTATGGTTCTAGTAGGCACCTCTATTCACTTCTAGGAATGAAAATACTAAAATCTTACTTCTGGGGGGGGGGGCATCCTTACGCGTCAGACTTGTTCTAAACATTTGATGTAAGTGAGCTCCCTAGTTTAATCTTTGTGAAAATTCTCCATGGTTGCTATTATTGAGCTCGTTTTGAAAATAAGAAATTGAAACCGAAAGATATTAAATGATTGGCCAATAAGAATATCAATGAAGCTAACAGTTACATTTCTAGTAATTACAACAGCAACACAGAGGTCTAATTCTACTAGGTAAATATTAACTCCTCTGGCTTTAAATGATTGAATTTCTAAGGGTAGAAAGGTAGGGGAAAGGTAGAGCTGGATCAGTGAGGCCTAATATTCCTCCCAGAGATTCAGGTTTGATAGCACTGGTATCAGACACTTCTTTATTCAAATGTTGCCTCAATTTTGTTCCCTAGTCTCCTAAAATGCTCCTGACCATATCTTGAACACACAAGAGAGAGAAAGAGAAAAAAAAAAGCTAGCTCTCTTAGGAAGCATGTTCAATTTTTTGTGGGACTGGCTAGTGGGGAAAAATGGTTTTTAAGACTAAAGTTTGGGAGAAGAAAAAACACTATGTGGGAGGGTGCATTGCAAGGAGTGTATGAAATTACAGCACAAAGGATCAAAGAGAAAAACTGCCTTTAGAGTGACAGGCTCTCCTTCAAGGAGAAGAAAAACCAAATAATTTATGCCTGCGGAGGTACCGTAGGGCTCATATATTAGCCCGCAGAATTCCTCAGGATTGCTATAACTGAGCCTTTTGCAGGGAGGACCTATTAATCCTTTGCATGCTTTGCCATTAATATTGTTTATTGGGCCACAAGAAGGGGACATAAACCTTTAATGTCACTTTTTCGCACTAAGGAATTTTTTCCTTAAAAATTCAATGGTGTCTGCCAATTTGATATGGCACTTTAAGGTGATCAGAGAAGCAGATGGCTGATTCTTAATGACTATTTTTTTTTATTTTTTGCATCAACCATTGATTCGGTATTTGATGCACATGGCACAGAACAGCAACCTTCCTTTTTAATTGGAGTTGAACTGTGCTGCAAATAGGGAAAAGGAAAAGTTTTTACTGACAAATAATAAAGGTTTGACTTAGAAAGGTCTAGAAGGAAAAGAGAGCACTAGGACTCACAAAGTAACCAAAACATAAAATTCTGGAGGAGAGGGAGGAAGCAGAGAGGAGCCCAGTACTCACTACACACTCAGAGTCAAGCAAGGATTACAAAAGTCTTCAGGTTAAAAAGCAAGGCAGGCAGCCATTGCTTCAACTCACTGGACAGCCATTTGCACTCTGAATAATTTAAGACTGCTACTTGGGCATTAGTTTCAGTAAAAATAAAATGTTGATAGGAATAAATCTCATAAAGGGATGCTATAAGCATCAAATTGAAAAGTGTCCATAATGAGTTGAACTCTGTATTGATATTTAGAAAACAGTCATTTGTTAACTGTCTGATATAGGTACTCAGATGCTTTCTTTCCGCCATCCTCATAACTCTAAACAGTTTACACCCCTCTCATTATCCTCTGTCTAATCCATAACATGGTATTTGAGGACAATTCTTTTTAATCATTCCCCATGCTCCTACTCCCAATTTCAGGCACAGAATTGGGACTCCTATGGATACAAGGAGGAAAACAAGACTCCAGGAAAACATAAAAGGAAGGAAAAGAAACAGAAAGCAATTATGAAAATTACTTCTTCTAACGGGATCAATATCGGAATAAAGTTCTCCAGAGTGGGAAGCCACAAGGGCTTCCCCTTGTGGCTCAGCTGATAAAGAATTTGCCTGCAATGTGGGAGACCTGGGTTTGATCCCTGAGTTGGGAAGATACCCTGGAGAAGGGAAAGGCTACCCACTCCAGTATTCTGGCCTAGAGAATTCCATGGACTGTATAATACATAGGGCCACAAAGAGTTGGACATGACTGAGCAAATTTCACTCACTCACTCAGAGTTGGAGACAATGGGCACCAAACTGGTAATAAGGAAAAAAAGTCAAATATTGTGATATGGTCAAAGTGGAAATGGTTTGGAAGAAGTGGAGCAAGTTCTGTGTGTTGATGATGAGCTAATAAAAGGGAAACTTGGTTTCACTGAAGGCAATCTGAGACAGCAAAGAAAAAGCAAATGTTGTATAAGATTATGCTTTTAATAAGACAGCCAGTAGCCACACTTAGATTTTTAAATTAAACAACATTCAAAATTCAGTTACTTATTCACACTACTCCCATGTCACGTTCTCAATAACCACAGGTGGCTGACGGCTGGTGGCTAGTGTGGGCTGTAACCCTCAGTGCAGGAGATTCTGATGGAAAGGTCCTCTTTGACAAGATAATAGGACGCAGTCTCCGCTTGTTTACTATTTATCCAGGTGACTATACAGTATCACTTACTCTGCTCATATTAAGTTTCCAGGGAATGATAAGGTCCTGGCTCTCAAGGAGCTTCCAGTCTAGTTGGGGAAATGCATAAAAATAAGAAACCAGCAGCAGTGCAATAAGCGAATCACTGCATATATGAAGGACTACGGAAACTGAACAGAGAGTCATAAATAATGGTGAGCTGGGAAGCTAACTGGTTTTGAAACACTGTTTAGGTTTTCATTAGCTGTGCAGTTTGGGGCAGGTTACTTCGATTCTCCGGATCTTAGTTTATTTGTTCACTGGCTCAATCTTTTTTTTTTTTTAATCATTCTTCTTTCCTTAACTTTTCAACAAATATTTCTTGAGAGCTTTTCAAGTATGTCATGCAGGGTTGAAAACATTTGAAGCCACTCTAGCTCAGGTTAAAATATATCCTGTTTGTAATGTCCAAAGTGGTAAATATAATTAACCCTGCTGTATGTTATATATGAATGTTCGTAAAAGAGTAAGTCCTAAGAATTCTAATCAAGATAAACATTGTTTCTATTTAATTTTCTATTTATGTGAGATATTGGATGTCCACTAAACTTACTGCAATAATATTTCATGATATATGTAAATCAAATCATTATTCTGTACACCTTAGACTTATACAATGCTCTATGTCAATTATATCTCAATAAAACTGGAAGCAAAATATAACCCATTTGATCCATCTCATTTTTCTTTAAAGCAATGTCATTGCTTTCTCTAACTCATTTCATGTTTATCATATCCTGAGATTTTCTCTGCATCATTTATTTATGATGAAATAAATAATGATGAACTACTTCATTTATTCATTCATCCAATCATCCAACAGAGATTATTGGGAACTTGTTATGTAACAGGCACCATATTAAAGACATAGGAATGTCATGACCTTTATTCTGAAAAAAGTAGTGGGACAGATAAAAACACAAAAATATTACAATGCACTATAATAAATGTGTAGACAATTTGAGTTATGGAGTAAAAAAATGAAGGAGAACTAACCAAACTTCAAAAAAGATAGTTCATCCTATTATTCATCCAAAAATTTGATGTATTTAATTGGTTATTTGTCTTCAAACAATGATGAAAGCCTTGCAAATGATATAAAATGCTAGTCACTCACTCATGACCCCACTGACTGTAGCTCGACTCTTAGTGACCCCATGGACTGTAACTCGCCAGGATCCTCTGTCCATGGAATTCTCCAAGCAAGAATACTGGAGAGGATAGCCATTCCCTTCTCCAGGAGATCTTCCCAACCCAGAGATGGAACCCAGATCTCCTGCATTGCAGGCAGATTGCCATCTGAGCCACAAGGAAGCTCCATACATACCCATGTTTAATATTATCTGCCACATGGCAGTCAATCATTTACCAACAAATGGGAAGTTTCTCGGGAGAGAACAGGAGATTTCAGAGTTGATTACACATTAAGGGTATCAATGTGTATGACTGATCATAATCTGTCTTCATCCATATATCCATAAGTCAATGTTTGTTATATCGGATGATGAGAGCATTCCTTTCAGCAAACATTTATTGAATATCTACTCAGTACCAGCATTATATTATAGGATAGAAAGGACACAGAAATATGCAAAGCTTGCTCTTTGCCATCAGTGAACTTCTAATCTAAGTGAATACATTTTGGACATTCTATCTGTGGCTAAAGGGATAGTCATCAATGTGCTTTAAGAAATCAAAGGATAAGAAATAGTATGCTTCTTACAGCAGGTGGAATTCCTAATGGGACATGATGGAATATCGGTCATTTGAAGAGAAGAACTGAAAATGTGATTAGCAAGTCTACTTAAGCTTGATACTTGAGGGTCTTGAAGGCTAGACTAAAAAAGTTTAATCTATTTAAACATTGCAAAAAACCATTTCAAGGAAATTAAATACATGGAAAGTTATTTAAGTGTATCCTAGATTTAGTTCAGCATTGTTTCACAAGTTAGAGACAGAATATTGGTAACAATAAAACACTATACCTACGGCTATACATCTCAGTTGTCTGTAACTATGACAAAAACCTAATAAAAGAGAGGAAAAAAAAGAACCTTGCCACTGATCTCAAACACTGACAAGTACGTAGACATGTATATATTGTCTATTTTTAAGTGGAGATGTCATGTTCTGTGGGCTTCCCAGTTGGCACTAGTGATAAAGAACCCAACTACCAAGGCAGGAGATGTAAGAGATACAGGTTCCACCCCTGAGTTGGGAAGATCCCCTGAAGCAGGGCATGCAACCCACTCCAGTATTCTTGCTTGGAGAATCTGGTAAACAGAGGAGCCTAGCAGGCCACAGTCCATAGTCACAAAGAATCAGACATTAGTGAAGTGACTTAGCACACAGGCATATCATGCTCTATAGCCATACTATGTGTGTGCCCAGTCACTTAGCCGTGTCCAACTCTTTGTGACCCTTTGGACTGCAGCCCACCAGGCTTCTCTGTCCATGCAATTTTTCACGCAAGAATACTGGAATGGGTTGCCATTTCCTCCTCCAGGGGATCTTCCCAACCCAGGGATTAGAACCGGCATCTCCTGTGTTTCCTGCATTGCAAGCACATTCTTTACTTACTGAGCCATCAGGGAAACACTGTACTCACAGGCTTAAAGCATAGGACAAAGAATCTCCTTTTATGAGATTCAGGTGTCCTGCTATGACAGCAAGGACGTTACAATAGGTCCCGGCAAAAAGAAATAAATGCATAATAAGCAGGCAAGCTGTCATGCCAGGCAGTGACAAACAACTGATTAAGACCAAATTGGCCAGTCTGGGATGCCGACTGAAACTTGGCTCCTTCCTGAGGGCGCTGTTGCCAGGACATATTATTGTATTTCTACAACATGGAAATTAACACATAGCACTAGGCTTGATTTTTGTCTTCCCTATGCTCCCCTCCCTTGAGAACAGCATCACTGTCACTGTTGATCGCATTCTTACCCTCTTCATCATCTATTCAGTTCACATTAAATTAGGCTTTCGAGAGAGAAATTGGAAGCATTCATGTTCTGTCCCTATCATGGATCTTGTCATTGAAAAAAAAAAAAGCAATAGACACACACACACACACACATGTGAACACACGTGTGGACACATCACTCCATACACACACACACACACACACACACATATTGGCAATAAACCTGCAACAGGAACAAGAGATCCCTGATGAAGACAGACCATGATAAATGGAATACAATGGAGAGGTAAATTGCCAGAAGTAACAGAAGATGTGTTTTGGTGACGCCAACAGTGGCACAGTCATTTATTTCAATATCTGACAAAGAGAAAGTTAAAGGGAACCCACCCCTGTCATTCACTTAGGCTGCTGACTGATTGATACCAACCTTCCTTCCTTCCCTGGCACCTAATCATCTTCCATCCCTTTCTGACAAGATCCCTAGATTTCTCCAAGCTTCTTATTAATTATATTAAATGGAGTATAGACTTATAAAGGTCACAGTTGCTTTCTAACAAAGCTGTCTCCCAGACCCAGTACTTCTCAGGTGTGACTAATTATCAAATTGGTAGAGAAGGCTAAAGTCTCTCTAGAGTTAGTCCAGACAGCAGGAGGTGTCTTTGATAACATAAGGGGTGTGTGGAAGCAGCTCACAGGAACACTTTGCTACAGTGGCCATATCCATATCCCTTCTTCCTCCACTTCATCTGAAACGAAACCAGGACGCATGTCACCACAGGGGTGGGGGGATGGTTTTAAGAGCAGTGATGACAGCTATGTTCCTAGTCCAGGCACCTGGACAGCTAGAGAACTGTACTAAGAGAAAAACACTGCTTCTCACACTTAAGTTAGACTGGATTCTTCTAGTGTCTTGTCGTTGTTTAGTCCCTAGGTCACGTCCAGCTATTTTGCAACCCCACAGACTGCAGCCCGCCAGGCTCCTCTGTCTATGGAACTTTGCAGGCAAGAGTACTGGAGTGGGTTGCCATTTCCTTCTCCAGGGGTTCTTCCCAACCCAGGGTCTGAGCCCGTGTAGCCTGCATTGCAGTCTGGATTCTTCACCAGTGATACACTGGAGAAGCCCCTAATAATAGCTTAGACCATCAATTAGAAAAAGACATATAAGCCATGTAGCGTGTAAGTAAGTGACCACGGTTGAAGAAAATGAATATAAAACTGGCAGATTCTCTATTGATGAATACCAGGAAGATGTTCTATTATAGTCAATGCTGAAGATCCATTCAGATAATACAGAAAACAGATTATACTTCTTTAGTGAGCATGGGCTTAGAACACACCACTATTTAATCATGTATCACTTAAATTTCCAACATTTCAATATCTCCAGCAGTAATATGGTCCAGCAATATCTGCTTTATTCTCACCTAAAATGTTAAATGATAAATTAAAAAATGTGATTGGAGCTGTGTGGAAAAAATAATTATCTTCTCAAAGTAAATTCATAGTCAAATACATGTATAATTAATTTTTTCAGGGGTCCAAATACAGAAAGGTCTCATCTAATCTATACTGTAATTTCTGGAAGTCTTGATTAAAAATTTCAGAATGCATGTTTCTTATATGTAGTATATTTACAAAATAATGATAATAACATGTGCAAATAACAAATGATTGAATATTTTCATTTAATTTTCTTGTTTGAACATTGTACAGAAAGTTTCTTTTCAGTGTCATAGCAAGGAAAACCAAAGAATAATAACTAAGGCAGACAAAAATATTAAAAAATTACTGTTGAATCTCCCTAACTTACAATATTAGCTTCTCCAAGCTCTTTCAGGCTGTGGGTAAAGTAAAAGTAAAAACATGCAAACCAAGTGCCATCTAAATAAATATTTGATTGGAAAGGCAAATAAGTTTAAAGGGTGGAAAAGAGAAGTTATCTTATCCTAGAGGAATACTTCATATTGTCAATACATGCCCCAATATTTTATCTATTTTAAATCAAAGACAGAAACAAGGAAAAAGAAGAAACCATGTCATTTCAGATCAAATTAAATCATTTCTATTAAAGTAAGATGGGGCAGCGGGTAGAGAAGACAGTGATACTTTATATCCCTCTATTCTCTTGGAGAAGGAAATGGCAGCCCACGCCAGGATGCTTGCCTGGGGAATCCCTTGGACAGAGGAGCCTGGCGGGCTACAGTCCGTGGGGTCACAAAGAGTCAGACAGGACTGAGCACACAACACATTCCCTTAGTTAGCATTTAATCAGCATCTATTACGCTTGGAGCAGTGCCAGACTAAGAATGTGAAAATGAATCTTGATTCTTCAGGGGAGATACATATGTAAACACAAAAGCAAATAAAATGTAAATACCCAAGGAAAACTAAACATACAATTCTCTAGGTGCTGCCTCACAACCAGAAATGCTGCATCTCGTTCACAGGACAGCTGCCCCTGCCTTGGGATCCTAAGCACCACTTTGGCATCTTTTACAACGACTTGATGTAGAGAAGCTGGACACAGTCCAGAGAGGATCAGCAAAAATGATGACGCTGGCAGAGAGACAGACTTATTTGGTAACATTAAAGAAGCTAGGTAAGTACTGCTTGTCTTAATGAGGGCATACCAAATAGTCTATAAATATTTTGATGGTATAAACACCAAAGAGAAAGGGGGAATTAGAAAAAGTAAGATTCTGAGTATAAATCAGAGGGAAAAAATGCAATGACAGATGCAAATCTGTCATGGGAAAAAAAAAATTCCTTCTCTAGAAAGGGTAGAATTTGTCTCTTGAGTCATTTGATTTGGATCTTCCTCTCTCTTGGCTTGATTCCAGGAAATACACACAATGTTATTTTCTATTCATTTTCTCAAACCCTGTTTAGGGCTGTGTATGTGCTAAGTATGAAGATGGGTGTTAAAGAAAAATAAAAGAGAAGCCCGCTATGGGTTGAATGTTTGTGCCCCTGCAAAATTCCTATGTTGAATCTTAATGCTCAGTGTGACAGTGTTTCACACTGAGGCAGGGTCTTTGGGACATGCTTAGGTCACGAGGGTGGAGCCCTCCCAAATGAGATTCGTGCCTCTACACAACTCCCTCGCCCTTCTGCTGTGTGAGGTTACAGCCACGAGAAGATGCCTGTCTACAGGGAAGTGTGATCTCACCGGACACCAAGTCTTGCAGATGACTTGATCTTGGACTTCCAGCCTCTAGAACCAGGAGAAATAAGTTTCTGCTGTTTATAAGCCATTTCATTGGTGATATTTTGGTATAGCAGCCTGAATGGACTAAGACAGGGCCCTGCAGTTAAGGAATCTACAGTTTGAAGGAATTTTGTGTCCTTCCATCACTCCACATGGGATCCATCTCCTAGAGATGCTTCTATCAAGCTGGCAGAGTGCGGCCAACTCAGATGACTTGGGTTGCTGGAACATAATCAAGCATGTCTCCCACCAGACTAAAAGGTATTTCTCTTTCTCACTCCCGAACCTTTATTGTACACACACACACACATTCCTCACACACACGAATGCTCTCTTAAAGAAAAAGACTCAGACATTTGGTACAGTAGTATCTAGATTTAAAGGTATTTAATGCAACATTCTTCATCTTTCCCATAAATACTAAAATTAAGAAATCAGAGATAAAGCATCCTGATTGATCTATACAGTGTGAAGTTTCAGTAATTTCAAATGGGATTCCCTAGTGTCTCAGACAGTAAAGAGTCTGCCTGCAACGTGGGCGACCCAGGTTCAATCCCTGGGTCGGGAAGATCCCCTGGAGAAGGAAATGGCAACCCACTCCAGTACTCTTGCCTGGAAAATCCCATGGATTGAGCAGCCTGGCAGGCTACAGCACATGGAGTCACAAAGAGTCGGACATGACTGAGCGATTTCCCTTCACTTCATTTCATTCTGTGAATGATCGGTAACTTCAAATGTAAATTTTGTGTGGTATGTAGAAAAAAACAAGTGTAAGAAACAAAGATTGTTTGTAGAAGGGAGAAGAACAACCCTACAATCACCGTATGGTAAAGTTGCTTTCAGACAGCAGTACTTTCCTAACATCAACCAGCAAGTGTTAGATGTGTGCGTGTTCGGAGGAGGGGGTGTGGGTACCCATGGGTCTCACTGAATTTCAGTGTCTGTGAAGCTTTCTTTATTAACTCAATGGCCTAATGAGCACAGGTGAATTAAGTGAAACAAAAGGCAAGGAAGCACATGCTCCTGCCCTCTCTTTGGACCATGAGTTCCTACTCCTGCCTCTGCACTTACTTCCTAAGAGACACATGGGGGCAACCTCTGCACTGTAGAGAATTCATACTGCTCTTCTAATCAACGCAACTGCTGAGTCATTACAGTTGTGGGTTTTTGTTTTTTTTAAGTTGGCAAAATGTCTCTGGTTACACTTATCAGGCAACTGGAAATATTAAACCTGACCAAGTAATAAACTATTCAACTCTTGAAAATGTTCATGCATAAAGAAATGAAACATAAAATAGTAAATGTATGTTGTGTGCTTCCTTATGATAGGCAACATGATAAGGACTTTATATGCATTATTTCATTTACTCCTCATACATTTAACCCCTAAAATAACACTATGAGGCATTTACTATTGGGAGTTCCCTTTACAACTGAACAAGTGGAGGCTTAGAGTTGCTAAATTAATTTCCCAAGGTTGAACAACTGAGTGATAGGTCTGTTTAATTTCAGTCTAAGTTTTTAACTACTGGGCTCAAATATGGGTATGAATAGAATGCTAAAATAGAGGGATTCTATACCAAGAAAAAGAACACTCCAAAATAGGTAGTCATAAGTATGGAAAGCATTCAAGACTGTACCTTTTTTTTTATTAATTACATAATATCTTTCTCATAATATTTATAACATGCAATTCCATTAAAGTTGATTTTAGTAGCTATGATTGTGTCCTTTAGTAACTTTAGAAACTGAGGAAAGAATGAACTGAGTATTTCTGTATATGTTGACCGCCTTACTGGGCCATTCTGCTGCCTTAGTGTGTTCAGTTCAGTTCAGTCACTCAGTCATGTCCGACTCCTTGTGACCCCATGGACTGCAGCACACCAGGCTTCCCTATCCTTCACCAAATCCTGGAGCTTGCTCACACTCATCAAACTCATGTCCATTGAGTTGGTGATGCCATCCAACCATCTCATATTCTGTTGTCCCCTTCTCCTCCTGCCTTCAATCTTTCCCAGAATCGGGGTCTTTTCCAATGAGTCAGTTCTTTGCATCAGGTGGCCAAAATATTGGAGCTTCAGCTTCAGCATCAGTCCTTCCAGTGAATATTCAGGACTGATTTCCTTTAGGACTAACTGGTTTGATCTCCTTGCAGCCCAAGGGACTCTCAAGAGAGCATTAATGTGTTGCTTTGCCATCAATCCTTGGGTTTTTATTTCTCTATCATCCTAATAAGAGAGACACGTGCATTTGCACTATCTGAGAATATCGTGTAAACATATGTACTCAGAATATATACTCAATGGTGTGTATTTTTGCCCAGCACAGCTTTAGAACTTAAATGCTTTCACACGGGCCATATATTGGCCACAAGTCCATTACATTCACTTTATGATAAAGCAGTGATTCATTCTTTTTGCACCCGCTGAGCCCCTATACACAATGGAGCTGGAGAAGCCTGATCTAATCTAGGAGAAGCCTCTTACTCTGCGATGATGGACTAGCTCCCTGTTCTGGCCTGAGGGCAGATATTTGCGTGGCTTTGAGCAAGTCATCATATTTCTTCTGAAACCGCCACAGTGCTCAGTAAAACATGCAGAAATATAAATCTCTCAGTCCCTTTCAGTTCTCAAGTATCTTTTCTTACTAGGGAAGTTTCTCTTTATAGAATAATACCAGCTAATCAATGTTAAACAATTGATAGAATAATCATTCTTCAACTTTCTCTAAAGAAACAATGGATCTAGACAATGATCACCTAAAATTCATTAAGAGAACAGCTGGTGGGAACTTTTTAACAGATGGTCTTGACTGAGAGCCATGTGAACCCATTGATCAATTTTAGCATCCTCCAAAAAAACAAAAAGAAAAGACATGTGGCACCTATAGGAAGTACAGAATATGTACCATTTATCAACTGCGTGTACCAAAAGAGATCTTTAACTGGATTATTTCTCCACTGACAACATCCATGTTCTGGTTTATAGATCACAGACACTTGATCATTACCCTATTTGACAAAACAAGGTAGAAGTAAAAAGACATGGAGATCAACTTGAAAAGGAACGTAATTTTAGAAATGATAAAGGGAGAAAAATTGGACTTAAAGCCCGTGTGAAAATAAGATTCCATTAAAAATTCTAATTTGCATGAAACCATTTATTAGAATTGACTGCCACCCTAAAATGGATGGCATTTAATTGGGAAAAATTGTATGAAAATTCATCAGTTTGCCTTCTTTTCATTAAATTGTTAAAAGTCCTGTGCAACTTATCAACCGAAGGCATACGCCACTTATCTGTATCAAAAAACAACACAAGGCTACCTGGCTGAGAGAGGAAAAGCTTGTGCTGTTTAGTTTTACAAACTCAGTCACTCTACTATGAGCCCTAAACTTCCATGACAACAGAAAATTCCACAGAGACTCACACGTTCCATTTGTTTGTTTTTGCTGTTCTTTCCCTTGCCTGAGAACACAGATTGAGGGCGGGAGGAGAAGGGGACCACAGAGGATGAGATGGTTGGATGGCATCACCGACACAGTGGACATGAGTTTGAGTAAACTCCGGGAGTTGGTGATGGACAGGGAGGCCTGGCGTGCTGCAGTCCATGGGGTCACAAAGAGTCAGACACAACTGAGCAGCTAAACTGAACTGAGGAGACAGATCCTATCTATCTATCTATCCAAAATCAATGTCAAGGCACATATGACTTATGCTTTCTTAGAGGAGTTTTATGGTTTGGGGTCTTGCACATAAGTCTTTTATCCATTTTCAGGTAAGTCTTGCATATGGTGTGAGAAAATGATCCGGTTTCATTCTTTTACATGTAGCTGTTCAGTTTTCTCAAAACTATTGAAAAGACTGTCCTTTCTCCACTTCACATTCTTACTTCCTTTGCCAAGGATTAACTGAACATAAAAGCATGAGTTTATCTCCTGGCTCCCTATGCTGCTCCAGCGACTGATGTGTTTGTCTTTGTTCCAGTACCACATATCATTGGGGTGCCTTTCCTGGTGGCTCAGACAGTAAAGAATCGGCAGAGACCCATGTTTAATCCCTGGGTTGAGAAGATCTCCCGGAGGAGGACCTGGAAACCTACTCCAGTATTCTTTCCTGGAGAATTCCACTGAAGAGGAGCCTGGCAGGCTAGAGTCCATGGGGTCGGAAAGAGCTGCAGATGATTAAAGTGACTTAGCATGCATACTATTTTGATTACTATAGTTTTATAGTACAGTTTGAAATCAGGGATCTTTCCTCTTCTTTCTCAAGACTGCTTTGGCTATTTGGAGCTTTTTGTAGTTCCATACAAATTTTAGGACTATTGTCGTTCTAGTTCTACAAAAAATGTCATTGATATTTTGATAGGGATTGCGTTGAATCTATAGATTGCTTTGGGCAGTATGGACATTTTAACTATCATTCCTCCAATCCATGTATCATCTTCAATATCTTTCCTGAGTGTCATAGTGTTCAAAATATAGGTCTTTCTTCTCCTTGGTTAAATTTATTCCTAGGTATTTTATTTTTCATGCATTTTAAAATGACATTGTTGTCTTAATTTCTCTGATAGTTCATTAGTATGTATAAACACAACAGATTTCTCTAAGTTAATTTTGTATCTGCATTTTTATTGAATTCATTTATTTATTCAAATAGTTCCTTGATATAGCATTTAGGAATATAGTATTATATCATCTGCAAATAGTGACAGATTTACTTCTCTTCTAATTTGCATATTTTTTATTTATTTTTCTTGTCTGATTGCAGTGGCTAGGACTTTCAAACTATTTTGAATAAAATGGTAACAGTGGGCATCCTTGTCTTGCTCTTGATCTTCCAGAAGAAAGTTTTCAGCTTTTCACCACTGAGTATGATGTTAGCAGCACATTTGTTGTTTATAATCTTTATTATGTTGAGATATGTTCCTTCTACACCCAGTTTTTAAGAATTTTTCTGCATTTATTGAGATGATCATGTGATGTATGTCCTTCACTGTATGCTGTATCACATTTATTGATTTACAGATACTGAAGCATCCTTAAATCTCCAGGACAGATTCCAGTAGATCATGTTATATGATCCTTTTAATGTATGTTGAATTCAGTTTGCTTGTATCTTGTTGAAGATTTTTGCATCTATTTTACTCACGGATATTGGCCTGTAATTTTTTTTTTTTTTTTTTTTTTTGGTAATGTCTTTGGGACTCTGCTTCCTGAACCTGGATATTTGTTTCCTCCCCCAGGTAAGGGAAGTTTTCAGCCATTATTTCTTCAAATAAATTTTCTGCTCCTTCTTCTTCTCCATTTCAGACCTCTATAGTGCAAATGTTAGTATATCTGATGTTGTTTCAGATGTCTCTTAAACTATCCTCATTTTGCTTAAATCTTTTTTTAATTTTATTTTTACTGTCCTAACTAGATGGTTTCCACTATCCTGTCCTCTTGGCTGCTTATGCATTCTTCTGTATCATCTGATCTGCGATAGATTCACTAAAGTGTATTTTTCATTTTAGTTATTTAACATTCTTATCGCATTCCTCCATTCTTTTCCTGGCACGAAATCATCTTTACAATTGCTGCTTTGAACTCTTTACCAGGTAAATGATGTCTCTGTTTCATCAAATATTTTTTTCTGAGGTTTTAATCTTGTTCTTTGGTTTGAAACAAATTCCTGTGTCTGTTTAGTGTTTGATCTTCTGTGTTTTATGCTATGAATTATGTGAAACTGTTATATCTCTCGGCCTTCTTGAGGAGCTAAGTTTGTGTAAGAGTGCTCCTTATGTAGACTGTGTGTGCCAGATGGCTTTGGCAGGCTAGCTGGGGCACAGACTGGTGGGAGGGGTCCCCAAGATGCGCGAGGCTGGGCCAGAGAATCTTTGGCTGGATGGTCAGAGTTGGAATAGCCATGAGCCAGGGCTTTCCCGGTTTGCATCATGTCTGTCACCTTAGCAGGACAAAAAAAGTAAGCCATTTCTTTACCATATAATAGGTGAACAAAAACAACAACAACTCAGTTTTAGAGGTGGAAAAAAAGTAAAGCTTGACGTCACAAGAGAGGAAATACCCCTTTACTATGGGTCTTCACAGACAGTGTCAATAAGCTCTGATACCTCCTGCAGCCTCATCCTCCTTTCCTAGACCTGCTGCCCAGGGAAGACACGGCATGAGCTGAAAGGGGAAGAGTGGCTCATTTCCCTGCTCACCCCTGTAACTGAGGAGCTGAGGGCTTTCTTCAAGTCTCCCAGCAATTCTGGTCTTTAGAGAGCGGGGCTCACAGCAGAGCATTTTACGGTCACATGTGGCCTCTGGGAAAGCTAGCTTTCACACGTACAAAGATAGAATCTGAGAGAGAGAAAGAGGGTAAAGGTCCAATTCATCCTCAACTCTAGAAAGACACTAGAGAAGCTGATTCACTCAAAAGTGAAGAATGCACTATATATACACTATCAGTCCCCCAATTTTCTTTACATTTGTATAATGGTACTCTAAAAAAAGAAAAGAAAAGATGAATAAAAAATTAAAACAAAGAAATCTTCTCTGGCAATTTGATTATTAGGTCACTTCAAGAGAATCAATTTAAGAAACCAGCAAATGCCGCTGGGAGAACTAAAATAATAACAAGCAACACTAATATAACACCTTTCCTCTTCAAAGCACTTTACAAACATGAAGTAATTAGGCCAATTAAAACTTGAAAAAGTAGCCTATTTAGACATAATCTTCTTTCCACATATAGTGCATCTGCTGGAAATGACTCTCTTGCCTTGTTTTCAATGCAAAAGATGCTCACAGGAAAACAAGGTACCAATAAATAAATAGCGGGACTTAATTTCAGAAGGATCTGGGTCTAGAAGCATCTAAGGCATTTAAATCAGAAGTTTATTTCCCACACTCTGATTCTTCCCCGAGATTCCCTACCATAAACCCTGTGTGGTTAAATACTTTCAGAGTACCAGGTAGTTATGAATGAATGGTATCAGCCAATAAAGATGGGCAGTCTAGGGAATGAATGGGTAGAAGATCTTGGGTTTCCTTTTCATACTAAGAGGATCTCATTATAACTGAGCAAACAGGCATAGTGTTTCAAATTAGAAAGTATTTGGAATCGGGAGCGAAAAGATTTAAGTCCTTGTTCAAGTTTAACCACTAATTCACTATGTGACTTGGGAAAAATCATTTAATCGGTTTATGGTTTTGGTCTCTAAATGTGAAATGAGCTGTTTGATTAAATCTATGGTTTTCAACTTATGTTCTGAAGGTACTGCAGGTTCCCAGCGGAGACAGGTAAAAGCTCTGTTTCTTCTCTGGTTCTGGAAGAGTAGCAGCATTTTAACTCATTTTAGACATTAGATTTTTATGAGATGTGAATAGTTCCACATCTAAGTGAGCAAGAAAATCACTAGAATGGATGATATCTAAATTCTCTTGCAACTCTGATATCTGTGATTTTATGAAGGTTTTTAAACTCCATAGTTATAGGATATGTTCCAACAAGAGCTTTCATTACATTAATCTACTAGGATCAGAGGAGGAGTGAAAGCTAAAGAGAGTGTTTTGGAGTTTTCTCATGTGCTGTGTAAATCAGGGGTGAGGAGGGTTACTTTTCTTTAACTTGTCTGAGCCTAGGTTCAGTCGGTGTTACCAGCAACCCCCATCAGGTCTCTGCTGTCTGCCCTAGCTTCTCTGCCTGCCCCTGGGATGGCTGATTTTCTCACCTAGACTTCAAAGGTGAGGTTTGGGGAGGGATGGGGGCTCCATTTTATCCTCCAGTCTTGATATTTCTGAAAACTGTATATAAAGCTGCCATTCTCATTTCTATGATTTATGTCTACTCTGTGATCCAGAGCCCTGGAGAAGAGAAGTAAATGGAATGGTTTGGGCAAATAATTTTTGCTTTACTAATTTCCCTTTTTGCCTGGAATCAAGCTGCTTCTAGGAACCCTCCCTGACAATGAACTCCAATAAACTGGCCTGTTAGTAGAATATTTCATGATCCTCCAAACTATATTATTAATCTTAACTGTACAATGAAGAAACTGAGGCTGAAAGGTTAAGTAGACAAAATCCCACAGTTTGAGTGTCAAAGCCAAAAATGGAACTTTCAAGCTTTCTGTCTTCAACTCCCTGACTTCTCTTGTCACTAAACTGCTTCCCTACTTATGTATTAATAACATAGACCAATAACTCCCAGCCCATACAAAGCAAAGATAAGTGTGGGTTCCTGTACTTGCTATAATTTGATGTTTCTCGTATTTTCTCTTTAGATTCTCAGGGTTAGAGGACAGTGTGTCCAATGGACAGAGAATAGGTTGGAAGTCAGAGCATCTGGCTTTGAAATTAACATGTCAACTGACTTCACGAAACTCACTATAATAACCATGACATGGCTTTCCTTTTTTCCTTTCTTTTTTTTGGGGGGGCCATGCAGTATGCGGGGTCTTAGTTCCCTGACCAGGGATTGAACCTGTGCCTCCTGCAGCTGAAGCTTGGCGTATTAAGCATTGAACACAAGTTATGTCCCACAGCTTTCTTATTTTGAAGAATGTGAATAATACCTAACCAACTACATCATAACCCTCTTCTAGGATTTTAGCACACTATTTGTGGGAACAAGTCAAAATTATTTTAAGTGTCCCTGGTGTCATTTGAGATGTTTTAGTTTCTAATGTTTTCCATCTCTTGCAGCATGGCAAGTTGAGTAAAAGCCAAGCTAAAGAGTTTTCCAGGAGCACAGATTTCCCCAATGAAAATAAAGGATTCTTAATTCCAGATGGAAAACATTTTGGCATTTCCTTAGAGAATACCAGTAGTGGATTAAAATAGAAATAGATGTTCCTTACTGAGTAGGAGTCTAGCAACTCATTTATAGGCCTAATTAAAATAGCACAATTATCCAGGAAATTGTAAGGAATAGCCGCCGATACTATTGACTGTTTTTGCAATGCCAACAATCATAGGGAATACTCAGTGACAACCCTGAATTCCCATATACAGGATGTAAAAAAGAAAATAGTAAGTTATGTTTGTAGGATGTTAGGAAAAGTTCCAGTAACGACTAGGAAAAATGGTCTGATGATCAGCCATAGGGTCTTGAGAGTCAACCAACAGCATGAGTTTAAACTAGTTGACCTGAGCAAAAATCAACTGCTGACTGTAAACAAACAGCTCCTTTGCTTTATAAATCCAGACCCAGAGCAGAGAAGTGTTTGAATGCAGGGTAGAATAGTGTATCCTATGCTTCTGGTTATATCCAGAGATTCTAGATAGAGCCTGTTTCTTGCTAAAAAAACAAAATGCTACACAATTTCAACCTACATCTAAGCTTACTTTCTCGGTTGTCACTGGCAATATTACAGGTCTGCCAGTCACTAAATTAGCATAGGTACTCTGAATTAGGATCTGAAATTAATAAACTCAGTAATGAAAGGCTTCCACATTTTTCCAAATGGAATTGACTTAAATTTTGCCAACATCCAGCTTCCTCATTCTCCAATTATCTAGCTTTATTATCAAAACTAATTGTACTTAACACAAGTCAGAAAAAAATTAAATCTAGTACTGATGTTTGCAGCTTTATTCAGCTATAA
This sequence comes from Odocoileus virginianus, assembly GCF_023699985.2. Lineage (NCBI taxonomy): Eukaryota > Metazoa > Chordata > Mammalia > Artiodactyla > Cervidae > Odocoileus > Odocoileus virginianus. Next base: position 17,672,729 of record NC_069683.1, on the reverse strand, counting down.
TTGCCATATAACACTGTATCAATCTAAGGTATACAGGATAATGATTATATATATATATATATTTACACACATACACACACACACACATGTATATATACGTATTATGAAATTATCTGCCACAGTAAGCTTCCCTTGTAGCTCAGTCAGTAAAGAATATGCCTGTAGTGCAAGAGACCTGGGTTCGATTCCTGGGTCAGGAAGATCCCCTGGAGAAGGAAATGGCAGCCCACTCCAGTATTCTTGCCTGTAGAATCCCACAGACAGAGAAGCCTGGCAGGCTAAGTCCATGAGGTCGCAAGAGTCGGACATGACTTAGCAACTAAACCACCACCAGCACGAAGTTTAGCTAACAATCACTTCACATAGTCATACATTTTCTCATAATAAGAATTTTAAAGACTTATTTATATTTTCTTAGAAACCTTAAGATACACAATATTTTTATCAAGAGTCACTGCACTATATATTACAAACCCAGAACTTACCTATTTATAATTGGAAGTTTTTACCTTTTGACTACTTTCTTCCATTTTCCCCATATCCCAACAGCCCCAAATAACTAATTTTTATTTTCTCAAAACAAAGTGCCCAAATGCCCATTTTATATGCACTGAATACATTAATATAACTTAATCCCTGCCATTCCCTCATTCCCTTTCCATTGCTTTGGCACCTCCATCTACTATTTATTTTCTAACTAGAACCATATGTATTTGCTCTATCACAGCTCTCACTTGTACTCTATTAGCAAATTATCTGATTAGTTTAAATATTCCTCTCTTCCCAATCTCAGCTTCCCTCCTGTTTTGAAAATCTAATGCTGCCAAGTTAAAGAGAGCACCTTTCCCTAGTACAACCAGATTTACATAGGCATACCTGTAATCTGACCTCTGCTCCCCATGAGACATGCGTATTAACTTCTTCAAAAATGTGAGGAAGCATGCCAATCTTTCAGACCTACTATTGAGCAACAGAATCTAAAACACACACACACACACACACACACACACACACACACACACACATACATTTTGCAGCTGTTTTGAACATGGGCAGTGATTCCCCGAGACCAAAATCAGATCAACTAAGAGTTCTATGATATCTATTTTTTATTACAGTTCTATAACTTATTTAATCCCACTAACTTCAGGAAGGAATTTAGCTTTACATCTTTTCTTAAAATAGTATTTGACCTGAAGGTCCTTGACCTGTTTTCCAAGAGAAGCTTCACTGGCTCTTGAACACTTTGAAATGAGATATATTACTCTGTGTATGTTTATTTATGAGAAATTTCTGGGGAGAGTTTATTGCCTGTATTAAGTTCTCAAGATTTTTGTGATAGTATCATGACTTTCAAAATGTTGCAACCCACTGATAAACCATCTATGATTTAACCTATGATCATTTGGACTTTATAATCTATAAAATTTGTCGTTAATGTGTCCCTACATGTTAACCCAATTCATAATCTTCTCTCTAAAGGTAAAAGATACTTAAATGGAAGAAAACACCTTCGTCCAAAAATAACACCTGGTCAGTAACAGAATCTCTTTTAGAGCCCTGCATTCATGCGCACCGCCACTGTAGTAAATCAGAAGGATCTCAGAAATCAAAGACAGAACATGATTCTCTCAGTCTTGACTTATTACTATGTGGTGTTAGCATTTGGAACGGTAAAGCAGAGAAACTGGATGTGTATTCCCTCAAAGATAGGGCATGGATTTCCAATTAGACCCTTCCTTCTGCTCTTTTTCTAGCAGAACTGCAATACTCTACGAATAAATGCCACTTTCAGAGTCAGTGAGAGAATGCAACATGTCCAATGACGAGAACTTTCTTCTGAAAAAGAAGCTTTCCTATTATTACTCTCCTTGTGAAGTCACCCACTGGTAGGAAATAGCGAACCTTCACTTAGAACCGGGTGATGAGGAACAGATGCTCTGCAGAGACCAATACTGCCTGGAAGATGGCTGGAGGCAAAAGGGATTTGTGTGTAAGTGTGAATCCATTACCAAATCTCTCATGGTCTTCTTCAGGTCAAGGTGAGGATCTGTGAGGAACTGACAAAACCATTAAGTGGATTGGTAGCATCTGAATACTGCACCCAAAGAAGATTAATTACTTTGGCACACATCTTTAGGAAGGACTTCACATATGAATCACTGGGTTCTATACTTGGCCCTGTGAAATTAAACAGAATATGTACGTTGCAAATTTGTCCATGACAAAAAAGTGGGGAGGTAGATGACAAGGTGAATGTTAAAACATACTCAAAGAAATCTTGATAGTTAGAGGAGTGGTCCAAAAATCAACAAGATGAGCTATCACAATCATATGATAAGATACAGTGAAAAAGCAACTCTGAAATAAAACAGACATGAATTGAAATGCCTGCGTTATTGCTTAATACCTATATGGGTCTGGCTAAACTACCTTCTAGGGCTCAGTCTTCTCAATGTGAAATGTGGACAGTAAATTTTATTTTATGGGCTCATTGAGAAAACTTAACTGTGTAGCATATATTAAGGTTATAATATAGACTCTAGAATTAAACCGATGGAAAAATTGTTATAAGTAGTACATTAATTTAAACATTATCTTCACAGATAAAAAGAGTACCTGATACTCTTTATTTATCAAATATTTAGTAAACATATAGTAAGTGTTTAAACACTCAATATGTCTAGTGTTACGCTTGGTTCTGGAAGTACAAGGCTGCACCAGTCCTAGCCTGAAGGCCGAGCTGAGGAACTGTAATGAAGAAATGGGCAAGGTACAGAAGGGACAATAATACGCTGCATAACATCACTAGGCACACACTTCCTGGTCCTCTACTCCATTTCTTCCACGTGATTCTATATGCACTGGGCAGGCCATGCTTCCAAAGGTCCCTTTTGAGGAACTCTGACCCACAGAACCCCTGATGAACAAGAAGGCCTCAATAACTCCAGCTGCTAACGGTCTGAATATTTTCGCATGCTCAGTTACTCAGTCATGTCTGACTCTTTGCTACCCCATGGACTGTAGCCCACCAGAATCCTCTGCTCATGGAATCGGCCTGGCAAGAATATTGGAGTGGGTTGCCATTTCCTCCTCCAGGGTATCTTCCTAACCCAAGGATCGCCCCTCTGTCTCCTGGGGTTCCTGCATTTGCTCAGTCACTTCAGTCCTGTCTGACTCTTCGTGACCCTATAGACTCTAGCCCACCAGTCTCCTCTCTCCATGGGATTCTCCAGGCAAGAATACTGGAGTGGGTTGCCAGGCCCTCCTCCAGGGAATCTTCCCAACCCAGGGATCGAACTCATGTCTGCCTGCATCTCCTGCTTTGCAGGTGGATTCTTTCCCACTGAGCCACCTGGGAAGCCCTCTGAGTATTTATTCCCCCATTCAAATTCATGTCAAACTCCTAACCTCCAAAGTGATGGTGTTAGAGCCTTCTGGAGGTTCTTAATTTGTGAGGATGGCACTCTCATGAATGGGAACACTGTTTCTATAAGAGAAACAGACCCCACAGATCTCCCTATAGTCTTCCCCCATGTGACAGAACAGGAAGAAGCTGGCAGCCTACAAGCTAGAAGAGGACCTTCACTAGAATCCACCCACGCGGACAACCTGATCCCAGACTTCCAGCCTCCAGAAGAGTAGAAAATACATGTGTGTTATATAATAAGCCTCACAGTCAGTGGTATTCTATTAAAAGTGCCCTAATGGATGAGGACACTAACCCATGACCCAGGCAACTGGACCAAATAAAGATACCAGATCCACAGTGCTTGCTATGCCCAAAGCTAAATGCCCTTCCTTAACCCAGGATATCTTCTCAGAAATTCAGACAAAGGAGCAAGGTGAGAATTGGTACAACTGATGATGGGAGCTGGCAATGGAAGGATCTAGGAGATAGAATTGAGACTGGGAGGGGCCGTGTCTATTTGAAAATGTTGAGACACCAGACAAATGGCAAAGTGGAAATATGCAGAGAAAATCAGAAATGCCATGAGGGTGAGAGAGAACCAGAGATTAGCGATGCCAAGAGCTTCAACTCCTGATGACATAATAACGGCTACCTCTTCTTGAGAACTTAGTGTTAGCATCTCATCTAGCACTTTATGTATATATTAGCTCATGTAACCATCAGAGGCTCTCCATGAGCTCATTATTGCCATTTTTCTCATTTAACACATGTGAAAATTGAGATACAAAGAGGTCAAGTGACTTGCACGTGTTTCAAGGCCATTGCTTATTGGAGTTAGGATTCAAACCCAAGTCTTACGGCTTCAGAACCTCCAGGGCCCTTTTGTACCCTTGTAAATCCCTCCGTGTGAAAGTGGTCTAGATGAGTCTTTCCTTCACTCACCAAGAAAGGAATCAACACAGCACCTTTGTACCTGATGGCAATTCAACTTCACACAAAAGATGCGGGAGGTCTGCAATACTATAAACCTTGGATGCAGCAGAAGAACTATTTTTTTTTTTCCGCTCGGGGAGCATGCTGCTTTGTGTACAGAACAGGAGTGAATTTCTAAAGATCAGTCTTTGACAGTTTTTGAGGTGGCATTTTGGAATGAGAGAACCTTGAAAAAGTAATGAAGCAACTTTCCTTAAAACCTTTCGGGTGCTCCACGGGAAGCCTTCTATGAATGTCCACACCATTTCTCCACAGAGATCTGGGGGCAAGGCAGCCTTCCCCTACTCACCATGCCACACTCAGAGGGGAAACGTGACCCAAAGAGGTTCTCCTGAAAGACCTCTGGGGGGATAAGAGAGGCGGCTGCTCTCAGTGACCACTGTGTTGTAAGTTGTATGACTCCACGACTGTTTTTTCCTCTCCACTGTGAAGCTTTTAGAGAGAAAAACTATGTCATTTCTACCTTTCCACAAACAGTACCCAGTAAAGAAGCTGCACATGAAAAGATCTTTTAAAGGAACGCCTTTTGATAAATGAAGGAACTCACAAAGGAAAGAACAAAGCATATGGCTAATAGTAGATCCGCTTACCGCAACTAAAAATACACGCAGTTTTTGATTTAGTTGAGTCTTAGGTCTTATAAGAAATGTACATGAATGTGAAAATGGCTCAGTTGTGTCCGACTCTTTGCAACCTCATGGACTATAGCCCGCCAGTCTCCTCCATCCATCGAATTCTCCAGGCCAGAATACTGAAGTGGGTAGCCGTTCCCTTCTCCAGCGGATCTTCCCAACCCAGGTAACAAACTCAGATCTCCTGCAATGCAGGCAGATTCTTTACCATCTGAGCCACCAGGCAAGCCCATATACTATTTTATAATTATTCAGTGAGATCCTAGGAATTCAAATCAGGCTCCATAGCCCCATTTTTTTTTGCCTTTTAATCTTGGCCTCACTAATTGCCAGTAAGTTATTTAACATTTCTCTTCCTAATTTTTCTAGAGTAAGAGATTCTTTAAATACTTAACAATTTTACCTGCCCAACAGGGTCACTGTGAGAACTAAGACATTAACAAACCCCTAATAGTGGTTCAGTGGTAAAGAATCTGCCTGCCAATGCAGAACGCTTGGATTTGATCCTAGTCTGAAATGATCCGATGGAGAAGGAAATGGCAACGCGTTCTCATATTCTTGCCTCGAGAACCCCATGGGCAGAGGAGCCTGGTGGGCAGAAACCCCTGGTAGGTTTGGAAACCATCTGTAGGTTTCAAAAGAGTCGGACATGACTTAGGGACTGAACAACAATAGTCCCCAGCTCATAGTGAGCTCCCAATAAAGATTAGTCTTTTTGATACAACTATTCAATAGATAAGAAAACAGTGACTTTCCTGGTGGTCCAGTGAGTAAGACTCCACACTCCCAATGCAGGGAGTGTGGATTCTATCCTTGGTCAGGAAATTAGATCCCACATTCCACAACTAAAGATGCCACATGCCTCAACAAAGACCCTGTGCAGCCAAATAAATAAATAGGCAAAAAAAAAAAAAAAAAAAAACCCAGATAAGAAAACAAGTATAGGTGTCCTTACAATCATACTACAAAGTGCATGAATGCATTGGATATATCAGGAGGTAATGTAACACCTAGAGTGAAGATTAGGAATATTTAAAGGTTCAAATTCTAACATGACTTTGAGCAAGTTCCTTTAGCTCTCTGAGCCTCAGTTTCCTCATCAGTAAAATGGAGATAATAATTTCCTGTTGCCCCAAAGATGAAATACCGCCTGCTGCCTCCATCTCCAAAGAGAAGGATGGAGTCCCAGAGTCCCCTGCCATATCCCACCTAGCATTATAGGGCCTCCACGGCCATTGGATCTGGAGTATGGATGCTGCTCTACAAAGATCTGTAATTCAATATTTTTAAAAGAAAAAAAAATCCCCTGTACCATGAGACTAAAATTAGGTAATGAGCTCCTATGTGTAAAGCTCTTAGAATGTTAAGTAATTCACAGTGAGTTCAATACAAGTGCTGGCCATTTTTTATCATCATCATTATTATTACTACTAAAGCAATGCTATCCACATATATTAAAATCCTACACCCAAGCTGTATATCTTTATATCTTCTATATTTGAAGACATCTCTGCAGCCCATACTATTTGTGTCTCTGATCCACACCACTACATTCCCACCTGCTATGACAACTGTTGGTAACTTTGTACTAACCCGGAGTTCAGATTCAGGAGGAGTGTATCAGAGAGACTGTAAAACAACAGAAAGCCAAAAGAAGCAGAGCTACTTGCTTGGAGGTATTTTGCCCAAATCTTCTGATAACATTTTTTTTTTTCCTTTAAACCTGCCCAGTGTAATTATGGCTCCTAACAATTGTTACAGCTCAGTAGCAAATGCTGGGTGACTCCTGCAAACAGTTTTATCAAACTGACATTCTAATAAATGTCCCTTGCAAAATGTCAAGTGAGATTTCTGGAGGGAAAAGAAAAATGCCTTCTTTCTTCTGCCTCATCCCACATTTATGTAGATCAAAAAGACACTGCATGGCTGCCCGTTGTTTCAGCAATTCAGACATCTGCAATAATCCACCGAGAATCCTTAATCAGCCAAGTCTCCATTCTTAACACTGAGGAGAATTAATTATGAATGTGGAATCAGCATCATGGTCGGTCCGGGAAGCTGAACTGACTCGCAGTGACGCTGTCCTCCTGCGGTTTTAATTAAGCAGGAAGGAGTTCAAGGGTCCAGAGCAGAAGCAGAGTGAGACTGATAACCAGTCCGCTCCGCAGGAGATTCTTGTCCCTCTTTGCGTGTTGAGTTTCATGTTATTCAGGAAATAAATATTCCAAGTTATATGACCTCACAGGGACACTGAAGAGGAGATAATGAAGTGAGTGATTAAATAAAGGCAGTGAAAAGAAGAAAGCTGCCTCCATAAGAAGGTGGAATACTCTCTTCTAGACATGAGTGGTTAGACAAACGACAAAATTATAGAGGAAACAGGTCATGAAGAGCCATCTACACTATTGTCATTTCCCTGTTTCTTCCTCACTAATCAGTCTGATTTTTTTTTTTAAGGTAACTGATGGCCATTATCTCACAGGAGGCTTTTCTGAGCCCCATGGCAAATCCTGATTGACCTGAACCAGCTACGAAGATCCATTCTTCTTTAGAAATGGCCTTGTGACACATTTTTATTATCCATGAGACTTGTGAGGAGGGAGATCTGCCTGGGACACATCTTGTAAAGTTTCCTCATTTTTCCAAAAGAGATGCGTGTGAGTAAATAGCTATAGGGGAGGCGATGCTTGAGTTCACCGCAGCCAACCTGCCGCTACAAATCTACAAACCTGCGGTCTAAGTCAAAATGCTGAAAATGGTAGGGCAACAAGATGCAATAGTGTGAGTAATGGATGATGCTGTATCTCCACTGAATTACCAGCCCTAGAACCACTCCACCCCTGGCTATCTCATTACAATATCATATTGTCTTACTTGAAAGCAATTTTATTCTGTTTTCTGTTGATCGTAGCTAATGCATTTTAACCAATTTTCTATTCAATGTAAATAAAAATCCATGTTATTATTTTAATTTATACTCAGGCAAACTTTCTCAAGTAGATATTCCCCCTTTTTACAAATAAAAAAGAAACCCAAAACAAACAGAAAAGAACAACTGAGTCTCAAAGGAAATAAATTATTTGTCAGCAGTGACCCACTGACCAAGCTATATCTCTAGAATGAAAGCCCATGAGTAATTAAAGAGCCTGTGTTGGCTATACTACACTGTGGGAGAAGTTTCATCACTGAAATGATATTCATTTATATTTATTTCAACTTAGTAGTTTTCAGATGCCAGGAGATACACTGGGTCAGCCAAAAAATTTGTTCAGGTTTTTCCATTCGAAGTCATGGATAAACTTGAAAAATCCTTTTTGGCCAACCCAATACTAAATGCTAGGGGTGCAAATATTATAAAAATAATAACAACCTCTATTAGTACTAACCTTACAGATAACCAACAAGAATGGCTAATACTGTTTGGGCTTCAGGTAGTACTTACCTAGATGGATTTTAAAGAAAGAGCATGACTAGCTAGGGTTGGTGGAGGAAAGGAAGTCTAGGTAGAGAGAAAAGATTATTTGAAGACCCCCACGTCCCTAGTAGCTCAGTTGGTAAAGAATCTGCCTGCAAGGCAGGAGACCCTGGTTTGATTCCTGGGTCGGGAAGATCCACTGGAGAAGAGATAGGGTACCCAATCCAGTATTCTTAGGCTTACCTTGTGGCTCAGCTGGTAAAGAATCTGTCTGCAATGTGGGAAACCTGGGTTCCATCCCTGGGTTGGGAATATCCCCTGGAGAAGGGAAAGTCTACCCTCTCCAGTGTTCTGGCCTAGAGAATTCCATGGACTGTATAGTCATGGGGTCACAAAGAGTCACTCACTCACAAGGGAATAGCAAGTATGTGTGTGTATGTGTGTGTGCTAGTCACTCAGTCGTGTCTGATTCTTTGTGACCCCATGGACTATAGTCCACCAGGCTCCTCTGTCATGAAGTTCTCTAGGCAAGAATATTAGAGTGGGTAGCCATTCTCTTTCCCAGGAGCTCTTTCCCACCCAGGGATTGAACCTGGGTCTTCAGCCTTGTAAGCAGATTCTTTAGCATCTGTGCCACCAGGGAAGCCCAATTAGATAGTCCTGGGTATATAACTATGAAGAGGGTTCGATAGGGAAGTAAGTTAAGTCCCTATCATGGATGCTCAAGCTAAAGAACCTGAGCTGTATTCTGTGGATCACTGGTTTTTAAACTTTTCTTTATTCTTAACCTTTTCCCCTCAAAGTCATATCTGAAATACCAGAACAGATAAAAGCAGGTTTTTCTGGTTGAAACATAGAGCACATCTTAAAAGTCACTCTTTGTGAATGATGGGATGTCATCTAATAGTTCTAACCATAGACATCATGTAAAAAGAATGATGTCTTGAAAAGATTATTCTGTTGACAGAATGGAAGATAGATGGTGGAGAAAGAATAAGAGGCAGAAAGTTCTGTCTGCTACTGGGTAGCAAAATAACTTCCAAAACTCTCAAGTACTCCATGCAGGTAAAAAATGTTTAAACTGAGGCAGTGATAATGAGTCGGCATATACTTTTCTATCTAACAGACACTCCCACCCTTTATAGTAATCGTATTTCAAAAAAAAAAAAAAAATGGTAGGGAACAGTGAGACTTCCATCTCCATATTTAACCAGTCATATCTGATTGACATCAATGTCAGTTCCATGTAGAATCTGAGTAACTTAAGAAAATATTATCCCCCTACCACAGTGACTGGTTTGGGAATACTCCTGTGATACAAGTTGGGCTACAGAGGTTCTTGGCTGGAAGGTTTCTGTGGAGGGAAGAAAACTTTTTTGGAAGGGAAAGTATAGACTAGCTTTTGACAATATCATTAAGCTACTTTAATAGAAAAGACCCTGATGCTGGGAAAGGTTGAAGGCAGGAGAAGGGGATGACAGAGGATGAGACGGTTGGATGGTCTCACCGACTCAGTGGATACAAGTTTGAGCAAGCTCCGGGAAATGGTGACGGACAGGGAAACCTGGAGTGCTGTGGTCCACAGCGGGGCAAAGAGTCGGACACAATTGAGTGACTGAATGATGATGACGACTTTAATATACTGCCAAGTAAACCTTTGCTACTTCTGGGTTTTGCGTTTATTTGAGCCACTAAGATTCCAATAATATTTAGTGTATTTGGGGTTGAACTTCTCTTACAACTGAGGGTACCTTAAGTAATGCAGGACAATAAGAATTAGGGGGAAAAAAGGACTGATTTAAAATAAAGTTTAAATCAGTGGCTCAGTGGCACTGAATAACTAAATTTGGCATGAGGGTAAAGACAGGGGGGGTGGGATGACTCCTAGTTAATTCATGGCTTGATTAGAGCAAGGATCATGTACCAAGATCATGTACCAATTCAGAAGCAAAACCAAACAGAGGAGTTGAGAGAAGATATCAATCTGGGTTTTAGATTTGGGACACTGTTACTGCTGAAATATACTTGAGATTTATAATGACAGTAGCTAAATATTCTATAGCCAGTAATTGAGGGTGGAAATGAGAAGAAATTATGTAAACTGAAAAATACTTTTAAACGTTAACTTTATACTGAAATAAAGAAGAAGACCATGTAGAGAAAAAACAAATTTTCCTTGATTTTTTTTTTTAAGTATAAGGCGAGATTTCAAGGATATTTCTCACTTACTGTTGGCAGTTTCAGGTTATGACTCACGCCTACCAGGGCTTAACTATTTTAGTCCCTCTACTTTAAATATTTTTTAAAATGGATTCAGGGGTCATCATAATTAATTTCATTAAGGGACTCAGTGCATCAGATCAACCTTCCAATATTACCTGTAACTATATGTAAATTTCAGAAAGATTGAGTTGGCATCTGAAACTGAGGAAGCAAGAGTTTTCAGAATGGTGCAAATGTCAGGGAAAAGGGCCAAAACCAAATGATCAGGTTCCCAGTTGCTACCTGGGCCTGGCTTTGGTCCCTATTTGATTATCTGGTAAGAAACCATTATAGACAAATTCAGCAATGAGTCACTGCTCTGGGATTTGTTCATTTTCCAACAGGCCCTGGCCCACAAGAGGGTGATTTGAGACCTACACTATTGCAAACCTTTTGGGTGTACATGAGTTCCAATTGACATGGTCTCCATCTAATTTTGATAACAAAAGTCTTACAGGGAAGGCCCACACAGGCATTTTACACATCAAACAGCTCTTACTGAACAATGTTTTGATGAAATAATTACAAATGAATCAGAAGAAGTAAATTACCCTTGAAATAATACAATACTTAGCATTTTCATTTTCAAAGTGTTTAGCAAATCACCAATTATTTAATTTACATTCTAGCATTATGATGAAGGGACTTTTGATTCCAGTTTTATAAATGGGCGTGCTGAGCTATCAGGAGGGGTGAGGTGTTCATGTGGAGGTCAGTCTGGAAAGAATGGTAACGATTTCAAGCAGCTATTCCCTGAATGGAGAGATGGGTAAGGGAGAGATTGTCTTTTAGGGAGAGCCCAATTTCCTTCCATTCTCCAGCTTTTCAAGACTTCAAAGCAGAAAATTAGATTTTTTTAAAAGCTTCTGAATAGAAAATACTATTTTGAAACTGAAGATTGTTTGAAATTATACCTGATATATTTGTGGTTCCATGATTTGGGAAACTGGGGGCACTTTGGGGGAAGTGTGTACCTTGTATTGTTGTTGTTTAATCACTAAGTCACGTCCAACTCTTTTTCAACCCCATGACCTGTGGCCCTCCAGGCTCCTCCACCCAAGGGATGTTCCAGGCAAGCATACTGGAGTGGGTTACCATTTCCTCCTCCAGGGGATCTTTCCAACCCAGGGATCAAACCCAGGTCTCCTGCACTGCAGGTGGCTTATTTACCACTGGGCCACCTGGGAAGCCCAGTAGCTTGCATCGCAAGGGCCAAACTCCAGCCAGTTCCTTCAGGACAGTTACAGGAATTCCTCAATGAAAACAGAACTACTGCAGAATGCAGTCAGAACCCCACTCCTAGCTTCTTCTCTGATCACCACTTCTTTATCATGGTGACTGCTTTTTCTGCTTGTTGTTCTTGGGTGCCTGACATAAAATACAGCACCTGATGCCTCACATCCTGGTGACTCCTCAGGTTGCATCCTGAGCTCAAACTCAACACTGAAGTCAATACCTGTTTGCTGTTTTGTGGGGCGGACCCCACCCACACCTGGAATTCATTCTGTCAGCTCAGCGCTATGCCCAAACATCACTACACAAAGGGTCCTCTTATTCTGGGCAGCAAACTGGCAGTGATGGATGGCCCATGATTGTGTTTCCTTTAGCCGCCTGTGCAGACCCACAGTGTTTGCAAAGACACTGCGACCAGGCAAGAGTTACGTTCCTCTCAGAAACGCAGACCTGCTGCAGCGGTCCTAACCTCTTTCTGCTTTATGTTTTTATATTGGCTATAACATTCAACTATCTATTGTTATATAACAAACGACACAGAAATGAAGTGGTTTAAAACAACAATAATTCCCCAAGGTTTTCTGGGTCAGGAATTCTGTGCAGAGCTCATCCTGGATGTTTTTTGCTTCACTTTATATTGATTTGGGGCTTCACAAGTGGCTCGGTGGTAAAGAATTCACCTGCAATGCAGGAGACACGGGTTCGAGGCCTGGGTCAGGGACATCCCCTGGAGAGGGAAATGGCTACCCACTCCAGTATTCTTGCCTGGAGAATCCCACGACAGAAGAGGCTGGCAGGCAACAGTCCAAGGGTTCTCAGAGAAATGGACAAGACTTAGTATGAAACCACAATGACATGCTGCCTGCAGTTCCTCCCACCACTGGAGGCAGCTGGGAGCTTCCCTGGGGCTGGAACTTCCAGAATGGCCTGTCCCCTGCCTGGACCTCCCTCCACTGGGTGTGTGACCACTGACAGTATGCCCCAAGAGAGAAGCAGAAGCTCCCAGTCTTAAGACTGAGCTTGAAAGTCCCAGAATATCACTCTACTGCCTTCGTCTGGTCAAAAGAATCTATAGGGTCAGGAAGAACTGAGGGAAAAGGGGAAATGGATTTTATCTTTTGATTGAAAGCAGTATAGCATATAGGAAGGGATGGATTTTTTTGGGGGGGGGGGCAGGGGGCACGTGGCATGTGGGATCTTAGTTCCTGACAAAGGATGGAACCCACACCACCTGCATGGAGTTTTAACCACTGGAACACCAGGGAAGTCCCAGGAAGGGAAAGAATTGATGGTGGATCTCCTTGAAAATTATCTCCTACCTATGTCTATAACCTCCTTCTGAAACTAGGAGTTCTGTTTGCAGTTTTGGCAGCAGGAAGTCTCTCAGAACTTCTGAAGTTCATTAATTTGTTCAAATGATAGAGATTTTCTTTTACCTTTTTGTTGTTGTTGGTTTGCCTTTTGAATATCTATGCTTTGCCTGGACCTTTTCTAGAAGAGGGGGACACAGCAAGGAATCAAAGATATGGGATTCCTTCTTTTATGGAAATCAGATTCTACCATCAGTAGATTGACAATAATTAAGTCAACAAATAAAGGATGATGACAAATATCCAACAGTGATATACGCTTTAGAAAGAATTAGAATTACGTGATGGAGCAAGGCCAGTTTGCTCATGTTGATTAGAAAGCTGAATCAGGGCTCCCTGAAGGGGAGGCTTCTAAGCTGAGAGCTGAGTGACAGGAAGGACAATGGCTAGCACAAAGACCCAAGTCAATGACAACACGGACATGCGTGAGAAACAGCAGGAAGCCCAGTGAGGCAGGAGCAAGTGAAAAGGGAAGAACACAGTGAAAAAGGAGAGCAGAAGGGTGGCCACGAAACTGGCCACTGAGGGCTTTCTAGGCAGTTGTCAGGAGCTCGGTTTTAACTGCAAGTCTGGCAGAAGCCATCAGAAAAATTAAGCATGCTTCTCCTTTGTGTTTCTGCTCTGAGAACTAGCTACTAGTTTGGGCTGCGGAAGGTGAGGAAGAGAGAGATTAAGGTTAATTCTCACACTCGTATTTGAACAACTGAGATGATGGTACTAGTTGCTGCATTTGAGTTCTGCTTAAAAATAATGAAATATGTGCCTAGTGAGGTTGTTGTTATTATTATTATTATTGGAACAAGCGTCACTTCGGGTCACCCTTCCATAGAAGTGCCTTCTCATCGTCAGCACTATAAGAGGGTTAGGAGAGGTACTCGAGGATTAGAGATACTCAAGGGAGTTGTCACCCTTGCTAATTACATTCTCTCCTGGAAAAGAGTGCAGCATGCACCCTATGTATGAGTGCTCAGTTGCTGAGTTGTGTCCGACTCTTTGTGACCCCGTGGACTACACTCCGCCAGGCTCCTCTCTACATGGGATTTCCCAGGCAAGAATACTGGAGTGGATTGCCATTTTCTCCTCCAGGGTATCTTCCTGACCACAGGATCAAACTCATCTTTCCTGTGTCTCTTGCATTGGAAGGCAGATTCTTTACCACTGAGCCAACTGTTGAAGCTCCAATTATTCTTAACAGAGCTTATTTAGGAGCAATGCAGGGCTTCTTAGGTGACTCTGACAGTTAAGAATCTGCTTGCAATGCAGGAGACCCAGGTCTGATCCCTGGTTTGGGAAGATCCCCTGGAGAAGGGAATGGCAACCCACTCCAGTATTCTCAGCTGGAGAATTCCGTGGACAGAGAAGCCTGGTGGGCTACAGTCCATAAGGTCACAAAGAGTCGGACATGACTGAGCGACTAACACTTTCACTTTCAGGATCAATGTAAGTGTGAGTTCTTTTCCTTTCCCTTCATCTCTTCTTTTCTTCTCTCCTTCCACAAATATTCAGTTACCTAGTTTATATCAGATAATGATGGCCACTGAGTATAGTAGCTTGTAGTCTAGCTGAGGAGGCAGATATAATTAAATAGTCCCCCAAAGGCTTCAAAGTCAAGATGCACATTACCTAGTGCAAGACCGCTTCTATCCTTGGTATTAATATAAAAGCATCTCGAGAGAAGGTGAACCATCTGTAAAAAGAGTATAAGGAATCTCCTTCGATGATTGGGACTGAAGTCTGACATATCCTGTGGTAGGACAGGTTAAATCACTAACACTTGATAGGATTGCGCAGTTGTGACCAAACTTCAGAAGCAAGAGAAGAAATGCGTCAGAAAGACCCGTGCCGTCACAGCATAAGAAGTTTGGGATGCAGTAGGTTTGGTGAAGAAAACCGGTTTCACCACAGCTTGTGGTTGTGCCTAGAAGCCCCTGTGGCTTGCTCTTACTTTATGGGATCAGTGGCTAAATGAATGCCGACTATGTGATCTGTTACCTTGGTGCCCAAGCTTGGGCATCACTTTTGGTCCCCAGGGAAATAGCAAGAATATGGCCAGAGTGGTGAGTAAGTTCTGCTTTTGGCATCCCCAACTCAATGGACATGAGTTTGAGTAAATTCCAGGAGTTGGTGATGGACAGGGAGGCCTGGCATGCTGCAGTCTATGGGGTCACAAAGAGTTGGACACGACTGAGCGACTGAACTGAACTGATGAAAGATACCCTGTGCAGAAGGGCAAAGAAATCACAATGGTGTATGGAGAAGACTATTATTCCCCATCTGCCCCATATTTGTGATCCAGCTGACCTTTAAAGTGAATAAGGCCCTGGTGAGGTGAGAAGGGAAGAGAGGAATGCCCTCAAGGCAAGGCACTGGCATTCTGGCTAAGTTGGGCAGACAGTGATGTGCATCATAGGCAGCTGAAGAGGATCAATCGCACCTGTTAAAGTAACCACCGCAGTAATACACACAACAGTTAGACTGGACATAAGGAAGCAATTGTTGCATAGGGCATACCATACATCCTGCAGAATTAAACGGTCCGAATGGAAGTCCAATTTCTACACTTACTAACAAGTCCCTTCACCTTTATGTGCCTCCGAGTCCAACAACAATAGTGGGGTTGGTTTTGAAGATGAATGACATAATGATCGCAAACCTCAAAGACCAGCGGCAGCTGGTACATAAAAGGCACTCAATAAATGCTATTTTTCAAAAACTGTATTACTGTGCGATTTACAACTCATAGTAGATGATCGGTAGTTGTTAGCTCTCACAGTCATTGTTATATCCTCCAGAAGTAAAAATACCACACTCCTTTGTTTCTTCCTTTAAACTAGGAAGGAAAGTAAGTCATGGAGTTTTTAAAAAATTTTGGTCACTTTCAGAGAGCTAAAGAGTGAACTCAGACTGCTGTGTGCCAGGTCCTGGACAACCATTGTACTTGCCTTCAGGAAATGGCTATATTTCAGAGATTCAAAGGAGATCATGGTGACATATGAGCTACTGACCAAATACACGGGGAATCACCAATATAAAAGGCTCTGCAGACAAACAGATGTTTGATCCGCTTCTCTTCATGTGGAACCTGTAATCATTCACACTGGACAGGAACAAGGTTCAACTTTTTTATGTTCTTTTAGATAAAAGAACCTGCTCATAAATAATGAGAAATGGTATGATTATTATATAATGGAGATTTGTTACCCCAATGCAAAATAACATTGTTTTCAAACACTTTTGAGTGACCCTACATTTGTACATAAATTATTTACTCTTGAGAGCAGGTTATTAAGGGCATTTACATTCTACTTGCTCCCACCTTACCTTTTTTCCCCCCACGCTACAGAAATGACATACAGAATTCACACGAGGAATACACTCTAGTAGGTAGATTCATATATAACATTTTTTCAACTTTACTAAATTTTTGTGGTCCATCTTTCAGTTGGTAGGAGCATGTATTACCATGGTCCTATTAAACCGGATAATACATATCAAGTTTAAATGACTTGATAAACTTTTTTAGGGTGTTGTTTTGTTTGTTTTACTCTTTGGCCATGCCATGAGGCATGCAAGATCCTAGTTGCCAAAATGTGGATTGAGACTGTGCCCCTGCATTGGAAGCATGGAGTCTTAACCACTAGACTATCAGGGAAACCCCATCAATAATCTTAAAAGTAAAATAACTTTCTTTTTTCAAAGATTAAAAATATTTATTTATATATATTTACACACAGTTGTCTATTTAACTACTTATTCATCACATTTATATAGCTAACCTGAATTTGCTCATTTATACCACCTAAGTAGATGACCTTCATCCATTCACCATTCAGCAACATTTACTGGGGATCTACTTACTGTGTGAGGCACTACTTAAGCATTAGGATTTTTAAAAAATGACCAGGATACAATCACACACTCCTTACAACTTCCAACATAATGTATGATGGGAAAAGTCTCAGTATTCTCACAAACTTGGATACTTCCTAAGATAAACTTAATTTTGAAAGAAAAGCAGAGAGAGAGAAAGAAGGAAGGAGAGATGGAGGGAAGGAAGAAAGAAAGGCAGAAAAACAAAGGGAGGAAATGAGGGAGGGTGGAGGGGGGGAGGGAGGAAAGAAGGAATGGATTTCTTTCTGAGCCTAACTGGTCGGCAACAAATGTGTAATTTGATAAGCAGCTTTATTAAGAGATCTCAGGACAATTCCACTCTTTTTCATCACCTGCTTCATTTTGAAAGTTAGACTGGTAATCTAAAGGTTCTTATACAAACATATGGCTGCAAGACTCTAAAATTGTTTGTCTCTCCCCCAACCTGCAAAGAGCACGGATTCTGAGAGTGCATGTATGAAGGGGCACAGTAATACACACACACTCTCACACTCACACACTCACTCACACACACACACACTCACACATACACACACACACTCACTCACACACATACACACACACACACTCACTCACACACACATTCACTCACACACACTCACTCACACACACACACACTCTCTCTCTCTACAGGGCTTTACTACTTACCTAGCTTCTCTTAAGAATTGATAGACCTAGTTCAGCTCACATTAAGTCATATAACAGGTAACCAAGTAACTAATTGTTTAATGGTGCCACCTTATGTGTATTTAAGATCATTTCACTTTAGTGGAAACAGGTATTTAGAATTTAGGGATAAGTCTTTCTAAGTCCCACATATGCTTCTGTGGTAAGCCATGCTCTCTGATTTGGTCCAGCCTGTAATTACAGAGACATCTAGTGGTTGGATCCAGGAGTATGAAACCTAGAAGAACAATGCAAAAATGGACTCATTTCCCCAAAGGGGTCATTGATTCTGTGCCAGAAAGGGTGGTAACCAGCGGGAAAAGTTAGGCTAAACTGGTACATTACGCATAAATGGCTATAACTTGCTATATTTGGGGTCTGGAAAATTTCAAGATGAAGATAAAGGAGACAATAAATAATATTTCCAAAATCAAAACAAAAACCAAAGTGAATTAACTAAATCACAATCTACAGTAAGATTTCAGGATCCCTGCTTTATTCAAAAAGGGACCACCTACTTTGCCAATTTTATCACATCAGAAATGCCTTATTAGGCAGTGAAAACATGATTAAAAGGTTTTATTTCTATATCAAAATACTAGTTGCCCTGAGTGAGGAGATATAATGATCTGTATCAGTCATTTACACTTTAGTATGAATCAGTTGGTCAAAGTCTAGGAATGAGCAAGAAAAGAAGTTGACAAGTCTAAGAAGAGAGAAGAATTAAACCAATGTTTTCCTGAAGGCATAGGGACACTGTTGTCATCAGACTACAATAACACCAGAAATGACCTGATTTTAACAACTGAAAGAATGTTGTAGGTATCAGCATTTTAGAAAACCAAGTGATCTAGAGTTTATTTTATAATTTTTAAAGTGGGAGAAGTAGAGAAAAAGTAAATAAAAATTAAGTAAAGAGGTAGGGTGAAAATGAATTAAAAACAACTTAACATACTCACACACACACATGAATCTTCCCTATAGTACCATCCTCATGATCCATGCTCTCTGGAATAATAAAATTCAACCCTTTTGCTTCATCAAAATCTAAACCCACTGTAATGACATAAAAATCAAGCCTGGCATTATTTTATTTCAATGGCAAAAGAGAGGGAAATATTATGATCAAATCAGATTATCTTTATAAGCATTACCTAACCTATATTTTAATCCACAGAAAACTGTCCACCTCTACCTGAAACTCCTTGACATTGCAAATCAGTAACAACAGTGGAATATCATGTATATACTTCAATTGCTCTAAGAGATGCATAGAGAGGATGGGCAGTGTACAAGGAAGAAGAGGGATTCCACAGAACATTACATTATGTCCTCTCAATGCCCCCATAAAACATTCCTATGTGCCCAGCTGACAGCCCAACATCTCAGAAGGGGGAAATAATGTAATGTAAACTTTCACATACACTAGGACTTGAAAGTTTATGAAATTCTTATTGTGAAACCTATAGGCTTGTTTTTCCTGCTCATCCACAGTATGAACTTTTTTTTTGTTTTAAAAAAAACAACCACATCAATTCCACTGCATCTAGCATTTCATTTCTCTTTCCCTCAATAATTCTAGTCATGCCTGCCACTCAAGATTTCTATGTAATCTTTATGATAATTTAAACCAAACCCAGTGATCCTGAGAGAAGAAAACTAATGTATGTTCTAAATCAGGCTTCCTTCTAAGTAGCTGTTATTTTCTTTTCTGAATGTTGCCTCTAATTACTGATAATTCTACATTTCTAATATCCTCTCTGGCCTAAACAGCATGCCAGATCCAAGTGTTGGTTCAATGACTGAACTTACTAAATAATTGGAAGGTAGAGAAATCCTCGATGTAATTTTTCTGCACATGTGGATCCAGGTCCATTCCCACCAGAAACGGCTGGTGCCAAGTTCCTCGAATAATAATAGTCCATAGTTCTGCAGGATTGGCCACCATCTCCTGGGATCTTCCTAGATATGCACACTCTCAGGCCAATCCTAAAGGAAATCAGTCCTAAATACTCATTGGAAGAACTGATGCTGAAGCTGAAGCTCCAATACTTTGGCCACCTGATGCGAAGAACTGACTCACTTTAAAAGACCCTGATGTTGGGAAAAATTGAAGGCAGGAAGAGAAGGGTACAACAGAGGATGAGATGGTTGGATGGCATCTTTGACTCAGTAAACATGAGTTTGAGCAAGCTCCGGGAGACAGTGAAGGATAGGGAAGCTTGGCATGCTACAGTCCATGGGGTTGCAAAGAGTCGGACACAACTGAGTGACTGAACTGAACTGAGGCCCCTCTCCAGATCTCTCAGTTATTTGTAAACATATTAAAATTTAAAAAGCATTGACATACTTTATAAGCTTCCACATTATTTGATAACACCCTATGCCCAAAACTGCAGAATCTCGATTTTTTAATAGGGCTGGGGATGAGGGAATATATGCCTAGAAATCTGTTGAATAGATTGCCCAAGTGTTTTGTAAAGGATATAGTTTGAAAGACTTTCATTGCCTTTCATTTGTTTATCTGAGACTTTGAGTTTGACGATGCATGGTCAACACTTTGGTCAAGTCACTTGGTTTCCTGAGCCTGACTTTCGTACCTGCAAAATCATCTTCATCTGGCAGACTCAGCCCCAGATTATACAATACACAGAGAGGTGGTTGCTGCAAACAGAATACATTACTATTCTGATGTGCCTGAGGATACTCCTAGCATCTGTGTCCTAGGAGCTTCCACTCTTTGGAGATTAGAAAGGAGAGCACACAGCTTGGGGAAGTCAGACTTCCTGCTTGGAAAGGACGTGGGGATTTTCTCCCATCAGTATTAAGAGGAGGATGTGGGGCAGCTTGAAGTCTGCAGATCCGCTCAGCTGCGGCTCCGTGAGCAGCTGGTAATACTGCATTCATAGCATGCTGGCTAGGCTAAGAATACACTTTCTATTCTTGCCTGCTTTTTGTTTTGTTTTGTTTTCAGGCTGAGGTGTTGGGGAAAGAAACAGTATCTGGGTGCAGTTCCATGTTATCCTGCATTTAAGATGCCAGTGGATCCTCTTGGTCTTCTGCCATAGAAAACTGACCCTCTACTAGGGAGGCAGCCAACATCCAAGAGACTGGGTGGAAATAAAGAGTCCACAAGGTCTCTGCTACTAGACTGCCACTTAGATAGGATAATGATCATGCCCATTATTGCATTCAAAATCACTAAAAGTATTACCTATTTTGAAAGACTAAAGATAACATTATAATTCTAAGTGGCTATTACTGTATACAGTATGTTGTACATGCAAGAAACATTAATGTTAGAATGTGATTCCAGTAATATTTTATGGAGATACTACTACTGTTATATGGATAAGCTTAGCATATATTAAAGGTAATTGATAGACACAGATTCAGGACCACAGACTTCTCAGACTTTGATACCAAATTTTAGACTCTAGCAGACTTTATATTTCATTGCAAAAGAGAACTGGTTCATCTATACTAGTATAACTAGATATCCATTTCTCAATATGAATTTTCTGATTTAATAGTGATTAACATTTACTAAGTACTACTAAGAATCAAGCTTCAACCAGTTGCTCTACATGTATTGTTTAAAATGACTGGTATTATGATAGCCAAGACATGGAAGGAACCTAAATGTCCATCAACAGAGGAATGGATAAAGAAGATATGGTACACATATGCAATGGAAAGAATGAAACAATGCCATTTGCAGCGACAAGCATGGACCTGGAGATTATCATACTGAGTGAAGTAAGTCACACAGAGAAAGAGAAATATCTTACGATACTAATTATATACAGAAT
Organism: Odocoileus virginianus; assembly: GCF_023699985.2. Classification (NCBI taxonomy): domain Eukaryota; kingdom Metazoa; phylum Chordata; class Mammalia; order Artiodactyla; family Cervidae; genus Odocoileus; species Odocoileus virginianus. The sequence goes on along the minus strand of NC_069683.1, from coordinate 17,651,043 downwards.
TTAAAAATAAATGATACAAATGAACTTATTTACAAAACAGAAACAGACTTAACAGAGAACAAACCTATGACTACCAAGGGGGAAGGGTGCAGGGAAGGGATATTTAGGGGATGTGGGATTGACATGTATATACTGCTATATTTAAAATGGATAACCAACCAACAGGATCTAATGTATAAAACAGGGAACTCTGCTCAATATTATGCAACAACATAAATAGTAAGCTAATTCGAAAAGAATAGATACTTATATAACTGAACCACTTTGCTATATACCTGAAACTATCACATCGTTAATCAACTATACTCCAAAATAAAATAAAAAGTAAAAAATGTAAACAAATTAAATGACTAGGTACCTATACCTTATGCTCTCAGAAATTTGTGCTGTAAGATGTTTTATCTTCACATATTCACCTGAGAGTCACATGGGTATTTGCCAATAAGTACATTTCCATTCATAAGACAATTATTATGTAGGCCATCATTTCCCAAATGGGTTTCATAGAGCACTAATAATTTGCTAAATGTTAACAGATGTTTCATAAAAATAGTATTCTATAGTCAAATAGATTTTAAAACACTGAATAAAATTAAACATGGTTGTTTAATACAAACCTTTTTAACTTCTTCAAATATTAATTTCATATATCTTTGTAAAAGAAAAATAGCTTGAAATGTTTCCCAAAGATAGAAGACCTAGGAACACTTCTTTCTCAAAACATACAGCAATATTTTGCTTTTTGAAAATATAGCAGACACATCTCTAGGCAACTTTATAAAGTGGTCATGTACATGTGTGTGCATGCTCAGTCATGTCCAACTCTTTGTGACCCCAAGAACTGCAGTCCTCAGGCTTCTCTGTCCATGGCATCTTCCAGGCTAGAACACTGGAGTCAGTTTCCTTGCCCTACTCCAGGAGACCTACCCAATCCAAGGATCCAACTCACAGCCTCCTGCATCACAGGCTTTGGCAGGCAGGTTCTTTACCACTGTGCCATCTGGGAAGCTGTAAAGTGGACATGTCCACACTGAAAGAATCCAAAAGCAGCAGAACTATGGTATTTATCCCAATATTTGTTGGAATTAATTTATTCTCCTTGGTTTTCCCATTATTTTGATAGGCATTTAGGACAAAACTGGGATTTCCAGCAAGATGAAGGAAAACCAGTGAAAAAAATTAATGCTTACGAGGCAGAAGTCCACAAACTCCTTGGAAATCCCTGCCTCCCTAAGACACCCTGGAATTTGCCCCTGACGGTAAGGCTATAACAGATAGAAAGTTACACTACCCATTTTTTAAGCAGTCACTCCCACCCCCAGACTAAGAATACACATATTCTCACTAATTTTTGATTTCTTATACAACCATTTCCAATACCGTATGGTCTCATTTATAGAGAAAGAGTTGGACTGTGAAGAAAGCTGAGCGCCAAGGAATTGATGCTTTTGAACTGTGGTGTTGGAGAAGACTCTTGAGAGTCTCTTGGACTGCAAGGAGATCCAACCAGTCCATCCTAAAAGAGACCAGTCCTGGGTGTTCATTGGAAGGACTGATGCTGAAGCTGAAACTCCAGTACTTTGGTCACCTCCTGCGAACAGTTGACTCATTGGAAAAGACCCTGATGCTGGGAGGGATTGGGGGCAGGAGGAGAAGGGGACGACAGAGGATGAGATGGCTGGATGGCATCACCGACTCGATGGGCATGGGTTTGAGTAAACTCCGGGAGTTTGTGATGGATAGGAAGCCCTGGTGTGCTGCAATTCATGGGGTCGCAGAGTCGGACACGACTGAGCGACTGAACTGAACTGAATTGAGACCCACCCCTGGAAAAACTGCTTGAAGCAACAAATTCTTTTTGTCCAAGTCCCAAAGTGGCTGTAATTTCTATGAACTTGACCAGAAAAAACAGAGAATCTTTTACAGAAATGAGTCCATTGCCTGATGTTGTGCGGAAATCTTCTAAGTGATCATAATCACCAGAGAGTAAATTGTATAACCTAATCCCCAAAGAATTTATGCTTTTGAACTGTGGTGTTAGAGAAGACTCTTGAGAGTCCCTTGGACTGTAGGAGATCTAACCAGTCCATCCTAAAGGAGATCAGTCCTGGGTGTTCATTGGAGGGACTGATGCTGAGGCTGAAACTCCAATACTTTGGCCACTTGATGTGAAGAGCTGACTCATTTGAAAAGACCCTGATGCTGGGATGGATTGAGGGCAAAAGGAGAAGGGGACGACAGAGGATGAGATGGCTGGATGGCATCACCGACTCAATGGACATGGGTTTGGGCAGACTCCGGCAGTTGGTGATAGACAGGGAGGCCTGGCGTGCTGCGGTTCACGGGGTCGCAAGAGTCAGACACGACTGAGCGACTGAACTGAACTGAACCCCTACTTGTAAAAGCAAAGCTAACAACATTCAGGTTCTAAATTCCACTTCTCCAAACCATCTCTCCTTGCAGACCATAGACCATCTCCAAAGGACTATGCCAGTGTTTCCCATGAGCTGAATGGACAACTGCTCATCCTTCAGGAGTCCCTAAAACTACTTTTAACCTTCAAAATGAAGTTTCAATATCTGGCATTTAAGAAGGGAGAAGAAATATGGCCAATTGTTCTATAACAGGTTTTAGTTTTATAATCCAATAAATCTCAAAATCTGATACATGACTAAATGAAAGGCACCATGCCATATGTAATTATTTAAAGCTAGCCTCTCCATACTGACCTAAGATACTCAATTCTTTCCAATTTTTAACAGAAAAGACACTATTCCAAAATGTAACATAAGAGGACAAGTTGTAAGCACTAGCTGACCTTCCAGAAATGGACATTATTAGAGATTGGATCTTATGAGACCTGACACAAATGTTTGCCCCCAACACTACTCCAGCATCCTGAGTTAACTCATTTCTGCCAGTATAATAAAAATGTTCAAAGGCTACCCACTGCTGACAAGATAAGTCTCAAACTAATTAGTTGTAGAATCTAGGCCCTTTGAACTATCATTTACCTTTTCCATATAATCCCCAAACTTCCACTGTCTTTCTTTCCAACCACACACTCAGCTTCTTTCCATGTTTGTCTTTCTCTCTCATACACACACACATGTTCCAGGAACTGCCCTCTGTACCAGGAATTCAACAGGAATTCAAGGGGAGAAAAGGTGGATACAACTCACACCCTCAGATCCTGCAAGTCTTTTGTAAACTCGTCTCTAGAACTTTGTTGACAATTCTAACCCTTATTCCCAAAGAATGTCTTTTGCCCTTGTCAAATGTCTATTTATTTGTTTATAAGAGTCTCTTCATTCATTCCATCATTTAGTCTTCTTCCTTTTTTTTAAAACAAAATTCCTGACTTCTTTGTGCCAGAGAATATATAAGACCAGGGGATGAAAGATAATCATAATATGATACCTGCCTTAGAAGAGTTCACAGCCTTATGAAACAAAGTAGGGGAACTGTATGAAAAAAGAAAGAGATCAACAATTCTCCAGCAAATAACACTAGCAGACACTGTACCTACTGCTTATATTTATTTTATTGTTTGGTGTCTAAACCACCATAATTCATTTAAATGAGTAAATGAATATTTATAGTAAATCTATTGTATTTCAGCCTGACTAGACACATACTGAAGAAGGTTCCTGATCTCACAGATCTTACATCTTAATGGTATAGACAGAGCAAGTGTAGGATGATTGAGGGATAAATAAAATAATATGAATTCTCAAAAATAACAAAGAGCTGAAATGGAAGATAATACAGAATGCTATATTGTGTGTCAGAGCTTAATTAACTATATGGGGAAAGCTTCTCCCAGAAGGTGCTAAACTGAGATCTAACACTGGCAAAGAAACAATGAAAAGAGTATCAAAGTAAATGCCTGTAGGGACTCTCAGAATACTAACAAGGCTAGAGCTCTGTGAGGGATGGGATGGGGAGGGAGGTGGGAGGGGGGATCGGGATGGGGAACACATGTAAATCCATGGCTGATTCATGTCAATGTATGGCAAAAACCACTACAATACTGTAAAGTAATTAGCCTCCAACTAATAAAAATAAATGAAAAAAAAAAGAAAGAAAAAATGGTGAGATGAAGTGGAGAAAAACAAGTAGATTTCAAGTCAATTAGCATACCACTCAAGGCCTCTTCATTTCTGGCTCTGACTCAGTATTTCCAGCCTGCTGTGTATGTGCAAGTTGCTTCAGTCATGTCCAGCTCTCTGTGACTCTATGGACTGGAGCTTGCCAGACTCCTCTGTCCACAGGGGTTCTCCAGGCAACAATACTGGAATGGACTGCCATGACCTCCTCCAGACTCAATTTTCCCAGCCTTAACACTAATATTTTATAGACTCTTCCTAGCCACCAGAACTACTTTTATCTGTTATTTAATCATTCCTTAACTTGATATACACTTGACTTTTGAACTACAAGGTTTGAATTGCGTAGATCACTTTATAGGAGAATTTTCTCACTATGTACTACACAGTGACACAATCCATGGTTAGTTGAATCAGTGGATACAGAGGGCCAACTATGAAAGTATACATGGGTTCTCAACGCTGCAAGGGTTGGTGCCTCTAACTACCATGTTAGAGAGTCAACTGTATACCATCAGTCTTCCTCTCCAGGGATTCCACATCTGTAAATTCAGCCTACCATGGAACAATAATACTTTTTTACAAATTCAAAAGTACATGACTTCCCTGGTGGCTCAGATGGTAAAAGCGTCTGCCTACAAAGCGGGAGACCCAGGTTCGATCCCTGGGTCGGGAAGATCTCCTGGAGAAGGAAATGGCAACCCACTCCAGTACTCTTGCCTGGAAAATCCCATGGACAGAGGAGCCTGGTAGGCTACAGTCCATGGGGTCGCAAAGAGTTGGACACGACTGACTGACTTCACTTTCACTTTCAGCAACTATTTTCATAGCCTTGATATAGTATTTACAAATTGGGAAAGGAATAAGTCAAGGCTGTATATTGTCACCCTGCTTATTTAACTTATATTCATGTGAAATGCCAGGCTGGATGAAGCACAATTTGGAATCAAGACTGCCGGGAGAAATATCAATAAACTCACATATGTAGATAACACCACTCTTATGGCAGAAAGCAAAGAGAAACTAAAGAGCCTGTTGATGAAAGTGAAAGAGGAGAGTGAAGAAGTTGGTTTAAAACTCAACATTGAAAAAACTAAGAACCTGGCATCTGGTCCCATCACTTCATAGTAAATACATGAGGAATCAGTGGAAACAGTGAGTGACTTTCTTTTGGAGGGCTCCAAAATCACTGTAGATGGTGACTGCAACCATGAAACTAAAAGATGTTTGCTCCTTGGAAGAAAAGTTATGACCAACCTAGACAGCATATTAAAACCAGAGACATTACTTTGCCAACAAAGGTTCATCTAGCCAAAGCTATGGTTTTCCAGTAGTCATGGATGGATATGAAAGTTGGGCCATAAAGAAAGCTGAGTGCCAAAGAATTGATGCTTTTGAACTGTGGTGTTGGAGAAGACTCTTGAGAGTCCCTTGGACTGCAAGGAGATCCAAGCAGTCAATCCTAAAGGAAATCAGTCCTGAATATTTATCAGAAGGACTGATGCTGAAACTGAAACTCCAATACTTTGGCCACCTGATGTGAAGAACTGACTCATTGGAAAAGACCCTGATCCTGGGAAAGATTGAAGGTGGGAGGAGAGGGGGACAACAAAGGATGAGATGTTTGGATGGCATCACTGACTCAATGGACATGAGTTTGGGCAAGCTCCAGGAGCTGGTGATGGGCAGGGAAGCCTGGTGTGCTGCAGTCTACAGGGTTGCAAAGAATCAGACATGACTGAGAGACTGAACTGAACTGAACTGATGTATGGATGTGAGATTTGGACCATAAAGAAAGCTGAGTGCTGAAGAACTGATGCTTTTGAACTGTGATGTTGGAGAAGACTCTTGAGAGTGCCTTGGACGTCAAGGAAATCAAAACAGTTAATCGTAAATGAAACCAGTCCTGAATTGTCATTGGAAGGACTTTGAAACACTTGAGTGAAATACTTTGGCCAATTGGAAGGACTTTGAAACACTTGAGCTAAATACTTTGGCCACCTGATGTGAAGAACTGACTCATTAGAAAAGACCCTGGTCCTGGGAAATATTGAAGATAGGAGGAGAAGGGGACGACAGAGGATGAGATGGTTGGATGGCATCACTGACTAGATGGACATGAGTTTGGGCAAGCTCCAGGAGTTGGTGATGGACAGGGAAGCCTGGTGTGCTGCTGTTCATGGGGTCACAAAGCATTGGGCACAACTGAGCGACTGAATTGAAGGGAACTGATATAACATTGACATTACATTATGTATTGAGCTACTTCCCTGGTAGCTCAGATGTTAAAGTATCTGCCCACAATGCGGGAGACCTGGGTCTGATCCCTGGGTCAGGAGATCCCCTGGAGAAGGAAATGGCAACCCACTCCAGTATTCTTGCCTGGAGAACCCAACGGATGGAAGAGCCTGGTGGGCTATAGTCCACAGGGTCACAAAGAGTAAGACATGACTGAGCAACTTCACTTACATTATGTATTATAGGTTATCTAGCAATGATTTAAAGTATATGGGAGAATGTTGCAAAGGTTAGGCAAATATGGTGCTATTTTATGGGGCTCCAGGTGGCTCAGTGGCAAAGGATCTGCCTGCAATGCAGGAGACACGGGTTTGATCCCTGGGTTGGGAAGATCTCCAGGTTGGGAAGATCCCTGGAGGAATAAATGGCACCCCACTCCAGTATTCTTGCCATAAAAAATCCCACTGATTTCCCAATGAGAAAGCAGCCAGATGGGCCACATTCCATGGGATCACAGAGTCAGACACAAGTGAGCAGGCACGAACCCCCACCATGCCATTTTATATTAAGGACTCAAGCATCCAGGGATTTTGGTGCAGAAGAGGGTGTTCTAGAGACAATCCCCCAAGGATAGTGAGGGACAGCCAACTCTATGCTGAATAAGCAGCTGAGAATCATGGGTAAGGACTCCAGTTTCATTATAAGTGCTAAGAGGTGCTTTAAATTAATTGGCGATTTTAATTTTGGTCTGCTGAAGCAAATGATTGGCATTTTTGAAAAAAAAATTTCTATTTAATCTGTATAGAATTGATTAAAGGAAATAAGAGTGAAAGGGAGATGAAATATTATTGACATGGTGTAAGCCAACAATGATGTAAGCCAACCTGGGGCCAGTGATGAATAAGAAAGCAACCAATTTCAGATATATTTTAGAGGTCTAATTTATGGTTTCCTTCCCATTTTCATTTTTCCTTTTTCATCATTAAAAGAACTATGTAAAATTTCCATCAGAAATCAAATGACAGTTTCTGGAAAGCAACACCCTATCCATAAAAAATATGCAGACTTAAAAGACTTTATCCCTAAACCAAAGATGTTATCTAATTATAGTGGGGGTGGTACTAGTTAACTCTTTGTGATGATAATGCTGAGATACTAAATAAGTCATAAACATCCAGTCTTCTCAGGGGCAAAGATTTCAAGACTACTTGATATGCATGACTAGAGAAACTCAACATAGGAGCTGCATGGGAATTGAGACACACATCAGATGTATTTACTGCTAAAACGTTCTCAGGGAATCTGTGTGTTTTGAGCAGAGTCAAGTATGCTGGAGAAGACTCTTGAGAGTCCCTTAGACATCAAGGAGATAAAACCAGTCAATCATAAAGGAAATCAACCCTGAATATTCACTGGGAGGCCTGATGCTGACACTGAAACTCCAGTACTTTGGTCACTTGATGTGAAGAAATGACTCATTGGAAAAGACCCTGATGCTGGAAAAGATTGAAGGCAAAGAAGAAGACAGAGGCAGAGGATGAGACTCAAAGGACATGCATCTGAGCAAACTCCAGGAGACAGTGAAGAACAGGGAAGCCTGGCGTGCTGCAGGGCGGGGGTCGCAAGGGGTCAGACACGACTTGGCAATCAAACAACAACAAGTATTTTGGGTAAAGGATGGAGGCTCAAACTCCTTTCCTTTTCCAGCTCTTCCATTCTCTTTGTGTTAGTCTTACAGACTGAGGCGGAAGGTAGAGGCAGGGTGGAAAACCAAAAGTAGTGTTCTGCAGAAGGCAAGGTGGCTGAGATACAGACACAGAGAGCTGGGACTCCCTCGAGAGATGAGGCCCACGGAAGTCTTCATACGGGGCCCCTCTTCCCCAGCCTCCACGGAGGGATGGCCGTCTGCACTGTATCCTCAACCGGAGACTCAAACTAGGGGTTCTCTTTATCTTGAGCTGAAAAAGAGATTGATGGAGCTGACTTGTATCTTCTCCCTTCTTCATTCTTTCTGCCTTGAATGTAGACTAGAGGATGAATGAATTTCAGCAATCATCCAGCAAACAAATGATAAATGCCAACAGAATCCCTGGCCCTGATGCTATTAAGTCATGGAACCACGGCCTAGAATGGCTGGACTTCCAGTTAAGTGGCAAATTTAAATTACAATTAATTCAGGCTTCTAGAGTCAGATTACTGTTATTTGCAGCCAAGGGTTATATTAGCAGGTCCAAACATCTTCTGCTTTCAGAAATAAAACCACTTAGGAAAGTGAAGAAAAACAGAAACACAATACAGCCACTATTAGTATGTCAGTATACTGCTATTCAGTCTTTCAAATTTACATATGCATGCCTACTTTCTTTATATAGTTGCTATTATACAAAGTCTTCCAGGTTATAAATTTTAATAGCTGCCTTATATCCATGTATAATTATTTTTACCCATATCTTTTTGTATGGCATGTGGCTCTATTATATTTTTTTATGTAATGAACAATTTATGAGCATATTTGTGCATCACATTTTCCATATTTCCTTAGGATAGAGTTCCAGAAAGGAATCAAGGTAAAGGAACAATTCTATGATCTGTGCTTTGCTGTGCTAAGTCACTTCAATCATGTAACCCCATGGACTGCAGCCCACCAGGCTCCTTGGTCCATGGGATTCTCCAGGCAAGACATACTGGAGTGGGTTGCCAATTCCTGCTCCAATTCTATGACCTACAATACATAAAGTTAAACTGTTTTCTAAAAGTGTTATAGATGAACATTGGGGTGCACGTGTCTCTTTCAGATCTGGTTTCCTTGGTGTGTATGCCCAGAAGTGGGATTGCTGGGTCATATGGCAGTTCTATTTCCAGCTTTTTAAGAAATCTCCACACTGTTTTCCATAGTGGCTGTACTAATTTGCATTCCCACCAAGAGTGTAAGAGGGTTCCCTTTTCTCCACACCCTCTCCAGCATTTATTGCTTGTAGACTTTTGGATAGCAGCCATCCTGACTGGTGTGTAATGGTACCTCATTGTGGTTTTGATTTGCATTTCTCTGATAATGAGTGATGTTGAGCATCTTTTCATGTGTTTTTGTGGCCAGGACATGGAAGCAACCTAGATGCCCATCAGCAGACGAATGGATGAGGACGCTGTGGTACATATACACCATGGAATATTACTCAGCCATTAAAAAGAATTCATTTGAATCAGTTCTAATGAGATGGATGAAACTGGAGCCCATTATACAGAGCGAAGTAAGCCAGAAAGATAAAGACCATTACAGTATACTAACACATATATATGGAATTTAGAAAGATGGTAACGATAACCCTATATGCAAAACAGAAAAAGAGACTCAGATGTATAGAACAGACTTGTGGACTCTGGGAGAAGGTGAGGGTGGGATGTTTCAAGAGAACAGCATTGAAACATGTATATTATCTAGGGTGAAACAGATCACCAGCCCAGGTTGGGTGCATGAGACAAGTGCTCGGGCCTGGTGCACTGGGAAGACCCAGAGGGATCGGGTGGAGAGGGAGGTGGGAGGGGGGACCGGGATGGGGAATACATGTAAATCCATGGCTAATTCATTTCAATGTATGACAAAAACTACTGTAATGATGTAAAGTAATTAGCCTTCAACTAATAAAAATAAATGGAAAAAAAAATAAAGTTGATTATAAACAAGTAAAAAAAATAAATAAAAAAAAAAAGTGTTATAGAAATGTATACTGCTATCAACAATGATGGTACCTGATTATTTACATTTTTTCTGAGTATTAACACTTAAAAAATCACTAATTTCATAAAAATAAGATTTTTTTTAAAGTGATGATTTTAATTCATAACATTCTTGGGCATTTTTCTCTCTTTTTGCTGCCTCTTTCGTGTATGAAATAAGCCACGAGATTCCTATACTGTATAATCTGTAAGAGTCAATCTATCTTCCAAATGCTACCTAAAAATTACATGACCTTATACATGCAGAATCTTCTACATTGAAGAAAATGTGTTTGAAGCAGGCATGGTCTCTATTCAATGAAGGAATGAAGCTGATTTCAGAAAGGGCAAATGACATGCCCTAAGTTGTAGAGCTATAAAATGGAAGAACTTACATTTTTATTTCAAGTCAAGGATTCTTTTTAGTTCAACATATTACTTTTTTGCCTCAACAATGGTGCTAAGCAATCCTCACAGTTTCAACCCTCATTTGGATAACCGAGCTGAAAATCAATTAACAAAGGCCTAGAAGAAACCAATCAGTGAAAAGAAACAACTTTAACAGAATGAGTCTGTATTGCTTATTACTTTTTCCTTTGTTCTTTGAGTATATATTATGAGCACATGTAAGTAAAATGTGAAATAAAGCATAGGAGAGCCAAGGAAAACCTCAGAGCGGAGTCTGTCATGAGCAGGGCAAAAGCAAATTTTATAGATAAAAGTTTGTAAACTCTAATGCTATGGGATTTCTCTGGTGGCTCAGATGGTAAAGAATCTGCCTGCAATGTGGGAGACCCGGGTTCGATTCCTGGGTCAGGAAAATCCCTTGGAGAAGGGACTGGCAACCCACTCCAGTACTCTTACCTGGAGAATCCCATGGACAGAGGAGCCTGGCTGGCTACAGACCATGGGGTCACAAAAATAGTTAAGCTTGTCGATGTTCCAGTTAACTATAGCTGTGTGAAAAATCATGCCAGGACATAGAAACGTAAAGATTTCTTGTATCTTAACTATTCTCCATATTGGATGGGCAGCTCTTTTGCTCCATTCACCTTAATTCACTCATGTAGGTATGTTTAGCTAAGAAGAGGCTGAGATGGAAAGACCAAGGTGGCCTTATCCCCATGCCCAGCAGCTGGAGCCGGCTTTAGATAACATGATAGGAGGAGAAAGGGTGCAGGTCAGCTTTCCTCTCTGTGATCTCCACTGTGCTGTCTTTCCTGGTGGTCTCAGGACAACTCTCCAAAGGAGAAAAATAAGGCTTCCTAAGGCCTATCGTTGTAGATTACATAATATCATTTCTCCCACATTTTAGTAAAAGCAAGTCACAGGGTTATTCAGGGGGTGAGAAGATAGATTCTACATCTTTCTGGGAGTTATTTGGCATGGATGTAGCATGATATATGGGATTTGTGGCATATTTTTATTTTCCCTAGAGAGTATCAATGATAAGTGTGGTCCTTTCCCACCCACCAAAGAGGCAACAAGTACATTCTTGCTGGACTATGTGCACAAAAACTATTTTAAATTTAAGAAGCAAAGTCACTCGGTATAGAATAAAGTAAAAAGGAATTCTGAAGCTACAAAACTTAAAACTCAAGTAAAAACATTATGTTTAATATCCAATTACAGCCCAGTAATGAGTTTAGATGTATTATAGAAAAAAAATTTAAAACATAAAAAGCAGGTGATCAGAGTAAGCCATCATGTTAATTATGCTAATCCAAGCTTGGAAGCCATAATTTTAGCATTAACTTGTTATGAATGTGACTCCTTGGTAGAGTATAATCTCCTTTGAAACAGGATCTGTGTTTTCTCAAATCCCAGCTCCCAGTTCTGATAATAGCTGTAGTATAACCTGTAAGACACTTAAGTTCGCTAAGCTTCAGTTTCCTCATCTGCAAATCAAACTTAACAGTAATATTACTTGCTTATATTTATACTGAGAATTGAACAAATCTGTTTACCTCTATTGCTGACACAGAATCAATTATCAGTAACTAATAAAAACAAATGGGATATGTAACTAGCAAGTGCCTGGTTTCCAATTACAAATTCTCCTAAGCCCATTCTGAAACTGTTAAAGCATTGTGGAAAACATACACTTAATTATTTAAATTGTGCATTGTTCTCCAAGATCTCAAAGGATGAGATTTTTCAATCACAAGAAATCTGGGTAGGTAACTTGCTTTTTATTTTGTCCCCACAATAGGTTTATTGAGAGAATTTGGGAAGCAAGGGGCCTGCGAATATATGAAGAATGACTTCTAAGAAAAACTTAGTAGATGAAAGGACTGTAAGTGACAAGTAGATAATAACACCTACTGAAGTGCTCAGGATGGTAGGGTATACCTCAAAGCATATAATGAAATTTATGTAGTGCTAGATGTAGCACTACAATTTACCACATAACGATGTTCCAATTGTAAACCACATTCTGATTCAGTTAAAACAAAATAGTTTTCTTAGAACCATAAAACAATGAACTTCCATTGATTGCTTTTTCCTGAGAGAGAGAGAAACTAAGCTAGTTCTATGTACACATAGATTCATTTTATACAAATATGTGTATATTTCATGCTAATGTTAGCAACTTCACCTACTGTAGAGGGATGTGTGCTTGCATATGTGTGTGTCTGTGTGTGTGAGCACATGTGCACAAATGAGTATGCCTGTGTGGTGTATGTTATTAACGTCTTTTAGGCTTACTTGCAGTTTGTCTTGCCATACCAGCTTTGATTCCCTAGTAGTCTTTTTTCTCTACATTGCTCCTTCACTAATTGGGCAAATGTGATAATTTGTAATGGGTCTCCAACTCATTAGTGTAATTTAGTCAGGTTCTACTGTATTTCACCAGACATACCAACCAGGCTGCCACACACATCTGCTTTTAGAGCGCTATTTCATAAGCATCCACAAAATTTCTGCTTTAAAATTGAGAAATGATTGCCCCTTAATCAGCTATTTGTTATACTGAGCTACATAAATATATGCAGTGTCATCCATAAATAATCTTAGGGTAGAACATAGCAACAATTAACATTTGCATAGAGCTCTAAAGTTTACAAAGCTTTTTCTTACATATCCAAACGAAATCTCAGGTATTCTCCTATGAGGGAAACTATTACATAATTGTTTAAATAACTTAGAAGGCAAATACCGTATTTCCAAACATAGGCATCTGATTCAACCAGGCCTCTTTTATGTGACCTTGGCCATTTATTTAACCTGAGGTTGTCTTTAACACTTGTATAATTTTTTTTTCAGGGTATCACTTTTTTTTTCCACATTTTTGATAATAAAGATAAGGTTCTAGACACACAGCAAATGCTAAACTAATACTAGCTGTAACATGATCCAAGTTTTGCAGACAGCAATATTATCCTTATTGAAAGATGTTTACATCAAATGACATAGAAATAAAATAGTTGTAAAATATATAACTAGGGTTGCAAGTTGGAAAGATTTGGAGTTATTATGAAAGGTAGTGCCTGCTCCTCATTCTTGGCAAGAAGGCAGGAGACTTGAGTATTACTGCTTCACACTACAGGGCAGGAGATAACAGAGACAATGAAGTCCTTCATGACTTACCATAAAACCATGTGAGTGTCTGGACCTGAGACTGGAACAAAAGGTGCAGATGTGAAAGCAGTCGGATATGTCACCAAAGAAGTAGGTAGACCCAAGACAGGTGTCGGAAAACTTGGAGCAGGGGATGACACTAAGGCTATAAAAAGCCAGAGAGATGGAAGCAGGCAATCAGGAAGTTCTAGCAAGCTAGCAGGTGAGATGGTGGTCTGAATAAACATCAGCAACAGGAGCTGGAGCCCAACACTGACTTTTTTGCATCTTTTGTGACCTCCAGTTGGTAAGAGGGCAAAGGGAAAAGATGACAGGACAGGGAAATATTTCCTTATATCCTGGACCCTGAAATCAGTAACTACTCCTGGACGTGGTGTATGTGTGTGCTCAGTAACTCAGCTGTGTCTGACTCTGACTCTTTCGTGACCCCAAGAACTGTAGTGCGCCAGGCTCCTAGGTCCCTGGGATTGTACAGGCAAGAACACTGCAGCAGTACATGTCAAGTTTTTCTGGAACCATACTCAGCCCCAAACAGGAAGAGGAAATTACCCCTTTTTTCTGTTTCTGAATCTCACATCTCTGTTCTCATCAGGGGACACAGTAAAGGCGTCATTTAAACAGCAACCTGGCAGACGACTCTTACTTGCACACCTCCCGCCGCCACCCCAGGGAGGGACAGTAATTACTAAAGAGTCAATTTGATTGAATGGCTCCCTCTTGATAAGTGGAAACCTCTGTGGCTTCTTTAAGTAAATGACATGCTCAGAATTAAAGCTGACCATCTTCAAAGAGTAGGTTCCCCAGCGGCTCAGTGGTGAAGACTCCGTCTGTAATGCAGGAGACTCAGGTTCAATCCCTTGGTCGGGAAGATCCCTGGAGAAGGAAATGACAACCCACCCCAGTATTCTTACCTGGAGAACCCCACGGACAGAGGAGGCTGCTGGGCTACAGTTCATGGGTTGGCAAAGAGTCGGGCATGACTTAGCGACTAAACAATAACAACAACATCTTCAAAGAGTATCCCTCTGTTTCTCCTGGATTCTCACCTTGGATCCAGTTTGAAAGTCAAGAAAAATGACGTTCCATAAAAGTAACTGGCAAATTTCTAAATGTATTGTTGTGAAACTATTATCCTCTGGCTTGTGAGAAAGGGAAACTGCCATCTACTTATAACAGAAAAATTGCCCCTCAAATCTCCAAGAACTCCAAATTAAAGAACTGGGAAGGTCACAGAGCAGCCTTCCTAGCAACTCTTGATGGCTGTGCTAAGTGCCATTCCATCCTGAGCTGGCAACTCATAGACATGCTTCTCTCTAGAACATACCATTAGAGAGGTTCGGGCCATCTGTCTGCCCGACAGACCATCTGTAGAAAGCACTAGCTCCTCTTCCAGAAAATAGAAAAGGGACATATTCAGATCTTGACGAGGATGAGAAAGTGAGGACACTAGAGAGATGAGGCTTTATGCCTTTGTTTCCAAGCCCTCTTTGCAGTGATCATTGGCAGAAAAGGAAAGAAGTCCAGGAAAATGACTGAAGGTAGAAAATATTACAGCAAAACAGAAAACAATATTCACCCACAAGAGCACAGACACCTTTTAAACAGAAAAGAACAGAAAGCACTGTATACGGCTTTAAGCTTGGCAGGATTAAGTTCAGGATGGGAGGAATCCAGGCACTCAGGCTCAGAGCCAGAAGCACCTAGACATGCGTCAAGTACTGCAGGTAATGACTCACTTCCTAGGGCACATCATAAGTCCTCTAGTCTCAATTTCCTCCTCCATATCCTGAAAATAATGATACTCCCTTGTCAGAACCGTGAAGCTCCTGGCAGACCTCTATAACAGCATGCTCATCAGTTCATGATAGCTCTTGTGCTAATTTTGTGATTTTTCTTTCAAGGCCTTTCAGGGGGCTTATCCCATAACTTTTTTCTTACCAACTGTGAGTTCGAAGAGGAAAATAATCACATTGTGTACAACTTTGTTTCCCACACTGTAACTGTAATATAACAGTAAACTTACTAGGTGTTCAGTAAACATATTGAACAAATGGCACTATTGAAATGACCACAGAAGCAAAGGATGTATAATCCACAAAAGTATCCACTGACAACTCTGCTTTATTTATGCAAAAGGAATCTTGTCCTAGATCCAAGACACAGCTCTTGGATTCAGGGGTGGACACATACATACACACACACACACGCGCGCGCGCGCGCGCTGCTGCTGCTGTTTGCTGTTCAGTCACTCAGCCATGTCCAACTCTTGTGACCCCGTAGACTGCAGCCCACCAGGCTCCTCTGTCCATAGGATTTCCCAAGCAAGAATACTGGAGTGGGTTGCCATTTCCTTCTGCAGAGGATCTTCCTGACCCAGGGATCGAACCTGTGTCTCCTGTATTGGCAGGTGGATTCTTTACCACTGAGCCCCTAGGGAAGCCTGTGTATGTATATGTATATGTGTGTACATATATAGAGATAAGTGTGTGTGTATAAATTCCTGGTATTTATGTACATGTGTACATATGTGTTTGTGTATTTTTCCCCTCAGTCAAATGAATCTTGGGAGAAAAACACAAACCAGATAGGGAGAACAGAATTCCACTTAGTCTAAACTTGGAAAAAGTGCACCAGTGCCTATAGTGATGGGAGAGATGAGATGAAAACCAGACTTGAGACTGAAAATCAGACAGATCAAGGAAGCAAAAAGAGATCAAAAGAAGTAGAATCAATTTGATGAACACAGGAAGAACTCAGCCACTTGTTCTTGAGAAACTCCAGGTCATGAGAATGACTGCAGTCCAGAGACATACAAAAAAAAAATTAACCTGCATGCATATACACACTTACGGGGGCACTGGAATCAGAATAGGTTGGTTGATTAAATGTCTAATGTATAATAATAGTCCAGGTTTCCTGGCAGATGAAAGATCTTGAGCAAAAGTCACATATTAAACATGGCTTTCCTTCTGAAGAAGGGCGAGTAGACTTTTATCCTTGCGTGTATTCATATTCAGTATGTTTATTTTCACTATACATAATGAATGTCTCCACAGGGGAAAAAAATAGCAAACCCACCATTCTTTGTGTTACTAATTATTTGCCTGTTTTCAGGTTTTTAGGAAAGAATTTGCCTTTACTAACATGATTGTTCCAAATGCTTGCACTTCACACATTTCTTGCTTTGTTATCCAAACATTTGTCTCAATCTGTAAGGAGAACTTTTCTCTAATGAAACACTTGTTTCATATCAAGCATCTGCAAGATTCCAGGTATACACAAAGATTTTCATTCAAATCACTTTTCAAAAGAAGTACATCCTGATTCATTCTGTGCTTACTTGGTCCCTCCTTTTGTGACTTGTTACCTACAACATGAATATATTGCTAAAAATCTAAAGCACCTACATAAAGGATGTAAATCTCCCATACTGAAATGGTCCACAGTCAAACACTTAAATGCAGATATTTTTGCTCATATATATTTAAAAAAGGAACAGCCAGAAAACCATAAACTGAAAAAAAAATAATCCCTGAAATATCTACATTAAATATAAAAGCTAGAGAAATCTTACAGGGATGAAAGAAAAGGCAGAGCTGAAATTTTCTTTTCTCTTTGTCAGGATAAAGTCAAAGGAAGATGGTCTTCTTTTTATCAAAAAATCTTTCAAAATGTGACCCTTTCTCCTGTTTATAGCCAAGCACTGAACTGTACCCCTAAGCTCACAACATTTTAGGATCTGACTTAAAGAATTCCTCAGCTCATGAAATTCTGACTTGGTTCTCTTTGTTTCTCTAGACTCTGCAACAAATCACTCTTTTTCCATCAATATGTTCCCCACTGACATCAGTGCTGCTGAAAGATAATTTTCCTCCTCTCTTTCATATTTTTATGGCCAGACAGACACGCATATTCGCTTTTCTGTTCATTGATGTGAGGTGGCAATCTGTATAACCTCTGGGACTGTGGCATGCAGGAAGGTTTACGTGCAAACTGAGGTTGCTAAATTACTACTATAAGCAATACTATTAGTACTACTAATTATTATTTATGTTGATGAATATAACTATTGTTATTAGGAGATATCTTTTATTGAGCACTGACTAAATTCCAATCTCTGTTCTAGGTCTTCTATAAATATTATTTTTCCTTACTCTTTTTATAAGAATCCTACAAGGTGAGATAAGAAAATATGGGTACAAAGGTAATCTGCACAAAGTTACATAACTAACGAGTAGAGAAACATGTTGAGAGATACTTCTCAAAAAGTACCTTCTGCAAATACAGCCCAATGCTACTTACTATTTAATGTTGCAGTGGAGACCTTCATTTCTTTACTTTGTTCCCTGTCCTGTAACTTCAGTAGTTTAACATCATTGCCTTTACTCCCCATGCCATCAAATATTCCAATATGACTTTGGCAATGGTCACAGTTTAATGGAGATTTACCTCAAGCTGTGCATGCCTCCAGCGGCCCCCAGAATGTGGCACTGAATATACTTTATCAGGGGCCCACTGGTTCAGGGAATTGGCCCTTCAGAGGTCACTTGGGGACACTAAGACCACATCTTTCCATGGAAAGTGTGAGTTTTGTTATGGAAACAAGATTATTTGATTTGTATTTAGAGAAGGCTTGCTCCACACTGTCTGTATCTAGGGATTTATGTAAAGAAGCACTGGGTTTGCAACCTAAACAGCAACAAAACATGGAAGAGAAGAAAACATATGGGCTAAGAAGTGAACTGGTATTTGGAGCAAAGAAATGGATCACTTTTCACATCATCTGTAATATAAGAACAATAATACCATTTTATTGATTTTTGAGAAATATAAGTAAAAATCTAACCTACTTAGCCTACTGCCTGACACTTAGAATATGTTTGTTGAATATATATGACAGAATTGACTATAAATTTAGTGTATTTTCTAGATGTGCGCTGGCAATATAATCTGTGATATATCACACAAGAAATTTCCTTATTTCCTTGCAGTACTCTAACCACGAATCCTGATGCTTGAGGCTCTGGTAAAGGCCAGTGAACTTGTGTTTGTTATTTCGACCAATTGACATCCCTCTTCTCCTTCTCACTCTAATGAAATCTGGATTGTAAGGAACAGGGCCCCAAAATACAGGAATCCTGGATGTTGTCTTCCTTCTCAGCAAGCCATAAAATGGACTTCATCCATTCATTATAAGGTAGAAAGAACCCATGATCTGAAGGACAAAACATTGCTCCCTTCACGCACAGGGAAAGGCTGACTTTGCAGAACAGAAATACTTGGGTCAAGTGGTACCGGCCGTGCAGAGTTAGCAAAGCCGAATCGGACTCATCACTGACAGCTCATCTCAGCAACATTAATAGGAACAAGGATTTTCACATCTGTTGCAATATGTTCTTGAATTAAATAAAGGTCATACACAATGACACAGTCCCACATAGGTCAGACTCTTAACAGAGGACTCTTGACCCTGTTTAACTATCAAGTCCAAACTCCAGGAGCAGCCTTGAAGACTGCAGTATGCCCTGTCCAAATGCAGGAATTGCAGCCAAGAAGCAGGGCAGGAGAGTCCTTCCACATCCCCTGCAAAAATGACTGCAGTGCTTGTACCTGGTAGGTGTTTAATAAATACACAGTCTTTCACCGCCTGTGAACAAAACGAGATGTTAGGTAAAGGGTAATGTTAACACCACTTACTGACATCTGAATTGTGTTTCTGCAACCACGTATGGATGGGTGCACATGATTCTCACTACTTATATTCAGTATCATTTTAGAAGTTGTAAGCATAAGTGAAGAGACACCTGGAAAGGGCACTCCGGTTGCTCTGAGAAAAAATCTGATGAAACCATGGTATATGAAATTAGGTAACTTACAGAAAACTAGCCTTCTCTCTCCAGTTTTGCTTATATCTCAGATTATATTTGGGACTTTTACCTCTGTGTCAATTAGATAAATACACTGAATTAGGAAGGCCTTTCTCATTTTTAAGCCAGACAAAGAGGAAAGAAACTTTATATACAAACTACCTGTACAGTTCCAATTTTGTGTCAAGGGTTTGACCAAGAATTATGTATGGACAGAGGAGCCTGGTGGACAACAGTCCATGGGGTCACAAGAGTTGGACATGATTTAGTGACCAAGAACAACAATAGCAATTTATAAAATCATTTATTCATTCATCATAAATGCCTTCTGAATGACTGATCACTCCTGTTTTATAGACTGGATGACTGAAAATCTAGGAGATTAGATATCTGACCCCAAATCTCTCCATGTCAAAAGCCAGTTCTCATCACTGCCACATTCTCCTGCCATCATGATTTCAACTCCGCCTTTTAGTCCTGGTCTATCTAACCACCAAATGTAACTCAGTGCGACAATTATCACAATCTTCACTGCTACTACAAATAAATACCCTACTGAAACAACTTTCAAGCTTAACTCAAATTCTAGTCAGTAGCATCACTGTGGACTAGAGTTTTCTGAAGCCTGCAAACTTTGTAAGGACTTGTCTATCGCCACAAAAAAGGCTATTCAAGTTTTTCTTGCCCTTTCTGGATACCCAATGCCAATGGATTCAGGTCATCACACATTTCCTAATTTTTTATCAGTTTAAAATTATATGTCCTATAAATGGGTCATTTGCCTATACATATATGCATGCACATATGGACACACGTGTACACAAAAAACTAAATATACCACAAAAACTACTGAGGAGAGGTATATTCAACACACATGAGGAACACCCAAATTACAGCAATGCAAATATTGATCACCATCATGAAGAAAAGATGAACACTGCTTAATCAATTTACTTTAAAATTATACTGTTTACACTGTTTTGCAGAGTTTTGAACCATACATGAACTTATTGTTACTATAGTACCTTACATTTTTCTATAGCAATGTCTAATTACAGGTCATTTTCTTCTGTAATATTTGATCATATTCTTCTCAACAGCAAGTTAAGAATGCTTTTTTCTTAACTACATAGAAGTCAATTGGGGTTCTTTGAGTGACTTATATACCATTAAGCGGCTTTAATGGTATATACTTAATGGTATATACTGTCAAGGCTTTAGTGACACCTTCGTTTTCTCAATCTGGGGTTTCCCTTCTCCTGATTCTAACTCCAGCCTCCACTCTTGCCCTCAACTTAGCCATGGTTACTGAGTCCCAAACGGCAATGCAGATAACTGAGCAAATCGACATGGACATTTGCAAAGCCCCTGTCCTTTTCACACTTCGGTGAATCCATTTCTTCTTTTGTACCTTACTAGCAGACCCTCAGCAGTTGTTTTTAAGTATGAAAACAACAGAAGAACACATAAACACATCTGTCATCAGAGGGTGCATCTCCTTCATCCCAAGAGCCAGCATCTTCTTCTGTGGGCTGGGGTTCTATCAGCATTAGCCCCCGTGGCAGCATCAGTTCATGGAGCCAACACACAGCTCCAGGCTGTTATAATGACTCAGCAGTCAAAACTTCAAGTTTCGGAGGCTGGGTTCTCAACCACCTCTAGGGCCAGAGCTCCAAGAGCTCCTTTCTGTTCCAACTTACTGGGTGATCTTTCTGACTTCCTTTAAAGGTTCTCAGGAGCTGACTTTCCAGCTGTCAGCTCTGTTTGTTGTGGAAGGAAAGAGCCATTCATGTGTTAAGTGCCCTGGGTTTCAAACAGAAGCACTCTGGAGAATGTTGGGCCTGGCTGGTTCACTTGAGCAAAGACCCACAGAAAGGCTGGCCAACTGACTGCAACCAAATAGAGAAGGAGCTGGAATTGCCTTTTTTCTCCCCCAAATAAGCTCAAGGCAACCCTTTCCCAATTCATTCTTTTCAAAATATGACCCTGCATCTATTTCCTCTAGGGGACTTCAGCCTTTTCTTTGGCAACTGACACGCTGCTTTGACTGAGATGGAAATCTTCTCTCCCTTTCCTTTCTTTTCTGAACTGACTAAGCAAGAAAACCCACCCTGCTAAGCTGTGAAACACTCTCTATCACAACACAAAGCCAGAAAAGACAAAAGAAAGCTGGTGGATCTGGGGCCAATTCTGAATGGAAGTTGTCCACTACCGTTGCTCGGACAGAGTTACAGTTGCCCAGGTAAGATCGGGGAAACTTAAGTTCCGGGAAGCCGCTTTGCTCACTGCTTGAGCTGTGATCAGAAACTCCTGAGTTGGCATGTACCCCACTTCTATTTTTAGCCTAAAATCAGTGATAATCAAAGTGTTGCTATGGCTAGAGGTTTGCCTCATTACAATGATTAAATCTCGCATACACAAGAGCCAAGATGTTATCCTTATTATTATTACTATTATTTTTTTAGAAACATGGTGTTGAGAATAATCTATGCAATTAATTTTTACCAACACCACAACTCTAAATATACCCAAACTGGGTGAGACTGTGAATGGGAGGAGGAACAGTCAAAATGAAATACCCTCCTCAATAAAAAGAAGCACGGACTTGCGAACTTCCAGAATGGCATTTTCAGAGGGCTTCTCTCTATGCAGAACTGTCCTAACACAAAATAGATGACGTCAAACGCTGGCCTCTGTACCCGGCACTGGGTCATGTTAAGAGCTGCAGGCTAACGGAGAGCTGACCAACACGAAGAATGGTGATGGTCCAGGCAGACCTGGACAATCTCCAACCCCCGACATAACCCACTGGCACGAGAAGCATCAGGGCTTTGCTCTCTCCCTAGAATAGTAAACTTGGTGTTTTTTGTTTATATATGAAACTCACCTTCAGGCTTTGAGTCCAAGGCTATTCCTAGGCTATTTTCTCCACAAAGAACATGAGATTTTATTCAGGATTTGTCATATATCCAAGTCATTTAAAAATGATAAAAAAAAAAAAACCATCTCTTAATAAGGAAAATGTAACTGGAATCTATGAGTAAAAGAAGAAAATATCCTGAGCAGAAATAGTTGACAAGAAAGACGCATCATAAACTATACTGACAAAAAAGAGTTTACCCATGGACTTTTTTTTTTTTAAACACAGAGTACAGTGTGGAGTAAATATCAGTTACAGGATGAAAAAGGGGAGGAATCTTTTAACAGCTGCCCTTCTTTAACTGTTTCATTAACATTTTTATGCAAAAAAACATCAAATAAATGACAGCCTATGGCAATAGCTGAGTCCAATCTCATGTTTAAGTATATTGTTAAAATTTTTTAGCTTCAGGATTTTCAAAAAACTTCTTTTAGGAAAAATAAATGATATTGTTTTGAATATGATCTTTCACATCTCCCAACTTGGCTCTCATAAATCTTTGATCATCTCTGTCGATCGTCTCTGAATATAATTTCTTATGTTACAATTTGCATCATATCTCTGTCCACAGATATCCTAAGAAACCCTTATGCCTGCCCACCCTGCCTGGCTGACATTCCTGTCATCTCTTCCATAAATATGTTCACAGTAAGAGTCCAAGCTGGCTAACATTCCATAAAATATTACTACTGCTTTTAGAAGGAACCATCCATAGGCTTTGACTAAAGCTCTATTGCTTTCACTTCGGGTCTCAGCAATTTAGAAATATATTTATGAGAGATTCTCACTTCTTGAGAAAGCTAAGTGATGCCAATGCAAAGATAAAAATACAGATACAGGAACACAGAGGCTATTGCAGTTAAATGGTGTTCTGCTTTAATTAAATAACCTCAGAATGGAAACAGGTAAAATACTATCTACATTTTGCTTTGAAGGAAAGGAAAAGAAAAAATGCTAACCACGGGGAAACACTAAAGGGACTGAGTTAGGCAAGATGTTTGACTAAAGTCACCTGAATTCCTGATGCTGCCTGCTTGCTTTCACAGCCAAGAGTAGACAATTAAGAGCAATTTGCAGCCACACTCCCTTCTCTAGGGACTACGTAGGTAAGGGGATGTTCCAAAATGAGAGACACTAGTCTTAAACAGGGGACACTGCATGAGGAAAGGTTAATGAGATGCAAGAGCAAGAGAATCAGTGCAAAACAGAGGCTCAAAATACTAAACAATTTCCACTTTGTTCTCATCTGCTCCAATTAAGAGCTCGCTCTCGAAACAGCTTTTTGTAGTCCACACATTCCTTACTCCCAGAGCAGATTTAACTATTTAAGAAAAAAAAATGCTATGGGGAAAAAAGTCTACTATTAAGTTATCATAAAAGTCCGGAATGTACCCCCCAAACCCCATCCTCTTAGCAGGCACACTTTTACGTTTAACTCAGAGCCCCTGCCAGTAGCTTTGCTAATTTTTCTTTCCTCTCAAATTTAAAGAGGATGGCAAAGAAGAAGAAGCCTAGAATTATATTTTTTTCCATATTTCCTAAATGCAGAATTCACTGAAAATACTAGATGAATAAAAGGTGTAGACATCGGAAGAAGGATGGGGGGGGGTTGTTATACAAACTGAAATAATCCCCTTGGCATGACAACAGCCCCCAAATGTCACACACTGAGTTCTTCTCTGGGCATTACCATCTTTTAAAAATACACTTCCAAACTGCCTCCGGATTTCCAAAGACAAACAGGAAAACACAAACATTGCAGGAAGGCAAGGACCAGGACCCAAGCGGTCCCATGACTTACCTTCTTTATGGATCTTCAAAGTTCACCATGAAAATTTAAAATCCTCTAGTTTATCTTGCACTACTCTCTTTTCTTTTCCTCTTCTTCGTTTTCAAGTCACACAGCAGAAAAACAATCAGTTTTCAAAGGTTCCATTGATGAGATCTTTCAGCACCAGTCAAAAACGTGTCCAAGAGACTCCGCCAAAAAGTAAGCCCCAAACTCATCAAAGGCAACAAGAAGAAGGGGAGTGGGGAAGGAGAGGGACGCTGAAAGCTGCGGGGCGGGGGAGGGCTTGGGTCCCACGTACCCAGAGAATATATTCAGCTGGTGAAATCTACAGTATGATACACCTGCTTTGGCTGTCTCTCTCTCTCACACACACACGCACACACACTCGCGGACACGCACACGTTCTCCTTTCACGCAGAAGCAGGCACCCACACTCCCAAACGCACACACACTCACACAAACCCCGTGTGATGAAACTGTCAGGAGTAACCTCCAATCGCTGCTGCTCCGTGCCGCAGATGGTACGCCTCACGGTTACCTTCCCCAGATCCGTGGAGGATCAAAAGAGCATCCAAAAATCAGAGGGCAGCGGAGGGGGGCGGCCAGGACCAGGCCGATTCCGGATCCCTCTCCCCCAGGCAGATTCCTCCAGCCGGGAGCCAGTCAATCAGCAGAGGTGCCTGCTCGCAGGGTGCCCCGGATTATGGCAAGGTTATTCATCTTGATGCGCTGCCTCCCCCGCCCCCAAGCCTCGGCAGCCTGCATTGAGATGATTACCGAGCTGGGTCTGTCCCCTCTCTACTGCATTTTGCTCAGCCCCGTGCTGCTGCAAGTGAGACACGGTGGAGGCAAGAATACTAATAAGGTGGTTAGCTACAGTTTCTTCAAGGCAGTCGGCGTGCAGTTCAGAGTGTAGACTTCCCAGGGCTCTGTGTGTGTGCCTGCGTGTCTGCGGCGAGAGCCGGGAATCCGTCTCTGGCCAGAAGGCGAGATGGTTTGTGTCCTGCCTGGGAGGACCGTATCATCGGAATCATCACTGTCCGGCCATGGCATTGTCTATGACAGTATTTTGTTTGTGATTAAACAACAAAAAAAGGAGGGGGTGTTCATGATTTGGAAGCCTAGAGCTGGCGCTCGAATGAGAGAGAGAAAAATAATGTCCAGGGAGACAAATTAGCTTTATAAATAAGCTCCAAGGAGACCAAGGCAAAATTTTAACATGCTGCTGCCCCGGCTGTTAAATGGAAATACAAAGCAATTTCAAAAACCAGCTCCAACCTATAAATCTTGGAGCTGGCAACAAGTATCTGAATTTGACTGATGGGACTCTGGATAAATGGATTCCTGGTAATAGAAAAAGTTTGCTCATGCATTCTGCTTCCTACCCATGCACCCAGTGTATGCAGGGATCTAGGTACAGTTCATTCACTTTGAATATGGATTTAGACTCTCTTCTATTACCGTCTTCCTCTAATACACAGCTTTTATCACCTAAGTATCAAAGTGTAGGGGATGTCTGAGTGGCATTATGTCACTATGGGGATTGCTTGACAATTGACAACAGTATTGCCGTACATGACACTCTTCCATGGAATGAGTTTGGAATTTTCAGGAAAGAAAAATCTTATATCTCTTTTATTACTAAGCCCTGAAAAAAGTATATGCAAATAGGCTAAGTGAATAATTCCTCAGCCTCCAAAAGGTTAACTTTTCCTCTTCTGTAATTGAGTCTCATATTAAATTCTCTCTCTTCTTTTGATAAGGATACTCACTGAGTTCCTTAAGGTGATAAAGGCAGTATCTGAATAAGTAAGCCTTGGACAGTTGGAGAAGGCAGCGAAGTGTGAATTATGGAGCACTGTAATACCAGGTGTTACCGGCAGATGTCACAAAAGCAGATGCAGGTAAAAGAATTCCACCAGTATTTACAAGCATTTAATTTAGTAAACAGATTGTAGTAAAATGTGTAACATTAATCTGGAACATGAAATTTTTATAAAATGCAAAGGTGCAAATAATAAATTGAAACACAGCTTGCCTTTTATTCTTTTCCAAATGTCCCTCTCAAACCACTAGTTTACATAACTCTGTACTAACACCACTAACATTAGATTCGCATCTAAGATTATTTCTAGGATTTATGACTTTTTATTCTATAAAATACAGTATTTAAATACTTTCTAGCTTATAATACAGCAGCTACTACATTAAACCACAAAGCAGACAAATGAGAAGTATACTGGGTAACTAAAATTCAAACAGAAGTATTTCTATAAAGTTTCCATTTTAAAGTGATAATTCCATTTCATCTTGATTATATATAAAAATAAATTCAAAGGAATTATTCATGTTTGGGAGTTGAACATTATTAGTAAATAGTTTCACATAGGTAAAATATATAAAGAAATTTGATTGGACTTCATTAATTCCACTTATGCTGATATGTGAAAGGTTTTTAAAATCTATGATATCATCTTGGCCTTTACTTATCAAATGCAATTAATTAGTACCCACCAAATCCCAGCCCTAACTGTCCCAAATACCAGTAAAACAGAGTGTTGAAAATGTAAGCATTTCAATCCAGACAGACCTGGGTTCAGATATCAGTTCTGCCTTATATCAGGTACTTAGTCACTGTAAACCTGTTTTTTTTTTCTCCTTTCACTTGCAATCAGGACAGTAATACATAGTTAATAGGATTAATGGGAGTGATGTAGGAAATAGAGGGGCTCCAGGTTAGACATTTACAACTGGCCTCATGTTTGCATTTCATGGGGCACAAAGAAATGGGCTTCAGGCTGGATATTTACAACTGCTAGCATTTCTTTTTTTTTATTTAGTAATTTCAAATATATTTATTCATTGTGAGTATGCTTGCAGAACAATTTAGATACAAAATGTTCTTATCCTCAGCAATTTCATGATCAAGGTGTGAAAATGAGAGATGCATACTCACATTAAAATTTTTTTTTTCCATTTATTTTTATTAGTTGGAAGCTAATTACTTTACATCATTGCAGTGGTTTCTGTCATACATTGAAATGAATTAGCCATGGATTTACATGTATTCCCCATCCCGGTCCCCCCTCCCACCTCCCTCTCCACCCAATCCCTCTGGGTCTTCCCAGTGCACCAGGCCCGAGCACTTGTCTCACGCATCCAACCTGGGCTAGTGATCTGTTTCACCCTAGATAATATAGATGTTTCGATGCTGTTCTCTTGAAACATCCCACCCTCGCCTTCTCCCAGAGTCCACAAGTCTGTTCTATACATCTGAGTCTCCTTCTGTTTTGCACATAGGGTTATCGTTACCATCTTTCTAAATTCCATATATATGTGTTAGTATACTGTAACGGTCTTTATCTTTCTGGCTTACTTCGCTCTGTATAATGGGCTCCAGTTTCATCCATCTCATTAGAACTGATTCAAATGAATTCTTTTTAATGGCTGAGTAATATTCCATGGTGTATATGTACCACAGCTTCCTTATCCATTCGTCTGCTGATGGGCATCTAGGTTGCTTCCATGTCCTGGCTATTATAAACAGTGCTGCGATGAACACTGGGGTACACGTGTCTCTTTCAGATCTTGTTTCCTCGGTGTGTATGCCCAGGAGTGGGATTGCTGGATCATATGGAAGTTCTATTTCCAGTTTTTTAAGGAATCTCTGCACATTCTCCATAGTGGCTGTACTAGTTTGCATTCCCACCAACAGTGGAAGAGGGTTCCCTTTTCTCCACACCCTCTCCAGCATTTATTGCTTGTAGACTTTTGGATAGCAGCCATCCTGACTGGCGTGTAATGGTACCTCATTGTGGTTTTGATTTGCATTTCTCTGATAATGAGTGATGTTGAGCATCTTTTCATGTGTTTTTTTGCCATCTGTATGTCTTCCTTGGAGAAATGTCTGTTTAGTTCTTTGGCCCATTTTTGGATTGGGTCATTTATTTTTCTGGAGTTGAGCCTGAGGAGTTGCTTGTATATTTTTGAGATTAACCCTTTGTCTGTTGCTTCGTTTGCTATTATTTTCTCCCAATCTGAGTCTTGAGACAAGAGTGAGGTGGGCTCCAGTTAAGTCATTTATGATCAGCCTCTTGTCTGCCCTCCAAAATGGAAGTAACAACAGAAACAGGGTAAAGAGCCAGTGTTTGTCTCTTGCAGTCATGGCAATAGTCAAGGTAATAGTCAAGGCAAGGACAAAGAGGGGCAAAATCCTGTTTGAGTAAAGGATTAAGGGAGCTCTGCTTCCCTCTCTCTTGGGACAAGGAGACACTACACACGCACACAAAGGCTCCTTGTGGGTCTTAAGTCAAGGGATAATGTCAGGCATAAGGAGTCTTGCTCTTCCCAGAAGCCTTCACTTTGAGATCCATCTTGGCTGAGGGGTGCATGCACACCCAGAGGAGTGTCCCAGGGTAGGTCAGATGTGGAAAAAGAGACCAGATAATTGGCCTGAAGGAACACAGGACCTGGAAGAGCTGCCCTATATAAATGACTTAATAGCCTCTTTACAGAGCTCTGCCTCACTAGGGGAGATGTCCACACCCTTCTTCTCCAGGAGTGCATCTCTGCCTTGCTTCTGTCTCAACTAAACAAACCATTTATCTGTGTGCTCCCCCACTTATTGTTCTGCTATCTCTAATGAAAAACTTTGTACCTACATTTACAGTCCCTGACTCCGTGATAAATGCATTTTCCCTGGGGGCAAAGATCCAGCGAGAAATAACTTTTAGCTTCTAAGTACTTGCTGGTCTGGTGTCAGGATTCCTGGTTCTCACCCAGGCTACCCAGGTTCAATTCCTGGGCAGGGAATTAAGATCTCACTTCACACCATTACTCATGGCTTTCTCACCAAGATCAGCAGGACTGGAATGAATATTTATTATATGCTTCACATATATCCTGACACATTATTAAATGATCTAAAAGCATTACATATGTCTTATAAATAAAATATATGTTTGTTTCTTACTTTGTTAGCTCTGTTTTTCTGGGCTACAAGCTAAAACAGGTGGAATCATTTAATCAACCCTTTTGATGCTGATGTATTTGTTTTTAAATTTATTTTTACAAATGTCTCAATATTGCTTTTGTAAACCTGAAGCTGAGTAATATTGGATGACTTTTAATGTTTACTATACACACATACAGAGAAGGCAATGGCATCCCTCTCCAGTACTCATGCCTGGAAAATCCCATGGACGGAGGAGCCTGGTGGGCTGCAGTCCATGGGGTCACTAAGATTTGGACACAACTGAGTGACTTCACTTTCACTTTTTCCTTTCATGCATTGGAGAAGGCAATGGCAACCCACTCCAGTGTTCTTGCCTGGAGAATCCCAGGGACGGGGGAGCCTGGTGGGCTGGCGTCTATGGGGGTCGCACAGAGTCGGACACGACTGAAGCGACTCAGCAGCAGCAGCAGCATACACGCATACATCCATGCAGTTATCCATGTGTCCAAGACTGACTAAAACATAAAAATCACTATCTTGATTAATTGTCTGTGATGACTTTGAATCAAACAGAATATTTAGAAAGAATATCTGATGACTGTTTACTACTTCCCTATCAAGACCTGCTTTGAAGCCAACAAAACCACCTAGCACTAAAATATAGATGCCTAACAATGCCCAGAAAGTGACCCCAGGAAACGAGGATAGTTCCTAAGTCGACAATTTTGCAGCTACAGATTATCATTTTAAAATAGGTGTCTGGATCCTGAATTTCAACAAATGATGATAATGTTGTCAATAAATACTTTGCCAAGGAAAAGGAATACCAAGAATGTGACTACCATTGGCTCAAAATCTTAGGAGCTTCCTGGTTATAACCTGAAACAGGTCCCAAAAGCAGAAGACAAGGGATGATCAAAGAAAGGCAGATCATTACCCATTCGTAGGTGGCGACTTAATAAGTACGGGAACTTACATACTTAGGAGGTCTGTCTAAGGCAGCTGCAAGATTTTCACAGAGAAGGTAGAATCTGGAAAGTTTATATAGAGTTTATATAACTGGGTTCAATCACGTATCTGGTCCAGATTGTCGCAACAACAGCTTACTCTCTCAAGGCTCTATCCTCAAACTGACTCTGGCTATGGTAACAGTGCTCAGAATGAACAGTCCCAGGACAGGCGCTGGGGTGAGAAGCTTCCGAATCCCCGGGTAAACTGACTATCATGACCTTTCAATAACCTCCTCTGACAACCACAGGGAATCAGTTACATATCCATTACCCCTGGGTGTCTTGAAGAAATGTGTTAAATAAAAATGAGATATACAGATTAACAATCACCACAGTGCCCATGACACTTCCTCCAGCAGCCTAACAATCTACAGTAAGATGAATAATATTTTTAGAGGGTTTCCCTGATAGCTCAGATGGGAAAGAATCCACCTGCCAATGCAGGAGACTTGGATTCAATCCTTGGGTCGAGAAGATCCCCTGAAGGAGGAAACGGCAACCCACTCCAGTAATTCTTGCCTGGGAAGTCCCATGGATGGAGGCGGACTAGGATCCATGGGGTCACAAAGAGTCAGATGCATGCATGAAAGGACCTCACCAGCATTACTAAGAGCAAATTCCTCTTAGAATTCATATGTGAAAATGTCACTGTTCCTGCTTCTTTCAAGCACAGATAACTTACAGCCAGTCTCCATGTTTTTGTTTGATCCCTACATCATATGCTATGACATAAGCATAAGAAAAGGAACTTAGTTTAGGATTTGTTCTCTTCTTGGTAAAATTGGTTTGTTTGCAATCCAGATGTTCTGAATTAGCTTATTTGCCTAATACATTATGTTCTATTATTTGATTACACTCTATTATTTCATCTTTTGACATATTTACTAAGTTGGACATGACCAAAGTGACTTAGCGCACACACACAAGGATTGGACATAATTTTCTTTCTCAAATTATTTAATCTTCTTTTTTATTTCCAGAAATTGCAAGCTTATAGAAACCTAACATAAAAGCTGTGCTATTTGGATCAATTTCTCCCAGAGGTTTGCCAGGACGTTTATAATTACTCTGTCTCCTCAATGCAGCAAATAGGTAATTGACCCATATCACTTAATACTTAATACTTTACTATTTTATTTACATAGTATACAACTTCAAAGGAATTCTTTTTTGTCATTTTGTTCCCTAAGGAGAGCCTAACACAGCTCTCTCCGAACTTCAGGTACTAGATAATACTTTGCTGTCATCTCTGATGCTAGACCTAACGATTCAGGAACTTAACATAAAATTGATCCTTGCTCTTCCTTTCAACTTCAGTCTTAAATAAACTAAAGATAGCCTATGTACAGATCGCTTGCTATTTGTGGTACAATTAAATTATTGCTTATTAGTTCTTCATTAATTTGTAATAATTTTTTATTACCCTTTTTGATATCTGTATGAGCTATAGTGATCCTACCCTCTCTCAAGGATTCCCTTGTGGCTCAGCATGGTAAAGACTTTGCCTGCAATGTGGGAAACGCAGGTTCTATCCCTGGGTCAGGAAGATCCCCTGGAGGAGGGAATACTCCCACTCGAGTATTCTTGACTGGAGAATTCCATGGACAGAGGAGCCTGGCAGGTTACAGTCCATGGGGTCTCACACATTCCGGATACTGAAAATTTGTGTATTCGCCCTTTTTTTAATCAGTCTGGCTGGAGGTCTATCAGTTTTGTTGATCTTCTCAAAGAGCCAGCTTTTTGTTCAACTGATTTTTTACTTTACTGATTTCTGCTCTTTTATATAGATGTGTGTATATGTATATGTATGTATATATTTTGGTTTCAATTGGCTCCTTTCTACTTTATTAAAATACAAGCATAGGCCATAGATTTAAGATCATTCTTTTCTACTGCAAGCATTTACGGCAATAAATTGACCTCTAAAATTGCCTTAGGCTGCATTTCACAGATTCTAATGTGTGTCTTCATTTTCACTCTGTTAAAAATAGCTTTTAATTTTGCTTTTGGTTTCTTCTTTAATGTTGGTTTATTTGTGTGCTATTTAGTTTACTATTATTTGAGGAATTTCCATATATCTTTCTGTTATCAATTTCTATTATTAACTCTACTGTGATCAGAAAACATTCTTTGTTTAATTTGCATTGTTACATTTGTAAACTTGTTTTATGGCCTAATTTGGCAAATGTCTTATGTGCTCTTAAAAATACTGCAGATTTTACTGCTACTGAATGAATTAGGAATAATTAGTGTGATGATGGTGTTCAGTTTATTTATACTTCTACAGATGGTGTCTACTTATTTTATTTTGTGTCTACTTATTCCATTGTTTTAATTCTTCATTTTAAGTATGGGTTTATTTATCAAGTGAATCTGTTTTTACTTTGTGTATTTTGAAACTTCATTACTAGGTACACAGATATTGAAGATTTAATAAGTCCTCTGATGTTTTAATCCTTTATACTTATGAAATGAACCCTTTGTTCCTAGTAATAGAATATAAAAGTCTCTCTCTCTCTCTTTTTTTTTAATAGAATATACTTTAGCTGACATTAAGATAGCCACTACAGCTTTCTTTGGGTTAGTGTTAGTACCATATTTCTTTTTGCCTTCTTTTACATTTGACCTATTTGTGTCTTTATATTTAATGCAGTTTTCTTTTAGAGGCAATATGTAGTTAAAGCTTGCTTTTGTTCACCCAATCTTACAATATCTGACTTTTAATCAGGAATTATTGAACTATTGAAAGTTATTGGGATTATGAATAAAATCAAATTAAAATCTACTATGTCTCACCACCTCTGCTTTTCAGGTTTTTTCTGTTCTGTTTCCATTTACTTTTGTTTTTTTTAAACTTCTTTTGGATTAAATACTTTTAATAATTTCATTTTTGTACCATTTGTTGTTTAACTTTCTATATTTTGTTTTATTGTCTCTTTTGAGAGTGGCACAGTGCTTTAGATTTTATAGTATATACCTTTGATTATCAGAGACTGCCATCAAGTAATATTATTCCACTTCAGGTATACCATAAATTATAATATTTTATATAATTTCCTCTCTCCTGGACTTTATAGTATTATATCATAGTTTTTGCTCTTACATTTGCTATAAACTCAACAATACAGTCAAAGAAGGCAATGGCAACCCACTCCAGTATTCTTGCCTGGAGAATCCCAGGGACGGCGGAGCCTGGTGGGCTGCTGTCTATGGGGTCGCGCAGAGTCGGCCACGACTGAAGTGATTTAGCAGCAGCAGCAACAGCAACAATATAGTGATATTATTTCAAAAGAGTCAAATGATCTTTTGATAGGACTTAAAAATAAGAAAAACATTTATATTTGCCTGCATACGATTACCACTCCCAGTGCTCTTCATTCATATGTGTAGTTACAGCTTTCCATCTGGTATTATTTTCCTCCTGCTGGAAGAACTTCCTTTAACATATTTGGGAGCTGCTGGGGATGAAGTTTTTCAGCTTTTGTACATCTGATAAAGAATTTGGCCCACTGTCGTCTTGCCTTCATGGTTTCAAAAAAAAAAAACTAACTATTGTTATCCCTCTATACATAATGGTTCTTTTTTATTCTGGATACATTCAGGTTTGTTTTTTTTTTTTTCTCCAGATTTCTATGGTTAGGTTTCACTAGGCTTCTTGAATTTTGAGATAATTATTTTCATCAAAATGGAAAAAACGTATCATTTCTTACATTTCTTTATACTTTTTCTGTACTCAACCCCTGCATTTTGGTACCCTCACTTTACATGATTATTAGGCAGCTTGCCGATTTAATGTTGTCTCGCATCTCACTGATATCCTTTTGTCTTTACAGCTTTTTTCTGTTTCATTTAGATTATTTCTATTGCTAAGTCTCCAAGTACCAACTGCCCTCAGTATCCACAAGTTACACACCTGCAGATGCAATCAAGCACTGATCCAGGGTTTCTGCCATTGGCTGAATCTGCGAATGTGAAACCCTTGAACACAGAATGCCAACTGTATTCACTGCTAGATTTCACTTCATACAAGGGACTCGAGCATTGCAGATTTTGTATCTATGGGGACTCCTGGAAACAGTTCCCTGCAGGAACTGAGGGATGACGACATTAATATTTTCTTCTGTAGCATCACATGTGCTATTAAATCTCATGTATTGT
This sequence comes from Odocoileus virginianus, assembly GCF_023699985.2. Lineage (NCBI taxonomy): Eukaryota > Metazoa > Chordata > Mammalia > Artiodactyla > Cervidae > Odocoileus > Odocoileus virginianus. Next base: position 17,616,699 of record NC_069683.1, on the reverse strand, counting down.
ATTCTTTTATCTCAGATACTATAATTTTCACCCATAGAAGTTCATTTTGAGTCCCTTTTTTGTATTTCCTTTAGCATTCCCTAACATGCTTATATTTTTATCAACTTTCTTGAAAATATAAAATATATATTTCAATACTCTGTCTACTATGTCTTTCATCTTCATTATTTCTAGATTGGTTTTAATTGATTGTTTTTCCTCTCGCTGTGTGTTGTAGATTACTGCTTCTGTGTGCCTGGCAATTTTGATTGTATGTCAGGAATTTTTAGCTGTTATCTTGTTGAATGTGTTTTTTAACTATTCTTGACATTTGTTCTGGAACACAGTTATTTGGAAGAAGTTTGAGCTTTTTTGGTTCCTTGCTTTTAAGCATTCTTAGAATCAGAAGAATCTTTAGTCTTAAGGATCATTTTCCTCCATACATTTTTTTCAGGTTGGCAAAAGGGCATAACACTGTAATGATTTAGGATCCCAGCTCCCAAAAGCTTCACCTTGATTTCAAATGATCAAAAAATTATCACAAGTAATGCTCTGTCTTCAAAAGTTTCCACCAAGAAGTGATCCATATTACTTCTCATGCTAAGTCACTCCAGTCATGTCCAAACCTTTGTGTACCCATGGACTATATAGCCCACCAGGCTTCTCTGACCATGGGATTTCCCAGGCAAGAATACTGGAGTGTGTACCCATTCCCTTCTCCAGGGGATCTTCCCAATCCAGGGATTGAACCTGGGTCTCCTGCATTGCAAACAGGTTCTTTACCATTTGAGTCTATAAATAATGCATATTTTATTTATAAAAAACAAGGCACATTTCCTCACCTAAGTTTAAAGGGATGGAAAAGCATGGTTTTTCCAGTAGTCATGTATGGATGTGAGAGTTGGACGGTGAAGAAAGCTGAGCACCGATGAATTGATGCTTTTGAACTGTGGTGTTAGAGAAGACTCTTGAGAGTCCCTTGGACTGCAAGGAGATCCAACCAGTCCATCCTAAAGGAGATCAGTCCTGGGTGTTCATTGGAAGGACTGATGCTGAAGCTGAAACTCCAATACTTTGGTCACCTCATGCAACGAGTTGACTCATTTGAAAAGACCCTGATGCTGGGAAGGATTGGGGGCAGGAGGAGAAGGGGACAACAGAGGATGAGATGGTTAGATGGCATCACTGACTCGATGGACATGGGTTTGGGTGGACTCTGGGAGTTGGTGATGGACAGGGAGGCCTGGCGTGCTGCAGTTCATGGGGTCGCAAAGAGTCGAACACGACTGAGCAACTGAACTGAAATGTTCATAAAAAGCAGAAAACCAGAAACATTTGGCTACTCTGCTAATGAGGACCACACCCTCTACAAAGGAATGTGTATACAATATCTCTATTGAAACTAGAAATTTGCCTTTGCTTTAACAGATTCACTGAGTAGAAGACCACAGTAAGCATTCACTCGTGTATATTCTGAATTTCCTCTACTTCCTTCAAATTCTAATTGCTAAATTGTTCTACTAGTTTCCTTTCTATAAGAAAGAAAGGGGGTATAAAGGTGATGGCTTACTCTAAGAAGACTTCCAGAAGCTTTGAGAACACATTTTTACTTTTAAAAAGTTGTTTTCAAATTCTAAGATTAAGAAAAAACAAACAACAACAACAACAAAACCCTGTTTCTTTGGGAGGCAACAGTTGTAAGAAAGTAGATTAAAGTATTTCAGGATTCTCAGTTCATTTCAGTTGCTCAGTCATGTCCGACTCTTTTCGACCCCATGAACCACAGCACGCCAGGCCTCCCTGTCCATCACCAACTCCCGGAGTTTACCAAAACCCATGTCCATTGCGTTGGTGATGCCATCCAACCATCTCATCCTCTGTCATCCCCTTCTCTTCCCTCCCTCAATCATTTCCAGCATCAGGGTCTTTTCAAATGAATCAGCTCTTCGTATCAGGTGGTCAAAGTATTGGAGCTTCAGCTTCAACATCAGTCCTTCCAATGAACACCCAGGACTGATCTCCTTTAGGATGGACTGGTTGGATCTCCTTGCAGTCCAAGGGACTCTCAAGAGTCTTCTCCAAAACCACAGTTCAAAGGCATCAATTCTTCTGTGCTCAGCTTTCTTTATAGCCCAACTCTCACATCCATACATGACTACTGGAAAAACCATAGCCTTGACTAGACAGACCATCAGGATTCTATTGTAATTTAAATTTCTTCAATGAAAATGACCACCTAAGAACAAAGAGACACATTGGCTCTAGGGAATAAATAAGTATTGAAGTAGAAATATGAAATAATAATAATAATAATGCCTCTAACTACTAGAGTCCAGGGTGTCTTTGCTTTTATTTCTCAAGAGGAAAAATATATGTGTACCTGGATCTAGGAAACTAGGGGTTGAGCTTTTAAATAATACAGAATACTTCTTAAAATTTCTGGTCTTTACATTCCTTTTCCTTTTTAGATTTTTTTTTTTTTTTGGAGTCAAGTTTATTTCTCACTTGATTTTTTAAAATTAATTATTTTAATTGGAGGCTAATTATTTTACAATATTGTAGTGATTTTTGCCATACATTGACATGAATCAGCCATGGGTGTATATTTCTCACTTGATGATGGGTGTCTTTCTTTTCAGTTGATGGTCTTAAGCTAGCTCTTTTAAGGCCTTAGGGAGAAATGCTTGCTTTCTCTTGACACTTTTTTAATGGAGTTTTTTTTTTTTTTTTTTGTAGCTTCTCCTCATTATAAAGAAGGGGGAAAGTAAACCACTTAACTTTATTTAATTTAGGCCTTTGGCCAAAGGAACAGCAGTAGATAATGAGGCTGATGCATATTCATTGGAGGGAGTAATCCTGAAACTAAATTCAACACTTTGGCCACCTGATGTGAAGAGCCAACTCATTGGAAAAGACCCTGGTGCTGAGAAAGATTGAAGGCAGGAGGAGAAGGGGATGGCAGATGGTTAGATAGCATCACTGACTCAGTGAACACAAATCTGAGCAAACTCTGGGAGATACGAAGGTTAGGGAAGCCTGGCAAGCTACAGTCCTTGGGATCACAAAGAGTCAGACTGACTTAGTGACTAAACAACAGCAACAAAAATTCATGGTCTCACCCTTCCAGTCATCCTTACCAAACCTTAGGAGTTTTTCCCACAGGGTTTGGCATCAAAAGCTAAAAATTATAGCCAAGCTTTTGGAGATTCTCCTAAACTTACTTCTGACTCAGCATAGGTTGGTACTGTGGCCAACAAGGTAAGTGGCAAGATTTTTGGTCTTCAGTATTATTAATAATATTTTAACTGTTTCAGTATGTTTCCATAAAAGATCTTCTTACAATTTACTTCTGCTTCTGACTCCTTCCTTAATAATTTAAATAGCATGGTCCCTACTGACTGATAAAAATACAAATGCTAACACTTAACTTTAGGAGAAACTTTAGGAAGGAAATGCTTTTGTCAAATGTAAGAAGGCTGAATTATGTCTCTGCACACACATACACAAACTCTTGCATCCACCTATATAAATACAGACTATTGTGTAAAACTTGTGACCACCAATTTTGGGTGATCACCCAGTATCTTCATTATTTTTGTCATTTTTACTCACTCACCCTTCTTCAAAAGCAGTTCCCAGAAGAACAAGGTATATTGTATTATTCTGTCCATTATTTTCAGCTTAAAAACTAGTGCTAGTGAAAAGACACTGAAGGCTTGAATGGCTCAAGGTCTATACTCAGTTACCTCAAAAGAAGTGCATTTTGGTCGTGATGGGGCCAAAAGTCCTGCCATATTTGGTTTCCTTGTTCATTCTGTGGTGTGGCTGTGGAGAAGAGTTTGGAATTTTTTTTACCTGCCTATCTTTTGTCCACATAATTAGCTAGGCAACTGTTTGCTCTCAGCTTATTCTGAAAGATCCATCTAACTACTAAATCCCCTAAAGCTGATTATTGCCAAAACATTTTCTTCCAATATCTATCTTGGCGCTATGGTTGTCACTTTCTTATTATTCTTAAGAGCCAGAGGGTAGATTTTTCTCATCAACATTTTATTCCATATTGCCCACTCAGAGTATAAGGCATTTTGAGTTGTCTCTAATACAGCAGACCAAGAAATTCTAAGGGCATTATTGTTTCTGGGAACATTTTAGACTGAAGAGGAATAAGAAAAAGTGTCACAGGTTAGAATATGAGATTTTCACATAGTTTGCGTTTTAATTTTTAGAAAATATGAGGGAAGACTCACCACACTCCCCACTCCCACCAGGTACATCCAACTAAGCCTCTATTTGTTATGAATAACATCATTTGTCTAAGTTATGGTGTATTTTTTATGCCAGAACAGTCTGCAACTGACTTGATTATATAACTTTTTAAAAGTACAAGTAGAAGCCATCTGGCTCACTATATTGATATAATCATTGAACTAGAAGTCAAGTCTCCTAGAGTTCCTCCGATCCTAGTGAGGCACTAGACTCACTTTCTCTCCTTCTCATTTTCTTATCAAGAGCCAAATGAACTATATGTATCACAGGCTTATGATAGGAATCAAATATGATGATGCATATACAAGTTTTATAACAACCATTATAAATACTACCAAATACCATTAAAATATTACTATTAATATTATAACAGGATGAAATACAAATTATTTTAGTGAGTCATTCTCACATTGAAGTAAGCTGTAAAGATAAAGATAAAGCTAATGGAAGTCCAATTCAGGAATCTGAAAGAAATAGTCAATAAGTACCATAGTGTATGAGCTTCTCTGGGGGATTTGGGGTAAAAAAAAAAAAATCTCCTTCCCAATGCAGTAGCCACAGGAGGCAGAGGTTCGATCCCTAGGTTGGGAAGATCCGCTGGAGGATAAAATGGCTACCCACTCCAGTATTCTTGCCTGGAAAGTCCCATGGACAGAGGAGCCTGTTGGGTTACAGTCCATGCACTGCAAAGAGGCAGACATGACTGAAGAGGCTGGGCATGCATGCGCCACAGCGTAGAGCTAGGATAAGGACCGGGGTTAGACATAACCAGGGCAGTCCACTGTATTGAGAAAACTAAGAAGAATGTTGAATTAGTTGAGCATTGTTTCAGCTAATGTGGCAATCATTTAAAAACTCAGTATTTTAATAGTTCTATATTTTTTAAGTTAGCTGAATCCTTCTTTTGGATTCTGTTCTGATTCAGTGTATAAAGATTTGTCTATATGGGAATAGCTGAGATTGATAGTTCAATTCAGTTTAATTTCTATATAAGTGTTTGTGTGTTATATGGTTTATAACACAGTTTAAAGTATAAATCTTGATCCCATATTGTAAGTCATTGCAAACTTTACCGGGGGTTGTAACAAATATATATATATATATATACATATATATATATATATAGTATCAGAATATTTTGATCATACTTAGATCACATCAACTGGAATTAACTCTTATTTCCTATTTCAAAAAGAGAGGTAGTTTCACAAAGTTTTATTTTTTCCTGTTTGAGACTAACATGTACATACTGCTATATTTAAAACAGATAACCAAGGGGGACCTGCTATATACACAGGGAAATCTATTCCATATTCTGTAATAATCTAAACAGGAAAAGAATTTGAAGAGGAACAGATACATGTATATGTATAATTGGATCACTTTGCTATAGACCTGCAACTAATATAATTGTTAATCAATTATACTCCAGTATAAATTTTAATTAAATATTTAATTGGATATCTACTATGTCTCAGGTATTATGTAAAGTGATGGAGATGCAAAGTAGAATATGATAGAATATCTGCCTTCAATGGTATTCGAATCAAGGAGGAAATAGTAGTTATTCCAAATAATTATTGACAGGAAGATAGGTGATTCAACTTCCAAGTTAGTCAATGATTTCTGGTTTTCATTAGTGACAATGCTAGATTGTTAACATTTTCCATCCTCAAGAGTGATTAAATGCAGGTCTTGCAGAAAGCAAAAAGGAACTAAAGCGTCTCCTGATGAGAGTGAAAGAGGAGGAATTGTTTGAGAGAATAGCACTGAAACATGTAGATTACCATATGTGAAATAGATGACCAGTCCAGGTTCGATGCACGCAACAGGGCACTCAAAACCAGTGCATGGGGACAACCCAGAGGGATGGGGCGGGGAGGGAGGTGGGAGGGGGGTTTGGGACGGGGGGGACACATGTACCTCTGTGGCTGATTCATGTCGATGTATGGCAAAAACCACCACAATATTGTCAAGTCCGGGCAAGAATACTGGAGTGGGTTGCCATTTCCTTCTCCAGGGGATCTTCCCAAACCAGGGAATGAACCTGGGTCTCCTGCATTGCAGGCAGACGCTTCAACCCCTGAGCCACCAGGGAAGCCCTGTAAAGTAATTAGCCTCCAATTAAAATAAATAAATTTTTAAAAATTAAAAAAAAAGACCTCAACATTCAAAAACCTTAGATCATGGCATCCAGTCCCATCACTTCATGGCAAATAGATGGTGAAAAAATGGAAAGAGTGACAGACTTCATTTTCTTGGGCTCCAAAATCACTGTGGATGGTGACTGCAGCCACGGAATTAAAACACACTTGCTCCTTGCAAGAAAAGCTATGACAACTCTAAACAATGCATTAAAAAGCAGACACATCACTTTGCCAACAAATGTCTGTCTAGCCAAAGCTATGATTTTACCAGTAGTCATGTGTGGATATGAGAGATGGACCATAAAGAAGGCTAAGTGCCGAAGAATTGATGCTTTCAAACTTTGGTGCTGGAGAAGACTCTTGAGAGTTGCTTGGACTGCATAGAGATCAAACCAGTCAATCCTAAATGAAATAAACTCTGAATATCTATTGGAAGGACTGAAGCTGAAGCTCCAATACTTTGGCCACCAGAATATGAGAAGAGCCAACTCATCAGGAAAGACCCTGATGTTGGGAAAGATAGAAGGCAGGAGGAGAAGGCAGTGACAAAGGATGAGATGGTTGGATGGCATCACTGACTCAATGCACATGAGTTTGAGAAAACTCTGAGAGATGGTGAAGGACAGGGAAACCTGGCATGCAGTCCAGGGGGTCACAAAGAATCAGACATGACTTAGCAACTGAACAACTAAAATGATAAAATTTAAAAAAAAAATCTGTGGGTGAGTTGATAATTGGAAAAAACTGTCTGAAGACTTTTCCCTTTGTGTCTAGGGGAGGCAGGAACAATGCACAACTCCAGGAAAAGGGAAACATTTACTATCTTTTTTCTCTTTACTTTAATGTATTCATTTTTCTGCCTCACTCTTTCTTTTGCTGTTTACGATTTACTCTCTCCTCTTTCATTTGTCCATCCACCAAACGTACTATTCTGTGGGGAAACAAGATGGACTAGGTAGAAAGGCCTTCAACCTTGTGGTAAACTCTTAGAGTGTAATGAAGGAGCAGCTACTAGCTGGGATCATAAACACCAGGGTGAGACTTCACTTCTCCCTCTCAGCAGCTATGTAAATTTGGGCAAGTTACTTAGCCTCTCTGTGCTTCAGTGTCCTTGCCTAGAATGTGAAGTTATCATAGGATCTACTTAAAAGAGCTGTGACAATGCTGAAGTTCACCTGAGCCCCATCCTTCTGCAAAGCAGCGATTGTTAAGAACCCCTGCATCCCCATCCCATTCTTTCCTGTTCTGGGGCAATGGCTAATTTCAAAGGACCACACCACCAACCACATTCTGAGATAAGACTCAACACTATCCTTCCTTCTGATTCCCATAATTTTCCTGGATGATTTTCCTTTCTATTTGTTCTGACCATCTACTGATCATTATAAACGGATTGATGGTTTATAGACATCTTGTCTGTGTTGAGTAAAAGAGGACAGAGAATCTGGTATATTTTTCTTTCCTGTTTCTGTATCTTGAGCTTAAATAAAGTGAGAAAGCATACCCACTGAGAGGAGATCAGGTATTTAAATGGACCTGTGGACTTGCTTATGCTTAACTTAGAGTGAATTTTAGAATTAAAACTACAGCATAAGCTCTTTGTCTGTATGCTTATATGTCTATAATTCAGTTAAGTCTTTCCCTCTATGTAAATATGTAATATTTTCATACCTCTGGATAATACAAATCAGTTAGATTTTAAATCCCTTATATTAAAGAAGCTCTATTGTAATTGGCTTAGAGATAAATATTCATATAATTGATCATTCCCCATGTTTCAGAACTTAGAGAAATTGAATCTCAATTTCAATGTGGAAAAAGAGATATTCTTATAGAAACTAATTTAGAAACATTTTAAGAATTCATGCTTGCCTACTTTGTCAAACAAAACTAGTTTAGTGATTTTGGTTTAATATAAAAAATTGTTTCATCTGAGTTAATAGTGTTATCGGTAAAATGCAAGTACACATTTTTATTCCACTTGAGCATGTTCTTTCTAAACAAAGATTTGCTAATCAAAATGAGCTAGCATTATTTCTACTTACTGTTTAAGATTACAAAAATTTAAATTTGGGCTTAACCAAATTGAATCATTATTCTGGTGAACTTTATTTCAACAGTAATTATATTTTGTAGTATGTAATTTTGAAGATAATATCCAAGATCTTTAAGTAATTTAAAACCTTGGACTGCTACTAAATAGAGCTACTTAATGGATATTCATTAGATAACTGGATAATTTTGAAATAAGAAAGAATACTGTAACATTAGTTACAGAGCATAAATTTAAGTTTATGTACATTTAGTCTCCTATATTTATGTGGTACAGAGAGGCTGTATATGTTTGCATTTGCTAATGAATATGTTCCCTTTTGCCATTTTGAGAAATTGTACTGTAAGATATGTGTCTTTGTTAAAGTGAAAAAGAAAGAAGCATTGTCTTAAAGTTAAAAGACTTATTCTTCCAGAATGAAAGGAAGGAATGTTTAAGAAAAAACCTAAATGCATACAGAAAGTTGTAGAAGGTGCATGAAAGGGAAATGTTATTTTTATTGGTTTATATAATGAATTTAGCTAAGGATGATTTTCTAAAAAGTCTATGTTTACATTTTCTTAGAGTTTTTGCCTCTCTAACTGGTTATAAAAAGTTTCCTTTACCTTCTGAGCAGCCTGCCTTGGCCTTGGTGGCAAAACTTCTGTATAAGTAAAAGTCCCTATGCTTTATGTTGACTTTATCATTTCCTTGATTTTTGAAGATAATTAAGACGTCTCCATTTTAAGAGTACTAAGACTGCTTACAATCATGTTACCTCTTATGTTTAACTTTAAAATCTTCTATTGCCACTTTAATAAATAGGAAGTCAAGAATCATTTCTCAGTAACCCAAATTCCCACCTTTATCAAATCTTCTGACAATTTTTGATATTTCCCCTTTCCATATATCAAATTTCAAAGTGGCATCCTTTGCACTTAAAACTTGGTTAAAATTTGTTTTGACATGTACACGCTGCTATATATACTAATTGATTTGTTTTCAGCTACACTGGGTCTCTGTGGCCACACACGGGCTTTCTCTAGTTGTGGACAGTGGGGGCTAATTTATTGTTGCGGTGCACGGGCTGCTCATTGCAGTGGCTTCTCTTGTTGCGGAGCGCAGGCGCTAGGGTGAGTGGGCTTCAGTAGCCACAGCCCAGGAGCTCATTAGCTGTGGCTCTCGGGCCCTAGAGCCTGTAGTCTTTAGCGGCTGCAACACTCAGGCTCGGCACGTGTGGCATACCAGCTTAGTTGCTCTGAAGCATGTGGAATCTCCCCAGATGTTTGTGCACCTGGCTCCTCCCTCCACCCCATCAAATCCATATGTTGAAATACGAACCCCTGATGTCATAGTATTTGAAGGTGAGGCCTCTGGGAGGTCATTAGATCATGAAGATGAAGCTGGCATGAGTAGAATTAGTTCCCTGATGAAAAATGCCCCTGAGAGCTCTTTGACCACTTCTACTGTCTGAGCACAGAGAAGATAGCCAGCCAGTAACCAAGAAGTGGGCTCTCACCAGACCCTGAATCTACCAGGGCCTTGATCTTAGACTTCCCAGCCTAAAGAACTATGACAAATAAAGATTTTTAGTTTATAAGCATAAAGGGAAAAACACTCGTGTACTTCTCCTATGCTACTTACACAGAACTTTGCACTTCTGACTCTTCTGTCACCCACACAGGAGATTTCCATACATCAATTCTACAACAACAGCTAGATGTCCTACAGGTTAACGCAGCTCTACACTATCAAGCTGAAGATAGCATCAGATTCCACAAGTTAAGGGTTCAGTTCTACAAGACTGCCTCCCACCCCCACATACAAACACACACAGGCCTCAGGCAACAATTCTAAGTCCAGGCTGTTATCTGTGCTTCCGAACAGCCGGCTATAAACTGGAAGGTTTCCTTGAGTTTAATTAATTGATTGATCTGCTTCAGTGGCTCACAAAACTCAGGAAAACATCTTACTAGATTATCAATTTATGATAAAATGTTTTAAGTCAGACACAGCAAGGTGGAAAAGATGTGCAGGTCAAGGTGTGTGGGAAGGAGCTCCGGGCTTTGTCTGAGGGCTGGCTGTCCTTCTAGCACCTCCATGCTTCACCAACTTGGGAGCTGTCCAAATCCCAGGCTATTGGGCTTTTAGGAGGTTTCATCAGGTAGGCACAATTGACTATTACTCTATTTCCCGTCCTTCTCCCCTCTTTGTAGAATGGTGGTGGGGCTGAAAGTTCCAAGTTTCTAGTCATGGTTTGGGCTCTCTGGTGACCAGCCCATTAAGAGTTGCCTCATTAGAACAAGAGACACTCCTATTACCCAGGAATCCCAAAACATTTAGAAGCGCTGTATAGAAACTAGGGTCAAAGACCAAATATTAGGGTAACTGATGCTCCTAGTATTCTCATCGTGGGGAGGGGCTGGGCAGGAGGCCCAAGAGGGAGGGAATATATGTATACACTCAGCTGATTCACTTTGTTGTTCAGCAGAAACTAACACAACATTGTAAAGCAATTATACTCCAATAAAAAGAAAATTACAAGGGTTTTAGGAGCTCTATGCCAGAAATGCCTAGTAGACAAAAATATATGTTATATATAAATATATATTTTCTATTATTTCACAATAAGTCACTCAGTCTATCATATTTTTACAGCAGTCCAATTGGATAAGACACTTTCATTTGTTTATTAAATATTTCCTATGTAGACACCACTTTGCAAAGATTTGGGGGAGTGGGGTGGGAGAAGATGAAACCTACCCTTGATGATTTCAGGGAATAGTGTGAGAAACAGAAAGAAGGTGAGTATTTATAATTTAGTGATAAGAACTGTAATAGACTGTAACAAAGAGTGCATTTTACTACCATAACAATGCCCTCCTGAAGGAGAGCCTGACTTCAGGAAATTGTCTTGAGAAGATGCCTTGGGTAGAAGGGAAGATGGTGAGGACTTGGGTATCAGCAAGAACCAAGAAAACAAAATTAATGTGGAAGGTGCTTTTTTTTTGTTTAATGAGATCAGAAAAGAAAGTGATTATATTCCTGAGAGAGGTGTGGGAGGAGAGAAAAGAGGATGGGCTTTGAGAGAACAGAAGAGATAGCAGCCAGGAGATTTGTGGGTGGCTGTAGGTCACCTCTGATATGGGCCGTCGAAGCATCTAACTATGTGGATGAATAACATCTGATTTGAAATATGAGTGCTTCTTCCTTCCCCCAAATCTTCTGTAAAGCACACTGACTTAGAGATGCTTCACATGGGTACATATGACCGAGAAACAAAGAATAGGTCACCCGAAGAGGGGTTCGACTTTATATCTCAGGACAGAACTTTGTATCTCAGGCTGGTGATAGCAGGAGCTTGGTGAACACAAGGATATAACCTTGTCCTGGAAAATGACAAGGTTTAGGACTGTCATGGGACTTGAAAGTAGGATGGAAAGGAGTTTCTTATATCAATTTCAAGGACAGAAAAGTCACCAATTGATTTCTAGGTTATAAGAGATGTTCAGTTATTGTGACAGCAAGTCTGGAAGGCCAAACAAGACTTGATTTAGGCCTACAACACAACAGCAAGAAACAGAACACAGAAGAATGTAACTGAGGCACAGCAAGAATGTGCTAATAAAAGCAGTTCACCAAGTTTCCAGGAGTGCAGGTAGGGGAGAGGATAAAGCACTCTAAAGAAAGTAAAACTGATCTAAATAGGTTGGAAATCCAAGGAACACGGGGTGTATGTATATGCGCAGCTGATTCACTGCTGTATAGCAGAAACTTAACATAATATTGCAAAACAACTATATATCAACTTAAAAAATGTAAATATTTTAAATTAGCAAATAAATAAAAACAACAATAAGAGTGCATGCACTTTAGGCATGACAGAAGAAGACAGGAACTAACATTATGTTCCAAACTCATGCCATGCATGATAATAGGCACCAGGTTGCTATTTTATTTGTTGAATTGTCTTCATTTACATATGGTCAGCAAGTCCATCCTAAAGGAGATCAGTCCTGGGTGTTCACTGGAAGGACTGATGTTGAAGCTGAAACTCCAATACTTTGGCCACCTGATGCAAAGAGCTGACTCATTTGAAAACACCCTGATGCTGGGAAAGATTGAGGGCAGGAGGAGAAAGGGACGACAGAGGATAAGATGGTTGGATGGCATTACTGACTCAATGGACATGGGTTTGGGTGGACTCTGGGAGTTGGTGATGGACAGGGAGGCCTGGTGTGCTGCACTTCATGGGGTCTCAAAGAGTCAGACATGACTAAGCGGCTGAACTAAACTGACATATTGTCAGCTTCAATATTTTTCTGTACAGTTCTCCAAAGTTTGACACAGGGTAACCACCATCACAATCAAGATATACACCCACTTGATGACCCCAGTCTTACCCTGTGCCCCACTGTGGTCTATCCCTCCCACCACCTACAACCCACACAAACCCTGACTTGATTTCTACTGTTATTTCTCAAGCTTCATCTCTCCAGAATGTCATAATAATGGGGTGATGCAGTATGCTGTCTTTTGAATCTGGTGTCTTTCATTTAGCATAATGCATATGGGTCTCATCTGCCTGGTTGTATATATCAATAACTCATTCCTTTTTACTGCTGAATAATAGTCCATTGTATAGATACAACATAGTTTGTTTATCCACCAATTACTGGAAGACAGTTGGGTTGTTTCTGCTTTGGGACAATTATGAAGAATGTTCATTTGCAAATAATGTTCATTTGTGTAGAGATTTTTGTATGAACATAAATTTTCATTTTTCTTGGGTAAATATGTAGGAGTGAGATAGATGGGTAAATATTCATCCATCTATATGAAATGCTGTCAGATTCCTTTCCACATGGCTATATCATTTGTATCATCATCGATCTAGCCAATATACAGGAGTTTGAGTATATCTGTATCCTCACCGGAACTTGGTACTATCAGTTTTAAAACCGTGATGATGATGATGTCACAGCTAAGAATTTCCAGCAATCATAAGAAGGTAGAAGAGTCAATGAAAGATTCTTCCCTAGCACCTTCAATGGGAGCAAGGTCTTGCTGGTACTTGGATTTTGTACTTATAGCCTCCAGGACTAGGACAGTAAATTTCTGGTGTTTTAAGCCACTCTACTGTGGCTGTTTAATTGCTAAATCATGTCCGACTCTTTGCAAACCCTTGGACTGTACCTTGCCAGGCTCCTTTGTCCATGGGGATTTCCCAGGCAAGAATACTGGAGTGGGTTGCCATTTTCATCTTCAGAGGAGCTTCCCGACCTAGGGAGCTTATGCATCTTATGCTTGGCAGGTGGATTCTTTACCACTGAACGACCTGGGAAGCCGTCTTAAGCCACCCAGAATTTGTGTTGATTTACTCCAGCAACCCTAGGAAATGAAAACATCTCCTAATGATGCTGAGCATCTTTGAATTTGCCCATTTACCAAAAAATATCTTCTTTGGTGCAGTATTCAAATAGTTTCTCTGCCTATTTTGTAGACTTGGGTGGTTGTTTTCTTATTATTGGATTTTGGGTATTTCTGTATATATTTTAGATACAATTTCATATTTCAGATATGCAATTTCAAAACATGTTCTCCTAGTTTACAGCTTGGCTTTTCACTCTCTTCATTCACAGAGCATAAATTTTAATTTTAATACACTTGTATTATCTTTTGCTCTTTAATAGGCAATGATATTGGTGACCTAAGAACTCTCACTAATTTGCATCCAGAGGTCAGGACTAGCATGGGTTCAAACACACGTTAGGGAATATCATTCTCCATATTCCTTCTCACTGATAACCACCCATATTCTTCAAGTTTTAGGAACTCCTTGTCTTGTGCCTCTGGCAAAAAAAAAAAAAAAAGGAGACTTTTTCCCAAAGTTTTACTGCTTTATCACTATTATCATAACTCCAATTGAGAAAAAAATTGGAAAAAACATGAGGGAATTTCACCCATTTTCAGAGTGTTTCTTCAATTTTTGACCTCCTTCCCCAATCTACCTTCCTCTGTTTAATTTTCAGAGTATGCACATTTTTTTTAAGTTTTTGTTTTGTCCAGAATTTGGGTTATATTCAGCAAGAAAAGATGACTGGCGAGAGTTTACACTATATTGATCAGAACATCTGATTTTTTATTTATTTCACATATTTGTTTTTATTTTTGCTTAGGTAAAAGCTAAACCCACTTTGACAAAAAACATGACGTGTTCATGAAGGTTGCTGTGAGAATGTAAAAGGTAATTTGGTGCTAGATTGTACAGAAGCTGACATGCCAACCTAAAATTTCTGTATTTCTATTTAGTAGGTCATAGAAAGCTATAGAGGAATTTTCATTCAAATGCCTCCACGTGGTTGGCAGTCCTTGAAAATAGTCTTTCTGCCTTTTCCTTTTTTTTTTTTTTTGTCAACCATTCTGAAATAGCAGTGAAATAATTTCAAGTTTGCTTCCATATTCTAGTCCTGGCACCAATCTTATTTCCCCAGAAGGCGTTTCTATTACTGCAAGTGGCATTCAGGCACTGACGACCACACATTCCCTTATTATACATTGCATAACACAAGAGGAAAGACCAATAAAATTACAGGCTCTACTTATAGTGAACCAACAGCATTTGGGGCAGGGCTGGCTTTCTGCTACATGCATATGTATCATGTATCATGGATAAGACCGCTAAAGATGAATTGATGAGGCAAGACATATAGGTGACTATGTATACCAAGCAATGCATTAAGCATCCCCATAAGAAGGCAACACCTTAACATGTCTTTTTTTTTTTTTTTGCTTTTGCTTAATTGACTCCGTAGAATAACCCATATTGTCTCTGGTATATAACTCTCATATCAAACATTTAACTGACATCTCTTCTGGGTGCCTGCCTCTGACTAGGGTCTCTAGAAACACAGCATGAGACCCAGATTTGTATGAATGTTTACTAATGAGTGCTCTTGATCAACACCCATGCTGGGAATGGAAGCAAGATTGGGCAAAGGGAGGAGTTAAAGAGTACAGTGATTACAACAAAGGCCCTTCTAATCCCTTGGGGAATTTTGGAGCCAAGACAGCCTTTTAGTGGCACCCCAAATCTGGTGGAAGAGGAGTAGATCATTACAGTCTCCCACCAACTAGTCAGAGAAAGATGATTGATCTGTGGCAATGTGGTGTCAACTGTGGCAAGGAAGCTTTCTTTGGGGGAGGGAATTCAGGAGGCTCCCAGAGGCGCAGCCACAGCATTTGTCACAGTGGACTAAAGCAGGAACCTTATATAGCAGGTAGAGTGGTTTATGATTTTTGAGGGTTGCAAGCATGCTCAGTTGCTTGGTCGCATCCAGTTGTTTGTGACCCCATGGACTGTAGCCCAATAGGCACTTTTGTCCACGGGACCTTCCAGGCAAGAATACTGGAAGGGGTAGCCGAGTACCCACTAAATAAATCCACTTTGAGTTTGGACTGGGAGTTATACATGTCTGTATTCATATTCTAAGCATATTGTCTCATGCAAAAGTAAGTTCTTCATAAATGTTACTGTCATTATTTTTCATGCAGTATATATTGCATATAAGTATCAATAATTGAGAAACCACTTTTTTTTTGGTCATGCCACATGGCATGTGGGATCTTAGTTCCCCAACCAGGGATCAAACGTGTGTTCCTTGCATTGGAAGCGCAGAGTCTTAACTGCTAGACCACCAGGGAAGTCCTGAGAAACCATTTTAATATCTTCCAGGAAACTGATGTAAAGAGGGGTTGATGCTTTGCCTAATAATTTCCAGAAAAGAAGATTCTATTTCTTGTCCTAATTCCTTTGTGCTACAGCTCTTCATATGAAATCTTGAGAGATTTCAACTCAAATAAATTCAGCCAGACTTCTAGATGTTTTATTTTTTTGTTGTGTTTGCTGGTTTGTTTAATTATTTGTTTGTTTCCCTACAAGATGGCTTTTACCTCTGAAGATCTCAGGTCTGTATATTCCCCGTTCTGTAGAAAGGGGGGGAAAAAAGACTGCATGTTCTATCAGGTCTTTTTAAATTAAAAAGAGTGAGTTTAAAATAGAAAATGTAATTTTAACACATGCAGATATCCCCGTGCTGAGAAGACAATTCTATTGTATTTTTCAAACATTAAAAAGAGAGAGACAGAGACAGTGAGGAAAATAAAATTAGGCCATATTGGCATGAACACAAGCGGGCCGTTGGCAAAGCTGTAACAGCCGTTCCTGCCAGTGTGCGGCAAAGCACAAAGGGTCCGCTTCCGCTGATCATCACGTATCACGGACACCTCTAAACATGGTATTTCAAATCAGAATGAGTAATATGGCCATTTTTCTTTCACAAGGGAGTCAATACAATCTGACACATACCATTAAGTGGAAATTTTGGAGACATTTTCATTTCTGTTGGATGGAAGCTGGCATATTTATTTTTTGTTTCATCATTTGTATAATTATTTGGCCTATTTAAGTGTATGTGTGTGTGTGTGTGTGTGTGTGAGAGAGAGAGAGAGAGAGAGAGAGAGAGAGAACAACTCCAGAGAAGGAGTAGAAAAATTCATAGCTTCGTGCACCCCATCTTATATGACAACACAGCCTGGGGTGAGTCTTTCATCTACTTCCTGACTCATTTCCAACAGACCTCTGTTACAGCAATTGTCACAGTAACAATATTTTCTGTATACCGAAGATATTTCCCAATTCACCTATTTCAAGAAAGTCTGATTTCTAGGCTAACGGAAAATGAGTATAGTCACATGGCTGGTTGTAATAGACTCGTGGAACAGTCTAATTTACCAATAAGCAGAATGGAGAAAAGACTATTTTACCAAGACTCAGGGTCGCCACTGCTGCTAAACAACCTTTCTACCTTGGTTCATCTCTCCAGTCACCTACGGAACAAAGAATGCTCTGTTTCTGTCTGCTCTGTAGAGATGCTTTTCCTTCTGAAACATCCCTCACTCATCTTAGTGCTTCATTTAACCTGAACTTTGACCCAGGTCTGATGGTAGTGGAGGGGGTGTGTATGACCATGTCTAGACAAAAAAGTACGTGTTGATTTTACTTCCCTGGTCTATATTGTCCAATGACATTCAATCCAAGCCTTTCACTAGCATTGTTGGGAAAGCGAAGCTCCCTTTTCATCAGGATAGCTGAGCTTGTAAGATAGTTACGAGATGCTGATGGCCATCTTAACATCAGACCACAAACAAGCAAAGATCCTGCCTGAGACTGGAATCAAGAGAGGAAAGCAGAGACGAAGACAGACCCAGTGCTATGACGCTGAGTACCTGGACTCAGCTGCATGCGAAGAAAATTCCACCCAGGCTTCTCATTGTGTGAGCTACTCAGTTCTATTCTGTGGCTATGGAGGTGCTTTTTTCCTTTCCACTTAGAGTTGAAAAACTCCCAAGGAGCTCACCTCACGGTTGACATATATTAATTATTCACTTAAAAACACGCCCCGTTTGGAGGAGCTCCACTTTCAGGCCACTCCTGGTCTCTCTCTGCTGTCTAACTCTGGAGAGCAAGACCCCCTCAACTTGTTACAGTTTCGGGGAAGAAGGGGGCCCTGTCCTTTCTCTTCTCATTGGGGATCTAGCCTGCCTGAGGAGAGCGGGTGTTCTCCATCTGGGCCATACAGTAAGGTGAACATGTGATGAGGCTGCAGTTTTCTCAAGCTCTCTTTAACTGGAAGACTGTATAGGTCTGTCTATTCGAGAGTTTAGGGAGGGTCACTTTCCTGACAGAATAAACTGCATGTTCTAATATATAAACATCACCAGGGCGAAGGTGACACTTGCTCTCTATCTATCTTAGTTTGTGCTTATCCCTATGTGGAAGCTGAACTCTGGCAGGCAAGAAGAATGCAATGTATTGGGTCTCTCACTCCTCACCAAATTCCGAGAAGATGATACATATAAAGACACTTAGATAAGCAAAGCCATTCCATGACTAGGGAATACCAGAGTTTGTTGTGTCTGGAATATAGGATACAAGTGAAAGAGTGAAGAAATGAAGGCTAGACATGTAGGCAGGGATCAAGTTATAAACGGCCTTCTGGGACATCAACAGTGCTGGGATTCTACTGTACATGCAATGTGCAGCTGCTGAAGAACAAAATTCTGCCATTTGAAGCCACATCTAACTCCTTTCTTACCCAGGAAGCACTCGGTAACTGAGAAACAGTGGGTCTAATCACATAATAATCTCTGTGCCTCATTGTCCTTATCTGGTAAATGAGGTCCTGATAGGGCTACCTCACAAGTGAACCCGCCTGCCAATGCAAGATGAGGAAGAGATGAGGGTTTGATCCCTGGGTCTAAAAGATCCCCTGGCGGAGGGCATGGCAACCCACTCTAGTATTCTTGCCTGGAAAATCCCATGGACAGAGGAGCCTGGCTGGCTATAGTCCATAAGGTCACAAAGAATCGGACGTGACTGAAATGACTTAGCACGCACACAAGTGAAGAGGTGATTGTGAATATTAAGTTAATGTATGTAAAACATTCAGAGCACCACCTGGTCTCAATAAGTAGTCTGACTATTCATTGGAAGGATTGATGCTGAAGCTGAAACTCCAGTACTTTGGCCACCTGATGTGAAGAACTGACTCATTTGAAAAGACCCTGATGCTGGGAAAGATTAAAGGCAGGAGGAGAAGGGGATGACAGAGGATGAGATGGTTGGATGGCATCACTGACTCTATGCACATGAGTTTGAACAAGCTCTGGGAGTTGGTGATGGACAGGAAAGACTGGCGTGCTGCAGTCCACGGGGTCACAACGTCAGACACGACTGAGCGAATGAACTGAACTGACTGAATTGAAGTATTAACTACTGCTGTTATTATTATTTAAAATTATTGTGATGGTAATGCACAGATGCTTTCCAGGGATTAATGAATAATTTCCATTTCCAAAGTTCTCAACCATACTGTTTATATTTTATATTTTATTTGTTACAAATGATAGAAGGGTACATTTTATAAAAAAATTGAGGTGCTTTGACATAGACTCATCATTTTTTAAAGAACATAATTACATTTGAGAATGATATTATTTTTTAAATGCATAGTATTTAGAGAAATTTTTAGTCCTAATACAGGAAGGTAGAATTATATAATAAACCAGAACATACATAATTAATATAGGGCCTTTTATACTGTACCCTAAGCATTATAGATTCTAACTATAAAAACCTGTAATTTTCCCATTTTACATTTCATTAATTCAGAGAATGACAGATTGAGGGGGTAGAACACATAATGGATCTGACATGAATCTAATTGATGTGTTATTATTTGGAAGAATCAGAAAAATATTATACAAATTATTTTAAATGATTTCTGTTGGCAATGCATTCTTAGCTAGCAAGCCCCATCTCTACAACCAACTAGCTCTGTGACCTTGAGAAAGTTACATGTCTTCTTTGGGTTTATTAGTAAGTTTGAGACCTTATTGGATCATCAACTCATCAAATCTCCTTCAGGAGTCCATTAAGGAAAAATAAAAAAAAAAAGAAACTGTAATAACAGGTGCTCATTACCAGTCCACCAACAATCCCAGATATATTTTGTCTGCAGACCAGGGACAAAATCACACCAGGTGGCATCTGATCCAGTTGAAACATACACAGTAGCTCAGTCAGTGCTTAATGTTGAAATATTTTAGTAATTCCAAAAGCCTCCAACACCTCCTACGTCTTTTGAAAGCTGATCTCTCCTTAATTTTATCTTTACTGAGAGTATGTATGAATAATGAATCTCAGAGATTATTCCTTAACCTTGAACTGAGCATTCTGCCGTTGGCAGTCTACATGGACACATATGGATACAATACCTTGTAAATACTTAACAACTACTTGGCATCCCTGGTGAAACGGTAGAAACACAGTGCCTGGGACTTAACAGGAATCCTTAAATACATGTTTAAAGGGTGAATACCTCTAGACGCGGCATGATATGGAGACAAGGAAGATCACAGGATTTTAAGCTATTCCAGCCTCAGATCAAATAACCAGCTCTAACTAATCTAAGTAGACTGTTTTGGGAAAATTATTTCCACTCCCTGGGGCTGTGGGCTCAAGATGGGGATGATAATATCCGCTTTTGGATACGTTGTGAAAATAAGAGATAACATGTTCTTGTGAATGTAGGTATGCATGTACAAACTTTATTTATGCCATATAATAGCCAAGATCCTAAATTCTAACTTTAAAAAAAAATTCTAGTTAGCTTAAGCAAAGGGAGGATAGCCTTAGGATTCAGGGGTTTGAAACTGGACTTTAAATAAAAACAGACACGGGGGATAAATGTCAAAGCTTTACTTTCAATCTGTTTGCCTTTTTCTGAACTTGCCTCACATTCCTTTCCCTTTTTCTAGAGACTCACAATTCTGGAGTTGGGATGTTACTCTTCTAGTTACCAACAGAGACTTATTAACAGTCTTAACTTCATTTACAAAGTCATGGGAGCAAAAATCAAAATGCTCCCATTTGAGTAAGATGGCCACTGTGGCTCAATTTTCAGTGACCAGAAGACAGACTCCTGGGCCCCTATTTTATAAAGTGACTGCTGAGGAGACTATAGATCTGGCTGGGGATGGCTTTTCCAGAGAGAGTCATTGCTTCTAGTCAATCTCTAAGTTTTTCTCCAAAAAGGTATTCAAGACATAAATAAGATGTGGAAAACACCTCATGCAAAGCCAGGAAAATACCAAGTATTAGATCAGAGGTCATAATAATTATGAAGATGAAATATAAAGATAGCTTAGCACAGGAAAGGAAGGTACAATCTGTTTGTAGGACTTAACCTTAAAAATGCATTCCAATATACACTGCCTGCTGCAAAGTCACTTCAGTCGTGTCCGACTCTGTGTGACCCCATAGACGGCAGCCCACCAGGCTCCCATCCCTGGGATTCTCCAGGCAGGAACACTGGAGTGGGTTGCCATTTCCTTCTTCAGTGCATGAAAGTGAAAAGTGAAAGTGAAGTCGCTCAATCGTGTCCGACCCTTCGCGACCCCAGGGACTGAAGCTCACCAGGCTCCTCCGTCCATGGGCTTTTCCAGGTAAGAGTACTGGAGTGGGGTGCCATTGCCTTATACATTAGGTGTAGACAAATACTGTTTGATCACACTCATATGAGTTACCTAGAATAATCAAATTCATAGACTCAGAAAGCACACTGGTAGATGGCAGGGGCCAGGGGGTCGGGGGTGTGAGGGGGAGGGGAATGGGGAGTTTGTAATTAACGGGGACAGAGTTTCAGTCCAGGAAGGTGAAAAATTCTGGAGATGGGTGACGGTAAGAGCTGCACAACGTGAATGTACTTAGTGTCACTGAGCTGTACAGTTAAATACGGTTAAAATAGTGTGTTTATATTATGTGACTTTTATCCCAATAAAAATAATTTTTTAAAAATTGAAGGAAAAAAATATAACCTACATCTACACCTTCACTGAATCAGCTTTCACTGAGCTCCACGTTACAGTTACAAGTTAGCCTTGTACTGTGAAAAACAAATGACTCTGGCCCCAACTATTGGGAGGCTAATTAACACACAGAAGAGGATGACCTTCTTGTTTCTCTCCCCTTAACTCCCCCAAACTTAGCCCTTTACAAAAAGATTTCTCTCTCCAAGATAAGGTAATTCTGATACATTTTGCAATTCAAAAGAGATGTTCTTTCTATGTAATTCACACAGTAAATTAAACTCAAGTAACCATCCTGATTTGAAGCAATTCCATGCCCATGGTTCTTTTCATAAACTTATTTCAAAATGCTTTTCAAAGTGGCATTCGTGTTTTGAGTTTATACCCCACAACTGGGAAAACTGAATCAAAGAGGGACTCAAAAGTTGCCCTGAGAAGACAAAGAGACGGGGTTAGCTGATAATGCACTCCCTTCTTGACCTAAAAAGGACTCGCATGCGACATCCAAAATAACTGGGAAGTTTCATGTAGTGACTGAACTGAACTGAACTAGCCATAAAGTACAAATCAACCATACTTTATAATTTTAATAAGTTGTCATAGATAAAATACAAATACCCAAGATGAAAGGGAAAAAATCCCTCATCTTAAAGTCTGATAAATATGGATTTCTGTACTGGCTTCATTATCTTCCAAGCGTATGACCTTGTATAAGCCTCTTCAACATCCCTTGTCCTCAGTTTTCTCAGATGATGAAAGAAGAACTTTAAACATTCTACTATTCCTTTCAATTCTAAATCAAACCTTGTATCACAATGGCTATAGAATGATATTGTGGGTATCAACTTCTAGGTTTTTTTGGATAAATTATATATATATATATATATATATATGTATTGTGGAGAATTCAGAAAGCACAGGTATATGAACATAATATGTATAATAAAAAACACATCAAATTCTATTTGCCAGTATCTCCCACATTCAATATTATTATTTCGAGTTTTATTTTCTTTAGTCTTTACTTCTCTGCATGCATATATAATTAATTTGCTTTGCAAAAAGCAATTTCATAGTGCATATAAAGCTTTGCACACACAGTTTATTTATAACGTGAGCATGTTGGGAATGTATGTCATATTTATTGCCATCCAGCATCTTCTCCACATCATGACTATAGTTGAGGCAATCCCCACATCATGAGTCCTACCACTCCAAGCCAAGGTAGAAGTCAACTCAATTTTCCAGCCTAGGTCACGGCCTAGGTATTCCCGGCTGCATCAACAACCTGTACCTACAGTGTTAGGCTTCTCAGATGGTAAAGAATCAGCCTGCAATGTGAGAGACCAGGGTTTGATCCCTGGGGCAGGAAGATCCCCCGGAGAAGAGCATGGCTACTTACTCCAGTATTCTTGCCTGGAGAATTCCATGGACACAGGAGCCTGGCAGGCCACAGTCCATGGGGTGACAGAGAGTCAGACATGACTCAGTGACCAACACTTTCGCAGCTTCAGGATCCCATTGAGAATAAGATGGCATAAGGAAAGCGAATCCACAGGGAATTCATTTCGTGGCATAGCCTGACCTGAGGCATGGTGCTTTCAGGAGCTGCGACTGGTGGTGGCTCAGTGGTAGCAAAATTGCAGAAATGCCTCTTGAGAGCTCTGAGGAGATTCGGTTCTTTATGTTTCAGCACAGGCAGAATTCAGTGAGAGGCAAAGTGAGAGATAAGAACTGATTTATTAGAATAAGACCCTTGTGAGGCTTACAAGTGGGTGGGCAAGAGGATGCCAGGTGAAGACCTTAGTTGGCTACAGTTTTATAATCAAAGAAAAAGTAGGGAGGAGGAGGAGCCCACCTTCTTTCTCTTTCTTGAGGAGACATCAAGCTTCCATCATCAGTTCCTCCTCCAAGTCAGCTGGCGGAGTTCTCTAGTCCCAGTCATGGAACAAAAGAAATAAGCAAGAAGGTGGCAATATATGCTAAAAATGGTAAATCATCTCGGGTTTTAGTATAACATCATCTTTTCCTTATATTTTTGTTTTTCTTGCATGCAGAGGAGTGTGCCCTACCCTGGAGAAGGAAATGGCAATCCATTCCAGTGTTCTTGCCTGGGAAGTGCCATGGACAGAGGAGCCTGGTGGCCTACAGTCCATGGGTCTCAAAGAGTCAGACACCTCTGAGCCTCTGAGCTTATTCTTACGAATAGCAATGTGTTTTAATGAGTAAGCAATGTTTCTTGCTACAAAATCTTCTAGTTATTTGGGGTTGGGATAATCTAAGAAACATATACATTCTCAACATTAGTAACTCAGGATTGGCTGAAAAATACGAGTTTGGATAGTAGCTCGTCAACTCTGGGGACCCCTGAATTATACAGCCTAAGAGGAAAATGTACAAACTGCAGCTGACATCACAAATGCTTGGCTGCTCTCATCTTCAGTTATTTGTTCCTCTTTTCTCTTCATGCCAACTGGGCTTCCCCTCCCATGTTCCTTTCATTCTGTTTAGCTAATCTTTTCCAACTGCAGGAAGCCCTGAGATGCGTGAGACTGCCCTCAGCACTGGATCTTTCAGCCAGTTGATCTCAGCTGACTGTGACCCTCCCCATCACAGCAAGCCGTCCTCTGGCTGCCTTGTATTGACCAACAAAAACCTCTGTTTTCATGCTGCATTTTAACAGGATCTCTTTTGCCAAGCCATGACACCTCTGGCTGGGTGTAAGATTGTACAGATAACTTCAAACACTGCCTTTCAAACGCACAGCAAACTGGTACTCAACCCACACCACATCTGAAAATCAAAATGGCATTTCCCTACCTTTAAAAACTATGCTTTTATTTATTTTTTGAAGATGAGGGGGAAATGAGTTCAAGTTCAATACAGTCTCTAATAGAAATGAGGCTTCTAGCCTCAGGCTTTTTCTATAATCAAAGGTTCTCACATCCCGGGGGGGTTATACTTTAAACATCTGATTAATTATCTCAGGAATTATAATGATCTCAGATTTTAGTCTCTGCAGCCATTTTTGGCAGCATTTCATTATTTATTTTGTAGTTCTGACATGTAGAACTGGCACTAGAAGAACAGGATTGAATAAAATAACAGAAGGAAATCATCTCAACAGCAAGCTGTTGAAAAAAAATCTTAAAGGTTCTGATAACTCCTATCGTTTCACAAAACTTTACAAATGTGACTTTCTCATCTAGAACTGAGAGAAATGGTAGACTCTGGGTGTCCACTAGACATAAAATTTAAAAATGCACTCTCTAGTTTATAGTTGCTTGAACTTCTTGGAGAAGCCAGAAGAGGGCAGAAGATGCTGCATGTAGAACTACATTCGCATTTAAAAGGTCCCTTTAAACAAAGGTCCCAAAATCTATTCAAAAAATGTGAGGGCATTCTGGGATAACCAGCTTGAAGAGGGCCCATCTTAGTGAGAAGGAGGCACGTTACACAATAGGGGGGTTGGGTTTTATTTTCACTTCAGCCAGAATTCACTTCTGAATTCTTTCCTTCTGCACATTAGGTTAAACAAAAACAATAAGAATTCAACAAGAAAAATAAGTCAGTCACTATATCTTCTACTGTACACTGGTAATTTGCTTACGTCTACACAGTTGAGAATCCACTATTGATTCCATTTTATAGATGCAGAAACTGAGGCCTGGAGAGATCTAAGGTCATGGGCACAAAGTCAGGTACCTGTCAAACACAATTGTTGTTTAGTCACTAAATCATGTCAGACTGTTTTTGTGGCTCCATAGACTGTAGCCTGTCCTGTTCCTCCATCCATGGAATCCTCTGGGCAAGAATACTGGAGTGGGTTGCCATTTCCTTTTCCAGGGGATCTTCCAGACCCACGGATCAAACCTGAGTCTCTGCAGATTCTTTATCACTGAGTCACCAGGGACTTGATTTTAAATGTAAGGAATTGAACTCGGTGATGGTCTGAATGTTTGTGTTCCCTGTAAAATTCATACATTGAAATCCTAACCCCCTACTATGGTACCAGTAGGTGAGGTCTTTGGTGGTGATTAGTCTGAGAGTAGAACTCTCATGAATCGGATTAGTGATCTTATAAAAGAGAGGGAGTTTCTTTGTCCCTTCTACCATGTGAGAAGGTGCTGGCTTAGAACCAGGGAGAAAGCTCTCACCAACCAAGCTGGCATCCTCAACTCAGATGTCTAGGCACCAGAACTGTGAGAAATACGTTTCCGATTTTGATAAACTACCCAGTCTGTGGAATTTTGTCCTCACAACCCAAACAGACTAACACATCTTTCTGCATAATGATGACCACATGATCATCCCAACACTACCAGGAAAAATGATATACAACAAACTCTGGAAAATTCTTAAAGAGATGGGAATACCAGACCACCTGACTTGCCTCTTGAGAAATCTGTATGCAGGTCAGGAAGCAACAGTAAGGACTGGACATGGAACAACAGACTGATTTCAAATAGGAAAAGGAGTACATCAAGGCTGTATATTGTCACCCTGATTATTTGTTATATGAAGAATACATCATGAGAAATGCTGTACTGGATGAAGCACAAGCTGGAATCAAGATTGCCAGAAGAAATATCAATAACTTCAGATATGCAGATGACACCACCCTTATGGCAGAAAGTGAAGAAGAACTAAAGAGCCTTTTGATGAAAGTGAAAGAGGAGAGTGAAAAGTTGGCTTAAAACTCAACATTCAGAAAACTAAGATCATCTGGTCCCATCACTTCATGGCAAATATATGGAGAAACATTGGAAACAGTGACAGACTTTATTTTTCTGGGCTCTAAAATCACTGCAGATGATGACTGCAGCCATGAAATTAAAAGATGCTTGCTCCTTGGAAGAAAAGCTATGACCAACCTAGACAGCATATTAAAAAGCAGAGACATTACTTTGCCAACAAAGATCTATCTTGTCAAGGCTATGGTTTTTCCAGGAGTCATGTATGGATGTGAGAGTTGGACCATAAAGAAAGCTGAGCGCCAAAGAATTGATGCTTTTGAACTGTGGTGTTGGAGAAGACTCTTGAGAGTCCCTGGGACTGCAAGGAGATCCAACCAGTCCATCCTAAAGGAAATCAGTCCTGAATATTCATTGAAAGGACTGATGCTGAAGCTGAAACTCCAATCCTTTGGCCACCTGATGCGAAGAGTTGACTCATTGGAAAAGACCCTGATGCTGGGAGGGATTGGGGGCAGGAGAAGGGGATGGCAGAGGATGAGATGGTCGGATGGCATCATCAACTCAATGGACATGAGTTTGAGTAAACTCCAGGAGTTGGTGATGGACAGGGAGGCCTGGTATGCTGCAGTTCATGGAGTTGCAAATAGTTGGACATGACTGAGTGACTGAACTGAACTGACCGAACTTTCTGGGCCTCAATCTTGGACCTACAAATGAATTAATTCCCTCTTTTCTAGGTCTGATGTGATTCTTTGGGGAAAAAAACATGTTAAAAAGCAAACAAAAACCCAACTTCAAGTAACCGTGAACACAGAGCCTTTTGTGATCAGGCGGGACATCTGCTGACTCCCTGGAGAGCTTCATCTTCATCTCAGCAATGCAGCATTACCACCTTGGAGTTGGCATCACACCATGTCTCCTGTTCTCCCCCCATCTCCTTGTCTTAGAAATGACTCTCAGTTAGCACTGAGCCAACTTGTCTGGGCTTGATGGAGTAATTCTCAGTTTTTGATGTCATTCATCTCTGGCATATTTGCATTTGATGAAAGACCAATCTCTATACAGCCAAGGGCAAACAAACTTATCTGATGGTAGAATTTTAGTTGGGGATGGCATGGGGGCAAATATTCTAATCAATGTTGATTTTATAAAAAAGAAATTGAGAGGATAGTTGCCTTATAATGTTGTGTTGGTTTCTGCTGTAAAATGAAGCAAGTCAGCCATGTGTTTACATATGTCCCCTCTCAGACTTCCCTCCCTACTCCGCCTTCTCACCTCTCTAGGTCATCACAGATCACCAAGCTGTACTATACCTCAGCTTCCCACTAGCTATCTATCTCTCTTACACATGGGAGTGTGTATTTGTCAACCCCAATCTCCCCATATCCCCCCATGCCCTGTGTCCACATGGCCATTCTCGACGTCTGCGTGCCCATTCCTGCTCTACAAATAGGTTCATCTGTACCATTTTTCTAGATGCCACATATATGCATTAATATATGATGTCTGCTTTTCTCTTTCCGACCACTGTTAAGTCTGGTCCTGATGAAATGACATGTTCAGATCAGAGCCTTATTTTCATGATCCTAGGACGGAGAAGAAGATCTTTGCTAGAGGATGTAAGCGTGGTATCAAAAGGTGAGAAACCATCTATTTGCTACCAGTTACTTGTAAGAAGGTAAAATTTGACCTGGATATCACACAGGTTGAAAATGAAAAGTTAAGGTTGTTCATGAAACTCTGCCAGATTGGACTCTGCATTTGTGTTCTGTCTCCAAAATATCTCCAGTCATCTTCAGTCAATACCCAGAGACTGCAGCATTATAGTTACTTTATCTAGTGCTCTGTGCGACAGACATTATAGAAAGACCTGTTGAGTGATCCATAAAGCAGTGTGGTTACTCCTAGAGGTCAAAGCAGCAATGATGAGGGTGCGAGAGAGAGAGAGAAAAGAAGACCAAAGAGAAATAAGAGCAGTCTGAGTAGTGACCAAGGAGGGAGGGGAGAGGATCAGAGAAAGAAAGGGGAATAAATAAGCAGAAACCCTCCCGGGGGTCTCACCGGCACTCTGCTGTTGTTGAGTCACTCTTTATGACCCCACGGACTGTAGCCTGCCAGGCTCCTCTGTCCATGGAATTTTCCAGGTAAAGAATACTGGAGTGGGGTTGCCATTTCCTTCCCCAGGAGATCTTCCTGACTCAGGGATCGAACCCAGGTCATTGCGTCTCTTGCATTGGCAGGTAGATTTTTACCCCTGAGCCACCAGGGAAGCTCCGATACATGGTGAAAGTCAAAGGCACTTAAGTGGGCTATTGAATTCCTTTCATTTTTAACTGTGCCTTTTAAATATTTCACTATCAGTATCCATTTAATTATTTCACCATAAATAGCCTATGCCATTGCATGTTGTTATTGTTCGTCTTAATTGAGGAGGAGGAGAGAAAGAAGAAACTCTTTGAATAGAGGGGGAGAGATGAGAGGGAGAATGAGGCCATGGGAGACAAAGCAGAGGAATAAGAATATTCCTCTTACAGGAATAAGAGGAGGAGGAGGAAGGAAAGCATAAAGCAGAAACAGTCTTTTACATCATGAAATAAACAACCTAGATTGGAAGGTGAGCTTATGGGTTTGAGTTTCCTCTTCTTTAAAATGGGGATTGGAGTGTATCTACCTCTCAGAGTGCCTTAAAAAATTACTTGAGAAAACAGATGCAAGACAATTATCAAAAAAAAACTTGGAATAACTACTGGCACACAGTAAGCACTTAATGAATGGTAGTGACATTACCACTATTCTTATTAGCTCCTATAAACCTTAATAATAGTCAAAACTCTATGGAAATCTATTTCCCTTTGCACCACAATAGAAAAACCAAGTAATTTTGCTGAACTGTAAATGCACCAAATTAAATGCCCAGGCATATGAATTAGCATAAGCAATATCTCTCCACAAAATTGGCACTCAATATCTCTCAGCACATAATCTTTACCATCAAAGGAATGAGCTATCTAAAATAAGCACATTAGTCAGCTACCAGACACAAGCAATGTTAATATCTACAGCGAGCTACAAATTATCCAACAACCACAACACATGTTTTTAGAGGAAAATATCAGAGTACAGAAAATCAGACTTTAGTAGTACAAGGCTCACGATGCAATCAGCTTCCAGGGAGGAAATCAGGAGAAGAATGAACTTAGCTCTGGGAAAGGAGCTGGAAATAGGGAGAAATGTGTTCTTTCTACCTGTGTGTGCATGCACGCTAAGTCACTTGCTTCAGTTGTGTTCAACTCTATGAGACCCCATGGACTGTAGCCCGCCAGGCTCTTCTGTCCATGGGATTCTTCAGCAAGAATCCTGGAGAGGGACCAAATCCATGTCGCTTGAGTCCCCTGCACTGGCAGGTGGGTTCTTTACCACTAGCACCACCTGGGAAGCCCCTTCCTACCTGTAATTGTATGTAAAGTGACAAAGTTTATTTAGTAAATGTAACATATTTTAAGTCTGATATTTTCTCAGGTCTCATACCTATTTTAATAAAAATCTAAAATATGAGCCAACATTTTTCAGGACCAATCAACCATCCTCGTCTAGGTCATTATTACCCACTTTCTTCATAACCAGGGTTAAATATTTATTAGAAAAGTTCATAACCTTAGAAACTTTAAGCTGAGAAATAATACAGAGAATATATTTTCTAATATTCTCATTTTGAACATGGAAAAACCTGAAGTTAAA
Organism: Odocoileus virginianus; assembly: GCF_023699985.2. Taxonomy (NCBI): domain Eukaryota; kingdom Metazoa; phylum Chordata; class Mammalia; order Artiodactyla; family Cervidae; genus Odocoileus; species Odocoileus virginianus. The sequence continues at coordinate 17,586,409 of NC_069683.1, read as the reverse complement.
CGACTTCCCCAAGACACTACTTTTAGTAAGCAGCCAAATTAGAATTTGAAACTACAACAGTCATTGGGTACCACAGTAATTCTAGTTCCATTTTTTCCACTCTTCTGCTCTGTTCACACGGCCCATGGCCCAGTTTTTCTCTTATTTCCTCTTGCCTAAATCTTGCAGCCCAGTCTTATCTTAACTTCCTGCAAGCCATTGAACACTTTCTCCAGGTTTCACCCAAGAGTCCATAAACATTGCCTCAAGTACACATCTAATCTTGACTCTCTGGCTGGTGGCAACACTTGAATGACTCCCCCAAAGCACTCATTATATGATCGGAATCATTTCACATGACTTTGAAGGCCTTGTGCATTACATATCTGCTAACTTTACATATGTATATATGCTAACTTTACATATCTGCTAACTTTACATATGTGCATTACATATCTGCTACATAACTACATATCCTCACCAACACTCTCCCTTCTCCTCTCACCTTCTGGGTTTTCTAACCTGTGTTTCCCGCAGTGTCAGACCACATGATCCTGATCCCCTTCACCTGGGACCTTTCTCCATTTGCCTGGGTACCTCCTCCCCACTAAGCCCAAGTTTTCATCTGCAAGGTCATAAGTCCCTTCCTTCTCACCCAGGATTAGACAGGTTCTTCCTTCGTGCTCCCATGTATTTCTTTCATAATAATAATAATCACAACTGGATGCAAAAGCCTCTTTGGTTCTTTTTCTCTCTCAATTTTCAGCTCCTTGAAGGTGGACACTGGGTCTTATTCATCATATTCCCAAGGCCTAGAACAAAACCTGGGACCCAGTGAAAGTTCAGTAACCCTCTTTAATCAAATGCCTTAACTCCCAAGCTTGAGATATTTTTGGTATTCTACCATATCTCCCTAGCTCTTAATTATCTACTATTTGCTTCACATGGATTAGTCATGGCTCATCAATTATATGAAAAGCAACTTGAGGGCAGAGATAGTGTGTTACTCATCATTCTTATCTCCTTTGAGACCAAGTCTACAGGGCAGCTTGTTATGGCTACAGGAGATTTTTTTTTTTTTTTTTGGTGTTTTAAATCTAAGGAACATTTTATATAAAATTGTATGTAGAACAGAATAAAAATTAAAAAGAAAATCCACAGAGAGAGAGAGAGGAGGAGAGCTACTTAGCAAGCTGTTCTGCTTTAAATGGGGGTCTGTGGATTCCCACCTAGAAGCCCCGAGGCCATCTCTCTAAAGGTGTCTGTTTCAAAATGTGAGTCATTGTCCATTACTAGTGAGTGACATTAATTTACTGAGACACAATTTGCATTTACAAAATGCAAACAGAAAAGATTAGCTTTCATCATATGTAGTAAAGACAAGCAGTGTTATGGAAAATGCCTATTCTATTATTATTGACTTATACATGGATCTTAACTTCTTATCATGTCTGTCAGTCAAAGAATTAACTCAGGAGATCTGCTCTACAACATTACGCCTATACTTAACTCTATTACAGAGTTAACAATTTGTGAAGAGGGTAGAATCTCAGGTTAAGTGTTCTTACTACAAAAAGAAAAAAAGTTAAAAAAAATTGAAATCCACCACTTAATCACAGGTGAAAACACCTGGAAGAGTAAATTTGTTCCCAACTTTGGTTCAAACGGGGAAGGCCTCCGTATTTGATGAAAATACAGAATCCCAGCCACCACGGCTGCAGATTCTATGGCATGTGGTTCACGTGGGGTCAGGCATTTCTTTTAGAAAATGTTTACTGTAGTTTAGTTGCTTTACAATGTTGCCCTCCTTTTTACTGTACAGCAAAGTGAATTAGCTAAAGGTAAGCCTTCCTCAGCCACCAGTGCAAAGAAATAGAGGAAAACAATAGAATAGGAAAGACGAAAGATCTCTTCAAGAAAATTAGAGAGACCAATGGAACATTTCAGGCAAAAATGGGCACAAATAAAGGAGAGAAATGGTATGGATCTAACAGAAGCAGAAGATATTAAGAAGAGGTGGCAAGAATATACAAAAGAACTAATGAAAAAGATCTTCACAACCCAGATAATCACGATGGTGTGATCACTCACCTAGAGCCAGACATCCTGAAATGTCAAGTCAAGTGGGCCTCAGGAAGCATCACTACGAACAAAACTAATGAAGGTGATGGAATTCCAGTTGAGCTACTTCAAATCCTAAAAGATGATGCTGTAAAAGTGCTACACTCAATATGCCAGCAAATTTGGAAGACTCAGCAGTGGTCACAGGACTGGAAAAGGTCAGTTTTCATTCCAATCCCAAAGAGAGGCAATGCCAGAGAATGCTCAAACTACTGCACAATTGCACGCATCTCACACACTAGTAAAGTCATGCTCAAAATTCTCCAAGCCAGGCTTCAAGAGTATGTGAACCATGAACTTCCAGATGTTCAAGCTGGTTTTAAAAAGGCAGAGGAACCAGAGATCAAATTGCCAACATCCCTTGGATCATCGAAACAGCAAGAGAGTTCCAGAAAAACATCTACTTCTGCTTTATTGACTAAGGCAAAGCCTTTGACCTAGTGTACCACATCAAACTCTGGAAAATTCTCAAAGAGATGGGAATACCAGACCACCTGACCTGTCTCCTGAAAAATCTGTATACAGGTCAAGAAGCAACAGTTAGGACTGGACATGGAACAACAGATTGGCTCCAAATCAGGAACGGAGTATGTCAAGGCTGTATATTGTCACCCTGCTCATTTAACTTATATGCAGAGTACATCATGCAAAATGCTGGGCTGGATGAAGCACAGGCTGGAATCAAGATTGCCGGGAGAAATATCAATAACCTCAGATATGCAGATGACAGCAGCCTTATGGCAGAAAGCAAGGAACTAAAGAGTCTTTTGATGAAAGTGAAAGAGGAGAGTGAAAAAGTTGGCTTAAAACTCAACATTCAGAAAACTAAGATCATGGCATCTGGTCCTATCCCCTCATGGCAAATAGATGGGGAAACAGTGGAAACAGTGACAGACTTTATTTTTCTGGGCTCCAAATCACTACAGATGGTGACTGCAGCCATGAAATTAAGATGCTTGCTCCTTGGAAGAAGTTATGACCAATATAGCCAGCATATTAAAAAGCAGAGACATTACTTGGCCAACACAGGTCCGTCTAGTCAAAGATATGGTTTTTTCCAATAGTCATGGGTGGATGTGAGAGTTGGACTATAAAGAAAATTGAGCACCAAAGAACTGATGCTTTTAAACTGTGGTGTTGGAGAAGACTCTTGAGAGTCCCTTGGACTGCAAGGTGATCCAACCAGTCCATCCTAAAGGAAATCAGTCCTGAATATTCATAGGAAGGACTGATGCTGAAGTGAAACTCCAATACTTTGGCCAACAGATGCGAAGAACTGACTCATTTGAAAAGACTCTGATGCTGGGAAACAAATGCAGGAGGAGAAGGGGACAGCAGAGGGTGAGATGCCTGGATGGCATCATCAACTCAATGGACATGATTTTGGGTAAACTCCGGGAGTTGGTGATGGACAGGCAGGCCTGGCATGCTGCAGTCCATGGGTCGCAGAGTTGACACAACTGAGCGACTGAACTGAACGCATATAATCCCTCTTTTGGGGATTTCCTTCCCATTTAGATCACCACAGAGCACTGAGTAGAGTTTTTGAAGGTCCTCATTAGTTACCTATTTATTGTTGTTTAGTTGCTAAGTCGTGTCAGACTCTTTGCAACCCCATGGACTGTAACCTGCCAGGCTTCTTTGTCCATGGGATTTTCCAGGCAAGAATATTGGAGTGGGTTGCAATTTCCTCCTCCAGGGGATCTTCCTGACCCAGGGATCAAACCCAGCTCTCCTGTTTGGCAGACTGATTTTTTAACACTGTGTCACTTGGGAAGTTCTAGATATTCTATACATATTATCAATAGTATACAGATGTCAATCCTAATTTCCCAATTCATCTCACTGCCTCCCTTTCACCTTTGGTATTTAAACATTTTTTCTCTACATCTGTGCCTATTTCTGCTTTGTAAGGTCATCTATACCATTTTTTTCAGATTCCACATATGTGTTAGGTCCATATCATCAAAGCCATGTTTTATCTAGTAGTCATGTGTGGATGTGACAGTTAGATCATATAGAAGGCCAAGTGCCAAAGAATTGAGGCTTTCCAAATGTGGTGCTGGAGAAGACTCTTGAGAGTCTCTTGGACAACAAAGAGATCAAACCAGTCAATCCTAAATGAAAGCGGAAGTCGCTCAGTCCTGTCTCACTCTTTGCAACCCCGTGGACTATACAGTCCATGGAATTCTCCAGGCCAGAATACTAGAGTGGTTAGCCTTTTCCTTCCCCAGGGGATCTTCCCAACCCAGGGATCAAACCCAGGTCTCCCACACTGCAGGCAGATTCTTTACCAGCTGAGCCATGATGGGTAGCCTATCCCTTTTGCAGTGGATCATCCTGACCCAGGAATCGAACTGGGGTCTCCTGCAATGTAGGCGGATCCGTCTTTTTATTTATTGCACACATCTTCAATTTTCTCATCTCTCAGGGTGCTTGAGAAAGGTTCACAAAATACCAAGATCAGACATAAATGAAAACATAAAACGTAAGCTATAATGTCATGAACAGTTTATCACTATCGTAGGAGTTCAGGAGTATTTTTTCATTAGCTGAGAGCTGATAAAGATGTGTGCTTCTTACATTCCAAGCTAAGCACTGTCCTCCTTTTCCTTCTAAATTAACTACTCGATTAAGGTTTGAAAAACAAGAATCCTTGGGACTTCCCTGGTGGTCCAGGGGTTAAGACTTCACCTTCCAATGCAGGGGATGTGGATTCGATCTCTGGTCAGGGAGCTAAGATTGCACATGACTTATGGCCAAAAAAACTAAAACATAAAAAACAGAAGTAATATTGTAACTATGTCAATAAAGACTTAAAATTTTTTAAAAAAAGGTTTACATTAAAAAATTTCTTTTAAAGAAAACAAAACAAAATCAGGGACTGTTTTGCTCTCTGAATAGCCTTGGTGCTCAGCACAGTGCGTGCTATTAAGAAAATGTCTATAGATTGAATGAACCCACAAGGTAGAATCAAAATTCCTCTAAATGTGGTATATGTAGATGAACTCTGTCTCCATAGACCTTTCTTGGTTTCTCAGCCCAGTGATCACTCCTTTAGGCTTGTATTCCACTTACTTTCCTCAAAAGGTACACATATCTTGAAGGCAGCAATTTTAAGATGGATGGAGCTCTAAAGGTTTTCACAAGTCTGCAACTTCCCAGCAATTTTTAATGGTTGCAGTAGAAGTGACATGAAATGGCTTTCTTATTCACAATTGTCCAAGAACCTGTAAAAATAAAACTAAATGTCTCAACTGAATACTGAAACAAGCAAAGGCATTTATGTGCACACACTTCTCCCAAATACTGGTTAAATTTGGAGATTCCAGCCTGATTTTAATGGTTGTAAAAAAAAAAAAATTGAAATAAACATGCTCCTTAAAGAATCAAATCAAGGTCAATTTCCATCCTATGCTCTTACACAGATTATCATGTAAATCATTATTGTAGGAATCATTACTACTGCGGGAATATTTATTTTGAAAACCTATTATTTTAGTCCATTTTGCTGACTATGATGCAAGAGTGAGAAAATGTAAAAGTTAAATATCACAGCTTTGATTTATCCTCTTTATAAAAACTTGGTCTACTGGTCAGAGAAATTGACAGAAAAAGACTTGCTCATCTGTCAGTGATCTTTAAGAGTTTTGTTGCACTTGCTGCTGCTAAGTCACATCACTCGTGTCCGACTCTGTGTGACCCCACAGACGGCAGCCCACCAGGCTCCTCTGTCCCTGGGATTCTCCAGGCAAGAACACTGTAGTAGGTTGCCATTGAAGACCCCGTTATTATAGGTATTGCTATCCATGCCATTATGCAACCAAATATGCTTTAGCAGCACTTAAGCAACTTTGTAAAGACTCTACAGCTTAGTTGAGTATCATTATGTCAGGAGAGCCAATGCTCTATGTGTAGGTGTGTGTGTAAACCTGCCTGTGAGTTCAGTTCAGCTCAGTAGCTCAGTCGTGTCCGACTCTTTGTGCCCCTAAGACTGTAGTACGCCAGGCCTGCCTGTCCATCACCAGCTCCCATAGTTTATTCAAACACATGTCCATTAAGTTGGTGATGCCATTCAACCATCTCATCCTCTGTCATCCCCTTCTCCTCCTGCTTTCAATCTTTCCCAGCACCAGGGTCACATCAAGTGGCCAAAGGATTGAAGTTTCAGCTTCAGCATCAGTCCTTCCAATGAATATTCAGGACTAATTTCCTTTAGGATGGACTGGTTGGATCTCCTTGTTGTCCAAGCGACTCTCAAGAGTCTTCTCCAACACCACAGTTCAAAGCATCAATTCTTCGGGGCTCAGCTTTCTTTATAATTCAATTCTCACATGCATACATTACTACTGGAAAAAAGATAGCTTTGACTAGACAGACCTTTGTTGGCAAAGTAATATCTCTGCTTTTTAATATGTTGTCTATGGTGGTCATAACTTTCCTTCCAAGGAGTAAATGTCTTTTAATTTCATGGCTGCAGTCACCATCTGCAGTGATTTTGGAGCCCAGAAAAATAAAGTCTGTTACTGTTTCCACTATTTTCCCATCTATTTGCCATGAAGGGATGGGACCAGATGCCATGATCTTAGTTTTCTGAATGTTAAGCTTTAAGCCAACTTTTTCACTCTCCTCTTTCACTTTCATCAAGAGGCTCTTTAGTTCTTCCTTGCTTTCTGCCATAAGGGTGGTGTCACCTGCATATCTGAGGTTATTGATAATTCTCCCGGCAATCTTGATTCCAGACTGTGCTTCATCCAGCCCAGCATTTTGCATGATGTACTCTGCATATAAGTTAAATGACCAGGGTGACAATATACAGCATTGATGTACTCCTCTCCTGATTTGGAGCCAGTCTATTGTTCCATGTCCAGTTCTAACTGTTGCTTCTTGACCTGTATACAGATTCCTCAGGCAGCAGGTCAGGTGGTCTGGTATTCCCATCTCTTGAAGAATTCTCCAGTTTGTTGTGATCCACACAGTCAAAGGCTTTAGTGTAGTCAATAAAGCAAAAGTAGATGTTTTTCTATGATCCCTTGGATGTTGGCAATTTGATCTCCAGTTCCTCTGCCTTTTCTAAATCCAGCTTGAACATCTGGAATTTCATGATTCACATACCGTTGAAGCCTGGCTTGGAGAATTTTGAGCATTACTATATAGTGTGAGATGAGTGCAATTGTGCAGTAATTTGAGCACTCTTTGGCATTCCCTTTCTTTGAGATTGGAATGAAAACTGACCTTTTCCAATCCTGTGTCCACTGCTGAGTTTTCCAAATTTGCTACCATATTGAGGGCAGCACTTTCAGAGCATCATCTTTTAGGATTTGCAATAGCTCAACTGGAATTCCATCACCTCCACTAACTTTGTTCTTAGTGATGCTTCCTAATGCCCACTTGACTTCACATTCCAGGATTTCTGGCTCTGGGTGAGTGATCATACCATCCTGATTATCTGGGTCTTAAAGATCTTTTTCGTATAGTTCTTCTGTGTATTCTTGCCACCTCTTCTTTATATCTTTTGCTTCTGTTAAGTCCATACCATTCCTGTCCTTTATTGTGTCCATCTTTGCATGAAACCTTCCCTTGGTATCTCTAATTTTCTTGAAGAGATCTCCAGTCTTTCCCATTCTATTGTTTTCCTCTATTTCTTTGCACTCATCACTGAGGAAGACTTTCTTATCTCTCCATGCTCAGTAAATCTTTAATTTAATTCTGTTGATAGGTGGGGCTGTGTTCCCTCCCTGTTATTTGACCTGAGGCCAAACTATGGTGGAAGTAATGAAAATAATGCCTGGAGTATCACATGATAAAGCAGAAGCCAGAGTTACCATGCTTCTAGATAAGGCTGCTGCTTGCCCTCTGCCAACTTCCCATTAAAATACTTAAATCAGATCCAGGACTAACTATACAATTTGATGGGATCCAGTCAAAAATGAAAATTTGGAGCTGGTTGTCCAAAAATTATTAATAATTTCAAACCGGTGGCCTTAGAGCATTAAACCAAGAGGCCATTTGTGACTGTATAGATCACATATCCAAAAAGTTGGCCCTGAATGCCGGGCAGATTTAGTGTGGAGCACTGACTGAGGTTGTAAAAGAGTACATAGATTTGACTTGACATATTAATCAGAGTGTGCTGCACCAGCAGACACCCCTCAAATCTCAACGCCTTAAAACAATAGTCATTACTTACCCCCCAGTCAATGTGTCCGCGAAGGCATCCTGAGCTTGGGTTCAAGTCGCCTGTCTGTGTCTTCTGTTCTGAAACCAAGCCTGAAACGGCAGCAGCTACCCGAGGCATAGTAGCTGGCAAGAGTCCAGGCCAGCCACAGGAGGGCATCAAAGCCTCTGCTCAGCCACCTCTATGCACATCCTACTGGCACAATAAGACCACATGACCAAGCTTCAGGGTGGTGTGGCGAGGATGAGAAAGCTCCTTCCATGGAGGTGGGAAGGAAGAGTATTTGCTCAATAGTCATATCATCTCCCATGGTTGAGCTGGTGCTCTCTTGAGCACCTAATTCAAGCAGTATTTGGAGAAGGTTTGCCTCAGCTGCAGAAGACATCAAACAGGTTTGTCTGCATATTCTTTCTTTATAGGCAGCCACAGTGGTGCTAGTGGTAAAGAAACCTCTTGCCAATGCAGGAGACGCAGGTTTCATTCCTGAGTCGGGAAGATCCCCTGGAGAAGGAAATGGCAACCCACTCCACTATTCGTGCCTGGAAAATCCCATGGGCAGACAAGCCTGGTGGGTTTACAGTCCACAGGGTCACAAAGAGTTGGAAACAACTGAGTGACTGAACACACACACACACACACACACACACACACACACACAGCTTATTTACAAGGTTGTGCTGTTTCCGATGCACAGCAGAGTGAGTCAGTTGTACCTATATCCCCTCTTTTTCAGATTCCCTTCCCATATAAGGCATTGCTGAGTATTGAGGAGACTCCCCTGTGCTATATAGTAGATTCTTATTAGTCATCTATTTTGTATATTAGTGTTTATATGTCAACTCCAATCTCCAAATTTATCCCTCCCTCTAAATTTGCTTTCTACATTTGTGGCTCTCTGTTTTGTATATAGGTTCATGTGTACCGTTCTTTATAGATTCTACCTTTAAGTGATATCATATGATATCTGTCATTCTTTCTGACTGACTTCACTCAGTATGACAATCTCTGGGTCCATTCATTTGCCTGTATGTTCTAAGGACAGTTAAAAAGTGCTATCAGGGAGTGAAGAAAATTGACTCGTGAAGGAAAGCATAATCCTAAGATTAAGGAGAGGAGGATATTAAGAGACAAATGAATTAAGTATGGGGCATCTTAAAGGATAGAAAACTTGGGATTTCATTCACTGACATAGTGTCCATTAAACCATTGTGGACCTTCCACACACAACTGGAGCAGACAGAAACGCACGAATGGGACATGACAAAGTCAAAAAGAATGCTTTAAAGCAACCTGCATTTCCAGCACTCAGGGGGATAAGTGACCACTAGCTGCAGCTGGCTAGGACTTGCCCTGCACTGCCCATGCTCAGGGTCATCTTCTGGACTAGGAGGCTATAACAATAAAACAGTTGGGGAAATGCAAACTGGAATCAAGGCTGAGAATTAGGGATGAAGAAGCTGAGTCCCAGTCAAGTATTTCATGCCAAGAGAGTAAGTAGGAGGGGACCACAAGAACTATTCAAAAGAATCAACAAATATGTATCCAAGAAGGAACCAGAAGTTGAGCCTTATCTTGCACAAAAGCAAAGTAAGCTGTCCATTTGCAACAGACCTCAAAGAGTAAACAGTCACAGAGGTGATTCGCAGTTACAACTGAGAAAGGAGACAACTAACCTACCACTATGTAAGGCCATCTTTTCCTCTCCCTCTTCTTTATTTTGATGTCAGAGAAGTAAACGGAGTCATGAAGGTGAAGTCATGGATGGTAGAAAGAATAAATGGGATGTGTATAGCCCTTCTCCACTAAGTCCTGGACAAGAACCATAAATCTAATCTACACCTGGAGGAATAGGGGGGCTTTAGGTATCACATGAATAGAAAAATTTTACATAGGCCAGACTGTCAGTTGTGATAGTTAAAATGAGTCTGTTTTAATATCTGGAAGTGTTTGTGACATTGTAATATTGGCATGAGGTGTTATAAGAAGTTCACTGTCCAACAGGAAATGGGATCTGACAGCAGTTAGTGGGAGTTTCATGTGTTTTCCTTTACAAAAGTCCAACAAGTTATGAGAGCATTCAAAAGACAGTTCCGGGGGTCAAAAATCAGTGCTTCTCACTAAAATGTAGAAAGACAGAAGTTATAATGCCTTTATCTTTAGAAACCACTAAAATAGGTGATTGTATTTACTGAGTGTATACCATATATGCTCGGTACAACTGAGATATAATACATGGTTTCAACTCTTGAGGTGGAAGATAACAGGTGTGCACAAAAGGAGAGAGGAATAATGTTTCTACTTTTTCCTCTAGTATAGGTCTCTGCTATATTTATACACGCATGCGTGCTGAAGTTGCTTCAGTTGTGTCTGACTCTCTGCGACCCTAGGGACTGTAGCCCAGCCCGCAAGGCTCCTCTGTCCAGGGGGATTCTCCAGGCGAAAATACTAGAGTGGGTTGCCATGCCCTCTTCCAGGAAATCTTCCCGATCCAGGGATTGAACCCACATCCCTTCTGTCTCCTACATTGGCAGGGGAGCTCTTTACCCTTGGTGCCACCTAGGAAGCCCCCTGACACATAGTTCTGTCATATTAGCTGTTAGGCAAAATGAATATTGAAATACTGACGCTCAGGACAATTATTTTTGGATACATCTTAAAGGAGATTCAATAATATCTCTGTAAAAACCATCACTCTCACTTTTACCTCTATGACAAGAGGCTGTCTCGAATTAGAAAAAAAGGACTGAGAGTTACATCCAGCTTGTTAAGCATTCCCAGAGACCCTCACGGAAATGTGACATTCCTGTAAACACCATCCATCACACGTTTCTCACGGAAGACAGCTGGGAAGTGCTGAGCGTGTAACCACCTCCTTGCTCTGCCACCTAACAGACCACGGCTCGCTCCCTCCTGCAGCAATTGGAGACAGAGCAACAGAGAGAAGGGATTAATGCAGGCTCCCTACAGAAGGTATTTTCCCTTGTGGCTTTTCAAATAAGATGGGGGGTAATTTGTAAGAGTCAGCTACACGATAATACTGCATAACAAATCACCATAAAACCTCAGTAGCTCACGACGAGCGCTTAATTTTCTCCCTCAAAAAGACTGTGCATTGCTTCATTGCTCGAGATGCCTTTGCTTCAGGCTTCAGGTGACTTTGTGCTGAATGATACTCTATTATCCACCACAGATAGTACAGTGGTGTGGTAAGTGAAAGAAAGCCTGCTCCCTGGTATGAAACTTGAGGGAAAACACCTTAGAGTAACTTGACAATGAAGAATTAAATGAATTGGGAACTGAATAAGTGAATTGAGGGTTTTTTTATGTTGTTCATTTGTAGAGTTGAGATAAATTATTATTATTTAAAATGATTAGTAGCTTCTACTGTACCAAGAGAATAAGATAGTAGCAGGCTATGAAATATTAAGCATTTAGTGTCTCATTCAATTATTGATTTCCCATTAAATATTATTCCCACATTTAGATAAATGCATACTGACTAGAGTCCATGTAGTTTAGAGAATGGTTATTTATGCTGGATGTGAATGTTATGATTATTATATAAATATTAGATAACATCATTACATTCTTAATGGTGGTCATCAAGATGAAAAAAAAAAGAACACTGGAGTAAAAAGTAAACCACAATTTAAATCTAGGTTGGAAACTTTCTATAAATGTAACCTGGAGAAAGATACTTAACTATACTGACTCTTACTCTCATCTACAGGTACTGGCTAAAAATTTGGGTGAGGGAAGGAAAAGAAATAATATTTTCTTCCTCATCCACAATTTAGATTAAAAGATTGACTATATTTGGAGAACATAATGCTAAGTAAAATTAGCCAGTCTCAAAAAGACAAATACTGTACGATTGCACATATGAAAGTCACTCAGTCATGTCTGACTCTTTGTGACTCCATAGACTGTAGCCCATGGAATTCTCTAGGCCAGAATACTTCTCCAGGGGATTGCACTTACAGGAGGCATCTAAAAGGGTCAGTCTCGTAGAAGTCAAGAATAGAATGGTGGATGCCAAGGACCAGGGAGAGGGGGGTATAGGGAGATGTTTCTCAGTGAATATAAAGTTTCAGTTATGCAAGATAAGTTCTACAGCCCCACTGTACAACACTGTATCATATCTGTAGCACACAACACAGTATGCACACTTAGAATTTTGCTATAAGGATAGATCTTATGTTAAGTGTAGTTATCACAGCAAGGAAAAAAGGAGGGGAGCACAAGAAAACTTTGGAGGTGATGGCTATATTTATTAGCTTGACTATACTGAGAAGAATCATGGGCATATGTCCAAACTCATCACATTGTACATATTTAACATATGCAGTTTTTTGCATATACGTTATACTCTAATAAACCTGTTTTAAGAAATGAAAGAACATAAAATTTGGAAGGTGAAGACAAAAATGTTGCTTTAATACTGATAAAGCTGAGTGAAGTATGTCACTTTAATAAGAAGCAATCATTCACCCGTTCACCTCCAGTGAGAGAGACTTACCTCCTTGTGATGTTAAACCATTTAAAATTTCTCCTAACAACAACTACTGTACCTATAGAGATTCTCCTGACAACACCAATGGGCAATGGTTTGTCCCTGCCTGCCGAAGGAAAGCTCAGAAATATTTCAGAACAGCACATTAACTCCAAGGTACTGCTGTGACTAGGCTGAAAAGTAACACTTGAGATTCCACTTCTCATTTCAGAATATGCACAGGTAAGTCATCTAATATATTGTGCCAGACATTAGATAATGATTTTAAGTGACAGTATAAACTCCAGTAACACAATGCCTGCAAAACACAAATTCCCCCAATTTCACATAACCTCCCTCCCTCATCAGCTTTCTGCGCTAAGTCATTCAGTCATGTGCGACTCTCTGCGACATGGACCAGGCTCCTCTGTCCATGGGAATTCTCCAGGCAAGAATACTGGAGTGGCTTGCCATTCCCTTTTCCAGAGAATCTTCCCAACATAGGGATCAAACTCAGTTCTCCCACATTTCAGGTGGATTCTTTACCATCAGAACCACCAGGGAAGCCCTATCATATTTCTAGTGGAGATTAAAACAAAACAAAACAAAATCACAAGTATACGGTAAGATCCAAGTAAATTAAATCCCATGTCTTATGGTTGTGGGTTAGTTGCTAAGTTGTGTATGACTCTTGCGACCCCACGGACTATAGACTGCCAGGCTCCTCTGATCTTCCCAATTTTCATTTTGCCCAGTCAGGTAGGATGCTGACTCAAATTTCTAGATAGAAGGATGTCCCCCCTTTTTTTGTATTGTGATAGATGCAAGTCCTTTAAAACTGTCAAACTTTTGATTCTCAGTGCTTTTGATTCCCAGCCTTTTGCATACCTTACTTTTTAAAAACTTTTTCTTTTGAACGAATTGTGGATTTACAATTAGGCTGCAAAACTGGCACAAAGAAATGCTATAGTAAGGTTGTCAGAACACACACTGGCCATCCAATTAAATTTGAATTACATGTAAATAATTATTTAATATAAATATGCTCCAAATATTGAAAATAAAATATATTCAGATATGTTAGAATGTTAAAAACAGCCATTTTAAATATAAATCTATCCCATGCACTAGTTGGATAAATCTCTAACAAAAATACCCCTTAGTTATCTGAAATTCAAATCTAACCAGGTGTTCTGTTTGCAAAATCTGGCAATGCTACCTGTATACCCTTCACTCAGATTCTCCAAATGTTAACATTTTATCATACTTCTTTTCTGATTCTCTCTTTCTCAAGGGGAAAAAAAAAAAGTTTAAGTTGAAAATATAATATGATGTCTCTATACCTGTATAAATAGAATATCCTCTTACATAACCATGGCATAATTTTTCCAATCAGGATATTTATGGTGATTCAAAGTGTTATCTTATCTAGGACCTTATTCAGACTTCACCCATTAAACATCCCTTTTCCCAGACGGCATCCAGCATCAGGCACTTGGTTTCCCTGTCCTGTGTCTTTTGTCTCCTTCAGCCTGAAAAGAGTTTCTCTTTGTTCTTCATGTTGTTTTGACTGCAATGTGTTTTTTTCCTTCAACGTTTTTTCTTGTCTTTCATAACCTTGGCAGTTTTGAAGATTGCAAGCCAGTGATTTTGCAGACTCTCCCTCAATTTGGCTTTGTCTGACAGTTCCCCATGATTAGATTCAGATTCTACATTTTTGGCAGAAATCCTACAAAAGTGAGGTCATAGGGGTCTAGGTACCTCATATCAGGGTGCCTCACTTAAAAGTACAAAATGATAAAAGCAAACACTAGTTTATCACAGCACAGTCTATCCTTATCATATTTAGAAACATAACCTGGTACCCGTCCCCTGGTACAGCTCTTCAAACAAAATGATATATTATTTGTATAATCCAGACCCATCTTTTACTCAGGACCAAGCAAAGATTCATTTCGATCTGAGGCAAGTTGGGCAGATGAAGTAAACTTTGATTTCTCTCTAGGATGATAGTCAAGCTGTGTCATCCATCCCCAATTTGTGAGTTTAAACTTAATTTGCAGAGACTTCTATTCAAGAGATTCATGGTGGTCCTACATGTGGTCTACGTCAAGTCAAGGTCTAGGTCATAGTCAAGATGATGGTCTTCCCAGCTTCTCACACATGGTTGTGAGAGCTGGACTGTACAGAAGGCAGGACGCTTTCGAACTGTGGTTCTGGAGAAGACTCCTGAGAGCCCCTTGTATAGCAAGGAGATCAAACCAGTCAATCTTAAGGGAAGTCAACCCTGAATACTCATTCAAGGACTGATGCTGAAGCTGAAACTCCAGTATTTTGGTCATCTGATGCGAACAGCTTACTCTTTGGAAAAGTCCCTGATACTGGGAAAGATTGAGGGCAGAAGCAGAAGAGGGTGTCAGAGGATAAGACAGCTGGATGGCATCACCAATGCAGTGGATATGAACTTGGCAAACTTTGGGAGATGGTGAGGGACAGAAAGGCCTGGTGTGCTGCAGTCTATGGGGTCTCAAAGAGCTGGACATGCCTGGGTGACTGAACTACAACAATAACGCATGTGGTCTGTAAGGGAAAAACCACACACAAAACTGCATTCTACTTTTATACTTGGTCCACTGTCTCCTTACACATTTTAAAGACTTATTATGGTGGCATCCACAACTTGATCTTCTTAGAGTTGCCTGTCTTTTTATCTAAGGCACCCAAAACCCTTAAATATCCCTTTCACCTGCTAGCCTTAAGTTTCTGATACATGAGTGCTGAATAGAAGGATCATGGCTTATTATTTTTAAGCAGGTGATTTTAGTCTGATGCTAAAGTAACTACTGCAGCTATTTCCTGCCACAGCATCACCTGAGATTATAAAATCTCCATTGCAGGAAAGGTTTCCACTTCATTCTTAATTTAGATTTTGCCAAAGGATCACCACCAACAGATTCTGCTAATACTTCTGATATTAAACTCTTAGTGGTATCACCAGAATAAAAATCTTTGTCATGTTTTCTTTATTGATACCTCACCCTTCCCTGACTTATAAAATTTATAGACTTGAATAACTTACGTTACTTCAACGGCTGCTAAAATATTTTCAACAATTTCGTTCATGGTAGTAGAATATAGATATGTTTCTAATACTCTCTTCTGTCAATCCTCTGTCACTTTGGGGAACTGCTGTTGAGATTCTCACATATTATCCTGTCCCTTTCCTTCTTTCCTGGTTGGAGCTGGAGAAATTGCTGGATATGAGGACTTTTGTTCTCTCTGAGTTTTATATTGCCTTCTGGCTCCTGTTTTAAAGTTACTTTTATCTTGGGGAGCTTATTTCACTATATTTTGTCCTGTTTCATACTCTCTTTTGAAGAGATGGGATAACAATCATCTGGGGTCTCCTAAAAGGATACATGTTTAAGCAAATATCATCCAAACTCACCTTTCTGAGGTGGAGAAACTCAGACAGGAACTTACTTTTCCCTGTTGAAGAACCCAAACCTCAGCTTCCTTTATTCTTGTCTGGCCTGGCTCCCCTGAAGTGTGTTTTATTTTTGAAGTTAATTTTTATTGGAATATAGTTGCTTTCCAATGTGTTAGTTTTTGCTGTATAGCAAAGTGAATCAGTTATATGTATACATATCTATCCTCTCCTTTTTGGATTTCTTTCACATTTAGGTCACCACAGAGTACTATATTTTATTCTTCCTTGCCATGGAGTCCTAACTCCATAAATTACTTCAACTTATTCCCTCAGGGCACAGAGAATAGCTTTACCTTTCTCTATGGTACTTAATGTAGTGGTCGTCCCCCAGAGCTTAAGATCATCTACAAGGAATGTGTCCAACTTTTTTTGCCTCTATCTACAACTTGAAGAGGGACCTCTAAATGGTTTCTCTAGGACTCTTGGGAGGCTTGGGGGGGTGGGAGGGGTGGTGACATTTCACTCTCTCATTGAGATAATTTTTTTGTGTGTTAGACTAATTTAAATCCTAGATATCCTTCCCATCTAATAACAATTAAAATGTCTGCCCTTTTTCAAGTCCCTCTGTTAAAAGCAGTTCAACCTGGGTACAACTCTTTTCCGTTTTGAATGTCTCTAGCCTGACTTCCAGTATCTAATTTCCTGTATATATCTAATCTACTTGTCAATCTTTCTCAATGAAATTTCTCTCTTTCAGCTTAATCATGTCAAGTGTCTTTATTTTTCTTTTATTACCTCATTGCTCTGATTCTTGTACTTAGAGTTAAAAAAAAAAAAAATTCTAAGTAATCCAGTTCCTCCTGAGCAAAATTGGTTCTTTGAGAGAGTGTTCCAACTACAGGCTTTTCTGACCTTCTTTATTGACTTATTAACCATTGGAGTTGAAATAAAAATATAGGAAGCTGCTTTTCTAGGTTATAAAAAAAAAAATCTATAGCCCGTGTATAATAAGGGCACTCATTCCTTTTTATAAAAATTTCCCCCTTCCAGTAAATAAAAGCACAGTCACAGACTTCTATATTTTCAATAGTATTCAAAGACTATGTAATTAAACTATCCGGAGCCAACTTGGACCATTTGGTAAGGGTTTAAACCTTTAGCTGTGACAAAGCCCATGAGGCAAACAGCCTTGCCCCAGTCTACTTCTTCCTGTGGCTCTAAATGTTGTTCAAAATAACAGAGAAAGGAACAGAGCTTGGATGTGCATCTAGTTTTGTCTACTATGCCTGGCAGGCACCACACACTCGGTTTTGTGGAAGCCAGCTGTCTTTGGAGTGGCACGTCCCACATTGCAGACACAGCTGAATCACCAAATAAAAGCAGTCAAATACTGTTTGAGATACCCATAGCAAGACTCCAACCCAGGAGGCTAGATACTAAAATTCTACTAGTTTGAAATAACTTTCGACTAGTAATAAAAGCCTTGCTCTTCATCCCAACATCGAGTTTCGTTTGCTCAGGTAAAATCTGTTTCTGCTCAAGTCAACCAGCATTACCTGCAACACCTGAGCCTCCAACGCCTACTGCTTCTCAGGAAGCCCCAAGAAGCCTGGTTTCCTATTAAATATTCTCTCTGCATCTGAAAAACTAGAAACAAGGAGCAGCTCTTACCTGTCAAAGTGGGTGGTCGTGAGTCATCATGCCCAAATCCCAAGTCTGAAGCCGCCACTTTCAGTTATATCAGCAGCCTTAAATCTGTGCCAACTTGCTCCCAAAATGCCAGCGTTTCAAAACTGCAGGCTAAAGTCCAAGAGTTTGGTAGGTTCAGGGAACCAAAAAACAGTGCTTTTTTTTTTCTCCTCCTGGGTTAGAATCGACTGAGAGCTAAGTACTCCAGTTAGAGTGATACAAAAATGCTAACACTGCCAGCTTAATTCTGGATAAAGCTAAATGGAGATGTGCTTAGCTCTGTGGTCACAAGAGGCTTTTGAAAGTTCATTCCTGAGCCCAACCTACCAAGTTCTGAGCAGAGAAGGAAGCCTCAGGCCTTCTCAAAGAGCATACATACTCAAATTTGTTTTCAAGATGAACACCTCTGAAGGCACACAGATCCAGATGAAAAAGCCAGAGGAAGTCAAACCAAGCTTGTTCCGTTCTCTCTCTTAAATATGCCAATTAGATAGATCACCTGTCTTCCTTTGGAGAAGAACTGGGGAGCTAGAGGGAGTAAGAAAAGCCCTAAATATTCTAACGATTTTCTCTCCTAGAGCATGAGGTAGAAAAATCTCTTCCATGTATGGAGATATAGATCTTGGGAAATACACATTTTGCCTGCAACAGACATTTCACGACAATTTTAACAGTAAAAGAGAGGAAAATGTTAGCAGGGAATGGTTTTTCCTCACTCTTCACGTTTCCATGGGGAAGGCCTTTCAATAGGGCACCGCCACTGATTCTTTTCTTATTTTCCCCATCTGAGGATCGTTCTTCTGATATAAGATTCAGCTGTGCTTGAAGACGCTTTCCTCTCTCTCTCTCTTCTCTCTGAATATTCACAGTCCTATTCCCTTCCTCCGTGGAAGGGCCTGCAGTTTGCAATAAGTTGTGGCATGTTTGCAGGTACACGTGGTTGCATCTGAATCACATTCTCCAGCAGCTTCAAAAGTCATAAGCTGATATTTTCATCTCCATCTGCCAATACCCTGTGTTTGCCTTTCAACTGCTTCTGAACGTAAGTGAAAAGAGGGTGTATTGTTTATCAGGTTTCCTTAGGCCCAAAAAGAATGTAGAGAAAATATGCAATAGTGTCTACCATGAGACAAATAGTTAATAAATCTAAGTTTACTTCCCTTTGAAGCTAAAACATCTATCATACAGATTCAAAGGCCATTTTTTTTCCCCAGACACACCACCCCTTACCTTGCATATGATTTAAAGACTATTCAGCTGGATAAAATTCAAGCTCTTCTCCACTCCTTCTATTATATTTTACTTCATTGGGCTAAAATAACACATCAATTATCTTCTGGCAAAATCCTTGAGTATTCTTTTTCATATCTCTCTATTCATCTACATACTCTGGGCCCAAGTGATGATCAGCTTTTTGTCAACTCTCACCACTCTAAACAGGCCTTGCTGAAAAAGAAGGTTAGGAATAATCACGCAGTGCGGTGCAGTTAATTTCTGCGAGCCCAAAGATAGCTAATGGGACCACAGAAGCTCTGAGGGGAGTGGTTCTTTGTTGTAAAATGGGTCAGATTTGTTTTCCATTATGAGTCTGCATTGTGCCAGTCGGCGCTATTGTATTTCTCTGTTCTGTTCAGAAAGCTCCTCTCATTCCTGCTGCGATGAAACAGGAATGTCTGTTTTCCCTGAAAACAGCCCGGCTTCTCAGCCTAGAGATAGAATACAATGCACATCCCAATTGCGGTTGTCCCAATTTGCAGCTTCCATCCTTCTCTGGACAATCCCCAGGGCCATCCTTGAATAACCGCCTTCACATATAAGAAGTTATTGTATGGCAAATCCACTTCTGAAGAGGGCTGAACAAGAGGAAATAGCTTGAAATTATACCAACTCTATGCAGGTTGAACATTAGTAAGAACTCTCAAATAATAAAGCTCCTGTTGAACACGGATAAAGGTTATAACAGTATAAGATTATCCAGGTCATCCTTAGGAATACATCGACAGAAAGTCACTATGTAGAAAGCTGGAGGCCTGAACCGGGTAACTAGCTGGCCTAGGTGCCACTGTTTTCCAGTTCCCTTATCAAGACAGACCTCACTAATTGATCTTGGAACTCCCACTGAGCCCAGGCATGGCCATAGAATTACTCTCAATATTGTGTTTCAGTAGGCTATTATTGATAGATCAAAGTAGGCACATGAGATAAAAATGTTGCCATTACTATTTTAGGCATGCAAAGAAGTCTCTGAAGTCTCAGATATCAATACTGGTTTTCAGGATTTCATTTTCAAACATGCTTTCCTTTGACATAGCAAAGTATGTTTGTGAAAATCCATTGTCCTTTTAGTATATTATATTCTAAGGAAACTGGACTAATAATAATGAAGTTTCTGAAGACGGTGAGCCCAAAGATCTCTAGCCTAATCCTGCCACATGTTATATGACAAATGGACTGAAAAAAAAAACAAAAGAAAACAGCATGGATACTTAAAGAAAAATACCTTCAAGAGATGGAAAAAATCACTATATAATGCATTAAAATATTCTTATGTGCTGTTCTTTCAAGTATTTAATAAAATGTGCTGCAACCACTTTAAAAGGAGGTGTTAGATAACAATGCAAACCAATAAACACGAGGTAACTTCTAGCAGACATATACCAATCATTAATTTTCATAGGTGAGAAGTCACCATGAATTTAAATAGAGAAAATGCAAAATCCACCAATGTAATTTCAGATATTTTTAATTTTATATTAGAGTATATCCAATTAACAGTACTGCAATAGTTTCAGGTGAACAATAAAGGGACTCAACCACACATATACATGTATCCATTCTCCCTCAAACTCCCCCCTTCCATCCAGGCTACCACGTAACAGTGAGCAGAGTTCCCTGCACTCTTCAATAGGACCTCGTTGGTTATCCACGTTAAATACAGCAGTGTGGCCATGTCCATCTTGAGATGGACTAGTCGCTCCAGTCTGGACAGATGGGATTTTGGAATTGTTATATTTTGTGACTTTCCATTTCATTCTCTTCCAAAGTGATCACAGTATAAATAGGATTCATGACATAATATAACTCAGCACGAGTCACAGGATAGCTCACTTCCTCATTTCTGTCAGGTTCCTGGGAATACAAGCCACAGGAATGCACAAGTCCTAACTAATCAGAAAACATAAATATTTTTGTACATGGAATACCTGGGACAAGAAGGCACACACAATGGCCACCCTTCATGTTGTAATTGCCCTGTAGCTTTAAAGCTGAAAGTGAAGTCACTCAATCATGTTTGACTCTTTGCAACCCCATGAACTGTAGCCTGCTGCGTCCCTCCATCCATGGGATTTCCCAGGTAAGAGTACTGGCATGGGTTGCCACTTCCTTCTCCAGGGGATCTTCCCAACCCAGGGATTGAACCCAGGTCTCCCAGCACTGCAGGCAGACTCTTTACTGTCTGAGCTACCAGGGAAGGCCATTGTCTTAAAGCTGAAGCAGTTAAGAAAAAATACTGAAAGAAGAAAAAGATTTGTTGTGCTCTTATGGTATAGAGTTAGAGAAACAGACCCAGAGACATCCCACATCTGAGTTACATAAACTTCAGTACTACAATGTTTTACATGTTACCCTATGTTTTAGTATTCATTACATAAACAGCCTCCTGCACACATATGTAGCTCTATGTAGTTTTCTACTTAAAACATCACATATTGTAAGTAATACAACCTTGGGGTCAAAAAGACATGGTTTTGAGTCTCAGTTCTGTAGTTTATTTGGTGTGTGACTTTGGGAAAGTTAAACTTCATGTATGTTACTTTGAAATCTTTTATGACCCAAAGGAAAAACAAAAAAACAACTTTCTCCGATGGCTCAGAGGATAAAGAATCCAGCTGCAATGCAGGGGACACAGGAGACTCGTGTTTGATCCCTGGGTCAGGAATATCCCCTGGAGAAGGAAATGACAACCCACTGCAGTATTCTTGCCTGGGAAATTCCATGGACAGAGGAGACTGGTGAGCTACTGTCCAAAGGGTCACACAAAGAGTCGGACATGACTGAGTGACTAAGACACATGACAATTCTACTTAACACTCTTATGAAGTTACTAAGTGGAGCATCTGACCTAGAGTAGTGATTGAGCAAAATTATTTCCACTGCTTTATCATAAACAAACTCAAATCAAGTAGACTGACTTAAATTTCAATAGTAGTTTATTTCCCTGAGAAATCTAGGAGGGATCATGCCAACGGGTTGCTGCCCAAAACTCCAAGTTTTACCTGGTGAAAACCCCTGGAGCCTAAGGTCTCCTTAAAGGCATCCTGCTATCCTGGGCTGGCCTTTGAGACAGCAGTTAGGAGTTTATCTGCAGGTATCTTTTTATGTCATAAGTAGTACAACACAGTGAATGGGAGACAGATTGCCTGAGCTCAAATCCCAGCTCTGTCTCTTAATAGATGTAAACCCTTGGACAGGTTTCTTCATTACTCGGTACCACTGTTTCTTTCATCTGTAAATCAGAAATGATGACAAGTTTCTACCTAATAGGGTTGTCCAGAGGATTAAATGATTTAATGAATGAAAGTACTTAAACATTCTCTGATACACAGTTGTGTGTGTGACATTATATGTTGTTGTTGTTTAGTTGCTAAGTTGCATCCAACTCTTCTGCGACCTCATGGATTATAGCCCACCAGGCTCCTCCATCCATGGGATTTTCCGGGCAGGACTACTGGAGTGGGTTGCCATTTCCTTCTCCAGGGGATTTTCCCAACCCAGGGATTGGACCCGTGTTTCCTGCATTGGAAGATGGGTTTTTTTTACCACTGAGCCAACAGGGAAGCCTGAAATTGTATAAATGCCAGATATTAATATTCTGTCTACTAGGCTTGCTCATCTGATGCCCATAAAATCCACTCGTGGTAAATGCATTCCTTTCCTTACAATACAGTGTATGCTGGACAACTCCTTAGCAATGGATTTACTCAGCAGATTAAGATATGTAAAGGGTTAAGTTCCCTGACATTTCCTTCCTCTGAATAGGAGTACCCATACTGAGAGGCAGACACAACATTTTTTCCTACTCCAAAGAAGAGGCTGAATTTCAGTGTATTGGAAAAAAGAAAAAATTAAAAAGGAAAAAAAAAAGAGAGAGAAAGGGAAAACAATCCTGGCAAACAGACCTGAAATGAAAATTCTGTCTTATTTAACAATACTATTCATAAGTATCAAGATGTGGCCTTGTTTCCCATTGCCTGACCCCTGTTCTCTTTCTGCCTCTTCATTCAATTATGAAGAGCATATTTCCAAGTAGCCGTAAATATAAACGGAATGTTTTTCTGATTAAATATTGAACATTAAGATGGTCGGGCCTATGTACAAACAAGGGAGGCCTGAGTCAGTGGGAAATCTCGGCATCAAGGAAGGGTCCCAAGGAGGCTATCCATCCCAGAAAAGTGACAAAGGCATTTATAAAACTGTCTGCAGATTATAAATCAGATTGAGAGCCCAACGAAATTACTGTATATTGGATATATAAATATATGCAATCATGTATACACAATAATGATTCATGGCACTGAGGGATGAAGAAAAGCAAAGTTGCAGGCATAAATAATTCTGAGTTTCTCAGACGTGCTTTTGCCAGGAGACAGGGAGCAAGGATGGAGCTCACTGCTCACTGGTCAAACAAGCACGAAATAAATGAGTGGAACCTAAGAATTTCAGGTGTTAGGCTATGCAAAATGACAGCGTGGTGCAAAGCAGCACCCTATTTAGCAAATTGACCGATAAATCTCTCTAATAGCCCCTAGGAGGCAGATTGTGGCATTATCCCATTTTATGGATAAGGACTCTATAAAATGTAGGCTTGTGAGTCTGCCCGAGGCTAGAGGAAAATTTGATTTGGTTCTCCTTGTGGGGCTTAAGCAGCGGGGCTGTAGTAGAAAGTGGGGTGGACTTGGAGCCCATTTAGGTTTTGGACTTGGTCTAACATCTTACTTCAGCCTTAGTATCTCAGTTTTTAACTTAAAATTGGATTTAATATTTTAGTTACGCCTTTAGAGAGCACTTCACTATGGAGAAAAGAGTCATGTGTGAATGCTGAGTCACTTTAGTCGTGTCCGACTCTTTGCTACCCCATGAACTGTAGCCCGCCAGGGTCCTCAGTCCATGGGATTCTCCAGGCAAGAACACTGGAGTGGGTTGCCATACCATCCTCCAGAGGATCTTCTGGACTCAGGGATCAAACCCGCATCTCTTTATGTCTCCTGAATTGGCAGGTGGATTCTTTACCACTAGTGCCACATGGGAAGTCATATAATTGAGGGACTGACTCATTGAAAAAGACCCTGATGCTGGGAAAGATTGAAGGCAGGGGGAGGAGGGGGTGGCAGAGGATGAGATCATTGGATGGCATCACTGACTCAACGGATATCAGTTTGAACAAACTGGGAGATAGTGAAGGACAGGGAAGCCTGGCATGGTGCAGCCCATGGGGTCGCAAAGAGTTGGACACAACTAAGCAACTGAACAACAAATTTCTAAAATTGTAGCTAGCTTTTCCCATGGTCATTTCAGTTCTCTGCTCCCTACATTATACCTGTATCCCCTCACCGCCCTTATCTGCCATTCTGGCTACTTTCAGCTCCTTCCCCCAAGCTACTGTGCCTGGGCTATCAAAAGGATCTAGAGATCTATTAAGACCTTCAGAGGCCCACAGAAATGATGCATTCAATAAGCAAATACTTACGTTCTCTGCTGTGTGGTATAGAAAGTTTAGAGCAACAAAGGGAACATCGATTCATTGACTGGCTCATTCATTCATTTAAGCAACAATTATTTACTGAATGTTCACTATATGCTAGGCACTTTCTGAGCACTAAGGATGCAACAGTGAACAGAGCAGACATAGAGTTACTACTCATGGAGCTATGTTCTAGTGGAGTAGACAGACAATATACAGATAAAGATGTAAAATATATAATGTGTTACACAGCTGCTGCTGCTGCTAAGTCGCCTCAGTCGTGTCTGACTCTGTGCGACCCCATAGATGGCAGCCCACCAGGCTCCACCGTCCCTGGGATTCCCCAGGCAAGAACACTGGAGTGGGTTGCCATTTCCTTCTCTAATGCATGAAAGTGAAAAGTGAAAGTGAAGTCGCTCAGTCGTGTCCAACTCTCAGCGATCCCATGGACTGCAGCCTACCAGGCTCCTCCGTCCATGGGATCTTCCAGGCAAGAGCACTGGAGTGGGGTGCCATTGCCTTCTCCTAATGTGTTACACTGTGAAAGGACTAATGAGAAAGAACAAAGGAGAAAAGGAAGATAGGCAGTCATGAGAGGATGGCTAAAATTTTAGATAAGTTAGCCAAGGCCAACCTCAAAAAAAATAACATCTAAAGCAAAGACCTAAGGGTGAATAGCTAATTTGTACTGTTCTCTTTGGGTTTCCCAGGTAGCACTAGTGGTAAAGAACCTGCCTGCCAATGCAGGAAACATAAGTGATGTGGGTTTGATCCCTGGGTCAGGAAGATCCCCTGGAGGAGGGCATGGCAACCCACTCCCGTATTCTTGCCTGGAGCATCCCATGGACAGAGGAGCCTGGCGGGCTACAGTCAACAGGGTCACAGAGAGTCAGACATGACTGAAGCTACTTAGCCTGCACACACTGTTTTCTTTATACAAACAACCCTGTGAAGTCAGTGTGTTTTCCCAGTTTACTGATGAGGAAGCTGAGTCTGGTTGAATCTAGGATTGCCAGATTTATCAAGTAACAATATAGGACTCCCAGTTAAATTTAAATTTCAGACAGGTATATTCCATGCAACATTCTGGATTCTTAAACAAAAACGATGTTGTTAATCTGGAGTTTCTGTCCTGGTAAATGACTGTGAATTGCCTAAAGAGATTCTCAGTAGTACTAATACTAATATGAAATACTTATGTAGCATTTACTATATATATTTACTACGTTTTCTACATTAATGTATTTAATATCCATATATTCACATTAATTCTTTGAGGTAAGTACTATTTTTGTTTCCAACTTAAGAATGAAAAACAAAACACACAGAGTAGTTAACCTGTGATTATGCACCCAGGAACTGAGTTTGGGACGGAAAAAAGAATTTATCACTTTCCTAAGAACTAATATTAATGATAGAATATTGTTTTGGAAAAGATTTTTACTATCTTTCTACATTGTTTCTTAACTTATGTACCAGCTAAAGAGATTTTTGTATTTTATATTTATTTTGTGCATTTGAGCAGTTGCCAGTTATTGAGCTATTATATTCCTAGATTTTTTTATATCCTTATCTTTAGTCCTTTAAAACAATATTTTGTACAAAATATTATGTTTCTCAGTTCAGGAGGTGGCTGAGCTCAGCTGGGCAGTTTTGTTGGGGGTTTGTAGTGTAGTTGCAGTTGATGACAACTGATGCGATTATCTGATGGCATCTTCATTCACATCTGACACCTGGACTGAATGGCAAGAACTGCTGGGTTATGGTTAGGCATCTCACTCCACCTGGCTTCTAACTAAGACTAGCTGAGCTTCCTTACAACCTGGCAGTCTAGGAGAAACCAACTGCTTTATTTTTTTTTTTTTTTTTTTTTTTTTTTATTTGTTGGAGGCTAATTATTTACAACATTGCAGTGGTTTTTGTCATACATTGAAATGAATTAGCCATGGATTTACATGTATTCCCCATCCCGGTCCCCCCTCCCCCCTCCCTCTCCACCCCATCCCTCTGGGTCTTCCCAGTGCACCAGGCCTGAGCACTTGTCCCATGCATCCAACCTGGGCTGGTGATCTGTTTCACCCTAGATATACATGTTTCGATGCTGTTCTCTTAAAACATCCCGCCCTCGCCTTCTCCCACAGAGTCCACAAGTCTGTTCTATACATCTGAGTCTCTTTTTTCTTTTTTTTTTGCATATAAGGTTATCGTTACCATCTTTCTAGATTCCATATATATGTGTTAGTATACTGTAATGGTCTTTATCTTTCTGGCTTACTTCGCTCTGTATAATGGGTTCCAGTTTCACCCATCTCATTAGAACTGATTTAAATGAATTCTTTTTGATGGCTGAGTAATATTCCATGGTGTATATGTACCACAGCTTCCTCATCCATTCGTCTGCTGATGGGCATCTAGGTTGCTTCCATGACCTGGCTATTATAAACAGTGCTGCGATGAACATTGGGGTGCACGTGTCTCTTTCAGATCTGGTTTCCTCAGTGTGTATGCCTAGAAGTGGTATTGCTGGGTCATATGGCAGATCTATTTCCAGCTTTTTAAGGAATCTCCACACTGTTTTCCATAGTGGCTGTACTAATTTGCATTCCCACCAACAGTGTAAGAGGGTTCCCTTTTCTCCACACCCTCTCCAGCATTTATTGCTTGTAGACTTTTGGATAGCAGCCATCCTGACTGGTGTATAATGGTACCTCATTGTGGTTTTGATTTGCATTTCTCTGATAATGAGTGATGTTGAGCATCTTTTCATGTGTTTTTTTTGCCATCCGTATGTCTTCCTTGGAGAAATGTCTGTTTAGTTCTTTGGCCCATTTTTTGATTGGGTCATTTATTTTTCTGGAGTTGAGCTGGAGGAGTTGCTTGTGTATATTTGAGATTAATCCTTTGTCTGTTGCTTCATTTGCTATTATTTTCTCCCAATCTGAGGGCTGTCTTTTCACCTTGCTTATAGTATCCTTTGTTGTGCAAAAGCTTTTAAGTTTCATTAGGTCCCATTTGTTTATTTTTGCTTTTGTTTCTAAAATTCTGGGGTGTGGGTCATAGAGGATCCTGCTGTGATTTATGTCAGAGAGTGTTTTGCCTATGTTCTCCTCCAGGAGTTTTATAGTTTCTGGTCTTACATTTAGATCTTTAATCCATTTTGAGTTTATTTTTGTGTATGGTGTTAGAAAGTGTTCTAGTCTCATTCTTTTACAGGTGGTTGACCAGTTTTCCCAGCACCACTTGTTAAAGAGGTTGTCTTTTTTCCATTGTATATCCTTGCCTCCTTTGTCGAAGATAAGGTGACCATAGGTTCGCGGATTTATCTCTGGGCTTTCTATTCTGTTCCATTGATCTATATTTCTGTCTTTGTGCCAGTACCATACTGTCTTGATGACTGTGGCTTTGTAGTATAGTCCGAAGTCAGGCAGGTTGATTCCTCCAGTTCCATTCTTCTTTCTCAGGGTTACTTTGGCTATTCGAGGTTTTTTGTATTTCCATACAAACTGTGAAATTATTTGTTCTAGTTCTGTAAAAAATACCTTTGGTAGTTTGGTAGGGATTGCATTGAATTTATAGATTGCTTTGGGTAGAATAGCCATTTTGACAATATTGATTCTTCCAATCCATGAACACGGTATATTTCTCCATCTGTTTGTGTCCTCTTTGATTTCTTTCATCAGTGAAACCAACTGCTTTAAAGAGAATCTGACTTCCCTCAGAGCTAGCATACCAAGCACAGAATCTATTATTTATAAAAATAGAGGAAGATAGTTAATATACTTGCCCTAGATAAGAAGGAATTTGAACTTGAATCCATCTTACCCAATCCTCATCATCTTCTTATTCTTCCATGCTAAAGCCTCAAGCTAGTGACAGAGGAATTTATTCTACAAACAAATTTCCCATCTGAGTATATCTTATTTAAATGTATACATAAATATATATCAAGTTTTCATATTAATATACAAGATTTTTAACATGCCTTTAATTACAGCACAACATGCTATAACACATTACATTATTTAACAAAACTCAAAATACAAGTAACTTATTAGGAGGAAACGGACTTTGCCTATAAATCAACCTCAATCACAAAGCATTCCTGGCAGATTTCTTCGTTTGTCTTTCCATTACAGTGTTTATCTCTAGATAAAAACTCAAGAGAAGAATTCAGATGTAGCAACTTTTTCAAGGAGAGTATTACCTGATAAAGAAGGAAAAATATTTTAGATTCTCACTTTACAATCTCAGCTAACTTTCCTTTGAATAAAGATCCCTAGGTAGAAGGAATATTCTCCTTGATCCTTTACAACAGTAGAATTTTAGTGAAAAATAAAAAGGCAACCTTTTCAGTTACCTTCTAGCCTGGATTCTAATTCTCCTTCATTTAAAATTTAGTTTAGGCATTTGCAAGGTATGGCCAGAAAGATAAGATAATTTGTATTCAAAATCTGTCTTAAAAATAGAATTTAAAAGTTTTTTAAACTTGCAGGATCTGTCCTTGTGACCATGGAACCCTGGGTCCTTGTGTATGCTACTGAGTATCCATGAGGTAGAGACCAAAAGCACAGACGTGTAGATGAGAAGTTGTAAGAGCGCTCAGACCGTTGTAGCCCAGATGCAGTTTGAACAGACACGAAGAGGCACGTGGGCACATCATTTCACCCTGTGGGAAACTTATCATCACTGAAGTCTTTGAGTGGGGAAATGTCCTCATTTTCCCCTTATTTTTACGACCTGTTTAAGGATGGATTGGACAGGTAAGTTACAAGATCTCTGTTGGTGTTAGTTTTCCTTACTGTAGGTAAGAGAAATCACCCCAACTTCCTCTTGGTGTGATTTGTATACATATGAACCATGACCTCTTTTTCAAAAAATTATGTATTTCTTTCTTTATTTTTGGCTGTGCTGGGTCTTATTGCTGTTTGTGGGCTTTCTCTAGTTGTGACCAGTGGGGCTACTCTCCAGGTATGGTGTGCGGGCCTCTCATTGCTGTGGCTTCTCTTGTTGCAGATCACAGGCTCTAGAGCGCGCAGGCTTCTGCTCTTGTGGCTCATGGACTTAGCTGCCTCAGAGCATGTGGTATCTTCCCAGAGCAGGGATTGAACCCATGGCAGGCCGATTCATATCTACTGGACCACCAGGGAAGTGCCCATGACCTCTTTTTAAATGCCCTACATTCTCTGTGTCATCTCCAAAAACAAACTTTCATATAATTAAGTATTCCAATGGCTCCTTTCCTAAAGAATCACAGGCATGACATGATAAGCATATGTTTCACTGGATGATTTACTTCATGTCTTTCCTTAATGCAAGATAAAACATTTTTTAAATTTTGAATCAAATTTGAATCAAAATCGAATATTTGAAAGATTCAGTAGGTTCTTTCCATCTTTCTCAATCAAGAAAGAGTAAGCAACATTCAAAATAGACTTAAACAATAGCAAGGAACATTCTTTTTTTCAGTAGGGACATTTTGAAATTCATATTCCATGTGTAAAGACTCTCACTGAAGTATTAAATTAAACAGGAGTTATAATTTCCCAGGTGCTTCATTTCTGGGAACACCTCCTTTTCTGCAAGATATCCCAGTACTCCCTCAGCACTAAATAGAGCTTGATTCATGTTTTAACTCTTCAAAATGCCAAGTCAAGTATTCTAGCAAGTAACAGTAGAATGAGTACTCCCAGGTAGACAATCTCACATTTTGAGCTGCTGTCTATGAAATCAAATAACTTCAGATAACTAGGGGATTTGATGTGCAAATATATGCAGATACCATTTTTAGAAAACAGTCTAATTACAAAACAGGAAAATGTATACAAAGAGACTGTTCTTTAAAAGGAAGATACCAAATAAGCACATGGAATGATTTCAACATCATTAGCCATTAAAGGAATGCGTATTAAAATCACAGCGAGAGATTGATGCACACCTATAAGAATGGCTAACATTTTTTTAAAGTAGTGACAACACAAAATGTTGGCAAAGCTATGGGCAAAAAGAAAGTGAAAGTGTTAGTTGCTCAGTCGTGTCAGACTCTTGTGAGTCCATGGACTGTAGCCTGCCAGGCTCCATTGTTCATGGAATTCTCCTGGGTAGCCAGGCCCTTCTCCAGGGGATCTTCCTGACCCAGGGATCGAACCTGGCTCTCCTGCACTGTGGATGGATTCTTTATTGTCTGAGGTACCAGGGAAGCCCTGAGGCTATGAATAAACATTGTATCTTATTGATGGGAATGTGACATGAGGCAGCCACTTTGAAAAACAGCTTAACACTTTCCTTAAAAAATAAACATGTAGTTACCTTATGACCAAGCAATCCTATTCCTGAACATTTATTCTAGACACACAATAAATTACATTCACACAAAAACTTATGCATGAATGTTCACAGCAGTTTATCCATAATTGTCAAAAACTAGAAAGAGATGCCCTTCAACGGATGGTTAAACAAACATTGGTATATCCATACCACAGAATACAATTCAGTGATAAAACAGAACAAATTCTTGATATACCCAGCCGCCTAGGTGAATCTCAAGAGAATTATTGAGTGAAAGATGGCAATCCCAGTTCGCACGCTACAAAATTCCATTTAGATAACATTCTTGAAATGATGAAGTTGCAGAAATGGAGAACAGGTTAGTAGTTGCCCTTGATTACATATGGTGAAGAAAGGGAGTAGGAAATGAGTATAACTATTAAAATGCATCTCCTTATGGTGATGGAAATGGTATCTGTGTCAATAACCTGGATGTGATATTGTATCAATTTTACAAATGCGATCACTGGGGGAAACGGAGTAAAGAGCACATGGGATTTCTATGTATTATCTCTTACAATGTATGTGAGTCTGCAATTTTCTCAGAATTAAAAGGTCCATCTCTTGGTCAGCCCTCTTGTATTTCTACAACATCTCTTTCTTTGGATTACAGTGACTGTCCCTTCCTTTGGCCCCTTCAGGCCTGCAGCTTGTAACAATTTCATGTTGTTATTAGTCTTGGACATTCTATACCACTCTTTGTTGATCTCCTTTAACCTTGCCCCAACCCTTGTTAATAGTGTGTTTTAAAAAGCAGTATTCTATCTGTTGCTACCAAAATCTGGATGATATTTACATGAATACACTTTTCATGTGACTTGACCTTGCACTCCCAGGTGATGCTCTAAGTGAGAGAGCTGTGGTGGGGTTGAAACAGCATGTAAGTAAACGTCAGGGGCGTCTGCTGAGCACGTCCTATGTATTGAGCACAAGGTCAAGGATTTTGCATGAATCATCTCATCAGTGATCTTTCTCGCCATGTCATGATGTTTACTGCCATTATATGGTAAGACTTCTTTAAAAAAAAAAAAAGCAAACCAAAAAAAACAACTTTTTATTGGGGTATAGCCAGTTAACAATGTTGTGCTAGTTTCAGGTGGACAACAGAGGGGTCAACCATACATATACACGCTGTATTTTCCCCGAACCCCCCTCCCATCCAGGCTGCCATATAACATTAAGCATCATTCTCTGTGCTATAGAGTAGGTCTTTGTTGATTATCCATTTTAAATAGAGTGGTGTGAACCTGTGACTACCAGGGGGAAAGGATCAGAGGAAGGGATAGTTAGGGAGTTTGGGATTGACTCTATAACATTTCTAAACTCTGGGATTCTACTCTAGCTACGGCCCACATCTTTATGAGAATAATTTCCTTCTCCTTTTAATCTTTAACATGGATGCTTCATGACCAATACTTAAGGAATCCATCCAAACTCAAGAGCACTTTTCCTTTGTAGTCATGTTTCTCTTTTTTTCTGTTTCAGAAGTCAGCATTAGCATCTGTACCTCTTTTATGATGCACCAGGAAAGAAAGCATAAGTGAAGCACAGCCTGCTGGACCAGAAGTCCAGGGAGGCTGGCACCAGCCCTGTCTCTCAATGTGACATTGGACAAGAAAATTAAAACTGCAGATATTCAATTTCCTCACCAAACAATGGTGAGTAAAAAAATAAGATCCCATCCTCATATATTATGTTTCTATGAAAGAACATATTTCTTCCTTTTTTAATTCCTTTTTTTTTTTTTACAATTTTTCTACACTTTTGTTCTAGGGACACACTTCTTAATTAATTTTTGTTCTATGTAGACAATCATTTTTCACCAAAATGTCTTTGTCAGACTCAGACAAGGAAACATATATAAATCTCTATCAGGTTCTCATTTCATTTGCAATTTGTGTTCACACATGGGTATAAACAAAATACAGGGCTTGACATTTTTTGTTCCTATAATTTCCTGAAAAAAATTCTTACCATCACTGTTATGTATTTTTCAACTGATCTCTCTGAATTACTATTTTTTTTTTTTTTTTAAAGAGAGCCCAGAGAAGCAATGCTGTTTCTGTTGTTTGAAATCCCACCAGGGGTCCCTCCATTTGGCTCATCTTCCATTTCCAAAGTGTTGTCCCATCCACCTGGAGCATTTATTAAAACTTCTGTCCATCCCATCCCACCTCAAAAGACAAATACTTTCTGTTTACAGGAGCTGCTTTATGCTCTTTGTATTGTGACAACCTACTTAAGAGAACTCATGTCCTGCGTAGGAGGATTTTGCTCTCGGCTTTAAAAGGCTTGTACTCAGCCTGTCAGAGAAAGGAAACCCAATCTCATTTTCACTGAATAAACACTGCAGGAACATCACTCTGATATGAAGCAGGGCTTGAAAATGGAGAAACAATTGTTGTTGCTAATTAGATACAAATTTCACGTAGAGACAATTACTTGTTTTTTCCCCTGCACAAATAATATACGCACTCATTAAATTCAGTCACACCCTCAACACAATCTGATCAGAAGCCATTCTCAGCCCAAGATGCTTCAGAAATGTTGGCTTATGGTACACGGGAGCACACTTCCTATCTACTTCTCTCTGAAGCAAGAGAGAGCCGAAAGCAACAAGGCAGCTACTATTCTCAAAGCCTGCAGTAACAGCCGAAACTTATCGAGCATTTATTATGTACCAGGCGTTGTGATAGGTGTTTATTTCTTTTTTCCTCCTAGAACAAGCCAAGAAGCATATACTGTGAGGCCAGTGTCACTGATAAAGTTAAATAACTGGTGCAAGCTCGCACTGTTACAAATAACAGTAGAGGGTTTAAATCTGGTCCTTTTAGATGGCAAAGGCTATACACTCTCTCTACGTATCGGATGCCTTACAATAAAGGTGCAAATTATCTGCTCATCATCCATTTACTTTATAGATATTTACTAAGTACTTAATATGCACCAAACATTACTCTGGGAATTGGGATACAGCACTGGAAAAAAAAAAAAGTCTGCTCTTATGATGCCTTCTTTATAGACAGGAAGATAAAGAGTGAATAATCCACATCCATGTAACTTCAAAAATAAAATATATAGCATTTTAGAAAGTGATACAGGCTATAAGGGATGAAAGCAGCAGAGGAAACAGGAGGGGTATATGTAGTGGGTGAAAGCTGGACACAGTTTTAAACCGAGTGATCAGGATGTGACAAATTGTAAAGGTAACATTTAAACACACATTTGAAGAAGACAAGGGAGTTTGACAGGTAGAAATTGGATGAAGAGTGCTTGGAAGAAGCAGGGAGCAGCTCCTGCAAAGACAATGGGGCAGAAGGGTGGCTTGTATGTGTGAAGCAGGTCAGTCTGGAGGAGAATCGGTGACCGGGTGAATACTTGGAGCTGAGCCTGGCGAAGTAACATAGGCTAAAAGAAGGCACTGGGCTTTTACTAGGCATAAAATGGGAGCCACTGAAAAGTCTGGGACGATGAAAAGACATTATCTGACTCTGAAAAAGAATCACTCTGGCTGCTATATTGAGAACTGAATATATTGGGAGTGAAATGAACATAGAGAGATGTGTGAGAATGCTCATCCAGGGTGATAACAAGTGGTAAAAGGCTGGGTATAGTGTGAAGGTGGGACAAATAGGATTTTCACTGAGATCTGATATGTGAGAGTGAGATCCAGGATCATCCAAGACTTGTGGTCTCAAAAAATTGAAGGCTAGAACTTTCATAACACATTGATAAAGCCTGCAGATGGAACGGGGGTCCCTCATGGTTCAAACGGTATAGGGGAGTTTGGGGGAGAATGGATACATGTTTCTGTATGGCTGAGTCCCTTTGCTGTCCACCTAAAACTATCACAACATTGTTAATTGGCTATGCATGCTCAGCCACTTCTTTGTGACCCTATGGACTGTACGTAACCCATGAGGCTATTCTGTCCATGGGATACTCCAGGCAAGAATACTGAAGATTGCCATAAAGGTTCCCATCCCTCCTCCAGGGGATCTTCTTGACTCAGAGAGTGAACATGTGTCTCCTGTGTCTCCTGAATTTCAGGCAGATTTTTTACCACTGAGCCTCTGTGGAAGCCTGTTAATCAGTTATACTCCAATTCAGTTTAGTCGCTCAGTCTTGTCCAACTCTTTGTGACCCCATGGACTGCAGCACACCAGGCCTCCCTGTCCATCACTAACTCCCATAGTTTACTCAAACTCACGTCCATTGAGTCAATGAGCCATCCAACCATCTCATCCTCTGTCGTCCCCTTCTCCTCCTGCCTTCAATCCTTCCCAGCATCAGGGTCTTTTCCAATGAGTCAGTTCTTTGCATCAGGTGGCCAAAGTACTGGAGTTTCAGCTATTGGCTCTAACTCCAATACAAAGTAAAAAGTAAAAAAAAAAAAAAAATTTGGATTCAAAGTTCAGTTCTGAACACATTAAGATGTCAGTTGTACATCCAATTGGTGGTGCTGCATAAGCACTTGTACCTATCAGCCTGAAGTTCAGGATTTTGGTCTGGCCTTGAGGTATAAATCTGGTAGATGGTGGTACGAGCAGGGAGACCAGGTCATCAAGAGGGTGAGTGTAGATGGAGAAAACAACAGGACCAAGGACAACTGGAAGAGGTCCAGGAAAAGACGACAGATCAACAAGAGAATGCTGAGGACTGTTGAGTGAGATAAGACGAAGGTGAAGAAAGCAATGTCCTAAAGGCCAAATAGTGAGAGTGTGTCCAAAAGCAGGAGTGATGGCCCTGGGCAAGTGTTACTTAAGCCTGGCAGGCTACAGTCCCATGGGGTTGCAAAGAGTTGGACATGACTGAGCAACAACTAAGCACTATTTATATCAATGTAAAGCTCTAAGAATTAAGATGATTCATGTTGAAAAAGCAACATTCAAACGGGATCTAAAATCATTTCCAAACCAAGAGAAGTAGCTCAAAGATTGGTTAGTAAGAACACAAGTGAGGGATAGTGAGTAGATGATATAATGTGATGATATATCGGTCTGCGACTTTTAGGGAAAGATCTGGAAACCTAAGTGGGGCAGGAAGATAAATGTCCCACCACCCTGACTAGTGGTTTGAGAGTGACAGGAGAAAAGACAGCCACATTTTAGTGGGTGTTAGGGGACGAATGTTCTCAGAGTGCACCCAGGTTTCCTTCAGAGCAAGAAGATACAGGAGCATCCATAGAGCAATCTGAGGACACAAGGAGTTCTGCTGATGACAGACTATTAATTCAAGAAGGCACATCGGAAAGGTTTTGGAAACTGGAAGTCATCAAGTAATAGAGAATGTGCAAAGTTTATGAAGATTTAAAATACGAGAGACAAAGAAAGTCTGGGACTTCTTTCTAGTTATTCTGAGAGCCCAGGATTCCTCTTTCCTCCTGATACGTTAACTGGCATAGAGGGGATCATATATTCGTAATGTTTAAAAGGGGTTAAGATCATAATTCCAAAGAGAACCTTTTTATGCACTGTTCACAGTTCTAATAAACCTAAGATTTGGGGAGTATGCAAGTTTTTCTCCCCACCCCCCTCATCTCTAATCCAGATTACTGAGAAGATGGTGGTGAGGGGAGGTCTAAGGATTGGAAATTCTCCCTCTGAAAACGAGGGAATCTCCAGATATCTTTGTGAGCAAGGAAAGGGTGTGTATGTGTGTGTGTGTGTGTGTGTATGTGTGTGTGTGTCTGTGTGTGTTTCATTTGTGTGTGCATTCACTGAGAATGGAAAACCAGAGAATATGTTCCCCAAAGAGTATTACTGTATTTCCCAGGTAATGAGGAATTGTGTGAAAGGAGTGTCTTTCTCCCAACAAGACTAAAAGCTAACAGTTTTTAGCCTTCTAGCCCAAAATAGCTCATAATAATGAATCTTCCTCCTACCCCCACGCCTGCCTCTGATACTCCACAGAGCCTCCCAGGATGCACGGAATGCATGCTTATCTTCCTGTAAACCACTTTTTATTCTTCCTCTCACCCAGAAAGGGTGTGAAAGAATGGCCTTCAAGCATGCTCACTACTCACTTCCTCTGTGCGAGAATCTGTCAGTTACCAAATCATTACTCCATGCTAAATATCAAAACAATATTTGTAATTCCACACTTTAATATATTGGAGACTTTAACCACAGACATTTGATCCCTTTATCTGACCCTTATTAATATTTATACATATACTACATTTAACCCATTGTCACTGAACACCAAATGACTGCCTCTACTTTCTCCATTTGTGTCCAACTGCTGCTCTTTTGCCCTTTTTCATGATACCTGTGGACACTCAGTCACTTTTCATACCTTGACTATCACTAGAATATTCTCTAAACTTCTGTAACTTGATTTTGCCACACAACAACCTCAGTAATTGTCTGAATTCTCTTAGACAATAAGCACCCCACCCCGCCCTTCCTGGAAGCCTATGTTAATGCATTAAGCAGTACAAAGTGCTTCTAGAATTTTGGCCTCTTAAAAGACAGTAGCCAATGGTGGGTACTTACAATCCAGAGAATCAGGACAGTGGAGAAAGTGCTTGTCTTGAGTTCCCAAGATGTGAATATGAAACCCACTTCTTTGGGTTCAAAAGGAGAGAGGTAGTGGGATGTAAGAAGTACTGTACAAATTTTAACATGTTGTATAAAAGTTAAATCATCTTTCCTAGTCAGAAGCTGTAATATATAGAGAAGCAGCCCACTTAACCTCCCACAATTTCTACCAGCTGCCAATACTGAAACACTCTTTGTCCTTTCTGTCCTTACCTTTGGCAAGTTCGCTAATTTCTCTAAGGCTCATTTTTCTCAACAGTAAAACTGATTAGTATAAACACAATGTGTATGTTTGTGTGTGTGTGTGTGAGAGAGAGAGAGAGGAAGGGAGAGAGAGAGAGAGATAGAGGAAGGGAGACAGAGAGAGAGAGTTAAATGTGCAAGTTATTTGCACGCCACTCACCCCGGTAAGCAGGGGACCAGGAACTTTGTCCAGGCTGGATTTCAGGGTGCCTTGCTAGGCATGGACATGTGTAAGTTGATAAGTATCTGTGAATGTCTGAAGGTCATGGATCAGAACAAGATTCCAAGTTTGGGATGAAAGAAGGCCCAGAGTACAAGGTTTAGTTGAAATACAGATAAGTATCAAAGACTAATAACTGGATTCAGAGGAAAGGGCTGGCTCTACAAAATAGATCTGATGAAATAAACATATTCAGGGAGCAAACCAAGAAACAATGCTGGGAAGCACAAACGGGATTATAAATACACTCAAAGTAAGAGTGGGGGGGATGCTAAGCTTGTTTAGCCAAGGAGAAAGGCACCCCACACTGAGTCCAGTTACACAAGGATTCCTGATCTAACCAGATGTGTCCCAGACACTTTTCGCGCCTCCAAAAGGATACTTGTCACAAGTGTAGAAACACCAGATCCTTTTGAT
Organism: Odocoileus virginianus; assembly: GCF_023699985.2. Classification (NCBI taxonomy): domain Eukaryota; kingdom Metazoa; phylum Chordata; class Mammalia; order Artiodactyla; family Cervidae; genus Odocoileus; species Odocoileus virginianus. The sequence continues at coordinate 17,548,032 of NC_069683.1, read as the reverse complement.
GACTGGTGCGGAATAACAAGCCTCCCTTCCTAGCCCTAGGAGAGAAACAAAATGATCTTTTTCTATCATTTGGAATAATGTGAAAACTGACTTAAAAGATTTTCCTTTTAAACATTACCACTGGTGTGATATAAATACATATGGTGTTTCATGGCACAGTCAAAATGCGAAAGGGTGTTGCACAGAATGCTCGTTTTCTGAAAGGCGCTCTGCAGAAAGCTGTCACTCATGTGGCAAAGGAGAATTCCCGGCAGCTTTCCTAAGCAGGACTCCTGGTGGGTCTCTTTGTGCCATTGATCTTGTGTCCTCAGTTCTCCTGTGGTTGAGTGAAGCCCAAAGGAAGTGGACCAGAAGCAGTGAAAGGCTTTGATTTAATGTCTTTCCTCTATTTCAGAATTGTCACAAGTGTACCAAGGTCCGAGGTGTTCATAGATACGCATTTCCTCAGCCCACACAGGGCTTAGGGGAGCCGGGGCAGCCTCATCTGGTTTTCTCAGTGTGCCTGACAAAAAGCACCCTTATTTTGGCGGGGCCCATGAGATAAAAAAAAGATGTGACATGTAGAGATAATTAGTAAGAGGGAATCTGGAATATAGATCTATTCTTAAAGGATGAATCTCAGCATATAATAAGGCGTGGTATGACTGTGTGCAAAGAAGAAAAAATTTCTAACAATTGAAGTTAGGTTGACATCCGGATTGTCTACAACTACGGGAAGTTTGCTTTATTTAACCCTCCTAAGTCAGTTTCCTATCTGTGAAGTGGAGACAGTAACCACCCTTTCTGGAAACTTCTGATAGGCTGAAAAACAAATTACTTGGCCAAGTACTCCATGTACATACATGCTCAACAAACTCTAGTTTCACTCCCTGCCCTTTGCTCATCATGCCTATGACTGTATGTGACTACAATTTACTCATTTATAAGGCCAAAGCCCCTTTGAGTGAGAAAAGGAACTATAAACTCAGGGTTTCCCATATAAGAAAAGGAGTTTTAACAGTTCCTCCATCTTTGCATAGAATGTCAACTGTCCCTCCTTTTTAAATATGACTCAGCTCATCTTCTATAAAATATTCCTCACTTCCATCCTTGACTTCCACTGAATCATTTCTTCCTCTGCAGACCCTGCTGTTTGCTTATGTACCTTTGGTTTCTGATTCCATATTGCCCTGCATTAGAGTTATCTCACTGGTTTTCAGTAGGGCATCCCAGCTTTCTGAAATGGTCTTTTGTGACGACTCTTTGAACTATTGTTCCTCTTAAATCTAATTCTGATAACAATTATTATTAAAACTGACTCTGTGTGTGTGCTAACAGCTAAGTCACTTCAGTCACATCCTACTCTTTGCGACCCCGTGGACTGTAGCCCACCAAGCTCCTCTGTCCATGGGGTTCTCCAGACAAGAATACTGGAGTGGACTGCATGCCATCTTCCAGGGGATCTTCCCAACCCAGGGATCAAACCTGAGTCTCTTCCATCTCCTGTATTGGCAGGTGGGTTCTTCACCACTAGCACCACCTGGGAAGCCACGGCTGATTCACATTGTTGTAGGGAAGAAACCCACACAACAATGTCAAGCAATTATCTTCCAAAAAAATACAAAAAAAAAAAAAAAAAACCTGACTATATTCTAAGAAGGGTTCTAAGTGTTTTAATTGAAAGAGAGCATTTAATCCTCACAATGACTCAAGCAGGTGGGGGAGTATTCTGGGTTATCCCAATTTGCCAGATGAAAAAACTGAGATTCTCAGAGGATAGGTCAGATGTCTACGGCCACATGGCTGAAACATGGTGGAGTCAGCGTTCAAGCTCAGACTGCTTCCAGAAGCCAAGTTGGTAACCACTATCTGGTGACACAGCATGTTGATTTAGAACATAGGCCTTCTCTTCCCCTCTCTGTCAGGCTGGAGTTGACACTCTTAGGCAGAGTGACAGCCTGGGAACATGAGCGCAGAGCAGAAAATGTGTCTTTCAGAAGCGAGCGCATCAGCGGAGGTATTTAAATTAAATTGTCATGTTCCCTCCCACACACAGCGCGAGGATTTGAGTCATTTTTTAGGAGCAGCAGCGTGAGGCTGAGGGTAAACTGCCTCCTGCAGCACTAATTTGGATGGCAGTCCCAGCCCAAACCTACATCTCGCCACAAATCAAGGTGGATACCGTCTGTGCTGGGAGACAAATGATATCAAACATCTGCTGAAAAACAGATTGTAGCAAGCCAAGCTTACAAACAAGCTCAGGCACAGACATCTCAGTTACCTTGGTGGTGGGAGCCTCATGGGTCTCACCTGGGCTTTTTCAAATAACAAGAAAGTTCTTCTGTAAGAGATCACCTAGGCAAGGTGAGTGGGATACAGAGAGAAGGAAGGTCCAAAAAGAGCAGACCTGGAAGTTAGCTTTACTGGGCTTCAGGGACTATGCTCTGTCAAGCAGTTTACTGATGTTATTTTTAACTCTTTCTCCTCCGTCATATATGTGTGTGTGTTTGTATATGTGCTCAAAATGCATATATACTGCATATATATGTATATATTGATATATATATATATAATTTCCTTAACTATATTCAATAATCAAGGCAAGAGATTATTTTGTATGAAACATTATAATTTCCCCACTACTTCAAAGAAATCCAATAAGCAAATTTACAGTGAAGATTCTTGATAAAAATTATGAATGAACACCAGACCCTGAGGAACTCAACCCACAAGCCCCAGTGCAATTTTATCTGCTTGTGTGTGTGTGTGTGTGTGTGTGTGTGTGTGTATGTATATCAGCTTCCCATTGAGATAAATAAGACTCATAAAAGTTTGGGGCTTCCTAGGCGGCACTAGTGGTAAAGAATCTGCCTGCCAATGCAGGAGACTTAAGAGACACGGGTTCGATTCCTGGGTTGGGAAGATACCCTGGAGGAGGACATGGCAACCCACTCTAGTATTCTTGCCTGGAGAATCCCATGGACAGAGGAGCCTGGTGGACTACACTCCGTAGGGTCACAAAGATTCGGACACAAATGAAGTGACTTAATATGCCATGAGAGATTAAGAAGTTGCCTAAGGTAAGGTGGGCAGAACCACAGGAGGATTCAGACTCAAGTTCAGCTTCTCCTGGTCCTCTAGCTTGTTCTCTTCCGGCCTCACTTCAACCTCAAGCAATGGCTTTCATAAAGGCTTATTATATTTTATTCATTCATTGGGCAAAAATGATTGTGTACCTAATAAGCTCCTATACTGTTCTATGAACTAGGGATCAAACAGAACACAAAACAGACATAGTCCTTAGACTCATGGAGAGGATGGAAAACAAACAAACAGACAAACAAAAAAATTGGTGTATCTGGTGGTGATAACTGCCATGTAGAAAAACAAAGCATCATTTAGTAGACAGAGAGCAATGAGACATCCTGTTTTCAAAGAGGTTGTCATGGAAAGTCCCTGAGAGCACGGTACTGAGCAGAGGGTGGAAGGATGCATTTCTAGAAGTATATGTGAGCCACACTAATTTGAGCATGATAAGAGCATTTTACCCACAAGAAGAAAAGACTCTAAGAGTGGATATGTTTCATGTGTGTGAGCTAGCTCTTTCATAGGCAGAACAAAGGGGCCATTGAACCCAGAGCACAGTGAGAGAGGGAGAAGGAATAAAATTAAGGATAAATTGATATTTGAAGTCAAATAAACTAGGGCCTTATAAGCCATGAGTTGGAAATTACTTTCAGTACAATGGGAGGCTACTGGTTTTGAATAGAAAAGTTGCACGATATGACTTTAGTTTACCACGACTGTATAGAAAATAAACTATCATTGGGGGTGTGGGGTGAAGGTGAAAGCAGAAACACCAGGTGGGAGACATCTGAAATAATCTAGGTAAGACATTGTGGTAGGATGTTCCAGAGTTAGAGAAGTTGGGTGATGTGAAGTGCTTAAAACCAGGATGTGTTTAAAGATGAGAGTCTAAGAATTGGGGCTTCCTTGGTGGCTCAGTGGTAAAGAATCCACCTGCCAATGCAGGAGACGCAGGTTTGACTCCTGATTCAGGAAGATCTCACGTTCTGCGAAGCAACTAACCCTCTTGTACCATGACTATTGAACCTGTGCTCTAGAGCCCAAGAGATGCAACTTCTGAAGCCTGCATGCCCTAGAACCTGTCCTCCACGACAAGAGAAGACATCACAAGGAGAAGTCTGCACTCCACAATTAGAGAATAGTTCCTGCTTGTCACAACTACAGAAAAGCCCACACAGACAAAAGATCCAGTAGAGTCAAAAGTAAATAAATAAATAACATTTTAAAAAGAGTAAGAATTTATGGGCAAACTGTCTGTATGATGGTAGAGAAAGGCAGGAGCAAGTAAAAAATAATTCTTTAGGCAACTAAAACAAAGGACCCTCCATTACTGAGATGGGGAAGCTGAAGGAGTAGCAGTTATGTGGGCAGAATCAAGAGTCTGAGGGGCCTACTGAACTTCTCTTCTGCTTCTGTTAGGTCCTTGCCATTTCTGTCCTTTATCCCACCCATCTTTGCATGAAACATTCCCCTTGGTGTCTCCAATTTTCTTCAAGAGATCTCTAGTCTTTCCCATTCTATTGCTCTCCTCTATGTCTTTGCATCATTCACTTAAGACTTTCTTATCTCTCCTTGCTGTTCTATGAAACTCTGGATTCAGATGGGTATATCTTTCCCTTTCCCCTTTGCATTTCACTTTTTTTCTTTTCTCAGCTATTTGTAAGGCCTCCTCAGACAACCATTTTGCCTTCTTTGATTTTTTTCTTCAGGATGGTTTTGGTTACCACCTCTTGCAGTGTTACCTCTGTCCATAGTTCTTCAGGCACTCTGTCTATCAGATCTAATTGCTTGAATCTATTTCTCACTTCCACTGTACAATGGTAAGGGATTTGACTTAGGTCATACCTGGATGGCCTAATGGTTTTCCTTACTTTCTTCAACTTAAGCCTAAATTTTGCAATAACGCACCGACGATCAGAGCCACAGTCAGCTCCCAGTCTTATTTTTGCTGACTGTATAGAGCTTCTCCATCTTTGGCTGCAAAGAATATAGTCAATCTGATTTCAGTGTTGACCATCTGGTGATGTCTGTGCATAGAGTCTTCTCTTGTGATGTTGGAAGAGGATGTTTGCTATGACCAGTGCATTCTCTTGGCAAAATTCTGTTTGCCTTTGCCCAGCTTCATTTAGTACTCTGAGGCCAAATCTGCCTGTTATGTACTACTATGTATTTCCCCATGATACTTTCTTAATTAAAAGTGTCCTTTACATTTAGTTTCCAAATACATGAAAATTTTGAAGTATTTTAATATTAATTTCTCACTTTGACACTAATTTCTCATTTTAATGCTTTCTTCTCTGCAATCGCCTGCTGTGTTTTTTAGTCTTTTAACTTTATTGAGATTTTTTCCAATGGCTGAGTCAAAGATCCCCCTTGGTAAATGTCACATTGCACTTGAAAATATGTGGCTTATTTTCAAATATCTTTTGATATTGATTTCTAACATAATTCCACAGTGATAAGAGAACAGATTCAGTAGGATTTCAATACTTTTAAACCATAAAATTTTTGAAGCTTGTTTTATGTCCCTGGATATGTTCAAGTGTCTTCTAGTTTATAGTCTATGGGGACTTGAATAGAATTTATATCATACTACTGTGTGAAAATTGTATAAATCTGAATTATGTTGAATTGGCTCATGGTATTTTTAGGCCTGCTATATCCTTCAACTTTTCTGTATATTCATTCCATTAATTTTAAGAATTTGATACTGAAATTCCATCTAAAAATCTCAATTTATCTACTTAAAAATAACTGTAATATATATTGGGATTCCCTGGTGGCTCAGAGGGTAAAGAGTCTGCCTGCGATGTGGGACACCTGAGTTTTACCCCTGGGTTGGGAAGATCCCCTGGAGAAGAAAATGCAACCCACTCCAGTATTCTTGCCTGGAAAATACCATGGACAGAGGAACCTGGTGGGCTACAGTCCATGGGGTCACAAAAGAGTCAGACACGACTGAGCAACTTCACTTTTACTTCATACGTAACATTGTTCTGTATTTTCCGAGCCTCCTGTAAATGTGTTACTGTATTTTTATAATTTAAAAAATAAAAAAGAAAGAGGAAAAAAAAATCTCCTTTAGCCCATTTACCAGAGATGTTACAAAGGGAACACATTTAACTAAATGAAAAATCCAGAGTTGGTAATTATGTAATCAGGGAGATTACAGGGGACAGTTAAACCACATTGCTTTCTCAATTTCCTCTCGAAATATATAGTCTATGGGGAGTAAATTCTCCTTGTTCTTAGTCACTCAATCATGTCTGAATCTTTGCAACCCCATGGACTATAGCCCACCAGGCTCCTCTGTCCATAGGATTTTCCCAGGCAAGAATACCAGAGTGGTTTGCCATTCCCTTCTCCAAAATTCTCCTTATGCAATTGTTAATCAAACTCTTCCAGATTCTTTAAATAAATCAATCAATGCTCTAAAAAGGCACAGAATTATCAGCTAAATATCTCAAGAAGAAACTGGAAGGATGAAATATGTTCAAGATACCTTGAACATATTTTGCTTAATTTGTTCTTGCAAGGAATATTGTTGAGTCCTGTATTGTGCAAAAAGACATATTTTGGTACAGAAAATATAGTAATGAAAAAATTGTAAACATCTTCCTTCATGAAGGAATTTGCTTCCTTGCAGGGGAAAGGTAAAATATGTGTAATTTGGAAGTAAATAAGGTAATCTCAGATAGTAGTAAGTGATACAGAAAATAGGTTATGGGATAGAGAATGTCTGGTGTAGGTGGTGGGGGTTACAGATGGTGAAAGAGACATTTGAACTGTGACATGAATAAACAGGAAAACCTGAACACGTGTTAATCAAAGGAAGCAATGACATGCATGCCAATTAACCAGTTCTCTTTAGTATATGGGGAGAAACAGCAAAATTATGTTAAATGATGCAATATTTTCTCATGAGATTTATACTACTATTTCCACATGGGAAATAATGTGAGAAAAATGAATCTTTATAAGAAACATTGGTCTTTTATATCTTTATACATTCTCCAAGAAAATGTGTTTTATACTTTACTAGACTACACCCATAATCTACATACTGTGTACATTTCCAAATAGACTAGAATCTCCTATTACAACTGTTTTATTTGATGAAAACATACAACATCTGGCCAGATGATGCATGTCCTATCACATTTGAGACCAGATCTGAACAAATATTCATTAAGCTTTTAAAAATCCATGAAGAAGCTATTAAAAAGCAATTGGATTTTTATAGCTTGTATTCAAAGTTAACAGATAAGCAGTTGGAAAGAGAAAGCACTGTTGAAAAATGGAAAACAACTATACAGAAATAAGATGGTCTGGACTTGGTTTTGTCCCTCACTGGTTGTACAGACTTGCATCTTGAACTTCTCTGATTGTCTATGTCCTCATCTCTTAAAGGAAAATAATGGACTAATGTCTCTAAAATTCTACCTCTAAAATTTTATGAAAATATAATTTAACACAAACTCAGAGCCAGTCCTTTCCCTTTTTTTCTTACCCACAGTCTCCAACTCACCTATTCCTGCTGTTTTTCTATTTTCATTACAAGGGCCTATTACTTTTTGAATAGCTTCTTTGAAATGCATAAATAAAGTCAATTCAAATCACAAGGTTAGCGTCTTGAAAATGTTCTTCTCTCTAGTAAATTGAATGTATGGTTTTTATGCACTAGACACATTTCCCTCCTCATACTTAGAAATCCTTTTATGTTTTGCGGTCTCTCAAGCATTTTAAAACACCATCCATTCAAGCTGGGACTGTTCTGGCTTGTCTTATGTTTCCAAGAATATACAGTTATTCTAGAAGGCAATGATTTAATTTGCAGGGATTTCCAGATCTATTCAGGAAAACTCAATAATGTCTTTGCCTTAGAGAATATTTAGAGTAAAGATGGAAAGACCAGTGTCTCTCGTAAAGATTCATTTCTCTGAGATTATTTTCCACATGGGAGTGATAGTATCAGTCTCACAAGAAAATATTCCATCTTTTAATAGAACTTTGCTGCTTCTCCTCAAGCACTAAAGACAATTAATTGAGATGCATATTAGAGGAGAAAAGTGGTGGAATTCTGAACCCAGAGGCAAAAGAAATAGTCTTACTCTTACATACCTCATCTGAGACTCTGAAAGACTTGGTTATTTAACTCTCAAATGCAGAAGATGAAAAAATAATAATGCCAAGCATATTTGAGTTCTTGCCACATAGTCTGACAGTGCAGGAAACCTGGGTTTGATCCCTGGATTGGGAAGATTCTCTGGAGAAGGGAATGGCAACCCACTCCAGTATTCTTGCCTGGAGAATCCCATGGACAGAGGAGCCTAGAGGGCTACAGTTCATGTTGCCACAGAGTCAGACATGACTGAGCGACTTTCACTTTCACCAAATGGGCTCTGTGACAAGCATGTCATGTAGAACATCTCATTTAGTTATTCATAATTCTGCTATGTAGGTATTCTCTTCTCAAAGACAAAAAGTCTAAAGTTTGAAAAGAAGGAAAGCTCAAGGTCACAGGGCTATTGATCTTTACACAACTGTTGGCTCTTGTCTTAATATCACTATATTATAAATGCTAATTTCTATCCTAACAAGCTAGAAACAGCATGCTTAATGTACAATGTGCTATGCCGCATTTAGTCACTCAGTCATGTCCGACTCTTTGCAATCCCGACGACTGTAGCCCGCCAGGCTCCTCTGTCCATGGGATTCTCCAGGCAAGAATACTGGAGTGGCTTGCCATGCCCTTCTCCAGGGGATATTCCCAACCCAGGGATCAAGCCCAGGTCTCCCGCATAGCAGGCAGATTGTTTACCAACTGAGACCAGGGAAGCCCATGGTACAATAAATTGTTAAAAATAGTTATGCCTATTCAGATAAAAAGGATGGAGATTATAAAGATAGATACGATTTAAATGATGGTACTGAATTTGTTAGCCTCAGAATTAACCCTATGGGGAGAAATGATGTTTACAGCATGTGGTAATCTATTCAACTTGCAGAAATATCTGCTGCCCCCATGTGGTACACTTTGTGACTGTCCTCCTTTCACTGCTATTTCCCTCTTCCAGTTAATTCCTGTCCTATTACCCTGTTGGGACTTCCCAGGTGGTACAGTCGTAAGGAACCTGCCTGCCAATGCAGAAGATCCAAGAGACTTGGGTTTGATCCCTGGGTTGCCAACTTCCCCTGAAGTAGGAAAAGGCAACCTGGTCCACTTTTCTTGCATGGAAAGTTTCACAGACAGGGGAGCCTGGCAGGCTATGGTCTGTGCGGTTGTAAAGAGTCAGACATGACTAAGCATGCATGCGCGCACACACACACACACACACACACACACACATTATATGTGTTACATGATTCTGCTTGCTCAGGAAATGAAACAGATAGTAAGGAATCATGATTATGGTTGGAAGAAGCTAAATGACTGATAAAGTGTTCATGTGTGAATCCAAGCATGTTGGTTGGCTCTTTAATTCACCAGAAACAAAGAAAATCTGTTGAAAAGATACAAGGACTTTCCATTATAGAGAAGAAACCAGGAAACAAATTCCAGTGGAAAACTCTAGACAGTATTAGTAACAGGAAATATTCTATCTCTCTATCTCAACAATACCAGAATGAATAAACTCCAACCAACAACAGACTGGTTCCAAATAGGAAAAGGAGTATGTCAAGGCTGTATATTGTCACCCTGCTTATTTAACTTATATGCAAAGTACATCATGAGAAAAGCTGTGCTGGAGGAAGCACAAGCTGGGATCAAGATTTCCGGGAGAAATATCAATAACCTCAGATATAAGATGACACCACCCTTATGGCAGAAAGTGAAGAAAAACTTGATGAAAGTGAAAGAAGAGAGCGAAAAAGTTGGCTTAAAGCTCAACATTCAGAAAAGTAAGATCATGGCATCTGGTCCCATCACTTCATGGGAAATAGATGGGGAAACAGTGGAAACAGTGGCTAACTTTATTTGGGGGGGCTCTAAAATCACTGCAGATGGTGATTGCAGCCATGAAATTAAAAGATGCTTACTCCTTGGAAGGAAAGTTATGACCAACCTAGATAGCATATTAAAAAGCAGAGACACTACTTTGCCAACAAAGGTCCGTCTAGTCAAGGCTATGGTTTTTCCAGTGGTCATGTATGGATGTGAGTATTAGACTATAAAGAAAGCTGAGCACCGAAGAATTGATGCTTTTGAACTGTGACATTGGAGAAGACTCTTGAGAGTCCCTTGGACAACAAGGAGATCCAACCAGTCCATCCTAAAGGAGATCAGTCCTGGGTGTTCATTGGAAGGACTGATGTTGAAGCTGAAACTCCAACACTTTGACCACCTGGTATGAAGAGCTGACTCATTGGAAAAGACCCTGATGCTGGGAGGGATTGGGGGCAGGAGGAGAAGCGGACAACAGAGGATGAGATGGTTGGATGGCATCACTGACCCCGGGAGTTGGTGATGGACAGGGAGAACTGGCATGCTGCAGTTCATGGGGTCACAGAGTCGGACACAACTGAGCGACTGAACTGAACTGATTAACTCTATTCTTGCCTTGTTGAGGTCAATCATCAGAGTCCTGGGAGACAGCATTCAACTTGTGAAACTGAGGTTAAGGTCCAATCTTTTCAAAGTGCTAATTGGAGAAAGGACTGATATAACAGAAGGGACTCCAAGGTAGCTGTTGACTTTTGTAGTGATAGCATGGGACATCTTGGTTTGCCATGAAGTAAATAAGCATAGTTAGATGACCATAAAGTAAATAAACATAGTTAGATGACTTCAGCATGGAAAATTAAATATTGGGCAACCAAAACCCAGAAATGCTCATTATGCTACTAGTTGTTGTTCAGTCACCAAGTCATGTCCAGCTCTTCGCAACCCCACAGATTGCAGCACATGGCTTCTCTTTCCCTCACCATCTCCTAGAGTTTGCCAAAGTTCATGTATATGAATTGGTGATGCCATCCAACCATCTCATCCTCTATTGCCCTCTTTTCCTTCTGCCTTCAATCTTTTCCAGCATCAGGGTCTTTTCCAATGAATCAGCTTTTCGAATCAGGTGGCCAACGTATTAGGGCTTCAGCTTCAGTGTCAGTTCTTCCAAAGAGTATTCAGGGTTGATTTTCTTTAAGATTGACTGATTTGATGAATATAGAAAAGTTGCAGGATATAAAATTAACACACAGAAATCCCTTACATTCCTATACACTAACAATGAAAAAACAGAAAGAGAAATTAAGGAAACAATACCATTCACCATTGCAACAAAAAGAATAAAATACTTAGGAGTGTATCTACCTAAAGAAACAAAAGACTTATACATAGAAAACTATAAAATACTGATGAAAGACATCAAAGAGGACACAAACAGATGGAGAAACATATCGTGTTCATGGATTGGAAGAATCAATATTGTCAAAATGGCTATTCTACCCAAAGCAATCTATAGATTCAATGCAACCCCTATCAACCTACCAACAGTATTTTTCACAGAACTAGAACAAATAATTTCTCAATTTGTATGGAAATACAGAAAACCTCGAATAGCCAAAGTAATCTTGAGAAAGAAGAATGGAACTGGAGGAATCAACTTGCCTGACTTCAGATTCTACTACAAAGCCACAGTCATCAAGACAGTATGGTACTGGCACAAAGACAGAAATATAGATCAATGGAACAGAATAGAAAGCCCAGAGATAAATCCATGAACCTATGGACACCTTATCTTTGACAAAGGAGGCAAGGATATACAATGGAAAAAAGACAACCTCTTTAACAAGTGGTGCTGGGAAAACTGGTCAACCACCTGTAAAAGAATGAAACTAGAACACTTTCTAACACCATACACAAAAATAAACTCAAAATGGATTAAAGATCTAAATGTAAGACCAGAAACTATAAAACTCCTAGAGGAGAACATAGGCAAAACACTCTCCGACATAAATCACAGCAGGATCCTCTATGACCCACCTCCCAGAATATTGGAAATAAAAGCAAAAATAAACAAATGGGACCTAATGAAACTTAAAAGCTTTTGCACAACAAAGGAAACTATAAGTAAGGTGAAAAGACAGCCCTCAGATTGGGAGAAAATAATAGCAAATGAAGCAACAGACAAAGGATTAATCTCAAAAATATACAAGCAACTCCTGAAGCTCAATTCCAGAAAAATAAATGACCCAATCAAAAAACGGGCCTAAGAACTAAACAGACATTTCTCCAAGGAAGACATACAGATGGCTAACAAACACATGAAAAGATGCTCAACATCACTCATTATCAGAGAAATGCAAATCAAAACCACAATGAGGTACCATTACACACCAGTCAGGATGGCTGCTATCCAAAAGTCTACAAGCAATAAATGCTGGAGAGGGTGTGGAGAAAAGGGAACCCTCTTACACTGTTGGTGGGAATGCAAACTAGTACAGCCACTATGGAGAACAGTGTGGAGATTTCTTAAAAAACTGGAAATAGGACTGCCATATGACCCAGCAATCCTACTTCTGGGCATACACACCAAGGAAACCAGATCTGAAAGAGACACGTGTACCCCAGTGTTCATCGCAGCACTGTTTATAATAGCCAGGACATGGAAGCAACCTAGATGCCCATCAGCAGACGAATGGATGAGGAAGCTGTGGTACATATACACCATGGAATATTACTCAGCCATTATAAAGAATTCATTTGAATCAGTTCTAATGAGATGGATGAAACTGGAGCCCATTATACAGAGCGAAGTAAGCCAGAAAGATAAAGACCATTACAGTATACTAACACATATATATGGAATTTAGAAAGATGGTAATGATAACCCTATATGCAAAACAGAAAAAGAGACACAGATGTACAGAACAGACTTTAGGACTCTGTGGGAGAAGGCGAGGGTGGGATGTTTCGAAAGAATAGCATGTATATTATCTATAGTGAAACAGATCACCAGCCCAGGTTGGGTGCATGAGACAAGTGCTCGGGCCTGGTGCACTGGGAAGACCCAGAGGGATCGGGTGGAGAGGGAGGTGGGAGGGGGGACCGGGATGGGGAATACATGTAACTCCATGGCTGATTCATGTCAATGTATGACAAAACCCACTGAAATGTTGTGAAGTAATTAGCCTCCAACTAATAAAAATAAATGAAAAAAAAAAAACATTGACTGTTTTGATCTCATTGCTTTCTCAAGAGTCTTCTCTAGCACCACAGTGTTACTAGTCAATTGTATTTAATTTAAAATAGTGAAAAGTGAAAGTGTTAGTTGATTAGTCGTGTCTGACACTGTGTGACCCCAGGGACTGTAGCCCACCAGTCCTATTTTCTTCAAGGATATATAGATAGACTGCCACACAATATGATAAAATATCCTTTTTGATAAATGCTACAGAAGGAAAGATGTCTACTTGTGTATGGCAATTGGTATCAGACAAATGCACACACCTACAGACAAAAGGAAAGTTGAACAAAATACAGAGATCATCTGTTTTGGGTGTGATGAAAAGGCAGCAGCATAAAAAAGATGGACTGAGATTCAGTAGAGGAAGAACTTCAGAAAGATAAACTGACCTTCTGAAACTACTTTTATCCTGGGGAACTTAATGATTCTGGCTATTAGCTGGAGACCAAGAATCTAGGAGTCAGAACCCAGAACACCTTTGCTGAGTGAGAGAGAGATAATAGAGTTTTGACTGATACTGAAGCAACTGGAAGCACATGGACAGTTATCTTCTAAGTATAATTGCTAAGTTCTAGTTTTGTTATGGAGGAAGGCCATATCCTAAGCAGAAAAATATAGCAGAGAAAGGTTCTTAGCAAAATCACATTAGGCAAAAATCCTAGAAATATGGGGTAAAGCCAAAGTTGATTCAGTCTTAAGAGGACTTCAACCTAGCCTTGACTCAGTCCCACTCAAGATTTGATTGATATAAGCAATCACCACCATATATGCCCAGTGTGGGAATGGGTGAACTCACTCTTGAGAGACAGAAGATAATCTGCAAACCATGAACAGTTTTTAAATTACTGTCTGGCATTCAACTTAAAAAAAATCACTAGGCCCACAAACAGACAGGAATTCAGAACTGAAGTCACGGCAGGAAACAAAAAACTATAAATGTAGACCAATAAGTGACTAAGTTATTGAAGTTAATTGACAAGGACTTTAAAATCATGTTTAAGAAATTGAGGGAAAGATGGGAAATAGATAAAATGGTGAATTCCACCAGAGAGATGCAATCCTTAAGAATCAAATAGAAAATCTAGGCATGATGCATAATATAGAAAATTTTGAATTCATTAGATATTTTAACATGAAATGTGATTAATTAGTTTCAGAATAATTGACTTGAAAGACAGGTTTAGATTATATAATCCAAACAGGATATAAAATGAAAACAAAAAAATTTAGAGACCAGTGGAATTTAGAGAATAAATCTAATATACATGTAATTGGAGTCCTTGGAAGACAGAAAAGAATAGGTCAGAAATAGTGTTTGTAGAGATAATGGCCAATAATTTTTCAAAAATTATTATGCACATCAGCGTGTAAATTCATGAAGCTTTGAAAACCCCAAAATAAGTGACTACAAAAATAACAACCAAAACCCCAAAGTAAAACAAAAAATAAACCATAGGTTTATCATAACAGGTCTGCTAAAAACTTAAGAATAAATCTTCAAAGCTTCAAAAAAAAATTACCATCAAAGGAGCGAGAATGAGACTGACAGTTGACTTCTCAAGAGAGATGATAGAGGCCCTACGATAATAAAAAGAAACACACAATAAATGAATCTTAAAAGAGAGGCATACTTTGTTAAGATTTGTAGATGTGTTTTTTTTTATACAGAGTTGACTTAATTGTAAAATCCACAAAGATTTGAAAAATTCTGGAAAAGCACCCCTAAATTGGGTCAAAAAGACTAATAACATCCAAGTTCAAACAACACCTCTGGCCTAAAAATTTCTATAGCTCGGAAACAGCCTAAGAAATCATCTTAATTGCTAAGAATTAAATTATTCTATAAAGTCTCTTTACTGCCTAAGCCATAGGGAAGCCCAAGAGCAAATAATAAGGTGCGCGCATGCATGCTAAATCGCTTCAGTCTTGTCTGACTCTTTGCAACCCCATGGGTGCAAAGCCTGCCCCATGGACACAAGATCACTGTGGATGGTGAATGCAGCCATGAAATCAGAAAACAACTACTTCTTGGCAGGAAAGTGATGACAAAGCTAGATAGTGTGTTGAAAAGCAGAGATATTACTCTGCCAATATAGTACAGTCAAGGCTATGGTCTTCCTAGTGGTCACCTACGGTTGTGAGAGATGGACCATAAAGAAGGCGAATGCCAAGCCAAAGAATTGATGCCTTAGGCCATGGTGCTGGAGAAGACTCCTGAAAGTCTCTTGGACAGCAAGAAGATCAAACCAGTCAATCTTAAGAGAGATCAGCCCTGGATATTCACTGGTGCTGAAGCTGAAGCTCCGGTATTTTGGTCATCTGATGTGAACAGATGACTCATTGAAAAAGTCCCTGATGCTGGGAAAGATTGAGGGCAGAATTAAAGGAGAGAATCAGAGGAAGAGATGGCTGGACAGCATCACTGATGCAATAAACATGAACTTGGGAAAACTCTGGGAGATGGTGCGGGACAGGGAGGCCAGGCATGCTGCAGTCCATGCGGTCGTGAAGAGTTGGACATGACTGGGCAACTGAAAACAACATACACTGTTTCTTTAGAAATCACCGACAAAAATACTGGGGAAAAAAATGTATCCAAGAGTCATGGAGTCCTATGGACTTGGAACTGTGGCAATGAAACAGATCAAGATCTCAATTAAGGAAGATTACATGTCCCAAGAAAAGCCAAATGAAGCAAAATTTGTCCATTGAGATTTCAGAATTTCCAAGGAACAGTGATTGCTATATGCTCCATATTCACTGCTCTTCTAAATGAATGTTTATTAACTTATTTGGTCCCTGAGTTAGGCATGTAGGATTGACTTGTCTTTTTTTTTTTTTTCCCTCTAAAGACTGCAAACAGGAGGAGGAAAATACTGACCTGACATAAAGCATAAAATTCTGGTCTCTGAGCCTCCTACTATTATCAGATAAGACTTTGGGAGTGTCTTGGGAAATTCTGTGTATTAGATAAATTTTGTGTATTACAGGGATATAAATAAATGGCATCAAGAGAGCAAACTGTGAAAGGCTGTATTGTCATTCCCAATGTTTCACTCTTCCCTGCATCCAGACATTTAAGAGATTTTGCAGCATATTCCAGTAAAGATGGGGCACATATTGATATTGGACTTGGTCGTATGACTTGATTTCACCAATAAAATATGGACAGAAGTGACATTATGCTAGTTTTCAACTAAGGCTGGAAGAAGGAGATATACTTCCACCTATTTCTCTTGCATTTCTTCCATTGCCACAAGGATAAAATGTCCTAGGTGACCCACTGATCCAATTAGTATGAAGAATACATATAACTAGTCTTCAGCAACAGGATACTAAAAACTCATGTTGTGATACTAAAAACACACCATTGAGTGGCTGCTGCTGCTAAGTTGCTTCAGTCGTGTCCAACTCTGTGCAACCCCATAGACGGCAGCCCACCAGGCTCCCCCATCCCTGGGATTCTCCAGGCAAGAACACTGGATTGGGTTGCCATTTCCTTCTCTAATGTGTGAAAGTGAAAAGTGAAAGTGAAATTGCTCAGTCGTTTCTGACTCTCAGAGGCCCCCTGGTCTGCAGCCTACCAGGCTCCTCCGTCCATGGGATTTTCCAGGCAAGAGTACTTGAGTGGGATGCCATTGCCTTCTCCGTATTGAGTGGCAGTATCTAGTAAAATGTACCATTTGTTTATTGAGCATTTCTATTTCTTGGTTTAGATTCTAAAGAAATGTATATACCTGCATATGCAAGATTGCTAATGAATCTCATAAGCATAATTTTGAAAAATTCAAGCCATACCTAAGACAATTAATGATTCCAAAAATCTCAGAAGAGGACAAACTAGTCTAACATCATAGAAATCAGAGGAGCGGTTACCTCTGGGGAGAAGTGACCTTAGTAGAAATAAGGGGCTATCTGTTTGCTGCTAATGCACCATTTCTTGATCTGGGATCTGATTCCTGGGTGCTCATTTTGTGAAAATTCATTGAGTTTCAGACTCATGATTTATGTCTTTTCTGTATGTATGCTATTCATAAACAAAACACAATAAAAATACTGTGGGAAGATTAATGGAGGATGTTCTATTTTTCTTTCACTTGTTACCTCTCCTTTTGTTGCCAAAAAAACTGTTAGTAACTTATAATTTAAGAATAAAATTAATCAGAAGGTCTGATTTATTTATTGCTAGGTGAATCAAAGATATTGATTAAAATACACATAGGCTGCACTTAAACATTAAGTTTCGTAAATAAAAAGGTATGTGGCTGGTGTTGAGAAGATACTAGGATTTTTTTAAAAATTTCAGAAAGGGAAAATGTTAGGGAAGGTAGAAAAACTGCAAAATATAAATTACAGTGAATACACTCACTGTGTTTTGCTGCAGCTAGCAGCTTGGGTTAGGCCCAGGCCGAATATATCAGAGCAATTAATAGTTTCACAAATAGGTTAACCCAGAGTGTGTACAAAATAAGTGTCACAGATATTTGGCCAGTTTGGATTTCTTCCTTTCTCAAATAGACAATGAGATTTCTCTGCAGTTTTTAAACTGATCACAACCTTGCTTCAGAAAGCTACATCTGCCAGAGCAGAGAACACAGTCACAAGTCATACACTAAACTTGGCCCATGGGAAGTAATTTCAATAGCAGTTCTTTTGGTAATGCTCCTAAAATGATGCACTGCACGCACTTGGCCAGTTTCACGACTTCACAGGAACAAATTCTACTAATACTTCATTAGAAAATAGAAACAAGAAATAAAGTCCTTCTTTACCTAGCAAAGTCACCAGCGTGTTGTGTAATGACCAGACAGACTCAGAGCGTCCATATGGAGCCACAAATGCTTTCTTAACATTGTCTTAGCCTCTCCAGTTCCTGCTACTATACTCCTCAAAGTAGAGTTCCCTCTACCATGCAGTGCATGTCCTACCATTGGGACTGTGGGTCAGAAAAGCCTGTGCAGATGACTCCCAGCAATAAAATCCCAGTTTTATCCCATTTATGAAGTGGGAAACAGTATCTTTGAAACAGATATCTTTTTCCAAGTAGAAAAGAGATTATCTTATCTCCCCCAAAAATGCAGCTTCAAGTTATTCTAGCATGCTACATATATATTCTTTCTATAGTGCATGAACATTTCTGGAAAGGTTAATTTTCTGTCTTTACTTCCTTTATGGTATAAGGCAGGCAACCAAGAGAGGGGAATGTAGCTACATCTTTGGAATCTTTTTGGTGTCAGAAAAGTTTTGAAAACAATTTTACTAGACACTTAATGTTCTCCTATTTTTTGACATACTGCACACCTTGAGGGATCTTATCTATCCCTAACCAGAGATTGAACCCATTCCCACAGTAGTGAGAGCACTAATCCCTGGACTGCCAGCAAACACTCCTATTCTTATATTTTATAATAACTGCATCACCTTTGTGTGACATTGATTGTGTTGGCATGTACTTTTCCAGGGATTCGGCATGATAACACGTGTGAAAAATGAAGTAAATACTGGTGTTTATAAATATCCATATATACATGTGGGAGAAGGGCATGGCAACCCTCTCCAGTATTCTTGCCTGGAGAATCCTATGGACAGAGGAGCCTGGTGGGCTATAGTCCATTGGGTTGCAAAGAGTTGGACGCAACTGAGTGACTAACACACACACATATATGCAAATAAATATCACATTCAGTAATATAAAAGTGCTGAGGTATATATTTAGTCAATTTAATATTTAGTTAATTAGAAACTCTCTTATTAAAACTCATACCTGGTGGAAAACATATAATTTCTGGGGATCTTCCATGGGTCTGAAGGCCACTGAAAAGTGATAGAAACATTAGAGGTCAAATATGTTTCCCCGAATTAAAATATTTTTAAAGTATCTCGAAGGAATCAAAGTAATTGTTAGGAAAGTGGAAGATGTCAAAATTTTTTGAGAGATCCATGCATTATGAATATCCATTGAATGTCCAAAATGGTTGCAAGGTCAGGAAGGTATGTTCTTACGTAGTGGTCTTTAATGTTTTTGGCATTAGGGACCAGTTTTATGGAAGACAATTTTTTCATGGACCAGGGTGGGGGAATATTATTGGGATGATTCAAGTATATTACATTTTGGTGCACTTTATTTCTATTATTATTATATCATCTCCACCTCAGATCATCAGGCATTAGATCCCGAAGGTTGGGGACCCCTGTTTCTATAGGCAAGTGCTGAGAGGCTGTTTGGCATATGACATGCTTGCTTCCTGTCTTTACTGTGGATTCCATGAATTCAAAGAGAACTCTGCTAGGATATAAGAGAGGAGATGATGAACAGCACGGTTATGGACTGCATGCTCATGAACCCCTAAAATTTAGGTGTTGAAACTCTAACCTTCTGTGTGGCTGTATCTGGAGGTAGAACCTCAGTGGAGGTAGTTTAGGCTAAATGAGGTCATAAAGGTGGGGCCCAGACCGGATAGGATTTGTGTCATATAATCAGAGAAACCAGGTGCTTGCTCTCTCCACTCACACATACTAAGAAAGGACTGTGTCACATTAGACCACGAAAGCAGTCACCATCTACAAGTCAGGACGAGAGCTTGCACCAGAAGCTGGCCCTCCCCAGGACTTGATCTAGGACTTACAGCCTCCAGAATGGTGAGGAATATTGGTTTGGTCACAGTCTACGATATTTTGTTATAGCAGCCCAAGAGACTAATACAGACATAAAGGAGAGCTTTTTCAATCGCCCTGTG
This sequence comes from Odocoileus virginianus, assembly GCF_023699985.2. Classification (NCBI taxonomy): domain Eukaryota; kingdom Metazoa; phylum Chordata; class Mammalia; order Artiodactyla; family Cervidae; genus Odocoileus; species Odocoileus virginianus. Next base: position 17,528,045 of record NC_069683.1, on the reverse strand, counting down.
TATTCCAGTAGCTGTGTGAGCTTAAGAGATTTAAAAGGAAGGACGGAAGCAAGTTAAAAACAAGAAAATTAACAGAAAGATCCCAAAGGGGCAGAGAAAATATACAATCTTTGTAAAAAATTTGGGTAGTGAATTATGTGGCAGTGGAGTGTGAAGGTGTAAAAGAGAAAAATGATGTCTGCTTCATTAGATTTACACTTTAAGTCTAAAGCACTTCCCTTCTAGGACTGAATCACAGAGTTGCGCATAGGATCACCTACACAGAATCACTTGGTAGCTTCAAAACACATGTTTTCAAGTCTTGCTCAAAGTTAATAGAGCCTAATGTTGAACTGTGAATCTGTGGTATTAGCAAGACTTTGTATGAAACTTTTAAATAATACATTTCGATAACTTGCTGTCTTAGGAGAATAGCAAATGTGACTATTTGCTATCTAAGGTAAGTCTTATGTGACTTACCCTACGGTTTTGTCCTACTCATTCCATTTAAATACTCTGGAATGAATTAAAAACTACACACAGAAGAATAAACCTATGCTTGGAGTTACACTAAAATGTGATGAAGACGGCTGACTCAAAGTTTAATAAAACAACCCATCTATGTCATCTAATACCTGTAAACGTCATGGATTTGTAGGTTTAAAAAAATTTGAAAATTTCAGGATGAAGAAGAGTCTATTGACTGAGATTTTTTTTTTTTTTTTAATATCATGACTCTCTTTTGGTAGCTATGGCCCTGCAGGCAATAGGTAGTGTCATAGTGATGATCACCAGCAGGTAGAACTTGAGTGAATTTATTAGTCTTAGGAAATTAATGTGCCACATGGCAGCAAAACAATGTGACATTCCAAGCTTATCACAAAGCAGAACACTTCATGTCACATTTTAGAATCACTTCAGCCCCCAGAACAGAGAATTTGTGTGAGTATGACTATGTGTGCATCTGTGTGTGTGTGAGTGTTGGTGAGGTGTGCAAAGGAGGCTGGAGGTTATAAGAAGAAGATAGAATTTGTTCCTAATTCTGAAAGGTTTATTCTCAGAAATCTTTTCCTGATCGCTTTAATCTACATCATTTTTTCATTTCAACATCCGTCTATATGCCTTATGAGAGTTAGCCTTTATTAGTGTTCTTGGCACTTTCAAGTGTTTATAGTTCAGGAAATGCATGAAGCTATCATTAGGTGTGTCCTTTTGCTTTTATCACCAACCCAACCTGCCACATGAGCTCTGACCAATCATATTTAATTGTCTTTTAACTTACAGTAATTGTTAGGAATTTGATAATGATTTCTGCTTAGGGTAATTTTTATATATTTCAAGACTGCTTCTTCTTATCTTTTCTGAGAGACATCTACTTCTGGGTATCCTTGAACACACAAGCTCGTTCTGCTGGGTCTCTCAGCTCTATCTTGCAGGTCTCTTACATGTTTTTTCATGTTTTACATGACTTTATGCACTGTTGCTTTATATATTAAGATATTTCTTCCAGCACATCTTTCAGGCCAGGAGTCTACCACTGAAAATCATGGTTTCCTTTCCAGATTTATATTATGGGACACGATGCAACCCACAACAAAAGCTATTTTGTTTTGTTCTTTTTCTCCAAAGGCATCTGATTCAGAAACTCAACCTATAAAACAGGTAAAATTGAGCAGGTCGGGTCAGGTGAGGGTGGGGACAAAGCATAGCTGACCCTGAATCTACCTTACCTGCTCAAACAGCCACTGAAATGCCCCCAGGCACTAGTTCATTGTTCAGTCACCCAGTCATGTCCAACTCTTTGTGACCCCATGGAATGCAGCATGACAGGCCTCCCTGTCCCTCACCATCTCTTGAAGTTTGCCCAGGTTCATATCCATTGCATTGGTGAAGTCATCCAGCCATCTCATCCTGTGACGCCCTCTTCTCTTCCTGCCCTCAATCTTTCCCAGCATCAGGGATTTTTCCCTAGGCACTTGCATCCTCCTCAAAACACAGTTTAAAAATGGTTATTGGACAGCCTCATTTTTGAATAGCTGTCTGCTAAACCATTGTAGGTGAAAGCAAACATTTATGTTAATAATCTGACTTTCCTAGGCATTTCAACCGTTTATACTTCTCTTGTTCCTATTACACACAACGTGGTGCTAAGCAAATGTGTAGCTAAGTTTTGTGTTCATTATTGATAATTTCTTTAGTGATATTTCCTAAAAATTGAAAGGATTTTAAGCACTTAAGAATATTAGCACATGATACTATGTTGTATGCACTCAAAAAAATGAAAGTTGCTCCAATGAATTCTCTTCCCAGCTTTATACCATGTACTCAAGTCCGGCTGACATTTATCACAGAACACTGTGTCTCAAGATGGAGTCATTTTGTCCTAAATTAGTTTTAAGTGGAAGAAAACTACTGGCCTGCAGCAGGCCCGGAATACCCCACCCCAAGGTCAGAGTCTAGTTTCACTTAAAAGAAAGTGGACTTGAATCATTGAGAGATGGGGAATTAGGAGAGAAAGCCCATGAGTATACAGCTCACTGGCCCACTGAAGCACTGTGTTTGCCTCTCAGGGCTACAAAAAATTGCCATCAACTAGGTGGCTACAAACAAGAACCACGTATTATCTAACAGGTCTGGAGGACGTAACTCCAAAACCAAGGTGCTGGCAGGACCACGCTGCCTCTGAAGACCCTAGAGGAGAGTCCTCCTTGCCTCTTCCTAGCATTTGATGCTGGTCAGCAATCCTTGGTACTCTTTGGCCTGTAGCTACATCAATTCTGGTCTCTGTCTCATTCAAAACATGGCCTACTTCCTCTTCAAATAGCTCTGTCCTTACAAGGACATCAGCCATTGGATTTAGGGCCCATGCAATTTTGCATGACCTCATTTTAACTTGATTACACCTGCAAAGACCCTATTTCCAATTAAGATCACATTCACAGATACCAAGAGTTTGGAGTTGAGCGTATTTTGGAAGGAACGCTATTTATCCTCTAACAGGCCTTAAGTGAATTCTGGAAAAAAAGGTAGTTCTTAGGTTGGGGGCTGTTCTGAAGAGAAGTCCAGGGGAATACCTAAAATTAACCTGCTCTTTAGTTTCCTGCAGTGTGACCTCTCCAAGTGACATCCTGGATTGAAACCCTTTTGTGTGTGTGTGTGTGTGTGTGTGTGTGTGTGTGAAATGGTCCACCTGTCACCCACTTTCTGCATCAGAAAGATAAACACACACTTAAAGAAAACTCTGCATTGTCAGAGAAACTAATTGCATCCAGAGATGAGAGGGATTTTGCAGTGTGCTCTTTGCAATCGCTGGGCTATTTCAGTCCTTAAGTAGCTCAGTGCAGACAGGAGAGTGGCATGCGCCCATTAAGATAAGTGGCATGCTTAATTACAGGCTCAGAAACAAAGGTTTCAGAACATTCTGTGATGGAGCACATCACATTCCCTACACCTTTCATTACAAATACAGACCCTAAATCAGTTAAGATAGTCCTTTTACAGTAAAATTACCTTACAGTCTCCATTCCACTAAACTTTCTTTCCTGCATAGGTTTTAGTGCTGCTTACAGCTGCAATTCATGGGGTCGCAGAGTTGGACACAACTGAGTGACTGAACTGAACTGAACTGACCAGCTGATAAAGTCAGAGAATACCAGCTTTTTCTTGAATCAATACATATTTATTGAGCAACAAATATATGCCAGGCCCCACTCGGAGTTTCTTAAGATACATCAAGAAAACAAAAAGCAGCTGAAGTCCCCTGCTGTCCTGATGCTTACATTCTACTCACATCTCCACTGACTATTATTTTATATATCTATTTCTGCTGTTAATTTTGGATGCCAAACCTATTTATCGGTAGTTGAACATTTGAAGATTTTTTTTTCTTGATGTGGACCATTTTCAAAAGTCATTACAGAATTTGTTACAATATTGCTTCTGCTTTATGTTTTTGGTTTTGGCCCAAGGCATAGAATCTTAGCTCCCTGACTAGGGATTGAATCCACACCCCCTGCATTGGAAGGCAAAGTCTTAACCACTGGACCTCCAGGGAGGTCCCTAAATTTTTGAGTGAGTGAGTGTTAGTTGCTTAGTTGTATCTGACTCTACAACCCCATGGGCTGTAGCCTACCAGGCTCCTATGTCCATGGGATTATCCCAGCAAGAATACTGGAGTGGATTGCCATTTTCTTTTCCAGGGGATCTTCCTGACCCAGAAATCAAACCTGCGTCTCCTGTGTCTCCTGAAAGGCAGGTGGATTCTTTATCCACTGAACAACTGGGAAAGCCTGAATTTTTAACTGGAATCAAAATGTGTAAGGACGAAAATATTTTGTGTTGGAAAAGTCTAATACCTTTTTTCTTTTCTTCTTTCTTCTTTTATTTTTTTTTTTTAACTTTAGAATTTCAACAGTTGTCTGTGTTATAACCAAGATAAACTGACTAAAGTGTTAATCTTCCTGGTATCTGCAACTAAGCCTTGGTGGGATGCTCCCTTCCTGAAGCTCAACTTTAAAGGCATTTCCTCCAGCTAGTTCAGTGACTCCCTACTTAAGGCGTTAGCAGTGGTGGAAAATATTCATAGATTTATATTCTTTGATTTTTCCAGTCAGAAAGGAAAAACTGGGACAGAGCAGCGTGCATATACTGCAATGTGACATTTTATTGAATTTTCTCTTATATGGCACTCTATTTTAACGCTGTTTGTGAGCCCTGTTTCTCTAGCTCTGATAGTAAATTCTGTGAAGGCAAAAAATGCTTATTTTGCTATCTCTCCACTTCTCACTATAAGACCTGCCTCAGCCATACAGTAGATGTCCAAAAAATACTTTTAGAAAGTACTGTTTTCCATTTGGCAATTCTTAGAATCCTGCAATTATGGATATTTCATCAAATACATATATTTAGTTCATGGTCATAGTCATCATTATGAAAAAATGAACTTCAAACTTGGACACCAGATGCCTAGGAAACATTCTCTTCTTGTCCATGCTAAACACAGTGTGTCTGACTTTTATAATGCTCATAATCAGCACAAGAATTTTAGACATGAAGAGAATTCCAATTTGCCAAATCTCAGCCTAACTATACTCCATTAAATGCTTGTATCTCCTTGTTTCAAGCTTCTGTTTGAGTTGTACCTGTGCTCATGTTTAGTTCAAATGTGGCTTTAATTATTAACAATGTTTGCTTTATCCCAAGTCAAAAAGCTGCCTCTTTACAACTATCACTAATGGATTTTAGGGCTGGTAAGCAGTTTCAACTCATGTGATGGACAGATTCTAAGGTGAATTCTATGATCCCTATTTCCTGGTATTCATTCCTTTCCTTTAAGCATGGTGGACCCTGTGATTTGCCTCTAACCAACAGGCTATAGCAAAAGCGACAGAACATACATGAGTATGTATAGATGATTACATTACATAAGATTGTAACACTTAAGTTGTAAGGAAAAGTCCCTTCCTCTTGCTGACTTTAAGGAAATAAACTACCATGTTTGGTAATGTCCATATGGCAAAGAGCAGATAGCAGCAGCCTCAGATAAAAATGTTAGCAAGAAATTGAGGACCTCAGTTCAAAAATCCTGCCAATAACCACTTGAGCATGGAAACAAATCGTTATTCTTTATTCACGCCTCTGATGAGAACTCATCTTGATCGAAGCTTTAGGAGATCCTAAAGCAGAAGATCCAGCTAAACTGTACTCAGGCTTTGGACTTACAGAAAACTGTGAAATAATTAATATATGTTTCTTAAGTCACAAAGCGTGTGGTATTAATAGATAACTCACAAATTGCATATCCCAACTCTGAGTATTTTAGTTAAACTTCCTGGATTACTAAGATTAAGAAGGAGTTTGAAAACATACTTGCACCTACCAAGAATAACTGCCACAAGGTATTAGCGAGGCTGTAGTGAATATATTTATGAGAAGTATATTTAATGCTTCAGCTCTATTCTACTCTAATTTATACTCTGTGAGATCAGAAAGAACAAATGAAATGTTTCCACATATCAGCTCCTGTCCTCAAGATCAACGCTGTAGGCCAAAGGATTCAAAGTTGGTGGGCAGGAAACGGACATGGGTGAAACAAGCTATGTGTAAGTGCTTATGCAAAAATTATATGAAGAATTGTGACTGCAGCAAACTGTCCCAGGCTAAAGGATTCAGCAGTTCCTGCTGCTGCTGCTAAGTCGCTTCAGTCGTGTCCGACTCTGTGCGACCTCGTGGATGGCAGCCCACCAGGCTCCCCGGTCCCTGGGATTCTCCAGACAAGAACATTGGAGTGGGTTGCCATTTCCTTGTCCAATGCATGAAAGTGAAAAGTGAAAGTGAAGTCGCTCAGTCGTGTCCAACTCTTCGCAACCCCATGGGCTGCAGCCCACCAGTCCCCTCCATCCATGGGATTTTCCAGGCAAGAGTCCTGGAGTGGGGTGCCATTGCCTTCTCCGCAGCAGTTCCTAGGTTAAAGAAGATGGTGTCTATGGAAGATGCTGGTCCAGTGCTTCCACATCTAACCATGTTTCAACAGAAGCTGAACTTCTCAGTTTTTATGTAATATGTTTCACTTTTTCAAACAGTAATTTTTATACACAACTATTATATTAATTTCCTCACTATATTCACTGCACTATTGATGAATCACATGCTGCTATGGATGTGCTTTTTCTAGAGTTCACAGTTTGACCCATTATGTAATATTAGTTACCAATGCCATGTCATTTCCACCCATTTGAAAGGCAACTATGGTATAATTATCGATCAACTAGATTTTTTTTCAGGCTTATGAATTAAGAGGTACAATGAATATCTGAGGATGAAATACATGGATTGCATAAAAATGGGTTGATGATATTGAAGGCAAGACTCTGCCCTCAACTAGTTTTGTGCACATACCTGCATTGTTGGTCAGAGTTGTTTATGAATGTTTGTCCAAAGAGCTGCTGAAGCAGAAATCATGATATGTATGTGGTCGTTTATAATCTACACCAAAGTCTTACTTTTTTTCAGTGATGACCAAAACAGTCTAATTTAATGAACTCATTATTATCTAGACATCTCTGAATAATTCATTACATCTCTAGTTTGTCAGCAATGTTGATGAAGTACAAGCTCTAGCATGAACTTTGAGGATCAGTAAGGAAATATAGTATGTTTTTGCCCTCAGAAAGCTTATACTTTAGTGGAGACAATATATAAAAGTCAAACAACTATAAGTGAGTTACTGATTTTTCCTATAATCTGGCCTTATAAGAATTTTGATAGGAAAACAGTTCATTCTCTCTCATTGTTTCTACAAATTCATTCTGTGCACTAATTGTTATTATTCTAGTGGATGAGATATTTGAGTGGTCCCAAAGCCCTTTTCGTAGCCAGCTAATGAATAAATTGTTCTTTAACTTTGGCATACATGCTAGAAATATACAAATGCCTAATGCTGGTAGATCTAGTCTTGGCCCATCTTTGCAAGTTCTTAATGGAAGTTCTAGCACAATCCTCTGCTATGCAGGGAAACTTGGTACTTCTGTTTTATTGATCTTTGGTACACCTGCTAAAACCACAGGAAAAATTATATTTACCATGCTACTGCCAATGCAATGAAGACAAATGTGAAAATAAGTTTTGAAATGAAAAATTATTTAATGCTAGAGGAGAGAGTCTATCTGGATTCATCTAGGCAAATAATGAAATTACACTCGATGGAGCACTTAGAGTACACACTGCATCTCTTAAATCTCACAACAATCGTATGAAATTTTAAAATAGAACTTAAAATAGCTGAGTAAGATTGACTGTGTTTCAACCCCTATCTAGCACAAATTGATGTATAATCTTGGGAAAGTGTTGAGCCTCTCTGAGAGTCATCTGTACAATTTCTTCATTGATTTAAATGAAGATAATGAGTATATTATCCTCATAATATAATAAATGATTACTATATTTATTATAATAAATGATAAATATGTAATAATTATCACAATAAATGATAAACAAGTATTATCTTCATAATAAATTAATCTTCATAGTAAATGATTAATCTATTCCAGGCGTTATTCTATATATTTTACAAGGGTTATTACATTTAAAACTCACCATAACCTTGTAAGATAACACTACCATCATTATGCCAACTTTATAATAATGCATGCATGCTCAGTCATACCTGACTGCACTGTGGCCCCTCAGGTCCCTCTGTCTATGGGATTTTCCAGGGGAAAATACTGGAGTGGGTTGCCATTTCCTCCTCTAGGGGATTTTCCGAACCCAGGTATCAAACCCCATCTCATGAGTCTCCTGCACAGCTGTCAGTTTCTTTACCACTGGAGCCATCAAGGACTAGCTCCATATGCCAACTTTGCTCAGGAGGAAGATGACGATCACTGTGGATAGCTAAGTAGTCACCACGATCTCACAGGTATTCAGGCCTCAGAAGTTTGTTTCTAAAGCCAAGGATCTTAACTAGTTTAGCATATTCACCACCTACTGTATTAACACATATATATGGAATCCAGAAAAATGGTACTGATGAGCTTATGTGCAGGACAGGGATGGAGATACAGATGTAAAGGACAGCCTTGTGGACGCAGCAGGGGATGGAGCGGGTGGGGCAGATGGAGAGAGCAGCACTGGCACAGATGCACTGCCATGTGTAGAACGGATAGCTGGTGGGAAGCTTCCGTTAGCACAGGATGCTCGGCCCCGTGCTCTGAGATAACCTAGAGGGGTGGGACGGGGGTTGGGGTGGGAGAGACCTCTCAGAGGGAGGGGAGACACGTCAACTTGTGGCTGGTTTGGGCTTCCCTGGTGGCTCAGATGGTAAAAAATATGCCTGCAATGTGGGAGACATGTGTTCGATTCCTGGGTTGAGAAGATCCCCCAGAAAAGGGAATGGCCACCCATTCTAGCATTCTTGCCCGGAGAATTCCATGGACAGAGGAGCCTGGTGGGCTACAGTGCATGGGGTCACAAAGAGTCAGACACGACTGAGCGACTAACACACGTGGCAGATTCACATTGCTATATGGCAAAACCAACACAACATTGTAAAGCAATTATCTTCCGTTTAAAAATAAATTTAAAAATGTAGTAATGCATATAAGGTAACAAGAACATGAAAGGTTTCCAATCCATAGTTGTGCATATGAATCAGGATAATAATATTCCAATAGGAAAATGTAGAGACTGAAGAGTTTTGAAGGAAAGGCAACTACTGGTCTATTTCCCATGCCATCTAATTTAAATATTTTGTTTGCGTGTGTGTCAGGGTATTTTCTTGTCATCAAAAGACTTCTGTTTTTAGCACTGCATCTTTAGAACCCTCTCTGTGTTGGATGGGCTTACCTGGTGGCTCAGACAAGAAAGAATACACATGCAATGCAGAAGACCCTGGGCTGATTCCTGGGTTGGGAAGATCCCCTGAAGGAGGCCATGGCAACCAACTCTAGTATTCTCACCTGGAGAATCCCCATGAACAGAGAAGCCTGGTGGGTTACAGTCCATGGGGTCACAAAGACTCAGACATGACTAAGCGACTAAGCACAGCACATGAGTTCGATATTAATAACCAAAGGAAACAGAAAGTTCTTCCTGCTCCATCCCCTGCCCTGCCCTTCTTGGAACTGGAGACTAGCCCTTGGGACAGCAGAGCCAATGCCACGTGATTGCTCCTAACAGCCGTGCTATTTCCAGTTGGTTTCTTTTGCTTTTAACGAGAGGAAACTTCTTTCCAATTTGAACAGCAGTTCTCCGTGGATCCTGCCTACAGAACAATGACAGCTAGATCTCACTCCAGTTACAAATGGGAATCTGGTTGCCAGTGGAATTGCAGAGGACTCGCAAGGTCATGCTGATCCTGAGAGTTAGGTTGGCGGTTGGCCTCCCCATTGAAGAAAAACCCAGGTGCTCCTTGGGGGAAAGCAGAGGTTATAAGCAGGTATTCATCTCTGCATGGTTTCTAATCTGTGACATCAGCACCAATACACATTGATCAGACAACAGCCAATCCCTGGATGCATTCTTGGTAAATTATAACAGCCTGGTTGTGGGAACTAAAAAGTTGTATTTCTCATACAAGCTATATAGCTTGGCTATAAAATAAATGTAGAAGAAAATATGTATGCATCTGTTCAGTAGGTAAAATGTGTGATTTCTTACACACACAGTAAACGTAAAATAAGATGAACAGAAATTTAAAATATAGGATGATATAAGACATTGAGCATTATAAAAGAATTTGGAATTAAGACCATAGAGTCATGAGGACATTACCAATGTGAATTCAAAACCTGAAACAATTTTCTGGTTGTAGAAGTTTTGATTGAGGTAATTTAGATACAATAGAGTTACTTCTGAAAAATGATGCTTTTTAATCAGTCTGTGTGAGTTCTTGTATGTCTACATATATTCACATGCATGCACATCTAGTTTAATGCATAGAGGCTGAGGCAGCTCTGGAGCCCTAGGAAAGATCACTGAACTCAAAAATAGCAGACCTTAGTTTGAGAACCAGTTTTACCCCTTGTAATTAGCACTTAGAAAAATCAGTTAAGTATATAAGCCTTGTTTTATATCAAACGGAGATCATAATGCCTACTTTGTTGTTCTGAGACACATAATGAGATGAAAGATATAAAAGCACTTAATGCTGTATCTAGTTCATTGCGATGGTAGTTTTCAAAGCATTCCCTTGGAAAATGAGGGCAAAGATACATTATGAATCAAGCTTATTTTCTGAAAAGATAACACAGTGTATAGTATGGTGTTTAGAATGTTTTCGAGTTAGACATATTTGAACACTTAATAATGTATAACACTTATACAGCTCATTAAATCACAGTGTTCTAAGCACTATAGATATATAAGCCCATTTAATTCTTACTGCAATCCTAGAGTAGCTTGATATTGCTACTCTTTCTTTCAAAGAAAAGGAAACTGAGTCATGAAGAGATAAAATAATTTCCCCGATATGCTTTCTATAACCAGTCACTACATTTTTTAATAAAACCTTAGTTTCTCTGCCTGTGAATTGATTATAATAATAGTCCAACTTTTAGGTGAAGATTAAATGTGAAACTTAACCCAATTTTGTGACATGTGGTAAGAAGGTAAGAGTTTTAACTCAATATAAATCCTTAAAGACTATAAAAGTGAGGCTGGATGAGATTATCAATCAAAGTTTAAGTGAGCTGCTAGAAACAGATGCTTATAATAAATCTGGCATCAGAGAGACGTGTTTTTTTCCCCCTCTCATATAAAGAGAGGACCAGAAATAGGCAGTTTAGAGATGATATAAAGTAATGCAACTAGGATCCTGCTATGCCTCTTTAAGACTCTGCTTATTGGCTTATGATCACAAGGTGGCTGCCAGGATTCCACCCATCAAGTTCATATTCCAGACAGGAAGAAAAGAAGGGGAAAAAAATCAAAAGGGTGTGACAGTCAAGCATGCCCTGCTGTTTAAGATTTCTGAGACGTCTAGACCAATGGCTGCATTCCATTAGTGAAAATTTTGTTGTATGGTGAATGTGAGGTTTCTTGAGTAAAGTGATAAAGAATGGTTATTGGATAGGCAATGAGCAGTTCTTGCCACCCAATATTAAAGAAACCAGGTTTAACGCTGATTGCTGGTAAATGCTTCCCTAAAGACAGTGGTGTGAACATTACTCCACATTTGCAGGTAGCCTTAAAAATGCAAAGCCAATTTGTTTATCAATGATATGATTGTGCACTTTAATAAAATGAAACTACTTTAAGTGCATCAATCATAATAAAATCCCTAAAAGTTCTGTGCCAGTTTCCTAGGGCTGCTATCACAAAACACCACAAACTGGGAAGATTAAAGCAACAGAAACTTATTCTGCCATACTTCCAGAGACTAACAGTCCAACCCAAGGTGTCAGTAAGGCTCCTCCTGGAGCCTCTAAAGGAGAATCCGTTCTGTGCTTATTTTCTGTCTGGTGGTAGCTGGCCACCCTTGGACTCTGTGGTTTGTTGACAATCACTTCAGTCTCTCGTCTCTGTCCTCACCTGGCCTCCCCTCCCTGTCTCCCTCTGTCTTCTCCTTTCCTGACTCTTGTAAAAGATACTCCTTGTCGGATTTAGAGCTCACCCTAGGCACAGGATGATCTCATCTAGACACCCTTAACTGTTACTTCTGCACAGACACATGCATCTACAATTATCTCAAAATAAATATTTCCATAAAAAGGCCACATTTACAGGTACCAAGAGTTAGTATTTGGATATATCTTTATGAGGCCACTATTCAACCCACTATGCAACCAAAGGGCAGAGTGGAAGGGTTAGGAAGGTCATAGGCATAAAGTGTCGAGATATTAATAGCCCAGACTGGAATGGATAAGGGGTAGAGCCAAAGAGAAACATGGCAGGAGTCCACTGATCAGCACGACCTGCCAGCATCACCATTCATTTAACTCCTTCAGGGAAAGAGTATATTTGTCTGATCCTCCAAAGAAACAAAGGTCCAATCAGCCATGCTGAAATTAGCTTTTAGCTTATTCTCGACCAACAGAAACAATAAACAGACTTTTTGTCCATGATTCGTTTTCTCTTCTTTCAGAACAGCACTGACTCCAGTGCGGCACGGCCTCCTCCCTATTATCACCAGACTTTAAAAACTGCATTCATGGCAATAGCTAAGGAAATGTAGGAAATATCTTGGTTGTTTTTCTTTATAACCAACACATCTTGGGGAGGGTTCTTTTTAAATATTTATTATGATGATATTGACTTGTTCCTTTTTTTTAAAACCACACAGGATGGGAGGTGTAAGTACTCCTACCACAACCCACAAACCCGTCATTGAAAGGGAAGAATCTTAACTACTAGACCACCAGGGGAGCCCCTTGGGGAGCTTCTGTACCAGGAGTCTGCAAATACATTTGTTTGGAGGGGCCAATGAAGTCAGTTTTGTATGAAAAATCCATTACCATCTCCAGCTTGGTTTTGCTTTCATTTCTTATCGAAGTATGAGTTCAAAAATTATTTTATGTTTTTTTCAGTTGAAATTTTAAGAAAAGTGATATCCTAGTTCCATGTAAAAATGGCAACCAGTCCTAAATGTCAGTGGCATGGTGTCAATGAAGAATGAAGGGACTCGAATAAAGTGGAGACATCTGGGCCCATCCTAAGAGAGGTACAACAAAGCTACTCTTGATTATTATTCTAAAGGAATGGAGGTCCTGGGGGACCATACCCTTTCAACATTTTTTGAAAAGTATCCAGAAACACTATCTCTTTATAAAAAACATGACAATCTTCAATTCTTTGTTGGGAACTGATTAGAAACACTTCCTATTTTAATACTCATTGAGCAGATTAATCCTGCACAGATCAAGCAAAAATAATGTGGGATAAATTCAATTTAAAATTTCTGCATACACATGTACAGGTGAATGCACACAGATATACGTTTCTGGAAAAGCAGCACAATTCTAAATTATAAATCCAGGCACATGCATGTGAAGGAGACAATGACATCCTTGCCTTTAAGGAAAGCTGCAGTAAGTGTATATTTCTGAGTTTTACATAAGAAGGCCCTTTCTTGATGAAGGAATATTTTTATTATTCGATCTTGCAGGTCAATTTGTTCAGAACTGTCTTGTTGTTAGATGTTTCCTTAAGAGTTTTCTTTTACATCTGCAGTTTGATATTAAAATGAGTTACACGGATAATACTGGGTTTCATTAAAGTCATTTTGAGGGTCATTTTATACTGTATATATTTGGTTGATAAAATGAGGCTATTGTCAAAGCCTATAGGACTGAGTATAAGACCAAAGTCTAAACCAGTCTTCCTTTCACATCCTACCAATCTCCATTTTCTATTCAGGGTCTCACTGATGATATACATATTTTTCTTCAAAGATCTGTTTGTGTTGTCTAGTCACTATGTCAGACTCTTTGCAACCCCACAGACTTCTAGGCACCTCTGTCCATGGGATTCTCCAGGCAAGAATACTGGAGTGGGTTGCCATTTCCTTCTCCAGGGCATCTTCCTGACCCAGAAATTGGACTCATGTCTCCTGCATTAGCAGGTGGATTCTTTCCTGCTGGGCCACCAGGGAAGCCCCTTTGAAGATTAATAGGCCTGAATTATGGTGGTATAACTTGTCTCCAAGGTCTTGGAATAAAATCTCATAGGTTCCTTGGAAATGTACTTTGTTCTAAGTTCTTTGAAGAAAACAATTCTTCAAACTTTACAAATTAGGGCACCCTCTTATACTTGTGCCAAGTATTAAAAAGACAAAGAATTCAACTCTGCAATCCTTCAACAAATAACGTTTCTATTGAATTACTACTCGGTGCTCAGATTTGTGCTAGAATCTAAGATATTACTTGTGTTTCCAATCCCCAAGCCTTGAATCTTTGAGTAAGATGATCAGAATTTCCTTCATAAATAATGTATATCTCATGAGTCATCAAATCCACCCTTTCTAACTCCTATTACAGAAATTAACATGCTAACCACATCAACACTCTAACTCAGAATTCAGGTACTTGGAAATCCTGGGATTTCTACTCATAGACCAAACTAGTGCTAAGCTCCATGAATAATTATAACCTGAAAGTGCCCATTTTAATCTCAAACTTTTCAGGAAAAAAAATAAAATAAAAAAATAAACTCAAACTTTTCAGAAGTTCCCAAAGTTATATCCAAGCAGATGTCATGAAAATATTTTAAAGAATTGACAAATATATCAAGACTCTTTTTAAGACTAGTTTAAGGCACTAAAGGATTAAATATTTTAGAAGGAAGGTTAAGATCGGGATACTATGGGAGGATGTTGTGGGAAGGAGGCCAGGAGTTTCGGATTCTGGCCTCAGTTATATTCTACAGTCTGGCAAAATTCTCAATAAATATAAAACACAAGAAATTAGAACAAATTAATGTCAACACCCCAGGGCTTCTCTGGTGGCTCAGCAGTAAAGACTCTGCCTGCAATGCAGGAGAAGCAGTTTCCATCCCTGGGTTGAGAAGATCCCCTGTGGAAGGAAATGGCAACCCACTCCAGTATTCTTGCCTGAAAAATCCCATGGATAAAGGGGCCTGCTGGGTGACGGTCCCTGAGGTCATGATTTAGCAACTAAACAACAAAATATCAACTCCCAAGTTGATTTTGAGCCCCATCAATCAATGAAAATCTATGGTGAGACAGGCGAGACTAAACAAATGATCCTAGGAGATAAATCCAAATTAGAATCTAGGCATACCACATGCCAACTCCAACAGAGAAACAGGCAGAACAGAAACCCACCGCCGCGTGCTGATCCTCTGCATCCCACTGACTCCTCCCTTTCATAAACACCGTCCAAGCAAGGTTCTGAAGTCTCCGCAATTAAAACAGAGTTTCCTTCACCTGGAGACAAGTGAAGATGGGAGCATACACAGGAGGTCTTGAAAACATGCCATTTCTTATATATGAACACCACTTCATAGGTTCTCTTAAGTTACAAGAAGATGCAGTTTATGGGACAATCTCCATATCATATAACAAAATGTTTTAATAATAGTGAATCATGAGATGTGTAATAATGTGATTTCATACTTATAGCCTCCACTTTTTTCAAATAATCAAATGTGCAGATCTTGAAAATTACATGTCTCTTAATAGAACATAATCGTAAGGGATTTGATTCAGGTCCTACCTGAAAGGTCTAGTGGTTTTCCCTAGTTTCTTCAATTTAAGTCTGAACTTTGCAATAAAGAGTTCATGATCTGAGCCACAGTCAGCTCCCAGTCTTGTCTTTGCTGACTGTATAGAGGTTCTCCATCAGACACGACTGAGCACCTGAACTGAACTCTTAAGAATATATATATATATAGTTAAGGAATGTTTTCTTTGGGTATATGAACAAATATTGTCAACACTGTGCTATCATTGCAGAAACAGCAGTGTATTTAAATAGCAGTAGCACAGATGAAGGATGAATTAATTCTACGGGAGACAAGAGGAACCAATCCCACAATCTATCAATTGTGAAGGAGAAGTAGACATTCAGAAGGCAGATGGGGGCTGGGGGTGAAGAAAGACTTTTCTGTTGGAGGAAACAAAATGCTCAAAGGCTTAGAAGCTTAAAACAGCATGGTACTTTGGAATGAGAGAAAACAGTTGGCCTGTCTGATCTTATGTTTTGCTAAATATGAGGGGGGAGGAGAGGAATTTACATATTTCACGAAGTAAAGGAATTCAAGACAGTCTTTCACAAAAGCCTATTTATTATATTATCTCTGCCCTGTGTTTGGATTTGCTTCTCCAAATACTGAGAAATAACTAGAAAGCATTTTTTTTCCAATGGCAATTTAGTATTTCTGTCTGGATTAATAACCTACATTATTTACAGCGAATATTCTTACAGGAGACTAATGATGGCTAATCTCCAGCAGGAGCATGTACTGAGGTACCTAACACCTGCAGCTCGCCATACTGAAAATGAACCATGTTGGGAAGTTAATTACTGGAGGGTAGGGAGTGGCCAGAGGCCCCGAGGCATAACATAGACAGAATCAGGTTTGGATTCTTTGGAACAGTGGGAATCTCTCATCACTGAGGCAGTTTATCCCACCAGAATTTGCCTGGCACAGCTTGGTAACACAAACATTGAACAGTGGAGGAAACAAACAAGCAAAATATATGAAGACAGCTATGTTCATTACAATTCAGGACAAGTGCAAAATCATCTTAGAACATTTTGCAATGTGTACCTACTCCATGCACAAGATTAAAACATATACCTGGGTTAGTTTCAACTTTCAGCCTAAAGTTAGAGGAATTTTGGTGTTGACTTTAGCAGAATGTATACTATCAACCAGATCATCAATGTGCTCCTCCCCATATTGATCCAATATCACAGAATATTAAAGTTGACTTCGTTGCTATTACTGTAGTACACAGTCATTCATATTGTTTTAATTGAGTACAAGGTAAAGATTCTCATCCATTTCTGTATCTTTTGCTATTGCTTTTGTTTCTCATATATCCTTCTAGACATGATTTATGCATATATGAATAGTAGTTTTTTCTATTTTCATAAAAATAGTGGCATACAAAATACATTTCATGAAACTTTTATTTTTCACTCAAAAAATACATATAGACAGTGTCTTCACATAATGAACTTCATCACTTTATATAGCTGTATAGGATTACATTATTTGCGTGTACTAAAATTTAGGTAACTAGTTCCTCTTTATGATCATTTAGGATATTTCTAAACTATGTCTTTAAGAACGTCACAAAATAACTTTGCTCACCTGTTATTCTGAACCTGTACAGAACATTTCTAGGATAAATTCACGGGGGCTAACTGTGTTTCAAAAATGGGTGAAGACATGAACAGATTTTTCACCGAAGAGGATATACCGATAACAAATAAGCACATGCAAAGATGTTCAACATCATTAGCAACTAGGGAAATACAATTTAAAATCACAAAAGGATATCACTATCGAAATAACTAAAAAGTAAAAAAGAGTGGCAACACCATATGCTGGTAAGGGTGTGGAGAAAATGGGTCACTCATGCA
This sequence comes from Odocoileus virginianus, assembly GCF_023699985.2. NCBI lineage: Eukaryota > Metazoa > Chordata > Mammalia > Artiodactyla > Cervidae > Odocoileus > Odocoileus virginianus. The sequence continues at coordinate 17,510,520 of NC_069683.1, read as the reverse complement.
ATGTTGGTAAGAATGCAAAATGCTAAAGGCAATCTGGAAAACTGTTTTTCAGTTCCTTAAAAACATGGAACTACCATAGTACCCACTGACTGGAATCTATTATGACATTTATGGCATTTATGGCAAAGAAATGTAGACTTATGTTCACCAAACACCGAACAAAACTGTGTAAGGTAGTTTTGTGTGTATATGTGTGTGTATGTTAAGGTAGTTTTATGCATAAGGGTCCCAAACTAGAAACAACCCAAATGCCCTTCAGTGGATAAACTGTTAAACCATGCTACACTGAATACTACTCAGCAATATAAAGGGACAAATTATGGATTCATGTGAAAATCTGGATATACCTTCAATCATTCTGAATGAAAAAAAAAAAAAAAGCTAATCCCAAAACACTGTATGATTTGATTTATATAGCATTCAAGAAAAGTCATAATTAAAGAAATGGAGAATAATTCATGGTTGCCAAGGGTTAAAGGCGGTAGGGGTGGAAAGGAAGTATTTGTGACTATAAAAGAGCAATATGAGGTGGTGATAGGAATGTTCTGCATCTTGACTGTATCAGCATCAATCCTGGTTGTAATACTGTAAGATGTTAGCCACTAGGGGAAGGAAATGGGAGAAAGGATGCAAGGGATCGCTCTGTATTATTTCTTACAACTGCACACGCATTTATAATTATCTCAAAATAAAGATTTAATTATAAAAGGAAGTCTAGTTGTAGTCTCAAGATATGTACAATTATAAATCTAGTAAATACAGCAAGACTGACTCCATTTTCCCCCTTTTTTCTTTTTTTTAAATTTACACTCCAATGAGTAGTGAGAGAGAGAATCTTGTTTTCCACACTTTGTGACTTTGTGTCTCCAGATTCAACAGGTAAAATGGTGAGATTTTCATTCTTTTTCTGAGTGTGTTTCTCAACCAGAAGATAAAAGACAACTCACTTCCCAGTAAAAATAAAAACATACAACTTCAATGACAAGAAAAGCAAGCATACTCTTATATTAGGGGAAAAAAAAACTGACAGAAAAGCACCAATAAAATGGATTCAAAATTCCACTTTCAGGGAAAAAAAAAGTTTTTTACCTAGTGAAAATACAGATGACCAACTGTATTGAAGATGGATCCAGAGTTGGTTGACAAATTAGCTGGAGTTCTTTAGGGCTTTTTTTGATATCTTTTTAATTGATTTCATTTACTTATTTTTAGGTTCAAACATCCATATATCACAGCAATAAGTTGAATTTATGTCACACATGTCTTCCTGCATCTGGCGATGGTAAAACAAAAGGCTCTTCCTGGTTTTGAGAGCCCATTTATTACCAACCAAGGAACAAGTAAGCAGAAAAAAGTCACAGGCAAACAATTAAGAGCAATTATTACATTATTGAGTTTTGAGAGGCATTTCAGCTTTAGGTAATTGACTTCAAACCAGCTGTGAATCAAACTGATATACTTGTGACCAGGTAAACTTTTCTAGTGCTTTCTAGTGCTTCCAACAAGCTAGCTCCAACAATACAAAACATTGCTTCAGGAGTTTCCAAAAATAAAAGGAAAGGTAAGTTCTCGGAGGTGTTTTTTTGTTCTTTTTTGGTTTTTGCCATTTTGTCTGGTAGACAATGATGTTACCTGGTGTCCAGAGTTCTAAATGTTAAAGTGAAAGTATTAGTCGCTCAGTCATGTCTGCTGGTCCTTTAATGGACTGGAACCTGGTGGTCCGGAGTCGACGATGAGAAAGTGAAAGAAGGAAAGAGGCTAATATTCCCTGGGTTACTCAGCCGGCCTTTGCGCTCCAGGGAATCAGCCAGAAATAGAGAGAGAGAGAGAAAGACAGATGCGGGGACCCAAGCTCTGATGGAACAAGGGTGCTTTATTGAATTCTGTAAGAGTATATATACCAGTAGCTTCTTCAGATAAAGATTAAAGACCAGACTTTACAGGTTTACCAAGGAAGCAATCAAAAGAGGGTCGTAAATAGTTACTTTTCACCATATGGAAAAACTAACGAAGGAAATGCATGTATTCCTCAGTCCCCAGAGAGGCTTGCCTCTCCTCTTAATTCCTGAATATTCAGGAATTAATAAGGAACAGAGGACTCATGACAGATCCAAAACAGCACACAGGAAACCTTCTATTAAATGCTTCCTGACAATGTCCACCTCTTCTGTGACCCCATCGGTTGTAGCCCACCAGGATTCTCTGTCCATGGGATTCTCCAGGCAAAAATAAAGGAGTGGGTAGCCGTTCCCTTTTCCAGGGAATCTTCCCAACCCAGGGATTGAACCTGGTCTCCCACATTGCAGGCAGATTCTTTACCATCCAAGCCACATATTAATCGCCTAAGCATTTTGTTAATGGTGATTCTGATTCAGTAAATCTAGAGTGAGGCCTGAGATTCTTTTTCACCAACTCCCAGGTGATGCTGACACCCCTGGTTTATGGACCACATTTACAATAGCAAAGGTGTGGAGAAGACGAATATGACTCAGACTGATACAACTTCAATCCTTATATCAGACTCAGTTTCCTGTGGGGTTATAACCTCTTGTTGCATACATATTTCTGGCCAGATGATCTCTGCCATTTTCATAAAAAGCACATAAACATAAAAGAACTTTGATATCTTTCCCCATTAGAAAAACATCAGTAAATCCAAAAGTATATTCCTATAAAAAGGACAACACATAATAGTAATTACACTAGTTTGCTGAGGTTTCCATAACAAAGTACCATAGATGGGGTGCTTGAACACTGGGAATTTATTATTTGATAGTTCTAGAGGCTGGAAATCCAAAATTGAGGTGTTGCCAGGCTTGATTTGGAGAAGGCAATGGCACCCCGCTCCAGTACTCTTGCCTGGAAAATCCCATGGATGGAGGAGCCTGCTAGGCTGCAGTCCATGGGGTCGCGAAGAGTCGGACACGACTGAGCGACTTCACTTTCACTTTTCACTTCCATGCACTGGGGAAGGAAATGGTAGCCCACTCCAGTGTTCTTGCCTGGAGAATCCCAGGGACAGCGGAGCCTGGTGGGCTGCCATCTATGGGGTCGCACAGAGTCGGACACGACTGAAGCGACTTAGCAGCAGCAGCAGGCTTGATTCCTTCTGAGCATTATGAGGGGAGAATTTCTCAGGCCTCTCTCCAGGGCTCACAGATGGCTGTCTCCCATCTTTGTATACAATGCATCAATATATCAAATTTCTCCTTTTATTAAGGACATCAGTAGTATTGGATTAGGGCCCATTCTAATCACCTCACCTTAACTTGATTGCCTCTCTAAAGGCCCTGTCACCAAACAAGGCTACATTTTACAGTATTGGTCCGGTGGGGGGGTGGTGCAGGCGGGTGGTGCTGGTTAGGACTTTAATATGTGAAATTTGGGGTGGACACAATTCAACCCATTACAGTGATTTTCTTTTTTTTTAATTTAATTTTATTTTTTAAATTTATTTATTTTAGTTGGAGGCTAATTACAATGTTTGCTTCTTCCTGTTTTAATCTTTCATCTTTGCTGTTTTTGTCACCCCATGGACTGGAGCACGCCAGGCTTCCCTGTCCTCCACTATTTCCCAGAGTTTGCTCAAATTCATGACAAGTTGGTGATCCTATCGAACCATATCATTCTCTGCTGCCCCCTTCTCCTTCTGCCTTCAATCTTCCACCTTAAAATGGGTAAGTTATACCACTGACACCATGACATTTAGCAACCATGGATAGAAGAAGAGGCATCACTCCACCAGCTGATAATTTCAAAGATGTATATAATCTGGAGTAAGTGTTGAAATATCTTTCCATTTAATGGCTAGAAAGACAGGAAAAATTAAATGTATAGATGTATAAACATCAAGCCTTTATGACTCACTAGATCTGTGACTTTTCACTCATTAATGAAACTTCTTAAGGCTCAGATTCTTTACTTGTGAAATGGGGTAAAACATTTTCTCATGAGATAATTGACCATTAAATTATCTCATGTGGTAGACTGGAGATTGTCTCTAGTCATAGGAGTCAGGGTCTTATCAGGACAAAGAAACCGCACCAGTAATTTGAACAGGGAATTTGTAATATAAACAACTGTAAATTAGGAAAAGGTGGTTAGCTAACAAAAATATTAAAAAAAGAAAAAAAAGACTCTAAGGAGCATGCAAGAACCAAGTAAAGGAGACATTTACTACCTTTAAAGCAGAGGGACAATGAACAGGAAAGGGACAAGCTGTGTAGAAGAATCCTTCCCCTCCAGGCTGAGATTCTAACACCTCGGAGAGGGTGTGGCTGCCCATCAGACCACAGGAACCGGCATCCTGGTGGCGAAGGAGCCTGCCAGGATCTGATCAGGGGCTGTGTGAGGAGTGACTTGCTGGAAGGTGAAGGCCGAAGCTGAACTATGGGCCTCTGATGTGACTGCCACCCACTAACCCCATGTCAGTTACAATAGAAAAACAAATAAACCCCAAACAGCTCAGTGGAATCTGGATGTGTCTGCCAGAGAAAATACAGGACATCCAGTATAATTTAAAATTCAGATAAATGGTGAATAACTATTTCCCTTGCAATATTTGCTATCTGCTTATAAGACAAAGCAAATGATTCATTGCTTATCTGATATTCAGATTTGCTGAGAATCCTTAAATTTGTTTGCTCAATCTGGCCACCTTCTGGCCAGAAGGAAAACCTTTTGCCCTGCTGTGTCTCTGCAGCATCTCTCCAGCGTCCTCTAACCTTGACGAAGTTAAACACAGAGCCCGGTGAGTGTGTGCTGTGAGTCAGCTGTGACACCCCAGGGACTGACCCCATCGACTCCTCCTTGTGACCCCATGGACTAGAGCCTGCCAGGCTCCTCTGTCCATGGGACTTTCTGGGCAAGAATACTGGAGTAGGTTGCCATTTCCTTCTCCAAAGGATGTTCCCCATCCAGGGATCGAACCGGCATCTCTTAATGTCTCCTGCACTGGCAGGCAGATTCTTTACCACTAGTGCCACCTGGGAAGCCCGCTGGACTAACAGATGTTTACAGGGATCAGCTCCAGTGACACAAAGTAAGTCCATAAAATGCAGATTTGGAAGTGAGTCAATACATTGGTAATAGGCATTTTGATAATTCCCTTCTAAGTTTTCTGTTAAAGGGGTAGAACATCCATGACAGTTACAATGTGATTTGCAGGTTCACCTCACCATTGCACACCGCACATCCCACACCACTGATGTTGAGTCTGGTCACATGATGTGCATTGGCCAATGGAACATGAGCAGATGTAACATACGTGTCATCAGAGTGAAAGCTTTGAGAAGCCTTGTAAGTTTCCACAACTCTTGATTCTTCTCCGCTGCCATAAAGATGATACATCCACTTTTCAGCTTGGATCCCCAAATGTGAAAACTCCTGGGGCAGAGTTTCAGCATCTTGCGCAGAACTGCTGACAAGCAACATGAGGAAACAGATGTGTTTTTTCTTAAAAGCAACTGAGATGTGTCTTTAACTGCAATGCAGCTGACTAATACACTAAATGAATATAAAGCACCAGTTATACTGCCTAGCATATTGTTTGGCTGTGGATAAAATAAGCAACATGTCGTACAACATGTATTTTGAAAAGTAGGTTTGCTTTCCAAATCAAGTTTTATTATATAATATTCAATGTCATTGTAATAAAACAATCCCCAAAGAGGAGCTAACTACTGAAGGATACTGGCAGGAAAGCATCATCATCAACTCTACTGAAGGAAGATTGCTCTCATGAGGTGTTCAGCAAAATTTTCCTGCAAATGTTCAAAGAGCAAATCTATTAGGCTTTGGAGGACATTGGTATGTGATATAGCTACTAAACTCTGCCACAGTTGCATGACAACAGTCACAGACAACATGGATATGAATAAGTGTGGCTGTGTCGTTATGATATTTAATTTTCAAAAACAAGAGATGATCAGGATTTGACCTGTGGGTCATACTTGGCTAACTACTCGTCTGGTGGAACTTTTTTGTTCTCAGCCTTTGACAAGCAACTCTCCGCATGAAAGCCGGCATAATCTATTTAAAATATAAAAGAGATCACATCACTGTCCTGATTAGTAACATCCAGTGTCTTTCCAACATACTTAAGATAAAATACATGCTCTGTACCATGACACCTTAGACCTCCGAGACTTTGTATGATGACCTCTATGTTTCTGGTCCTTGACTACTTTTCCTTAGTCATCGTGAATGTCACTGTACAGTAAATGTCTCAGACACCATGTCTGAGCCTCGGGGTCTCTTATTCTCAGCACCATTGCAGACATCAGCTCTTGCTGGGCCCTGACTGAAATCACACAGGTGCAACTTGACAACACCTTCCTTCATGCTCCACAATGTGTCTCACATCTCCTGCCCCAGGGCATCTGCGCTGATGCTGAAATATGAAAAAACAAGACTTCCTCTTGGTCTAAAGCATGTGCCTCCCAGAAGTTCAGGGGATTAATACTTTATGGTACAGACTCTGATCAATTGACAAGGGTGGTCGACAGATAATTTTTCTCCTTGAGTTCCAGTTTTCATATGATTTGTAGAGGATGGTTCTTTAAGGTCAAGCACATAGTCACTCTTAGCAGTCAGCTCGATTCCACATCCTGAGGTTGGCCCAGCTGCCTACTCTCCATTCCCCTTGAGTCCTAATTCTGCTCCCTGGGTTTTCCCTTTCTCATAGATGTGTAAACATGTTTTTTGGCTCAGAGCCTGATATTTGGAATTAAAAACAAACAAACAAAACTGAGGCAGTCCATCTCACTCGTGGTTTTCTAGCCACCACCACTACGCTGTTTGAGGACTTCCCTGGGGGCCCAGACGGTAAAGCGTCTGTCTACAATGTGGGAGACCTGGGTTCGATCCCTGGATCGGGAATATCCCCTGGAGAAGGAAATGGCAGCCCACTCCAGTACTCTTGCCTGGAAAATCCCATGGACGGAGGAGCGTGGTGGGCCACAGTCCATGGGGTCGCAAAGAGTCGGACACGACTGAGCGACTTCACTTTCGTTCTTTCTTTGTCACCATTTGTAATTGGGATGTTTAAGCTTGCTCTTTTCCTAGGGTATTTGCCCTTGCTGTTTCTTCTCTTTCCAGATCTTTGTTTGAATGGTGATTTCATGTCATCCAGCCTTCAGCTCAACTGTCTCCAGCTCAGAAAGCTTCCCTGACCACTAAGTCTAAACAACTCACTACTACTCTGCACTGCATCTTCCCGTTCAATTATGTCCATGCCACGTATAACTCTATGAAAAATCCTAATTGCTGGGTTTGATTGCTTTGCTATTGCTCTTTCCCACCGCTTCCAGTGAACTCCCAATACACTGCAAGCTCTGTAAGGGTGCCGCCCTCTTCCTCCTGGCTTACTGAGGCTGCCCTGCACGTCGAATGGTGTCTGGCGCCGAGACGAACACCGTGGCTGTGTCCCGTTGCTCGGTCGTGTACGACGCCGTGTGACCCCACGGACTGCAGCCCGCGAGGCTCCCCGGCCCATGGCATTTCCCAGGCAAGAATACCAGACTGGGTTATCACTCCCTTCTCCAGGAGATCTTCCCAACCCAGGGAAGATCCTGCCTGCAATGAAAGGCGACTTCTCTACCACTGAGCCGCCTGGGAAGCCCAAGAGGAACACAGTGCCTAGTGTTTCCTGAGTAAGCATAAACCCAGACAAGGGAGAAAGGCTGTGATTTGAAATGCCACTTCAATAGAAATGGTGGGAATCATGGTCAAGAAGAACATAAAATTGATAGAGAAAGAAATTTATCTTTGCAAAGCCGATCCATTGTCTCTGAGATGGGTACAGCTAGACCTACAACAAGTCCCCCCAAATGCCCAGAGAATATCTGAAACCCTAAATGACACACCACGGTTAACAATGGCTTTAGGAATCTGAGTCACCAATCACAGTATCTAGCTTGTAATTTTCACAAAAGAAGGCTAACCAACTGGGTTTTGAACTAGAGTGAAAACATGAACTCAGGAGGCAGGAGAAGTAGCTTAAAATGATCATGTATGACATGATCATTGACTCAGGTTGCCTTGTTCATGCAACCTGAGTCACATCTGGGAGTATCAGATAAATCATTGTGAAACAATCACTTTGATCACTTACAGGAAATCACTGTAAGAACTTAGTATGTTGCAAAAATGCTTTTCTCTCTCATATTGATTAGAGCTAAGCTATGAGCACATGCTTGTTACGGCTTTGAGAAATGAAGTTTCAGAAAAATAAGGATAATTAGTTTTAACTCAGAATGGCATAAGGAAACTTTTCCCCAAACTTGCTGCAGTCTCATGCTTTATCCAAGGTTAAAGTAGTACAGAATGAGATACAGCACAGCTTACCTACAACTTCCTACATCTGACAAAGTAAAAATCCAGCAAATGTCAAAATCTTTTTAACACTGTCTCATTTTAAAATGGTTTATATTCTAACACCAGAGGAATGTCAGAGGAAAGTCTGTCCCACCTTCAAAGAGATTATTCGTTCATTTCCCTTACTTTCTCATTTCCATCACATCATATTATCTTTTTCAACTTTCTATATATTTATTTAAAAGTGTTCATTTAGGACAGATGGTTCTGAAGATGTATAAAAATATTTATGTATTACATATGTTATCTTGATCACATAAATGACATCATCTCATATTGTGTCTGGTACACAGACACCACTCAATAAATGTGTCTAAAGTCAGCAATTCCTCACTTAGCCCTGGATTTAATGTATCACTGCTACCAAGTGACATTTTGGGGATTGGGATGCTAATTTCTTCCCACAATATCATCTTTAGGTAGCAGGATACTACTTGAACTCCTTTCTGAAGACACACAAATGATTCCCTATAGCAAGGAACAAGCATATGACTATTTATGCACCAGAACATAAGCTTCTTGATTGCAGCTGTTACTATGAAATTTAAATGCCCTGAGATAATGAGAAGTCCCCTTTATTGCATACTGAGGCCCAAGTCCATCTGTTCTCAAAGATAATAGCAACCTGACCTAAATCAAAGCCCATTCTTCTTAGATGAGCCTTATACAGGACATGAATCCATTGCAGAAATCCTGGAGATTGTCCTTTCTCAAAATAGACAATTTTTCTTCTCCCCTCTCTCTACATTTTCTGCCATCACTTGAATAGAAAGAGATAAAAAGAGATAAAAGGTCATTAAAGTATGCAGGTAGCACAGTCTGTAATGAAAAGACTGTTTAAGTTCCAAAAAGAGGGGAGAGGTGATTTCTCAGCTGAGAGTTTTCACTTCTGAGAGCACTGAGGGCAGGAAAAAACTTAGAACAAAAATTGAAGAAAATTCCACTTTTTCCTCATATTTTCCCCAATCTAAGTATAAAGATTCAAAAGAATCAGAGAAAAAGGGGAATGAATCATTCATAAGGCCCTTCAAAAACTCAACTGACTCTACGGGTGGAGGGGAGGATGCTATTTGAACATAAAGCACTTGAATGAAACTTGGCTGAGCTGTAATGACCCAAGCACTATATGCTAAAAGTAAGGCTTAAAATAGTGACACCCTAGAAATGTAGGCAGCATCATTCCTGGGTGTCATATCTCCTCTAAAAACTCTAATTAACCCTGAAGCAGAACCTTCACTTTCATTATTGTCTTGAGCATCAAACCCTTAGTTTAAATAATTGTTAAAACTAACCCCCAGCTTGTTAAATACCCTTTCTAATTAAAACATTGTCTCACCATGGTGACCTAGTGGGTCACCCTAGTCATTGAGATCAGTAGAGAAGTTTAATCAATTCCTAAATAATGAATCAACTTTTTATGCCCTTTGTAATCTCACTGAAACACATTGCAATTCAAGGCCATTATACCACATTTATCTTAAATGAATAATAAATGGTACATTGGTATTGATGGAACAACTGATTATTCCATCAGTAGCAGAACACAGAAATATTTTTAATTATTGATAAACCACAAGCTTTGCTTGTCAGGTACAATCAGCTTCTGGCAAGAAGAACTTATTTTTCATTTTATTATCAGAGACAAGTAGAATCAAATGTCATTGCAAACCACTTCTGCCATTCATAGAAATGGCAACGTCTAGCCTCACTTCTTACCAGATGTAAAGGGCAACAGGTTTGCAAAAAAAAACAAAAAATATGAAAAAAGCGCTCATGTAAAAACCTGAGAAAGAAGGTTAGAAATAAAATTATGTTCTCAAACTTCCCTATGTTTATTTAAAAGGATAGATGTAAAAAACAATACTTGTGAAATATTATGGGACAGATACATAAAATTGCTACAACTTTAGAAAACATACGATGCATAGAAGAGTTTATCCTTATCAAAAGAGAGTATGTGTATATATATAGACATACATATATATATATGAAATTTATATATATATGAAATATATATGTTTCATCCTCATATTGTATCCAAAGACAGGAAGCAAGGATCCTTCAAAATACAGAAACAGTCATTCACTTCTCACCCTTTGAACAAACGCCTTTGATAAGGGACACCTTCATTAGACAGCTATCATGTCTCACTGGCTAGAATGGCTATGTGCCTATCTTTAGATTAATAATCTAGATCACCTCTAAAAACATCAGGTTACTGTTCTAAGGAAGAAGACAGAAGAAAGATTTTGGGGGGGCATAACATAGAGTTAGCTGCCTTGGCTCTTTAGAACAGAAGATGTGCACAGAAACCAATGAGGCTGCACATCCGATAAACACCGTGAAGAGGGCAGGTGTAAATGATGCGGGTAGAGCATCTACAACAACAGATAGGTGGTTCACATAGGAGAGCATCTGCAACGTGCCACAACCAAGGTGAGGACTTTTCAGCTCTGTCCATCCATGCAAAAAGGGAGGGGGAAAGAAGAGGCAGGTCAGCACTAGGGCCTTATGGTGTGCTGTAAGGCAACTAATATTTACTAAGCATCTATTATCTGTAAAGACTCTTATCAAGAACTGGACACCATTCAGAAATGTGTCTTCCTCTAGTATTTTGGCTCCTCTGTTTCTCTTGGTTTCTCCAAACTTACTCAGTATATATAGGAAAGGATGTGTCTGAATTTTGTGACTTCATATAACTTCAGTTCATTTCAGTTCAGTCGCTCAGTCGTGTCTGACTCTTTGTGACCCCATGAATCACAGCACGCCAGGCCTCCTTGTCCATTACAAACTCCCGGAGTTTACTCAAACTCATGCCCATCGAGTCGGTGATGCCATCCAGCCATCTCATCCTCTGTCGTCCCCTTCTCCTCCTGCCCCCAATCCCTCCCAGCATCAGGGTCTTTTCCAGTGAGTCAGATCTTCACATGAGGTGGCCAAAGTATTGGAGTTTCAGTTTCAGCATCAGTCCCTCCAATGAACACCCAGGACTTATCTCCTTCATATAACTTAAAGGTAGCTAAATATTGGGTTGGCCAAACAGTTCGCTTATTTTTTTTTCCATAAGATGGTTCTAGTAACACTTTGTTGTCTAACTTCATTTGAAGCATTTTTCCTAGACTGTATTGTGACAGCTGTCATATCAGCCTGCATTAAAACAGACAAACAAACATAAAAATTGGTGAATTTTTGTGTAGCCACTTTAATATTGAAGATGGAAGAAAAAAGTACATTTTTAGGATAGTATGCCTTATTACTTCAAGGAAGGAGAAAACGCAACTGAAATGTAAAAATATAAAAAGATCTGCACAGTGTATGGAGACAGTGCTGTGACTGATCGAATGTATCAAAAGCGGTTTTTGAAGTTTCGTGCTGGCGATTTCTTGTTGGATAAATTTCCATGGTCAAGTAGACCAGGTAAAGCTGATAGCTATCAAATCAAGACATTAACTGAGAACAATCAATGTTATACCATGTGGGGAAGAGCCGGCATACTCAAAACATCCACATCAAGCATTGAAAATCATTTGCCCTAGCTTGGTTATGTCAATCACTTTGATGTTTGGGTTCCACATACATTAAACAAGAAAATCTTCTTGATCATATTTCCATTTGTGTTTCTCTATTTAAACATAACAAATTGTGACAGAAGATGAAAAGTGGATGCTGTGCAATAAGACGCAATGGAAGAATCGTGGGGCAAACAAAATGAAGCACTGCCAAGCACACCAAAGACCAGTCTTCATCCAAAGAAGGTGACATTGTGTATACGGTAACATTAGAAGGAAATCCTCTATTATGAACTCCTTCCAGAAAACAAAATGATTAATTCCAACAAGTATGCTCCCAATTACACCAACAGAAAGTACTTAATGAGAAGAATCTGGAATTAGTCGACAGAAAATGCATCCTCTTTCATTAGAATATTGCAAGACCCTATGTTTCTTTGATGACCAAGAAAAACCTGTTAGAGCTTAGCAGGGAAGTTCTGATTCATCTGCTATATTCATACAGACATAGCATACAGACATTCATCTGCTATATTCATACAGACATTGCATCTCTGCATTTCAATTTATTTCTGTCTTTACAAAATTCTCTTAATGGAAAAATTTTCAACTCCCTGGAAGACTGAAAAAAAGGCACCTGGAACAGTTATTTGCTCAAAAAGACAAAGGGTCTTGGGAAGATGGAATTATGAAGTTGCCTGGAAAATGGCAGAAGGTAGCAGAACAGACTCATTGGAAAAGACCCTGATGCTAGGAAAGATTGAAAGCAAAAGCAGAAGGGGGTGGCAGAGGATGAGATGGTTAAACGGCATCACTGACTCAATGGACATAAACTTGAACAAACTCTAGGAGATGAAGGACAGAGGAACCTGGCGTGCTGCAGTCCATGGGGTTGCAAAGAGTCAAACATGACTTGGTGACTGAACAACATCAGAGCAAACTGTTCAATACATTTTTCAATAAAGTTCTTTGTGAATATGAAAAATGTGTCTTTTATTTATACTTAAAAACCAAAGGAACATTTGACCAACCTAATAATAGTCCCTGATTCAAATAAAGTTGAGAAGGTGGGTTTCTAAATTGTCTATAGCATAATCAAATCCCCCCAAGTGGATGCCTAGCTTGCTGCTACAGGCAGTGATGAGTGCACTGACGTGCCGTCTGCCTCATCCCCTGGGGCTGTTACAGCCAGACTCTTCTGTCTACCCCAGCATGCATTATGCAGGTTATTGCTTACAATGCTCTGTGATGGGAAAAACAGTTGGATACCCCAGCCATAAATGAGGATCTGATATTGATCCCTGAAAACTTCTGGATGAATTATTAATTCCATAGTTTTCACCCAACTGGAAACCAGAAAAAGTGTGTAAGAAAGTGTAGTCGCTCAGTCGTGTGTGACTCTTTGCAACCCCATGGACACCAGGCTCCTCTGTCCATGGGATTTTCTAGGCAAGAGTACTGGAGTGAGTTGCCATTTCTTTCTCCAGGGAATCTTCCTGACCCAGGGATCAAACCCAGGTCTCCCACATTGTAGGCGGATGCTTTACCGTCTGAGCCACCAGGGAAGTCTGGAAAACAGGGAAATGATCATTAAAGGTCAATGATCGCATTCACTAGGACAAAACTCCCAAAATGTTGGTTTCCTTTTGTTTCAACATTTAAATAAGATGAATACCAAAGGGAGAGTCTCTAATAATGTTATAGAGGTCAGGATGAGACAATGCTCTCTCAGTTCAGTTCAGTCGCTCAGTTGTGTCCTACTCTTTGCGACCCTATGAACCACAGCATGCCAGGCCTCCCTGTCCATCACCAGCTCCCAGAGTCTACCCAAACCCATGTCCATCAAGTAGGTGATGCTATCCAGCCATCTCATCCTCTGTCATCACCTTCTCCTCCTGCCCTCAATCTCTCCCAGCATCAGGGTCTTTTCAAATGAGTCAGCTCTTTGCAACAGGTGGCCAAAGTATTGGAGTTTCAGATTCAACATCAGTCCTTCCAATGAACGCCCAGGACTCATCTCCTTTAGGATGGACTGGTTGGATCTCCTTGAGGTCCGAGGGACTCTCAAGAGTCTTCTCCAACACCACAGTTCAAAAGCATCAATTCTTCAGCACTCAGCTTTCTTTATAGTCCAACTCTGACATCCATACGTGACCACTGGAAAAACTATAGCCTTGACTAGACAGACCTTTGTTGGCAAAGTAATGTCTCTACTTTTTTATATGCTGTCTAGGTTGGTCATAACTTTCCTTCCAAGGAGTAAGCGTCTTTTAATTTCATGGCGGCAATCACCATCTGCAGTGATTTTGGAGCCTGGAAGAATAAAGTCAGCCACTGTTTCCACTGTTTCCCCATCTATTTCCCATGAAGTGATGGGACCAGATGCCATGAGCTTAGTTTTCTGAATGTTGAGCTTTAAGCCAACTTTTTCACTCTCCTCATTCACCTTCATCAAGAGGCTCTTTAGTTCCTCTTCACTTTCTGCCATAAGGGTGGTGTCATCTGCATATCTGAGGTTATTGATATCTCTTCCAGCAATCTTGATTCCAGCTTGTGCTTCCTCCAGCCCAGCATTTCTCATGATGTACTCTGCATATAAGTTAAATATGCAGGGTGACAATATACAGCCTTGACGTACTCCTTTTCCTATTTGGAACCAGTCTATTGTTCCATGTCCAGTTCTAACTGTTGCTTCCTGACCTGCATACAGGTTTCTCAAGAGGCAGGTCAGGTGGTCTGGTATTCCCATCTCTTTCAGAATTTTCCACAGTTTTCTGTGATCCACACAGTCAAAGGCTTTGGCATAGTCAATAAAGCAGAAATAGATGTTTTTCTGGAACTCTAGCTTTTTCAATGATCCAGCGGATGTTGGCAATTTGATCTCTGGTTCCTCTGCCTTTTCTAAAACCAGCTTAAATATCTGGAAGTTCATGGTTCATGTATTGCTGAAGCCTGGCTTGGAGAATTTTAAGCATTACTTTACTAGCGTGTAAGATGAATCCTAACAAAACATATTCAGATAAATTAACTAAGCCAAATCAAGGAGTTGCACTCATGTTTTCAATAAACAAACATTTCCTGAGTACCTAAGCTGCCCTGGTTCCTGCCCCATGACTCCAGGAACACAAACCATGCTACCTCTCATTTTGTACAGGCCTCTTCTTAGAACAGAAAAATTACACACTTCCTTTTTCATCCAGCATTTTCACAGGAGTGACATTTTAGTGGAGCTATAAGGAAGAGATGAGATTTCCATATGTGGGAAGGACAGTCCAGATTGCAATACTTGTGACAATCATGGTGTTTACCTTCATAGGAAGATGCTTACTAGAGCTGGTTGGATGCTACAGCCTACAGTGTTAAGAATTAAGTGACAAGTTATGGCCAGTATTAGAAGCTGGGAAGTAAAGGTTGTTTTTAGTTAGGGTTCTTCTGAATTTGCTATAGTTGCTACAGTAACCCCCTGAAATAATGTTAGGAAACTGGTTGTTGCATCACTCATGGGGCTGTCGGAGTCTACCCAGAGCTTGCAGAGATACCCAATCAATGAGTAATGAACCCCTGCTCCAAAGACTCATCAGGAGGCATTTAAGACCCAGGAAGTGGCCTGCCCACCAAAGGTCTGCCAAATGGGGATCATACATATGAGGTTTGCATATCTCCTCTGGCTTCCTCTGAGAGCTAGTTCAGCAAATAAGCCAAGAATATTCCAAATGAAAATGAGAGGACACAGTGTTGAATCCAGAGAACAGAAGCGAGGCAAAGATAGGGGAAGCAGCTTGATTTATAGTAACTTTTCCATTTTACCAAGATCTGAACTGACTCCATCCAATTAGCCTCCTTTTTATAAAAGGGATAAAACAGATGGCTGTTATTTTGTAAGGGAGAAAGACAACTTGAGGAGGAGGAGAACAGTGCTCTACAAGGCTAAGAGAGGAAGGATGAAACACGCGACTCGGCTTGAGCACTGACTAGGAATGCCATATCACTGGTAGGTACGGCCTTACACTTGAACACACACACACACAAGTAGCCCTTGAGGTCTGAGTTAGTTCTAACTTTAACGAGCCAAGCATACAAACTATTAGAAGCAAAGAGCTCATAGAGGCAGGACAGAAGCAGGTAAGTTCTCCCTTGTTCCCCAAAGTTTCGAAAGGAGACATGCACCTGCTATTTTCAGGAGGTGTGGGGTCTCTCCACTCCTGGATTATTCACTGCTTACTGTGGCCCTGGCTTTTTTTAAAACCTAAGGATGATGCCACTGTTCTGGAAACTAATAGTGATAACAACAGGATCTCTACTGGCTCTTAACAGCTACTGTCTTAACAGAGACAGTGACTGTCTGAGTTTCTCAGCTTGTACATGTCTCAGTTTCTTCAACCGTAGAATAAGGAAAACATCATTTTTTATCTAATAAGAACTTTAAAGTATAAATGAACATACATAAATATAATAATGCTTAGGATTTAATAACTTTTGCATATTATTAAAATTATACATATATTAATGCTTATATCATAAATTTACAGCTTTTCATCTAAGGGAAGATTTACTCACAGTGGACTCTCCTGGTTTGTAAACCAATAATATTATGTTAGAAGGACCATATCCTTATCTGGAGGGACAGACAGACTCTATCCCCTGGATATTCTGAATATTCTGAAGAATATTTCTGCACTGCCTTTACAACCTCATGAAAACCCATCCCTGTGCAAGATAGTTTGATCTCAAAAGCATGGTTCACATGACCCTGTCTGTCCCCACAGTACACCCAGTGAAAATGTATATAAGCAATTCTGCTGTTATTTTCCACTTCTCTCTTTACTAAAATCATCCAAATAAGCAGTAATTCTTAAGGGCAGAAACCATGATTAATTGATCTCTGCACGTCCAATGCCTGAAACATAACAGGCATTTCTTTAATATTGGTTGAGTGGTTAGTGAAGAATGAATGGATGAGAGTAAGAGAAAACAAAAAGACAAGGTTAGAAAAGATGGCTATTGGGTCTTAGGGCTTTGCAGTCAGACAAATGGATTGAAAATCAATTTCACAACTCTCTGGCTGTGTGATTTTAGACAAGTTACTGAATCTGTTGGAGCCTCAGTGTCCTAATCTGTCAAATTAGGGTTACAATAAAAACTCTAGGTAAGGATTAAATGTGAAATCCATTTAAAGTGCCTGGAATAAGGTGCTTGATAAATGTCAGTCACTTTTTATTGACTGTCCTTTTTAATAAAAACTGTCCTTTTTATTCTTGGCATTATCATTACTATGTTAGTGAGTATAGAGCAAAGAATTTGTTAAGGGATATCATAATGTTATAAAATATTATGTGATACAGAGGAGAAATTTTACAATCCTAAAAAATCCTAAAAAAACTTTATGTACATGAATTAAGTACAGAGTATGTACATGAATCTGTACATAAGTACAGAGTCATGATACATTTTAAGGCATTGTGGAAAAAATACATTTCAACACCAGGTATTATAATTAGCTATTCCAGCTTTTTGGCCTTCATATCAGTTAAGAGCTGTTCAGGAACACCAAAGCCAGACTGTGCATTTCAATAGATATAATTTAATATAGACAATTTCTTACACATGTGTCCAAGGGCTGAAAAGTAAAAGAAAGCACTAAATGAAAAAGAGATGATGACAGAAAGAAGTAGCTGCCATCCTTAAGGCTGGGGGAATAAGGGGCAGCGCTTGGAGTTACAAAAACTTGGAGAAGACTTTTAAAAAACAAAGGAAGCTAGAGGCTGGAAACAGCAGCTGCTACTGAGGTGAAGGATGGTTCCGAGATGTTGAGATGAGGCAGACAGGAACAAAAATGAAGGAAAGAACTAGTCCTTTTTGCCCTCCTCCTGATTTCCAATTTCCTACAACTGCTCCCCATCGGCAGGAACTTAAGAGTAAGACAGCTGGCGAAGGAAGAGCCCGAACATCACAGAGAATCGGAGCTGAAACATGCTAGCTCAGAAACTGGCTCAACCTTACACCTACTCAGAGACAAACTCAGCTTCCCTTTACTCTGCTTGCCATTTCTTATTTCAGTCCAAGCCTTTTCTCTCCTTACAAGGGCACTTTCACATATTTTACTCTGTTGTCACTCATAGACTTCCTGCACTAAAGATATCAGCCCCAGTACCAGGACAGAGAATACTGAAGGCAGAGCAGCGCTTCTAGACGTGATGCACAGACAAAGCCACCCAGGGATCGTGTTACTCTTCAGATTCTGATTCACTGGGTCTGAGGCTGGGTTTGAGTGTATGCATTTCTAACACACTCTCAAATACATTGAGGCTGCTGGCCCACGGACCACAGTTTGGATGTAATGTATACTAAGAAGAGGATCCACAGATCACTCCTAGGTATTCTGATAATATATACTATATGTTCCCCACAGCAAATCGCCATTCAGTTCACTTAATTTTAAATACCACAAGTTTTCATTAAAATAAGAATTCTCTACTACTATATTACTTTCTTAAACCCTACTCTATATGTGGGCTTCCCAGGGGACATTAGTGGTAAAGAACTCACCTGCCGATGCAGGAGACATAAGAGATGCAGGTTCGATCCCTGGGTTGGGAAGATCCCCTGGAGGAGGGCATGGCAGCCCACTCCAGTATTCTTGCCTGGAGCATCCCAGGGACAGAGGAGTCTGGAAGGCTACAGTTCATGGGGTTGCAGAGAGTCGGATGTGACTGAAGCAACTTAGCATACATGTGTGCACTTTATATTTATTATTAGTATAACTGAGCATGAAAGTATGAGAAGTACATGTCCCTTACATAGTGAAAGCTTATATTCCGTGTGTGTGGAGCTTTTTTGCTTCTCTTGCGGCTCAGTGGTAAACGAATTGCCTGCAATGC
This sequence comes from Odocoileus virginianus, assembly GCF_023699985.2. Taxonomy (NCBI): domain Eukaryota; kingdom Metazoa; phylum Chordata; class Mammalia; order Artiodactyla; family Cervidae; genus Odocoileus; species Odocoileus virginianus. The sequence goes on along the minus strand of NC_069683.1, from coordinate 17,491,757 downwards.
AAGAGATGCAGGGGAAAATCCCGTAGACAGAGGAGCCTGGCAGGCTGGATAGTCTTTGGGGTTGCAAAGAGTCAGACAGGGCTGGAGGGACTGAGCATACACACACAACATTTCATATAAATATGTATATAAATATGTATATATATGTATGGAAGTATCTATACACTTACAGATTATATGTGCTATATATAACTATATTTATATACATACACACAAAATGACATGTAGATTCCTCTTTCAAAGGCAAGATAAAACTTGACTTAAAGCTCATAGTCAAGTAAGCATGAAATTCATGGATGTTTCTCCTAATATTTCCCTCTGGTTTTGATTCTCAGGTTTGACCTATGCTTAGAGAGCAGAAATTTATATCAGCAGTTATGGTCTCAAAAGTGCCACTCTTCCATTTGTTCCAAAGTGCAGTTTAGTGCTACAATTGCTGACTTTACCTACAAAATACACTGTGCTCCTGCTAACATTGCAAATTCTAAAGAGCAATGGGCTGGTTACACCGAATTCCAGTCTGCATTAGAACTGTCAGCACGGTTCTGAGTGAAACTCTAACTTGACCAAGGGTACCTTGTTGGCCAGCCTCACTGCGAATCAGGGAGCCATGTAGTTTAGGAAGACTAATTTTGGGATCACAAACTCAGCCCATTAAGAGGGGATTGATGTATTCACTTAGATGTCGATAAAGCCAATGTTGTCGTTTTTATTTGGACATCTTAAAGCCAGAAAATGCACTTAAAGCACATCTTAAGCAGTCATCAGTCACAATTTTTGTTTGTCACAATTTAGTGTAAATAAGTTACTACATTCTTTTTATGCACCATTAATTTAACTGCTAACACTATAAGAAGATTAGATAATTGGTTCATACTCTATCTTATGGTTCAGAAAGATACAAAATGATATTAAAGTGTTATTATGTACTTTTATGGCTTTATATAATAAACAAAGGGGACTAAACACTGATTTTAGCACAGCAAGTTTTGCTAATATTCAGTCATTCTAAATTAATCAATTTGAAGGATATCAAGATAATGCCAGGATATTCTAGGTTTATTCTAATTTCCAGATTTTATTTTCTAAATAAAACTAACTTAGCTTTCAAGGTTATTTCTTCTAATTCTGCTACTCTATGCCCCTGCTAAACAGTGCACTATTTCTGGGTAAAGACCATGACACATTCTCCCAACTTAAGCCTGGAATCACTTTCCCACATCATTTGTTAAGCAATCATCTCTCTACTATTCCACACTTTTCAAATTCTTCCTAAAATGTCACTAACTTCTGTTTTACTTTGAGATGTAATGCCCTTCTTTGCTAGACATGTTTTTCCTATCATCTTTTACTTTTTAGAACTAACCTTTTTAATTAGATATAATTGTAGATCCATGTGATTTTGTAAGATAATACAGAGAGAGTCTATGCACACTTTATGAATCTTTCCCAGTGATAACATCATACAAAACTAGTATGATATCATAACTAGGATACTGACACGGATGCAGGCAAGACATAAAATATTTTCATCAACTTAAGGATTCCCCAAAGCTTCCCTGGTGGCTCAGATGGTAAAAAATCTGCCTTCAATGCAGGAGATCCAGGTTCAGTTCCTGGGTCAGGAAGATCCCCTGCAGAAGGAAAAGGCTACCCACTCCAGTGTTCTTGCCTGGGAAATCCCGTGGACAGAGGAGCCTGGTGGGCTATAGTCCACGGGGTCACAAAGAGTCAGACATGACTTGCTGATTTTCCACCTAATTTTCTTTCAATTGCTTAGTGAGTAAAATCATAGCCTTCAGCTATCAGATTAATTTTTGTCTATTTTTCCTTTTAGTTATACAATTTTTACTTCACGTATTGAAGTTCTGTTGTTTGGTACACACACACATCTTTTATGGGGAACTATCCCTTTGTTACTATGTAGTGTTCTTATCTGACTCTGGTAATTTTCTTTAACATCTACTTTATCTGATAGCAATATAGACGCTCTTTTTCTTTTAATTTATGTTTGCATGATAAAATTTTTTTTCACTTTTTCTCTCAATTTATCCATATTGTTCTATTTGAGATGAATTTTTTGCGGGAATCACAGAGTTGGGTTAAGTTTTTTAACCCATTCTTCCACATCTGTTCCTCAATTACTGAATTTAAATTTAACTTAAATTTACCATCTACATTTAATTATTGATATATTACGGCTTGTCTATTATTTGATTTTTTTCTGCTTTTAGTTTCTGTTTTAAATTTTCTGTTTTCTTGCATTCTGCTGTGAATTAAATGAACATTTTTTTTAGACTCCATATTGATTTTATATAGAGTTTTTGTGTATTTTTTTACATACATATTAGATCAGTCAATAGGTAGGTAAAGATGCCTTTATATTTTTAGTTATTGTCTTCAGTATTCAATCATAAGTATGACATTTTATCACAGTCTTCTACTATTAATATTTTACCATTCAAGTGAAGTGTACCTTACCTCTCCCATTTGTAAGGTAATTTTATAAATATTTCCTTTATATACATTGAGAAAAACAAACGTGTTATAATTTTAGTTCCATGTAACAAACATAATTTGGGAAAACACAAAAGGAGAAGGAACATGTATGAACTTACTCATACTTTTACTCTTTCTGTTGCTTTTTCTCCCTTTTCAATGTTCCATGCTTCCTTCGTCCATCATTTATTTCTGTTTGGAAAACTTTCTTCAGCCATTTTTTAGTGTAGGCCTGATGGTGACAAATTCTTAGTTTTTTCTTCATCTTAAAATGTCTAGTTTCCTCTGCGTTCCTGAAGGGTATTTGGCTAGATGTATAATTTTGATTGGTAGTTCTATAGAGTAGGCACTTGAAAAATATTATGCTGCTTCCTTTTGGTTCCATGTTTTACAAGTTTGCTGTGATTCAAATTGCTTTTCCTCTGTAAGTAAGATGTCATTTCCTCTTATTGTTCTCAAGATTTTTTTTCTTTGTTTTAGTGGTGAAAAGTTTGTTTATGTTGTGTCTTAGTGTGATTTTTTTATTTGCCCTCTTTGGAGTATGTGTGCTCAGCTTCTTGACTCTAGGTTTATAACTTTTGCCTAATTTGAAGATGTTTCTATCCATTATTTCTTCAAGTTCTTTTTCCAGCCCAACTTCCTTCTCATTTCTTTCCAGAATTCCAGTGATAAGTCTGTTTCTGTTTGATTTTTGTTATAGTTGTACAGGTAGGTCCCTGAGGGTTATTTTCTTCTCTATTTATTTTCTGTCTGATTTTTCAGGTAGTTGACTTCTAGTTTTCTCTTAAAATTCACTGATTTTTTTCCCCTGGGTGATCTCATTTCCATCCACAGAGTTATTACTGTGGTTATTGATTATTTCTCAGTTCTAAATTTTCCAATCATTCTTTATATTTTCTATTTCTCTGCTGATACTTTCACGATGTTTGCTTGAAGCAAAAGAACATTTGCTATGGCTCATTGATGCATTTTATTATATAAATGGCTTAAAAATCACCCCTGAAAATCAGCCCTATGTTGCCTACTTCTTCACAGTAGTTTTTTCTTTTTTTTTTAGCTTAAAAGTCCACCAGCACCAGACTTAAATTTTACATATTCCATTGTTTAAAATATAACCCCAATAAGCCAATTTTTAGCCACTTAAAGCATTCCTGCATTACATATCACTGTCTTCTTTGAACAGTATTCTGGCAGAAGAAGAAAGAGCTACAGTCAAGTAGAGATAGAATCTAAGGCCTCCACTAACCCTCTGTTGATACTTGAAGGGTAGCGCCTCCTTCCTGCTTGGTGGAATTCAGAATTCCGGCTCCACAGCAGAGCTCTGTTTAGGAGAGATTTTGAGAGGCACCTGTGTGCCTCATTGCTGCTGCCCTTGTAGCCATCACTGATACAATGGAGGTGACCTTTTTTTTTAACTGCGGGACAATGGTAAAAGTCCTAAATCTACACCAGCCCTCTCTTGACTCTGTCCAGCTGGGAGGATGGGGTCAATGTCTTGGCTCTGTATTCAGCCTTCTCTGACAACTCCTTGGTGGTGGGGGGGTGGGGGGGTTGGCATACATTGTTATAACCTGGTGAAAGTGAACTCCTGACTTTCCTCTTAGAATTTGCTGTTGTCAGTAGACGCTAGAGGAAAAGTTACAGTTAGCTCTGTAGTATTTGGCTAGAACAGAGCACTTGTCTAAAAGGTTTTGGTCTTCCTGGCATGATTTGTTGGGCTTTTCTTTAATTTGTAGGGACCCACTGGCTGTATTTCCAGCTTCTACATCTTTAAGTCCAGGATACATCAGAAGAAGGAAAACTCAGTGATTTTACCATCATGCCATGTCTTGGAGCCTGTGGTCTGTAACCTGTCTTCTTCTCTTCACTTTTCAGTCTATTATTATGTTCATTTTTTATATGATGTCCAGAGTTTTTAGTAGAATGTAGTGGGATAAAGATGGAAAAAGACATCAACTCCATCTCTCCATCTTTTCAGAATTAAGTCTCTGGATTTTTTATATTTTAAGACTTGGATATAAGGACCCTTTCCTTGTAACTCTTCCCAATCACTCCATTTTCTCTGATCGTGATATTCCTTTCTCTGTAAGTTCCCAGAGAACTTTTATTGTAATTTATTTTCCTTTCACAGCTGTAACCATAAACTAGGTGTATTAGACTATGAAACGCCTCAGAGTGCATGTATTTGTCTTATTCCTTCCTAGGTTCTCCTGTGACGAGCCCACTAGTTCAATGTGGCAGCCAATGTTCATTAAATCAATGAAGGCATGAGTGTGTGGTATGGTCTCTCAAGATATTTTGTTTACAATACAGACCACCTCTTCCACAGGGCCTTCTGTGAAATCTGCAAACTGAGCGATTTCTCTACAATAGTATCATGTTATCTCTTATGTCCCTCTAGCATCACAGCACATCATCCTTATTGTCTTCATTTCCTCTGCCACACAGCAAGAACCATGTATGCGATTCCTCCCTTGAGTTTTGTTGGAGATGTTTGGTCATAATTATAAGATATATGAAGCCAGGCACCATGTTGGTATTGGCTCATGGCTCACAGGTATTTCAGAACTTAACACAATTCTCAAGTACAGAGTACTTGTTGAACAAATGAACACAATAAAAAATGAACGTAAAGATAATAGGAATGTAACAGATTATGAATGACTCCATGGATCTGTTGCATCTGTTACATGAAAAATCTATCCAATTTGCCTTCCCAGAAATGTCAAGTTTGTCTCTTTGGATCTCAACATTTATGAATCACACATTTTTCTAATTATATATAAAAAAAACTTTTGCTATATAAACTTTTTTTTTCCTGAATCATTTCAAAAACTGAATGATGAACTTGTTTGTGAAGTATCTACATATTTTCCCCCAAATTCCTTAAAGAACTTTAGTGTGTATTTGTCATAGTTTATGAGACAGCAAGAATGTAAAAGGGAGGTAGCTCTTTCAAGTGATAAGTGTTAGTAAACTGTACCTAGAGGGCTCTTTTAGAGGCCAGTCTGGAATATGGCTTTACTTGCTAGTCTCATAAATGGCCAAACTTATTGCTATGCCCTTTGTAACTCAAAAACACTTCATAAGTGGTTTCTCAATATTTTATTTCCATGTCTCAAATTCATATCTATAGCTCCAAAATCCACATCAGTGAAAAATCTTCTACAAGAGTTATTTTAAGTGTTGTAAGATTCCCATGTGAACACTCATATTACACAGTTAAATTATTTACCCTCTTATTCGCACGCCAGTTGGTTAAGCATTGCTGAGAGTCAGGCAAAGGCAAGAGTGCTCCTTCACACACAGCTCCAGGGAAAGACACTGAATGACAAAATGTTACAGAAGAGGAGGAAAAAGATTCCTCTAAAATCACAGTGTCACAAAAATAGAGACAAATTCTGATCCCCTAACATAATCCATCGACACTCATTCCATGATATGATATTGAGGTTAGGCCTTGGTGTTTGACATCTGCTCTGGAGCTTATATTTAAGAAGTTCAATCTTAAACTCATAGGATGGGTGAAAGATAGGTGTTTTGATACTGCCACAGTTCTTTTAAAGCAGATTTCCTGAGGGGTCTCATAAACTTGGAACATATGAATCATAAGTGATAAAATAAAGATGATACTCCCCCAAAGACTAATTATACAGATGTAAGATTCTATACGAAGTTTCAAAAGTTGTAGGGAAAAGAGAAAGAAAAAAGAATTAGTTAAAAATTTGTATTTTATGAGGACTGATTTGTAAAAGAATTAATGAAGACTATTATCTCCCATTTAACAGAAACGGTGGGCATAGCTTATGTAATCAAAAAATGAAGTCAAATAATAAACTATTCTCAGGCAAAACTTTCATGCTGCTAATCTTTTTTTTTAAGTGGACCACGACTGTATCTTAGTCATGTCTGCCTCTTTGTGACCTTTTGGACTATAGCCCTTCAGGCTCTTCAGTCCATGGGATTTCCCAGGAAAGGATACTGGAATGCGTGGCAATTTTCCTCCTCCAGGGGATCTTCCTCACTCAGGGATCAAACTAATGTCTTCTGTGTCTCCTGTATTGCTGGCAGATTCTTTTACCCAGTGAGCCATCATGGAAGCCCTTCTTAAATGAACAATGCAAAGAAGCAGAGGAAAACAACAGAATGGGAAAGACAAGAGACCTCTTCAAGAAAACTAGAAAGATCAAGGGAACATTTCCTGCAAAGATGGGCACGATGAAGGACAGAAGCTGTAAGGAGCTTACAGAAGAAGAGATTAAGAAGAGGTGGCAAGAATAAACAGAAGAACTATACAAAAAAAGGTCTTAATGACCCAGATAACCACAATGGCATGGTCACTTACCTAGAGACAGACGTTCTAGAGTATGAAGTCAGCGGGCCTAGGAAGCATTACTATTGACAAAGCTAGTGGAGGTGATGGAATTCGAGCTAAGCAATTTAAAATCCTAAAAGATGATGCTGTTAAAGTGCTGCACTCAATATGCCAGCAAATTTGAAAAACTCAGCAGTGGCTATAGGACTGGAAGACATGTTTTTTATTCCAGACCCAAAGATGGGAAGTGCCAAAGAATGTTCAAAGTACTGGAAAACTGAATTCTTTTCAGATGTTAGTAGGGTTATATTCACGCTCTTCAAGCTAGATTTCAACAGTACATGCACAGAGAACTTCCAGATGTACAAGCTGAACTTAGAAAAGGCAGAGGAACAAGAGATCAAATTGTCAACATCCACTGAATCACAGAGAAAACAACAGAATTCCAGAGAAACATCTACTTCTGCGTCATTGACTCCTTGAAAGCCTTTGACTCTGTGGATCACAACAAACTGGGAAATTTTTAAAGAGATGTGTATAACTGACCACCTTACCTGTCTCCTGAGAAACCTGTATGCAGGTCGAGAAGTAACAGTTCGAACCTTACATGGAACAACTGACTGGTTCAAAATTGGGAAAGGAGAATATCAAGGCTATATACTGTCACCCTGCTTGTTTAACTTCTATGCACAGCACATCATGTGAAATGCCGGCCTGGATGAAGCACAAGCTGGAATCAAGATTGCTGAGAAAAATATCAATAACCTCAGATATGCAGATGACACCATCCTAATGACAGAAAGCAAAGAGGAATTAAAGAACCTCTTTATGAAAGTGAAAGAGGAGAGTGAAATAGCTGGGCTTAAAACTCAACATTCAAACAACCAACATCATGGCATTCAGTTCCAACACTTCATGGGAAATAGATGGGGAAACAATGACAGATTTTATTTTCTTGGGCTTGAAAATCACTGCAGATGGTGACTGAAGCCATGAAATCAAAAAACACTTGCTCCTTGGAAGAAAAGCTATGACAAACATAGACAGCATATTAAAAAGCAGAGACATCACTTTGCTGACAACGGTCTGTATTGCCAAAGCTATGGGTTTTCTGGCAGTCATGTATGGATGTGAGAGTTGGACCATAGAGAAGGCTAAGAGCCAAAGAACTGATGCTTTCAAACTTTGGTGCTGGAGAAGACTCTTGAGAGTCCCTTGGACTGCAAGAAGATCAAACAAGTCAATCCTAAAGGAAATCAACCCTGAATATTCACTGGAAGGACTAATATTGAAGCTGAAGCTCCAATACTTAAGCGAAGAGATGACTTCTTGAAAAGACCCTGATGCTGGGCAAGATTGAAGGCCAAAGGAGAAGGTGGCAGAGGATGGACTCAACGGACATGAATTTGAACAACTCTTGGAGATAATGAAGGACAGGGAAGCCTGGCATGCTGCAGTCCATGGGCTCACAAATAGTCGGGCTCAACTTAGTGACTGAAAAGCAACAATAATGACTATATTTAGTTGAAAGTACTGATTGGTGACTCAAAGGTCCTAAAAATGTAACAAATATACTTTGCATGATTCATAATACAGTATGACCTTATCTATTTTGTTTATTTCTGGCTCTGTTGGGTCTTCACTGCTGCACAAGCTTTCTCTAGTTGCAGTGAGTGAGGGCTACTCTTCACTGTGGTGCACGGGCTTCTGATTGTAGTGACTTCTTTTGTTGAGAAGCACAGGTTTTAGGTGCATGGGCTTCAGTAGTTGTGGCACACAGGCTCATTAGCTTTGGGACATGGGCGCAGCTGCCTCATGTGGGATCTTCCCAGACCAGGGATGGAACCCCTGTCCCTCTGCATTGGCGGGTGGATTTCTATCCACTGCAAGTATGAGCATGGCCTTATCTATTTATAGCTGCCCACTAAAGACAGCTGTATTTTTCTGCAAATATGTATACTGAATCCTCACGAGAGGCTTAAATATATTCATTTTGCATTTACCATTTTCAGAATGTAGCTTTGATCAAGTCAGAAATAATCAGGTACACACTCTCCCAAAGGTTCTGTCACTATCCTAGTTTATAAGCTCCTGGAGATAAGATCCCTGATTTTTTTTCAGTAATGGAATCCCTGGCATCTAACTTAGAAGCAAGCAAAAAGTTGATGCTCAAAGAAAGTGATCTGCTTAGTTGAACTGGATTGTCATGTGCAGCACTCTGAATTTGGCATAAGCCCAAGAGGCCATCTGTAAAATTAAGGAAATATGTTTGATACAACAAAATATCTTTTTACTTAGCTCATAGAGAATACCTTATTTTTACTTCCTATTCCACATTTCTGAAGAATATTCTCTGCCTTGTTTGATAATTCATCACTGTGTTTAGCAAATCTATTATCCTGCTGTACTTTGAGGATTATATCTGAGACTTTGAAAACTAGGTATTTGTGTATCTGAAAATCTATCACTCAACCTGCATGTATAAATGAGTAACCACCGCACAGTTGATCCATTTAGCCTCTGCTCTATCTAGTCGGCATGCCAAGCAAATTCTAGTAAAGTACTGGCAATAACTAAAAAAAGAATCTTAGGAGTTCCCTGTTAGTCATGAAGCATACTGAAAGTACTTTTTTCCTACTTACTATTCACTTCTCTACTAAATCATAAATTTCTTCAGATTATAAAAGAAGCTTTTATTTTCTATTTTTTTTTTAAAAACCACCCAAGGGCCATAATTTCTTGGTTAGCTTCCTTCTAATTTCTAAATGATTAGATGATCGTGGCTAAGCACATAGTCTCTAATGTAGAAAATTTATGCAGTCAAATCATTCTGCCATAACTAGACCTGCAAAGAATTGTAGAAAGGCAACCATTCACACCATATCTTCCCAGTCACCATTTTAGCAGTGGATCTTGAAATGAAAATATAACTTTTATGGAGTAAAAAAGTGAAAATGTTAGTTGCTCAGTTGTGTTCTACTCTGCGACCCCATGGACTGCAGCCTGCTAGGCTCCTCTGTTCATGGCAATTTTTAGACAAGAATCCTGGAGTGGGTAGCCATTCCCTTCTCCAGGGTATCTTCCAGACCCAGGGATCAAAGCCGGGTCTCCTGCACTGAAGCCACCAGGAGGACGCCTTTATTGAAAAAGACATAGCCAAAATGACAGCACTTGAGACCTCCAACTAAGCCTGGCAATAACACAGTCTATGAGTCATGAATATGGACATCCATTTAATAATCAATTCTAACCATAGCAAAGAATTCCATTCTGCAAAAGAAAACTGGGAATAAAGTGATCGAAGAATGTCTGTTCGATGAGATTCTATCTCCCTAAACTTTCTTGATTCATCCTCTTCTTTCAGACACTGAGCACTCTAATCAGACAGAAACAAAAAGAAAATAAGCCTCTCCTTCACACAGAAGGGCCAGTTCATTTTGACTCTCCAAGTTTAACCACTGGTGGAAGACTCGTGTATGGAGGGGCAAGTGGTTCAGCACTCAAATGCAGAACGTAATTTCATCCTCAAAGTCCCATTTGTGTCTACTTTATGTAAGGAGTCTGTTTCAGGGAGGGCCTAACTAGAGCAGCACAGGGTTCCTCCAGGGGATGCTCTCAGGAAGACTTCTTCAAAGTGCAAGCACCAAGGTACCAACTCTCCATCAAATATAACCACTTATTTTGCATGAGTTCTTAAGACATACAGAAATTTCAACTGAGATTACTGTCCAGAATTGTGACATTCATTCCTCAGCTCCTTTTCTCTCAGCTTGGGTCCAGTTTAGATTCCAACTAAATGTGTTTGATAAACATTTAATTTGTAAGAATAATGATTTATGTTTCTAAAATATATATACTGTTTATGTAATTTTACATGAGAGAAGCTCTGTATTCTCCACTGAGTTCTGGTTGCCTAACTAATGAGAGTCTTCAGTCCAGGTGTGGCTGGTGAAGAGTTAATTTCTTTGACTTCTATCTTTAAAGAGGACAATGCAAATGCAAATTAGGGGGATTAGCTCTGACCTGTTTACCAATAAGTTATTTGCAAAAACTAAAATACTTGGCCTGATTCAGTATCAAAGCACAGTCTGATCTTTTTTTGTAGTGACAACTCATTAAGAATTGGCAATAATTATTTTTTATTTCTAAACATTAATAGCAGTGATTTTTGCTTGTTATTTTTCTCCTATGTATCATCAATGTGCATCTTCTTGTTATGCATGCTCAGTCAGTCCTGTCTAACTCTTTGTGACCCTTTGGACTGTAGCCCACCAGGCTCCTCCATTCATGGGATTTTTCAGGCAAGAATAATGGAGTGGGGTGCCATTCCCTCCCCAGGGGATCTTCCTGACCCAAAGATCAAACCTGTGTCTCCTGCTGCTCCTGCATTTCAGGTGGATTCTTTACCCACTGAGCCATTGGGTAACCCCCTATTATCAGTGAAATATATGCTTATTGTAGAAGTTTAGAAAGTACAGATATGCTCAAATTGTATATACAATATTTTGTCCTGTGTTTTTCCATTTAGCATCATATTCAGAACACTTCTTGGTATTAAAAACTCTACAAATAGCATTTAAGTACCTTTGTTCAAATTTATAACTACAATAGTATTCTAATATTTTGAATAATACCATTGTATATGAATTATCTGGATTTCCCAGGTGGCTCAGTGGTAAAGAATCCACCTGCCAATGCAGGAGAAAGAGATGTGGGTTCAATCCTCGGGTAGCAAAGATCTCCTGGAGTAACCACTCCAGTATTCTTGCCTAGAAAAGCCCATGAACAGAGGAGTCTGGAAGGGTCAAGTCCATGGGTTTGTCGCAGGAAGGGGGACCACTTCCAGGGCCCAAAACTGGGCTTTTGTCTAACACTCAGAAATGAACTGTCTGAGGAGACACGTGTGCTGACAAAGCACGAGATTTTATTGGGAAAGGGCACCCCGGTGGAGAGCAGGAGGGTAAGGGAACCCTGGAGAAGTCACATGGCTTGCAATCTCGGGTTTTATGGTGATGGGATTAGTTTCCGGGTTGTCTTTAGCCAATCATTCTGACTCAGGGTCCTTCCTGGTGGTGTTCAGCCAAGATGGATGCCAGAGAGGATTCTGGGAGATGGTCGGACAGGTGGTATCTCCTTTTGACCTTTCCCGAACTCTTCTGGTTGGTGGAGGCTTATTAGTTTCCTGTTCCTTACCAGGACCTCCTATCCTAAAACAACTCATGCAAATGGTTACTATGGTGCCTGGCCAGGGTGGGTGGTTTCAATCAGTGTGCTTCACCTAACAGGTTCGCAGAGTCAGACAGGACTAGTGACTGAGTACACATATAAATTACAATGTCAGCTAAACCATCAGTGTTTCATATTTTAAATCACACTATCAACATACAAATATATCAAATAATACAAAATACATGGCATATATATTAGGTTTTTTTTTATATGATAGAGCAAAGATAAAAAGAGTTGCAATTCAGGATTTTTCCAACTAAGAAGATTATTCATTTTTCCTCAGCGGTCCTAAAATAATTTGAAATGTTGTTAAAAAGTAGATGAAAGAATTTATTTTCACTCTGATGAGTTCTCAGCAGAAAGGCTGAAAAGTCAAGAACTTCATGAAAAGTAATAGAGCTGTTTTATTTGTGAAATGACTTCCATTCCAGTGTAGTACTTTATTTTGCACTTTTTATTAGGGCATTATGAGGCACTTTAGCAACCACTTGACTCTGCCTGGCTCATTTCTCTGAATGGAATGGCCAATCCAAACAGAAGAAGTCCTTTTTCCAGTAATTTCTATTTACTACTGAGGTGTAAATAGGATCCAGCTTTTCTTGGAGTTCTGTGAGTTTTCATGGACACAGCCTACTACTCCAAATTTGCAATGATAGGATTTTCTGAATTGAAGGAGATCATCAAAAATGAAGGAAAACTGACTGAGATCCTGTCCTCCTTGTCATTCTGCGCTCAGTCACTTTAGTCGCGTCCAACTCTTTGAGACTCTATGGACTGTAGCCCCCAGGTCTCTCTGTTCATATGATTCTTCAGGCAAGAATACTGGAGTGGGTTGCCAAGCCATCCCCCACGGGATTGTCCCGACCCAGGGACTGAACCTGGGTCTGCTGCATTACAGGCAGATTCTTTACTGCTAAACCAACGGGGAAGCCCTCCTTTTCATTCTAGATGCTCTCGTTTCCAATTCAGGAGATGCAATAGACATGGGTTTGATCCCTGGGTGGGGAAGATTCCTGGGAGGAGGAGAATGTGACCCACCAGTATTCTTGCCTGAAAACTTCCACGGACATAGGAGCCTGGCAGGCTGCAGTCCATAGGGTCTCACATGATTGAGCGACTGAGCATGCACGCATGTTATACAAGGAGCAGTGTTTATATGAAGGTGACACTGTGAAATCTGAATGACTGAATTCAAATGAAACCAGAGCAAGAAGGGAAAATAGGATACCAAGGTACCAAAGACTGAGGGTAGAAAATGCAGGAGAATGTAGGTAAATAGAAGGAAGGTAAGCCAGGCAGAATTTCTGGAATCTGACAGTAAGTTAAGGCAGGTTTGTTCACAGTTCTTCAGGGCTTTGGCATGAAACACAGGAGCTAGGAAAGGGGTTAACAAGAACAGACCTCAAACAATCCATGGGTTATTCCTATCGGGACCCCTGTACTAAACCTAGATTGGAAAGGTCATCAAAAGGGCATGGAGGCATTTAGAAGGGCAAAGAAACAAGAAAGAGATGAGTTGCCTAAATGTGGCAGAAATCTGAGCACAAGAGTATGAAACAAAATTTGAGGAATGTTATAGAAATTTGATGTACTAAAAAGGCACATAAGGGAAAAACAATTTAATGGGGTTGTTCCCAGCAAAATCTTTTACAGCTCTACTGGTGCATCACAAAAGTAGTAGCATCATGACTATTTAGCACACAAAGTACCATCTCTGGAAGACAGAGCAATAATGGATGTAAAGCATTTCACCCTAGTAATGATGAACCAGCAAAGTGATCTTGCCAACAGTAGCGGTTTTCCCCCTCACAAATCTATTTTTCCTGTGTTGAAAATAATATTGTAAACAGAATTTAGTGTGGTGGTGGAGGTAGGGGGACTCAACTCCCCCTACCTGCACCAGCACTTTCTTCTATGGTGAAATACCCAGAGCTGTGTTAAAACTCTTTCAGTGCCAATGCTCACTGTATATGGAGAGGCAGGAAAGCTGAAATATCAACCTTATGATGTAGGAAGAAGCTACTCCTTGAAATTAAAGGACACATGGATTCAAAGGATTTTTCTGCCCTTTATCTTCTCCACCTTGGTCTGTAGTTTAACCACTCTGCATCTCAGTTTTAAAATCAATGTCATTGATATAATATGAAAAGATTTTATTTAAAATTGTTATTGAAGTGTAATATGAAGAAAACAGCACCTACTCAATTGTATAATTCAATAAATTAAAAACATCTGTGACACCAGTGCTCAGGCTGAGAAACCGACCTCAGAAGCACCACTTCCAATCGCCCCACAGTCCAAAGGCAACTATTTTACTAACCTCTCACAGAATAAACTACGTCTTAGTGTCACTGAATTTTATGTAAATGGAATCATACAACCCTGCTATTTTTATTGGACCTCTTTTGCTCAAATTATGTTGTCAAATTTCACCATACTGTTGCAATTTTAAAAAGTTTGTAATAAGAGAATTTCTGTGAAAATACAGCAGTAATGAACACAGAAAAAAGCTCAATAGCTTTTGCTATTGTTACAGGAACTAGGTTACAACATGTAATAATAAATAAAATAAAAATTTAAGTAGAGTTAGCACTAGCTCAAGTGTGCTTAGTTGGCTTCAGTTATGTCCGAATCTTGGCGACCCCGTTGATGTTAGCCCACCAGGTTCCTCTGTCCAAGAGATTCCCCAGGCGAGAATCCTGGAGTGGGTTGCCTTTTCCTTCTAAAGGGGATCTTCCTGACCCAGGGATCAAACCCACGTCTCTTAAGTCCTGCACTGGCAGGTGGGTTCTTCACCTTAGCGCCACCTGGGAAGACACTGTAGTTTAAAAGCACAAGCCGCCCTCTCGAAAGAGATTCTGAGCATGACTGTGCCTCCTCACACAGGTAGATGAGAGTGGGGCAGCTTTTCATCCAAGCGTGGGCTCACTCTACACCACAGGAACTCTGACATTTAAAGAGATAGTGCGCGTTTATCACAATTGTCACTTGCCATTAATTTACATTCCCTTTATGCATCTGTTCAAAAAATAATTAGGATTTTATGCTGCAGTAAATATGCTTGTTCATCCATTAGCACAAAGCAAAAGATTAATTGCATTACAATGGGAATCAGGACTACAACACTCCGAGCCACAGTGATAACAGTGACAGCTGGGCTGCCCACAGTACTTTGCTCTGATAAGCTTCAAAAACAAGTGTAGATGGGAAAATAATTAAATCACTGACAAGGCGGCACCAGCCTTATTTTCCCTCTTCTTGCATTCAGCTTACCATCACCCAACAAAAGGTTCTCACTGCATATTAACCAGGGGCCTTGCTTGCTCCCCCCCTTCCCCCATCTCCAAGTACCCTGGTTTAACATTAGAAATGAGCTGAATTCTAACAGATCTCACTTGTGCCATTTACTCAGCAAGCTAAAGAAGGGAGATCCAGTCTCTGGCTCGTTATCTACTGAGAAGTCAAAAGGCAGGAGAAGCTCTATGGATATGTGTCCAGTACAGTCACAGGGCCCAGGACTTAGTTTAATGCCCTGTGGTCACCCGTCTTAAGTTCTTAAAGCTTTCCCCGTCCCTTCTGGACTTCCTTCACATTTAGTTTACACGGTGTATCAAGTAGAGTTTCCTGTGCTATACAGTATGTTCTCATCAGGGACGGGCTACATGTATTAACAGGGCTTCCCTGGTTGCACAGATGATAAAGAATTCTCCAGCAATGTAGGAGATCCAGGTTTGATCACTGAGTCAGGAAGATCCCCTGGAGTAGTAAATGGCCACCCACTCCAGTATTCTTGCCAGGACAATCCCATGGACAGAGAAGTCTGGCAAATCTACAGTTCCATGGAGTCGAAAAGAATCTGACATGACTGAGCAATAATAATACACTATATATATTAATATATATATGACTGATTAATTTTGCTCTATGGTAGAAACGAACACAACACTGTAAAGCAACTATACTCCAATAAAGTTAATTTAAAAAATTCTTAATATTTTTTTAACAATGGGCCCCACATTTTAATTTTGTACTGGGCCTTATAAATTATGTACCCAGCCCTGCCAATAGATATAATAGTATAATATATATATCTATATATACATATATGAGTGAGTGAGTGAAGTCGCTCAGTCATGTCCAACTCTTTGCGACCCCGTGGACTGTAGCCCACCAGGCTCCTTCGTCCATGGGATTCTCCAGGCAAGAATACTGGAGTGGATTGCCATTTTCTTCTCCAGGGGATCTTCCCAACCCAAGGATTGAACCCAGGTCTCCCGCACTGCAGGCAGACGGTTTAACCTCTGAGCCACCAGGGAAGCCTATACACACACACACACACACACACACACATATATATAGTACACACATACACACACGTATGCAAGCACATGTGCACACTCAGATATATGTCAGTGAATACATCCTCACTCATACTCATTCCTGCATCTCCCCAAAAGGAAACAAAAACAAGCTCTCATTTTCCCCTTATTTTCCCTGGTCAATTAAGAAAAAAAGAAAAGAAAGAAAGAGACACTGCATGGAAACAGAGCATCTGTTTTTTGAGGAGACATCTGAGAAGGAAGGGATGTGCTATACTTGTACTCCAATTGTCTCCTGACTACAGATACTTTTCCATGGTCCAAAATATACTCATCATTGTTTCAGCAACAATGGGAGTTAACGACGTCTTAAACCTTGGGCCAGAGATTATATTATTCAAGAAAACATCTGTGCAATGGTTTGAGCAATGATCTAGCCTACAAACTGCATCCCCACCACAAGAAAAAAATCAAAAGAAATGGTTACAGAAGTGCTCAGTTAAAAACTTCTTTCTTTGATGCTGAATCAAGGTGACAATAAATGCCAGGGAACTACTCTCAGATCTGACATCCCCACAAGAAGTAACTAATAGATGGTGATGATTCTAACCAAACTGAAATGTTTGGGTAATCATCTTTGATGGATCTTTTAATAGCACAACTCCTCTCATGCAGTGACCTCCTGAGGGTCCCCTAAAAGTCTGACCTATTAAGGAATTGTTTGATGACATCATGTATCAATACTACTCAGCCAGACAGTAGCCAGAGTTTATCCTTCTATATGGTTTTTTAATCTAATGTTTTTAAAGGCCGTTGGATTTGTTAAATATTATTAATCACAATTTTTCTTCTTCAAGTTGGAAAACAGAGAAGGAGTTTTGCTACTGATAGGGGCTGAGGGCTTCAGAAATAGGTCAGGTACAACAGTGAGTAAGATAGCCTGCTTCAGGGGAAGGGAGAGGCAAATTAACTACTGTAGACGTGGGTTAGTTTTAGCCCTGGCAGCAGCTGCTGAATAATTAGGGCCCAAAGGCCTTCATAAAGGTTATAAGTCTTGTTACTACGGCTAACCAAATCTGCTTGAGGAACTTTCCCATCACTATGGCAATTACGGGGTTTTAACTCACTAGGTAGCTGATTTTGTGGCGTGTACATATTTGATGTGTCAGGGAAAATGAGCTTCTGGCGCTCCCCTATGGACCACTTTAGAGCTATGATCATAAATCCTCACTAAAGGGAAACTGATTCTTGGCAGAGGCTGTTTTAGGGGTGGGAGTGGAGTGAAAGGTAGGAGGAAGTAGCAAATGTTTCATAAGCAATGGATCTACAAAGCTAGTCTGTAATACAGTACACAATGTAATATAACATCATGGATTGGGCTATGGTGTCTTTTAATGTCACATAATACACATTTCATCTTATTTGGTTATATTACAGGTAAGCACTCATCCTAGACAATTTTGATATGGTTTAGATTCACTTTTCCTGTAAGTAACCCTTCCTTTCCAAAATGTCCCTTGTCAGGGCTGTGAAAACCCGGCCCTTATATTGTACCTTTTCTTATGAAACCCTGTCCCTTAACTCTTTCTCACTTGTCACACTATCAAGGTTGTCTCTTATTCTGACACAAAATCTGATGTTAAGGCCAACAGTGCGAGAACAGAAATGGATTTGATTTCTGGTGGTACTAGTTCTGTGAATTGGGTGATTAATTTCTTTCAACTACAGTTTTCTTACTGTTGAAATGGAAAATTGCTATTTTTAGAGGTTTCTTGCGAACATCAGATGTTAAAGCATACAGAAAAGTTATTTTTAATCTTAAGTATATTCATCCATCATCTCTCATTGTCTATGTACCGTTGCTTTCTTCTCATATCTTCCATCTATCAATTTACCCATTTACTTTATCCTGTCCTTAATATGAAGACAAACACATTGATGAAGCTTAAAGAAGTCAATTCACATCTTTATATAAAATATAAAGTCTATGTTACTAATACATACTTTATATAATTTCAAAGCATTTAATTAGTAAAATGAAAAAATAGTTATGGAGCATAGCTTTAATGTGGTCAAAGAAGATATTCTATCCACAGCTGAGCATACAATAAGCCTGGGGATTGGTACTGTTGGCACTTGGATGACAAAAAGTCCACCAGTAAATGAAAGTGTATTTGCATCTCCACAGATTTTACTTTCCATACCAAGGATTCTGGTTCAGCAAATTTTATTTTATTATAGACTAAATAAAATACTGTTAACAGATAATGTTCTAAAATATAGATACTTAAATAGATGTATAGAAATCATGAATTTATTAATAACTTATTAATAACTTTCCCTAACTAAATAGAGTTTTAATTTTGTGTGTGTGTGTGCACAAATGCCTCCTACATAGTACTTTTTCAGTTGGTCAGGCATAAAGTAATTTATGTTGATTAATGGAATGTCTTATTGTTGCTAAGAGACCTGGCCCAGGATTATGTTAAACTCTGAGAAATTATAGTCAGGATATGGATAGTCATCAATGGAAAAGGGGATATTGGGAGTCAGCATATGGAGTCAGTGTCAGGGAAAATATTTAATTATAAATTTACCAGCCTTCTTCGTTGTGACCTAATGTAGAAGGATAGTTATAATCACCTTTGATGTGGACAGTGAGTATTTATGGAAACCATATGCAAATGTGTATTTTAAACGTCTAAGACTAAATGGCATGCCTGAGTGCAGGCTCAGTCTCTCAGTCATGTCCGACTCCTTGACTCTCTGCGACCCCACGGGCTATGGTGGGACCACAGCCCACCACACTCCCCTGTCAATGGAATTTTCCAGCATGAATACTGGAGTGCAGTGCATTTCCTTTCTCCAGGGGATCTTCCCAATCTAGGGATCAAACCCGTTTGTCCTCATCTCATGCATTAGCAGGTAGATTTTTTTGCCACTGATCACCTGGGAAGCCCTTCTGAAATGGTGTCAGTTTAGTTCAGTTCAGTCGCTTAGTCATGTCTGACCCTTTGCGACCCCATGAATCACAGCACTCCAGGCCTCCCTGTCCATCACCAATTCCCGGAGTCTACTCAAACTCATGTCCATCGAGTCGGTGATGCCATCCAGCCAACTCATCCTCTGTCGTTCCCTTCTCCTCCTGCCCCCAGTCTCTCCCAGCATCAGGGTCTTTTCCAGTGAGTCAACTCTTCACATGAGGTAGCCCAAGTATTGGAGTTTTAGCTTTAGCATCAGTCCTTCCAATGAACACCCAGGACTGATCTTTAGGATGGACTGGTTGGATCTCCCTGCAGTCCAAGGGACTCTCAAGAGTCTTCTCCAGCACCACAGTTCAAAATCTTCAATTCTTTGGTGCTCAGCTTTCTTCACAGTCCAACTCTCACATCCATACATGACCACTGGAAACCCATAGCCTTGAATAGACAGACCTTTGTTAGCAAAGTAATGTCTCTGCTTTTTAATATGCTGTCTAGGTTGGTCACAACTTTCCTTCCAAGGAGCAAGCGTGTTTTAATTTCGTGGTGTACATGCATGCAAATGTGGATTCAAAATATGGCCCCAAATCGCTGACCTCTCCAACACACCCACTGACCTGAATGGTATCACTCAGTTTCTCCTAGATAGAATTTCAGAAGCCAGCCATTTATGACAAGCCAATAAAATCCATATGATAAAGACAAATTCTCCATACCATAGACAGCTTATGTGAGGACTACCACTTAGGGACTCAAAGATGAGGAGACAGTAAGAGAGTGATCTTAAGTTATAACCTCAAACAGTATCTAACTACAGGAATCTGATCCTTAGAAGTAAGCTTATCTGTGATTAAGCCAGACTGACTTAAACAGTCAGGTTAGGTTCAGTGTAGAAAGAAGTAGAATACCTATATCAGGTGACTCTTCATTTAATTTCTACTTGATCTAATATAGGACTGGATTTATGCCTCCATACTTATGACAGTCCCAAAAGAGTAGAAAGGCAATAAAGCATATTCGAGATGACTTCAAATGTTAGTAACAGACAAAAATGGACTCCAAACACTTATTGATTAATGAATTAAGCAAGTTATCTAATTTCTTTGAAACTCAGATAAATTTAATGGTTACTGTCAGGATGGAGAAAATGTGCATGACATTATTTGCATACTATTTACTATAAAATAACACTCTTTAATGTTAATTATTTCTATTATCATTGTTATAATTATTATTAATAAAAATCTTAAATATGATACATAATTATAGAGACTCTAGTGCTCTGAAATTTGGGGCAGAATATTTTTAACATGGGCTTCTCCAGTGGCTCAGTAGTAAAAGAATCCCCCTGCAAAGCAGGATGACACAGGAGATGTGGGTTCAAACCCTGGATTGGGAAGATCCCCTGGAGAAGGAAATGGTAACCCACTTCAGTATTCTTGCCTGGAGAATCCCATGGACAGAGGAGCCTGGTGAGCTACAGTTCATAGGGTTGCAAAGAGTCAAATATGACTGAGCTACCCAGCACATATTTTTAGCATAATATTCAAGTTTCCTGTACACGATTTTGATCTGAAAGGTATAGACCAAGAGTCTAAGATCTTCTTTTGGAAATCCCTGTTCTGCTTCCTCTTTTCTTTCAGCTAAAATGAATGGACATTTGTGTGGATGATTTGGCGTCACCTTCTTTATGAAACCATTCCTGGTAACTCTATTCAACACTGCTCACTTTGTTGACAGCCCATGGTGTTAATTATACAGAATGTGTTAACACATTTATTTTATCTCTCCATCAGAGGGTCTCTGCTGGGCTCCTGTGCATATTGCCTTATTAACACATCTGTTAAATTCCTCTAAGTCAGGGATTTTGCCTTATGTTTCCTCTAGGTCTCCCATGGCACATAATTAGTACATTCTGGAAAGGTTCTAAGTCATACTGAATCAGAATCCCATATTCACCTCATTTCTGGTAAAATTCCCAGTTGAATTTCAACTACTTCCTTTCAAAATACAGTTTCCATAATAGTATGTGGTACCCCACTGGTGTCCTGAACTGTGCTACGTCACAAGTTCATTGTTGTTGTTCAGTCACTAAGTTGTGTTCAGCTCTTTGCAACCCCAGGGACTGCAACATCCCAGGATTCCCGTCCTTCACTATCTCCCAGAGTCTGCTCAAGTTCATGTCCTTTGAATCGGTGATGCCCCAACCATCTCATCTCCTGTCACCGCCCTTCTCCTCCTGCCCTCAATCTTTCCCAGCATCAGGATCTTTTCCAATGAGTTGGCTCATCACATTTGGTGGCCAAAGTATTTGAGCTTCAGCTTCAGCATCAGTCCTTCCAATAAATATTCAGGACTGATTTCCCTTAGGATGGACTGGTTCGATCTCCTTGCAGTCCAAGGGACTCTCAAGAGTTTTCTCCAGCACCACAGTTTAAAAGCATCAATTCTTTAGCACTCGGCCTTCTTTATGGTCCACCTAGTGCATCTATACATGACTACTGGAAAAATCATAGCTTTGACTAGATGGGCCTTTGTTGGCAAAGTGATATCTCTGCTTTCTAACATGCTTTCTAGGTTTGTCATAGTTTTTCTTCCAAGGAGTAAGTGTCTTTTAATTTCAAGGCTGCAGTCACCATCACCATTGATTTTGGAGCCCAAGAAAATAAAATCTGTCATTATATCCACTTTTTCCTCATCTATTTGCATGAAGTGATGGTCCTGAATGCCATGATCTTCGTTTTTTGAATACTGAGTTTTAAGCCAGCTTTTTCACTCTCCTCTATCACCTTCATCAAGAGGCTCTTTAGTTCCTCTTCACTTTTTGCCATTAGAGTGGTATCAACTGAGTATCTGAGGTTGTTGATATTTCTCCTGGCAATCTTGACTCCCGTTTGAAATTCATCCAGCCTAGCATTTTGCATTATTTCCTCTTCAGAGTTACTGTTTTCTAGATGCCTATTTCTAAATTTCAGAGTCATCAAGCATTTTGCTTTTGTACCATTGTAATCATTAAACTATTTTGACTTCTTTATATCAATAAGTTATTCTGTTTATGGTCTATTTTGATATCTGAGTTTTAGTTTATAACAATGTGTGCATTCTATAAAAATATCTTATTTCATCATTTCATTCACTTAATTATTACTCAAGGAATATCATGCTAATTTGTTAAAAAATTATCACATTTTAAATTTAATCAAGATTTTAAGTCTGTATTTCCTGCAGCATAAGCCTCAAATTAAACTTGATCAATCTTTTACCATTCTATTTTTTGACGATTGAGTCCACAAGATGCATATGTGTGGATGGCATTTAATTTTTATTTAAACTTACAACTTTTTCCTATTTCAAAGGAATTTAATTGTCATTGAAGAAAATTTGGAAAATATGGAGAGGTAAATAAATATAAATAAATAAAATCCCATGAGATCTCATACCTAGAAATACCCACTATGAACATTTTAAAACTTTTTTTGGAACCAATTTTAGATTTACAGAAAAACTGCAAAATTGTTCATGGAGTTTTCATATATTCCCTCAGGTAGATTTTCTTAATGATAGCATTTTGCACAACCATAGTGCAGGGGTCAGAACCAAGGAAAAACCATAAGTAAAATACTACTAACTTTTTGGTTATTATTCTCTTCCCTAGTTACCATTGTCTTTACAAACCTTGTACAAATTTCCCTAAGCCACATCAGACTGGAGAGCAAATATGGCAAAATAATACAAGTAATTAACAAAGTAATAACAAAGTAATAACACGGCACTCTTCCTCTGAATACAAACTCATCTATAGAGCTGAGGAAACATCTGGATCTTTCACATTTTTCATTCATTCATTAACCATTCAATTCCAGCTTCCTAAGGACCAGCTATTACTCAGGCTCTGGAAATACTGCTTGAGCAAAGACTTCTCTTGGTAAAGCTGGCACTCTAGTGAGCGAGACAAACAATACAAATAAAATTATATTACAGTGTCAGGAGGTAATAACTGCTAAAGAAATGAGCAGGGTAATGGAATAGAATCTGATAAAGGAGGGAAAAAAATGTTTTACATAGTACGGATAGGGAAGATTTTTCAATCATGTAGCATTTGAGCAGAGTTCAGTGTCAGTCTAGTGAACCTCTAGAAAAGGAGGTTTTCAGGCCGAAGATTTTTTTTTTTTCTTAGAAGAACAAATGATTAAATAAATCAGATCTGTGTAATCAGAGCAGTTCTCAAATTCCCCATGGTGAAAGGCAAATTGATTTTTATTGATCTTTTGTAAAATAGAAAATAGGCTTATGTCCTCATGGGTCAGCGGCCTACAATTTACTGACTAGTGTCGGTCCTTGGACCACACTTTAAGTAGCCCTGATGTCTACCACTCCCCTAGTTTAGGGATTCTATCAACCTGAGGATGGAATTAAACTGATCTCTTTGCAGGACAAGAGACTTAATCAATTTTTAAGAAAAAAAAACACCTGAAGTAGAGCTTTGCCATTTAATTTCTGCACTTGCCTCAGAACACTATAATCTGAATACTGGGCTGCATTCAATCAGAGGTAACTACTGGTTGTTCTTCCCCTTTCCACTCTTATCATGGCTTTTTTAATGGTGGGGGGAGCACCCCAACAATAAAGGAAGCTCAGAGTAGCTGTCTACCACTTTGAATAACTCAGCTTGTTACTATGTGTCTGACCAGCTACCATGAGTTACAGGGCTAAGGCAGGTGGGTACTCTCCATCTCAAACTGGTGGTGACAGATGACACGTCTCCCAGTTTGTCAAAGGCACTGATTGATAACCTCAGAGTAACTGCTGATAGTCTCAATTCTGCTGGGAAGAGATGAAAAATACAGATGGATGCATTGACCAAAGTTTTTCAACAGGGGAGCCTTTCTCAGCCAATACTCCAAATTACTAATAAAACACAGTATTTAAAATCTTAGGACTTTCTGTCTGAGGAATAGCCATATAAGTATTTTCTAAACCTTGTTTTGCTTTAGTCAGGGTTTCTTTGAAACCAGAGAAAATCAGCCAGTTAAGTAGGTGTTCTTTCTTTGTCACCTGGAGTTCCTGGTAGAGTTTCTGACAGAAATTTTCTATCTCAAGGAGGTCCACTCATTTGAAAATAAATTAGAAATATCTGTCTGGCACAAAATTACCTTCGCAGCAAGTGGTACATTCTCCAAGATATTTATGATGGTAACTATTAGATAAATTTCAAACTCAAAGAAGACAAAAGGAAAAATTCTGTGTCTACCTCAATTTTTGAATCTTGAATTTTTAAATTTTTTAATTTACCTTAAATTTTTAAATCTTCTGGGCTCTTCCCAGAAGATTTGGATATTATGTTAACTGTTGACTTCACCAATAATATTCCTTGCATTCTTGAGTTATGAAACCTACTGGGTGAAATATGATACATTAGCCAGGATCCTGAAAGAGTTGACCTATTCTACCATAGACTACCAAAAAAGACCCCATGTACTAGCACTTTAGTCCTCTTCCAGCCTCATCCTTATCCATGGGGGGGGGGGGACAACTATGGCCCAAAGAGTTGCGTCCTCCAGGAGTCATAGCTAGTTTTCTAGACCATGTTTCAGGTACCTGTTACCTGTGAAATTTCCTGCCCAAATAGTCTGTATCCACTTGGAACTTCTGTGAGAACCCCCTCAAAATATTCAACTTGCCTAAGGCAAAATACACAACCAGTATGCAAACCCATAAGCTCAAAGAGGATGCAAGAGATGGCTGTGTGTCTGCCTGCAACATGAACATATGAGCTGAGGTGTCTACACATACAGGTATGAGGCCGCTCAAGGTGCTGGACTGAATTTACATAAAGGAGAAGAGAGAGAGGCAAGCCAAGGTATCTCCACATTCCAACTTGGAACTTACGGGGCCCAACAATTCTGTATTCAAACCTGGTTACCCAAGTCATTTGTAATGTTACATTTGTTCAAGTTCAGAGAATAGAACATTCTTTAAAGAGTCTGATAGAATGGTTTAAGTTTCCTAAATATTTCAGCAAATGGTATATATGCCTTAGGGTTCCCCTGCCTTACCCCATGTATTCAGGGAAGATCTGCAGAGGGCATACACAAAAGAGCTGAGTAAAGAGAGTTTAATGAAGGAATATTTACAAAGACGTTAAAAGGATAAAGGGAAATCAGTTGCCAGCAGTAGCAGGAATCTACCACCATTCATAAGAATGAAGGCAAGGGTGAGGGTTTATTTAAGGAACCTAGAGAGAAATCAGTTCAGAAGATATTCCCCAGGTGTTTGAGCTTTTGCTACAAGAAATGCGGTCATTGACAGCTCACAGCCTAGCAGAGAGGGATGTGCCATGAATATCACAAACCTCTCTTCTGCTCTCTCATCTCCTGGGAGTACCTTCTATTGGCTAAACCCAATTAAAAGCCAGATGGATAAAGAATCTAATCAATGGAATCCAAAAAGTAAAGCCTCCCAGTTTAGAATGCAGAATGGAGAAGAGCCGAGAGAAGGAAAAGGCAATATGAAGAATAGGTTAGGGTCAAACAAAGTTCAGATCCAAACTCTTTGATAACTATGGTGCCTTGAGTAATTTATTAATTCAAAGTCTTCATCTCTTCACCTGGAAAATGCATGTCTTAATAACATCTTCATTACAAGGATATAAGGATTAAGTAAGAACACTTTTATAGCATTTAGCATAGTATCAGGTCTGGTAGATGCTTGTGGAATTCTATAAGATGAAGTCAGAGCTCGAAGTATGTACAGTCATAAACTCTATTAGATATTCATTCATTAAAAAAAAAATTATTGAGTGCCTACTGAGTATTACTTTGCCAACAAAGGTCCATCTAGTAAAAACTATGGTTTTTCCAATAGTCATGTATGGATGTGAAAGCTGGACCATAAAGAAAGCTGAGCACCAAAGAATTGATGCTTT
Organism: Odocoileus virginianus; assembly: GCF_023699985.2. Taxonomy (NCBI): domain Eukaryota; kingdom Metazoa; phylum Chordata; class Mammalia; order Artiodactyla; family Cervidae; genus Odocoileus; species Odocoileus virginianus. The sequence continues at coordinate 17,465,489 of NC_069683.1, read as the reverse complement.
CAAACTGTGATGTTGGAGAAGACTCCTGAGAGTCGCTTGGACTGCAAGGAGACCCAACCAGCTTGTCCTAAAGAAAACCAGTCTTGAATATTCACCAAAAGGACTGATGCTGAAACTCCAATACTTTGGCCACCTGATGCAAAGAACTGATTCATGCTGGGAAAGATTGAAGGTAGAAGGAGAAGGGGACAACAGAGGATGAGATGGTTGGATGGTATCACCAACTCAATGGACATGAGTTTGAGCAAGCTCCGGGAGTTGGTGATGGGTGGGAAGCCTGGCGTGCTGCAGTGCATGGGGTCACAAAGAGTCAGACACAACTGAGTGACTGAACTGAACTGAACTGAGTATCAGCCACTGTACTGGACGATGGGATACAGAGATGAACAAAACAGGTAAAAATACCTACTCTTTCTGATAAGTGAGAAAAAAAATCCCTGCTGTAATGTAGTTTTTAAACTGACTGGGGATATAAACAAATAAACAAGAAGTTTCTAAATAAGAAACTAAACATGGGGGATATAGTGTTTAATTACTCTGGAATCAGACTATTTAGGTTTGAAATTTTAGATTTTCTACTTACTACATTTTTTACTTTGGGAAATGTTCTGGTTACACCAAAATCTAACAATAAAATAAAACAATCATTTTATTACACTCACTAATTCTGTGGTCATGGATTCAAAAAGAGCATAATGAGCTTGGAACTTCACCTAAGAAGTCTTAGAAACTCAAGGTGAGGATGAGTCAGGGATGAAATCAACAGGAGGTGGGTGTGTTCATTCCCATGTCTAGCAACAGATGCTGGTTGAGACCAGCTCTGGCTGTGGGCCAGAGTGCCATGGCCAGTCCTTTTTACCTCAGCTTTCTCACAGCATGACAGCCACAAATCTTTCATCTGGCTGCTGAGAGGTTCAAAAGTGAGCATCCCAAGAGAATCATTTGAGAGTCACTGTCACAGCTCCCTCTCTAGGAGAGTATCTCTGCTTCTGTAGTCAAAGCCACCCAGAATCAGATATAGGAAACATAGACTTCATCTTTCAAGGGGAGCAGTGCTAGAGTTATTATAAGAGAATGCATAGGAAACAAAAGCAGCTAGCTTTAGGAAAATATAGCCATGCTTAACCTCTCTGCGAATCTGTTTCCTTCATCTATAAAATGAAGATGGTATTAATACCTAATAACATCATTGTACTAAACAGGATGACACACATATGCTTAAATTGTGCCTGACATACCATACATGATCAAAAAATATTAGGCAATGTTTTTAAAAACCAAATACCACTGAAAGAGCATAGTTAAGGTCACTGGACTTGGTGGGATGTCAGTCAAGTAAGATATCTAAACTTAAATATGAGAAATAGGTAAGAATAGCTTAAGTGAAGCAAACAGCAAGGAAAAGGAAGATTTTTCTTAAGCAAAGACTGAGATGCTGTAACAAAAAGGCCCAATAACTCTGCTCTCTTGTAGATAGCCCAAATGGAAATGCCTGAGTCAGCAATACAGACCTTTTTCACATTTTCAGTTATGGGGACTTGAGTTCTTTTCAAGTCTTTGCCTCTCAACTTTCTAAGGTATAATTATTGTCTGATATCATTGTCAAAGCTGGTCACATAATATATGGGTTGCAAGCAGTGGGGAATGTGAAAAGAAAGTGAAAGGGCATATTTGATATATTCAGACTGAGTCTTAGAAGGAACATACAGCACTTCTTACTTTTTTTTGGCAAATATTAGGCCATGTGACTTTACCTAATAACAAAGAGCAGGACATAAATCTAGCTTGGCAACCATATGTCCAATCAGAAGAATAGAATACTGTTGGAAAAATATCACTCTCTTACATCCAGACTAAAGAAAAATACTCCAGAAGCAAGAGAGACCCTGGTGACTATAAGTTGTTAGTTTATCAAATAAAATGGACAGAACAAGATGAGAAGGACAATGACACAAAATTGAAGAGACAGGAGTTAGATTATAAAAATCATAATGAACCAAATTAAAGGGTCTTTATATTATAGATTAGTAGGAAGTCAATCAAAGTTTTTTAATAGGGAAGAAACATTGTCAGACTTGGAATTTCAAAGCTCACTGGAAATCATGTGGAGAATGAGTTAATAAAGTTGATGTCTGGAATCACAGAGATGAATTATGAGGATGCTACAGTAACTGGAACTTTAGTTCATCTGCAGTTCTTAACATGGCATAGGAGAACATGTCTGGACAGGATGTACTGACAAAACACGTGAATAAATATTACATCATTTATTCATTGCATATATTTTTCATGTATATTATGTACATGAGAAATATCAATTAACTGATATTCATGTCAGAATTTGTGACCATATTTAAAAATCTACATTTATTTGTTTTGTTTTAAAAATCTCTACACTCTAACATTTGACAGTACTATAACTGATATTATATAAAAAGTATGTAGTCATTTTCTATGAAGTGATTGCCAGAAATATGACTTCATTTAAGCCAACACCACATTTGTTTATAGCTACTGCATATAAATAAGTCTATATACTTTAATTATAACAAATGAATCTTTTAGTTTTCATTAACATTCTTGAGCATTTGCATTAACTCACATGCAAATTTTATGTACAAAGTTTATGTTCATTAACTCAAGTAGAAAGTTGACAAAATGACCCTGTGGCAACTATCAAAATGTAGTATGTGTATAACAGTTAACTGGAAAGAAGAATCTAGATTTGCTCGTAGAGATGTAGTGATAAATACCTGGAAAGAGTATGATCTAACTTAGATGTAGAATGTAGAGATCGAGAAAGGTAAATAAGCAGAGAAATGAGGTTTGCTCAAATTAGGAAGGTATAAGTTTTGGAAACAGATTATATTTGGAGTTTTTAAACTCCAGTTATGTCACTCGCTAGCTGTGTTACTCTAAGAAAGTTATCTTACTTCTACAAACCTATTTTATTTAAATTTATAATATTTATTTATGTGAAATAGGAATATTGTGACTATTAGTTCAATTTAAACACACATAAATATGAGTAACAGAGTATTGTCACAATACATATTTCCTAGAGAAAATCTACTTCCCTTTTCTGCTCTTTTCTGACATTGTTTGCAGTCAGTCCCTGAAACCCAAGAAGAATTTTGCCAAGTACAGCAACAGCCACAATGTTGGGAATTTCATCTTTGCATTGAGAGCAATCTGTCAATATAGGAAGACAGCATTGCATAGAAATACAAAATGTAATGGACTTTTAATTTGTGAGAATGTAATAATTTTAAATAAGGTGATAAAATAGAAAATTGAAAACTGATAATTTGCCATTTTTAGAATTTCAATATAATACAAAATCAATAATATCTTGAAGTCCGTTTATATAAATGTTTTAGAATAATAAACCTACTAAAAGAAAAGTGTAAAATGTGCCCTAACTTTTATTCCTCTTTCTAGAGTAAGTTTACTGTTAAATGAGTATAGAATGGTATTCAAAATCTGCCCCAGATAATGTGTCAAAAATCCTAAAGGAAAACAGAAATGCTCTAATTGGAGACAGCAAGAGAGAACTAGGAATGTGGGATTTAACAGCAAAGTCTGATGAATCCAAATGTTAGCATATGCTTTTTAAAAATCCATTCTTTGGCATTCAGTATGATTGTCATCCTTTGGCATTAAAGACTGTAAATGAAGCTTTATGAGAGGAGTCGTCAACATGTCTAACATCTGACTCATGATTTCTAGACCAATCTAATAGGACCGCACATTTTTTCCTTAGATAACTTCTCTGTATTACAACAATTCATCTGAATGTAATAAGCACTCACTGTATGAATGTTACGTGAAAAGGAGAAGTCTAGATGGATATTAGGGGAAAAAGCAAATAAAATACCATGCCTTCTTGATCTCACAAGATCAAGGGAGTTATTAATAGATCACAGACACACACTGAGAAATTCTTCTAAGGTTAACTCCACTTTTATTTTAAAGTAAAACAAAAATTGAAATCACTTAATTTTGTTTTCAAATAAGAAATTTGGGAGAAAATGTATTATGAATACCTGGAGAAAGAAGATGTCAATTTTATGTTAAGTGGGGTAAAGGAGGTGCTTTATAAAAGGCAGTATGTAGCGCTGGCCTTGAGAAAGATGTATGGGTAATTCAAGAACAAAGGTGGCACAATTGAAGAGAGTGAACAGGACATGAGAAAGTGGATCTTGAGGGAAGAATAATTTCTCTGTGCTCATAGTAGAGTTCCAATGCTGGGATGAGGACTGGGAAATACATAAATTATAAGGAAAAAAAGATCTGAAAGGGGAGGTTTTTTAAAAAATAGCAATGTACTGAGATATAATTTGGTATCATACATATAATTTGGTATCATACAATTTACTCATCTAAAGTGTACACTTTTTTTAACCATATTTACAGGGTGGTTCAACCATCATTACAATCAGTTTTGAACATTTCATCATTTCGAAAAGAAAGTCTCAATTCATTGCCAGTTATTCTTTATTCCCACCAAGCCAGAAAAGGGAATTTAATCTATTCTGTGAAGGACCTTAGATCTTGATCTTGATTTACTAGATTATCAGTGCAAAACTATTGAAGCTTTTAGTGATAGGGTGACATGATCACCTTTGTCTTTATGGAAAATGATTCTGGTAGCATTGTGTACTATGGAAAAGAGGCACTTAAATCAGAGGAATTGATTTTTATTTTCTCATATTCTCTAATCTCTGCTAATTCCATATATAACTATGGAAACATCTTACTCCATGGGCTATATTCCACAGAAATTCCTGCATTTACAACACTTTAGGCAAAACAATATTTATTAAGTATTATGTTTACAACAGAGGAGAGTGAAAAAGTTGGCTTAAAACTCAACATTCAGAAAACTAAGATCATGGCATCTGGTCCTATCACTTCACGGCAAATAAATGGGAAAACAGTGGAAACAATAACAGACTGTATTTTTGGGGGCTCCAAAAACAATGCAGATGGTGACTGCAGCCATGAAATTAAAAGATGCATGCTCCTTGGAAGAAAAGTTATCACCAAACTAGACAGCATACTAAAAAGCAGAGACATTACTTTGCCAACAAAGGTCCATCTAGTCAAGGCTATGGTTTTTCCAGTAGTCATGTATGGATGTGAGAATTGGACTATAAAGAAAGCTGAGCGCCGAAGAATTGATGCTTTTGAACTGTGGTGTTGGAGAAAACTGTTGAGAGTCCCTTGGACTGCAAGGAGATCCAACCAGTCCATCCTAAAGGAAATCAGTCCTGGATATTCATTGGAAGGACTGATGCTGAAGCTGAAACTCCCATATTTTGGCCACCTGATGTGAAGAGCTGACTCATTGGAAAAGACCCTGATGTTGCGAAGGATTGAAGGCAGGAGGAGAAGGGGACAACAGAGGATGAGATGGTTGGATGGCATCACCGACTGAATGGAAATGAGTTTGAGTAAACTCTGGGAGTTGGTAATGGACAGGGAGGCCTGGCGTGCTGCAGTCCATGGGGTTCCAAAGAGTCAGACACGACTGAGCAACTGAACTGAACTGAACTGATGTTTATAACTAGGCTACTCTCTTTTCCTTTGATTAAATTCAGTTCTCCTTCTAGCCTGACTTAAGAGCACAAGATGGTCATTTTCTATACTTCTCAAAGTCACCTGGTAGATTAATATGGTAGAATTACTATTCCTGATTTTAAAGTTAAAAAAAAAAAAAAGAATTCATGGTTAAAAATGCTAGTACTTTCTCAGGAGACTCACAATTACCAAATGGCAGAAAGGTGATTGAATTACTGACCTTCTGCCATGGGGATTGAGGCCTTTTTTATACTATAGCACAGCAGCTGCCTCAGCAGTTAACCATGACCTGTTTTTATGTTGAGTCAGCAAAAATAAAAGCTTTTTTTTTTTTTTTTTTTTTCCCCTTCCCCCAGAAGTATGTGTGCATCTGTACATGCGTGCTCAGTCAGAAGTGTGTGAGACCTAAATAATATGGGAGAAGTTAAGATATGCAATGATTATTCTCACCTTCTTTAGATTTGTTTTAAAATGTTTTAGACCTTGCTTATAGTTTCCTTTGTTGTGCAAAAGCTTTTAAGTTTCATTAGGTCCCATTTGTTTATTTTTGCTTTTATTTCTGAAATTCTGGGATGTAGGTCATAGAGGATCCTGCTGTGATTTATGTCGGAGAGTGTTTTGCCTATGTTCTCCTCTAGGAGTCTTATAGTTTCTGGTCTTACATTTAGATCTTTAATCCATTTTGAGTTTATTTTTGTGTATGGTGTTAGAAAGTGTTCTAGTTTCATTCTTTTACAGGTGGTTGACCAGTTTTCCCAGCACCACTTGTTAAAGAGGTTATCTTTTTTCCATTGTATATCCTTGCCTCCTTTGTCGAAGATAAGGTGACCATAGGTTCGTGGACTTATCTCTGGGCTTTCTATTCTGTTCCATTGATCTATATTTCTGTCTTTGTGCCAGTACCATACTGTCTTGATGACTGTGGCTTTGTAGTAGAGTCTGAAGTCAGGCAGATTGATTCCTCCAGTTCCATTCTTCTTTCTCAGGATTACTTTGGTGAAAAGACAGCCCTCAGATTGGGAGAAAATAATAGCAAATGAAGCAACAGACAAAGGATTAATCTCAAAAATATACAAGCAACTCCTCCAGCTCAACTCCAGAAAAATAAATGACCCAATCAAAAAATGGGCCAAAGAACTCAACAGACATTTCTCCAAGGAAGACATACAGATGGCTAACAAACACATGAAAAGATGCTCAACATCACTCATTATCAGAGAAATGCAAATTAAAACCACAATGAGGTACCATTACACGCCAGTCAGGATGGCTGCTATCCAAAAGTCTACAAGCAATAAATGCTGGAGAGGGTGTGGAGAAAAGGGAACCCTCTTACACTGTTGGTGGGAATGCAAATTAGTACAGCCACTATGGAAAACAGTGTGGAGATTTCTTAAAAAGCTGGAAATAGAACTGCCATATGACCCAGCAATCCCACTCCTGGGCATACACACCAAGGAAACCAGATCTGAAAGAGCCACATGCACCCCAATGTTCATCGCAGCACTGTTTATAATAGCCAGGACATGGAAGCAACCCAGATGCCCATCAGCAGACGAATGGATGAGGAAGCTGTGGTACATATACACCATGGAATACTACTCAGCCATTAAAAAGAATTCATTTGAATCAGTTCTAATGAGATGGATGAAACTGGAGCCCATTATACAGAGCGAAGTAAGCCAGAAAGATAAAGACCATTACAGTATACTAACACATATATATGGACTTTAGAAAGATGGTAACGATAACCCTATATGCAAAACAGAAAAAGAGACTCAGATGTATGGAACAGACTTGTGGACTCTGGGAGAAGGAGAGGGTGGGATGTTTCAGGAGAACAGCATTGAAACATGTATATTATCTAGGGTGAAACGGATAACCAGCTCAGGTTGGGTACATGAGACAAGTGCTCGGGCCTGGTGCACTGGGAAGACCCAGAGGGATCGGGTGGAGAGGGAGGTGGGAGGGGGGACTGGGATGGGGAATACATGTAAATCCATGGCTAATTCATATCAATGTATAACAAAAACTACTGTAATGATGTAAAGTAATTAGCCTCCAACTAATAAAAATTAAAAAAAAAAAAAAAGAAAAAAAAAATAAATAAAATGTTTTAGAAACCCAAGTATATAATTAGGAAATACATTTTGTTAAAAAAACATCAAGGATACAGAATTTTCTTAGTATGAATTTGACAAGAAAAGCATAATAGCAAACCTACATCTTTGAGAGTGTAAACCTTAGGGTAATGCTACCTAATGCATAGACAACCACCAACCTTAAAGCTAAAACTCTTAAATTGACCATTCTAAATAATAATTAACTTTTAACTAATAACTCATTGTGTTGGTCACATGGCCACTGACTAATACACTTTTATTTAAAAACATTCTTCTAAAAACAACGTTCTATCTTTGAACTTTATCATGACCTGGAAAGTCAAGTTTAAATTTAGAATTCTCAGATTCCTCAGAGTTTTGTGCTAAAACTTGGCTGCACTGGGCATGCTGGTCTGGACCCAGAAAATTACTTTGCTCCATGCCATTTGGGGGCCCCATCAGCAATGGCGTAGTGCCTCCGCCTCCCATCCTAAGTGCTCTCCCCTTCCCAAAGAACCTTTTTGAGGCCTAGAGGTCAGGGTATCACTTGCAAATTTCACCTCTGAGGACACAGCCAGCCTTGGGAGCTCTGTCAGACTTAAGGAAGGCAGGGGATTCTTGGGCTCTGATAGCCACTGATATAGAAGAGGGTATGATATACACTTTTGGGGCCCCAGGAAATTATTGCTTAATGAGGAAAGGTATAACCAGAGGAGAGTCAAAGAAGACCCTTTAAAGAGCAGGATGGGAGGCTTGGTTCCCTCTTGTCCAAGTCTAAGAATTCTCTCTCCAACACATACACTCTAAACAATCAAAAAAATCCACTAGTTTCCCATCTTGAAAGTCATGTAACTAACTTCAACCTCTAGTAAAAATGATAGAAGTAATGATATTGACTGAACAGAGATCTAAGATGTCACCATGGCCCTCAGTGAGTTCAATCAACCAGAATGGACAAAGGGACATGAAGTTACAAACAAATTTAATACAAAGATCAAAGGCATAAAATAGTGAGGGCAGGGAAGTTAGCCACTAAATTATTAGTAAGAGGAGAAATGCAATAAATGAGGAGACAGTGATTCAGAAAAATTCAGTAACTAGCCGCATGTCACACTAATAATCTAAAAAAGACCAGTTCCAGGTCTGTCCAAAGACCCCATATTTTTTCCTACTTCTTGGAAATGATCTTTAGAAGTATGAAGTTTCTATCTTCCTTTCTCCTTTATTTTCCAGCAGAAATATGTTAAAGGACATTTCTTTATCTCATATACACTCTTTATCCTCTTTTCCCTGCTTCATTTCAGAACCTACCAGGATTACTTACTCTAGTTTTGTTAATTTCTCAATTTTCCACAACCAGTGTTCCCTGTTCTCACCTCTTATCCCTTTTACTTTCTGTCTCTACCAACACACCAGCCTTCCAGATTTCTGATCTGACTTGTGAAGGTCAGTAGGGAGTAGTGCTTATCTGGGGCATTTCATAAATGACAGGACACTTGGACTTGGAGAGCCAACTCTGTCCACCCTCCTCCTCTCCATGCCTCACCCGGCTCATTACCCATTGGGGAAAAAAAAAAAAGTTCTTCTTTGCTAGTTTCGCACCAGGTGATTATGAAAAGAATTAAGTGATGTGAATTTCTTAATCAATTTCATGCTGAGAGGATCAGCAAGTCATACAGAAAGAGAATTTTAAGGGAATTAATACACTATCTAGCTTGAACCTTTCTCTGTATCCACCAGGCAGGCCGAGATACTCAACACTGTCAGCAAAAATATGCAATATGTCAATGGATAAATAAAACAGTGATCTTCAGTTATGATACCTTTTCAAATACTAATTATCAGAGGCTGTGTATAGAATGACAGCAACATTTGCAACTATCTGGAATGTTACATCTTCATAAAGATAATATAAAATAGCTGTGATTGGTAATAACCTACCAGGTTCCAGATGCTTTATATTTGCAATTTCTAATCTCTGAGGTAGTGGTTTTTGGAATGTACTGGTTTTGGGAATCCTTGCCTTACATACTGGTTTTTCCAGTAGTCATGCATGGATGGGACACTTGGACCATAAAGAAAGTTGAGCACCAAATAACTGATGCTTTTGAACTGCAGTGTTGGAGAAGACTCTTGAGAATCCCTTGGACAGCAAGCAAATCAGTCCTGAATATTCGTTGGAAGGACTGATGCTGAAGCTGAAGCTCCAATACTTTGGTCACCTGATGCAAAGAACTGACTCATTGGAAAAGACCCTGATGCTGAGAAAGATTGAGAGCGGAACGGGAAGGGGATGACAGAGGATAAATGGTTGGATGGCATCACCAACTCAATGGACATGAGTTTGGGTATACTCTGGGAGTTCGTGATGGACAGGGAAGCCTGGTGTGCTGCAGCCCACAGGGTCACAAAGAGTCGGACATGACTGAGCGACTGAACTGAATATCTGAATTTCTCCGAGTTATTTCTCTCCTCATATTAGATATGAAACTATAAGACATTGAGAGGCAGAGAATTTCTCTAAAGTAACACAGCTGATGAGAGGTAATGTTGATTTATAACCCCCTGTGTTTGAATCCAGCTTGACATCAAGTTATCCTGTTCCAAGGTAAGTCAAGGATAAAAATAACCACAACTTTGGGGGAAATAATTCTAAACCTTGGCTTCTCTGCTGGCTCAGTGGTAAAGAATCCACCTGCAATGCAAAAGACGTGGGTTTGATCCCCAGTCTGGAAGATTCCCTGGAGAAAGAAAAGGGAACCCACTCCAATATTCTTGCCTGAGAAATTTCATGGACAGAGGAACCTGGTGGTCTATAGTCCATGGGGTCTCAAAAGAGTCAGACACGACTTAGTGACTAAACAACAACAATTCTAAAACTTAGGGGGCAACAGTTTTTCCTACGCCTGGGATAGTTTCAGTTTATCATTTTTCCATGTTTCTGAAGTCTCAGTAGTTCTTGGAGTGATAGTCTAACATGATAGAAAAGAGAGATCTTGGAACAGGATGAACCTGCATTAGAACCATAGCTATCTCTTGAATTACTTGTGAGACCTTAGACATGTCACATTGTCTAAAGCTCAGTTTACTCTTCTGGGAAATGTATTTTACACAGATGAATTCTAGTCCATTGCGAAGGTGAGCAAGAAGAGTAACTTTATTTCAACTTAGCTAAATTTCTATAAGCCTTCTTTCTGCAAAAGGAGGTTGAAATCTATCTCAGTCAGTGGATGCCTTATGCTCCTTCCTTCATTTGGAATGTGAAAAGGCTTGCAAAAGAGTTAGTGGTGAACAGTAAAGAGGAGTGAATCTAAATATTTGTCTGGACCAAAATCCACTGAGGCCAGCATCCTCTTGGGTTGTGATTAAGCTTTAGTTCATGAAAGTCACCATAGAGCCATGTAAAGGTTCAGTGACTTTCTTAACTACATTTTTATCACTGTGAGATACATGGAAATCCTCCTGATTCCAAAACATGCTGAGAAAAGAGATCCTCTATATGGCAGTCCCCAAATTTTCTGGCACCAGGGACTGGTTTCATGGAAGAAAATTTTTCCACGGAACGGGGAAGGGGAGTGGGGAAGGATGGTTTCAGGATGATCCAAGCTCACTACATTTATTGTACACTTTATTCCTGTTATTATAGCAGCTTCACCTCAGATCATAAGGCGTTAGATCCTATGGTTTGGCAACCTCATCTACCCAGTAGAGCACCTGCCATCTCTCTGGCAGGGTCGTGCCTTACCACTGGGCTCCCACTAGACAATAAGCTAGCAGCAGGCATGCCTAGAATATTTGTTTCCCAGAGAGCTAGTTTTGAAAACTCATCCTTTATTCATCAAAATTATTGTCAAGTAATAATGAAATAACATGAACAATAATAATGGTCAGAAAAAATACATTCAATGAAATTTTCTTTTACTGAAATTTCTATATATGATCATACCAGTAGAAATAAATAATAACAATACAGAGGGAAAAAAAGGTAATAAATTTGTACTTTCTAATTGCCCTAATGTTTCTGTGGAGAAAATTAAAAATAAATACTGCTTTTCTGGTATGATAACACTGTCATAATTTAATAATAACTGCAATAAAGAGGTGAAAAATCTCTAAGTTAAAGGTGTTTAAATTCAGTAAAATATTTTATGCATAGACTAAATTGTACACTTAACCAACAAAAACATCACACCTCGCAGTTCATGCTCTATTGAACTCTTTAAAATTCTAAGTACAAGTAAAACTTTCATTAAGTCACAGATTATGGCATAAGTGAAATAATTCAAGTTCTGTTTCTTGTCTTTGTAACAACCATGCTATCACTATTTACTTTGAATACTCTGTTTAAGCACAGTAAATGGAGCTGAATGCTACAAAAGGGAACTATAAGGAATCTAAACCATCACAAGTTTACTCTAGGAATGAATTTGCTTACAGCTGAGCAGGTGGATGAGGGGGTTCTATTAGTTTCCTAGGCCTGCGTATGAAATCATTAATACTTGGTGGGTTAACATTATTAAAATTCATACTCACAGAGTTCAGAAGTCCAGATATCCAAAACCAAGGTGTTGGCAGGGTCACACTCCCTCCACAGACCCCAGGGAAGACCCGTGCATCTCCCAGTTTCTCGAACTGTCATTACTCCTGGGACTGTGGCTGCATTTCCATATGTAATCTTCTCTTCTGTGTGCATCAATTTCCTATGTGTCTCCTATAAATGTACTTGCCATCGGATTTAGGGTCCCCTTTCCTCAATAATCCAAAACGGTCTCATCACAAGAACCCCAATTATATCCGCAGAGACCATTTCTGCGACACAGGTTCTGGGAATTAGGATATGCACATAACCTTGGTGGCGCAGCACCAATAGTCCATTGCAGAGGCCAACTTAGTAAGGAGGAGTTCTCTCAAAAACTTCTATGTGGAGTGTGACAGTTATTAAAGGAAAACTTTTTAAAAAGTATGAATAAATTGTAAGTTTGTGTATATGTTATTAAAACTCAAGATGAACTGCAGCAATTGTTTGGAAACTGTCTTGTTTCTGAGAGAAGCATTTTAATACTGACATTGTTTGGAATCACCTGCTCATGGTGATAGTAAAAAGCAGACTTCAAGGGCTTCCCCAGTGGCATGGCAGTAAAGAATCCACCTGCCAAGGCAGGAGACGCAAGAGACACAGGTTCGATCCCTAGGTTGGGAAGATCCTCTGGAGTAGAAAACAGCAACCCATTCCAGTGTTCTTGCCTGGATAATTCCAAGGACAGAGGCGCCTGGTGGGCTACAGTCCCTGGGGTCGCAAAGAGTCAGACACGAATGAGCATGCACACAAGCTTTTAACTAGAGCCCTTGCTCCACAAGAGTTTGAAAGAGTTTGAAACCGGGCCACAGTGAAGAGCCCATGTGGGGCAATGAAACCCCGCACAATCAAAAACGAAATAAACATTTTTTTTTTCTTTTTTATAAAGCAGACTCCAAGTCGGTTTTACTGCTATTGCTAAATCCTTACCATTGATGCACCTTTTTACTGCCTGTGGGCAGGACAGCCTTGGTCTCTGCCTTCCCTCAATTACTTCTGTTACCACATGGAAGGGCACGAGCCCCTCTGTTTTCCAATCCTATGAACATATTTGATGGTTTGTCATTTTCTAGAATTTGCCACAGAGAGCAGACACAGGGCCCCTTCCAATAGGATTTACCCTTGATTCTGTCTCATTTTTCCCTGACTCTCATTTCTGCTCGTCCTAGAAAAATCCGTTCCTACTTTGAAGGACAGACAGTAATAAGTAGGTGGGAGCAAGTGGAGTTTAAACTTCTCACACTGCTTTCTCTCCAAGTTTTTCCTATATGCCAACGCTCAGATTCCCTTAGGGGCCTAGGTATTCTAAACCATACAGTCATAAAAAGTCTCTTTCTCTCTTGCTTGATGTTTCTCATCCTCTCCCTAAGGCATACGGCTCTTTGGGAGCTCTGCAACAGAAAGTGAAAATCTATCTCCAGCTCTTTGGGGTTAGTTACTCTGTTCCCCCCACGTGCGGAGGCAGAGACATCCCCTTAAGCTTACTGTATTTCCCAAGTGATTCTCTTGACCAGGAGCTTAAAATATTTTCCCTTAGGCCTCAGGCTTTAGAATCTGCTTAGTTCAGTCAGGCTGAGCAAGATATGGATATGGATGAGGTCTTGACTACAGGTTCAATTCTTATATACATGCTATCTATCTATCTATCTATGTATCTATCTATCTATACATATAAACGGCTTCCCAGGTGTCTCAGAAGTAAAGAACCCACCTGCCAATGCAGGAGATTCAGTTTCAATCCCTGGATCAGGAAGTTCCCTTGGAGAAGGAAATAACAACCCACTCTAGTATTCTCGCCTGGAAAATCCCATGGATAGAGGAGCCTGGCAGGATATAGTCCACGTGGTCGCAAAAGAGTCAGACATGACTAAGTGACTAAACAACAGTAACTATATATATATATATATATATATATGTATGTATATATATATACACAATATAACAATAACTATATAAAGGTTGCAGGTTAATTCCTTTATCGTAATTACCTGTAAGAGACAGGACTGTGTAGAAACTCAGTGTTGCCTTCTCCTCCCCAGCCAACTACCTTCTAACGCATGCTCCCTCACACGCTGCCCCTTCGTTGGAAATCTAACTATAAAGCACAGCACAGCCCCTAAACACAAGGGCTGGTAACAAAGAGCATGATTTAATTCTCAATTAACCCTGGTGGCTCAGAGGGTAAAGCGTCTGCCGGCAATGCGGGAGACCTGGGTTGGATCCCTGGGTCGGGAAGATCCCCTGGAGAAGGAAATGGCAACCCACTCCAGTATTCTTGCCTGGAATATCCCAGGGATGGAGAAGCCTGGTGGGCTATACAGTCCCTGGGGTCACAAAGAGATGGACAGAATCGGACACAACTAAGCGACTTCATTTTCACTTTTCACTTCAATGCAGACCAAAAACACTAAATTGCATTATCATTTTCCCAAACATTGTTTCCACTTGTCAGCACCTCAGCTGCTTTTTCATATTCTGTTAGACCAACATGATATGTGTCCTACCCTATTTCAAAATTAAAAGTGTAAAGAAGATCTCCATAAAACAGCAAGTTTTTAAATTTCGGTAGCCTTCCCCAAAAACACCTATGGATTATTCTTAAAAAGTGAGCTATTAAGCTTCTTCATTTGCCTGTGTTTCATTATTCACTCACCTCAGAGAGGACCAGAGCCAGCCTAATGGAGAATTCTGTTTCTACTACTGAGTTTCAGTTTGTTTTCCATAATCTCATTCTTATATTTTCCACACAGTTGCAACACCCCTTTTTGTACACAAGATTGACTATAAAGTTTCTGAATCATCTTGGATACTGTATTTGAAAAATGTAATGGTGACAACTTTCATTGAAAGTTTCTTTTTTCTTACATCTGCTTTCAGGCGAGATCTGTATTCTGCTGCATGAGAGCATGGGAGAATGAGTTTGCCAAATAAGAGCCTCCTAAAAAAATACAGTTGTGGGGAGACAATGAGAGGGAAGCTGCGACTGTCAAGACTGTTTCCAGTAGGAGTGTGCTATGTCAATCCAATATGACCATTAGTATTTTCTTTCTAATAAGGATTGTTCATAATACTTTAGAATTCAGCAATAAGCATGAAAAAAAAAAGGAAGTTAACATCTTTGTTTTAGAGGAATTATTACAGTTGAGACTGATTTTTGCAGTTGAGACTGTCCATTTAGTTGTTGATTTTTTAAATTCATGTCTCCTGTGTATTAGTCTGTAAGCTTTACTGAGGACAGGGACTATGCCTCTTGCTTACTTGTCTGCTGGGTTCTACAAAATTCTCCGTGCCTAGCAAAAAAAAAACTCTGACATACAGAAGGTACTTCATAAATATTTGTTACATGAATGAACCGGCTTCCTTCCTTAGTGAAAAATGACAGCACTGAGATTGGGATTTCTGACTGTTGGGAAAAGTCACTATGTAATTAGTCAATGGTTTTGTTGCTCATTTGTGTCTAATAATTGCTTCCACTCTACAAGATGGGTTTCTAGGTGGTATTATGGAGACACGATGGCGCGCGTATGGTCTCATCTCTGGACCATTTGGCAATCCCCTAATGATGACATTTCCCACCAATCCCAGGAATCCTGTCATTGATCAGAGCGCAGGTTCCAAAGCTCACCGGCTGCATCTACAGTTTCTCATTATTACTCATTTATGTGCCTGACCTGGATCATAATATTGAAACCTGGGGAGCCTTAAAAGAGACCTGGTTCAGCAATAATGCAGATGCAGATTTTCCCCCTGGCATGCACAAATAGAATAACTGTGGCAACAGATGCCTTCTCAATATGACAGTGAAATATATATAGCTATTTTAATATTTTATTAGGTAGCTGTAGAGGTTAAAAGAGAACCCCCATTATCTGAGATCAAACAGCACAGGTGATTCATAAATTCTGTTTTGTTGATCAATTCCTATTAAAGGCCACTTGATCTATCCACATCTTCCTCTGCGTATACTTACTCCCGCCTGCACAAAGCTGTGGTGGTACTCTTAACATTGCCGGAAGTAAGAGGCATGCCCCATTACTGGTCCTTCTGCCGCCCTTCTCCTAGTCCATCTTGCCAGTTTTACATCTTGACTTTTAAAACTCTCTCTAGAGAATGATTCTCCCATCAAAGACCAACCACTGAATAAGTAAAATAAGGCCTTCTAGCCAAGTTGATTTCCTACCACTTTAACTCAATACTTGTAACAAGTTAAAGGTAAAAACAACAAGTTCAATATCAGGCTAGTTTAGGATATATTGAAAGGTGATACTTCAGGGAAATTAGTGAAAACAGTAAATGTAAAGTCAGTTTGCAAGCTGGCATTCAGAAGCAGTCCTGGTGGAAGATGGGCAATGCAAGGAACTAGTTCATGTTCACTATGAAGTAAACAAACATCCCAAACAGCCTTCATTCAACCTCAGGAACCTTCTCTCCTGGATGCTTGAAACGCTTCAGAAAGGTATACTGATCATGTCTCTATCCCTTTCAATAGCCCCTTAAGCAATGTACAGAATGAGGTCATTTTAGAGTCATGATAACTTTGGGGGTCCACTTGAATGAGGTGCCATTCATATTTCTTCTTTTTGCAGTACAATCAACACAGTTTGAATAAACATTTTGGGAGGTCTAAATCTGTAATGAAGACAGGGTCCAGCTTCATATTACTATCCTTGGGCTTAGGAAAAAGAGTGAACTTTCTCTATAATGAGTTCTAGATTGACTGAGCTTATTAGCTCTCAGAGCTGCACGTATCAGCAAGGATGGGCTACGCAGGTTATGCTGCTGTGAAAACACCAAACATCACTGACTTAAAACAGCAATGGTATACACCCCTTGTGCGGTACCTGTCAGCCTCTGACTGGTGGAGCGCTCACTGTCCATGCATCCCACTCTGGGGAAGGAAGCACTGTCACAAAAGCCAAAGGAGCTGAAGCTCCAAAGGGAAAGCTCTAGAGGGTCTTTGCGCAAGTAATTAAATTCTCCTACTGGAAGTGATGCATATTACTTTTCCTTATTACTTGTTGGCTAGGACTGTCACTCGCCCCACCCAAACAAGGGAGTTCAAGAAATACAATCCAATCCAGTGGTGGTAAAGTGTCAAGGGAGAAATGGTTAATAAGTAGCATTGATAACCTCAATTTCATGAGCTTCATAAGGAAGGACACATAAAGAGGTGAGAAGATGTCAAAACGGGATACTTTGATGGAATAAGGCTCAGCAGGGTAGAGTTTATCTTAGTCTCCCTTATTGTAGAACTCCTATTCTGGACCCCTTTGTCTTTGCTTATTTACTTTGTTCATCATCTAACATTCCCAGTGATACTCTACATTACCTTTTATTTTAGAATACCCTATAGGCTCCATGGGTAAGAGATACAGTTGACTGTTTTTGCTTCCCTTTATTTGCAATATAGAACATGTGACTCCTAAATCATCCTCACTATAGCCTCTGAAATTTTGAGTAGAGGGATAAGTGAGACTTAAAGGGAAATATCTGGGGTCTAGAAACCAAACAGACTCTGATTAAAAGATAATCTTATGTTGACTGACTGTTTTACATCAAAGCTTCATACAATCATTGGGTGATTTCTTTGATGAAATATTATGGAAATGGAGAGAAGGATTTGTCCACCTCTTCCCATATCATGAATCTTCAAGGGAGAGAAGTCGCTGTTATCAGAAAAGGAATTGACTAATATAAATGGGAAAATTTATATTTTTGAGCTGTATTTGAAAGGCTGTATAAAGCACAAGATAAAAGCATTTTCTAAGATTCTGCGAGAAAAAAATGAAGCTTAGTCTCTATTCTACATAAATTACTGCGTCACCACAAAGAGTTCAAGGTTACTAATGGGATGCAGTATTGACAAAAGAAAGGGCAACTAATATAGGAATAAAGTAGAAGGGAAAAGCAAATAATAGAGGAAAACATAGTAAGTTAAATGAATTATTTTCTTTTCATATTAATATTGGCACTGAGGAAAAAAACATTATTCAATGGCTCCCCCACTACCTCCCCCAGTAAGTACAGAGATGCTACCGAATTCAAGGCTCTCAATCATAGATCATTGTATTCAAGGTCCTCTGTGCATTAATGAGTTAACTTTCTCTGTGCATTAATGAATTAACTTTTTCCTGAGAAATTTTTGATGCTTTGTCCTGGCTCCTAAGAGGGAACATCTAAGTCCTGTATGCCCTGCCTGATAGGAGGGTCTTTGTTTACTTCGGCACTGGGCCACACCAGACAGTCTATTTTAACAATGTGATTTATGGTGGCAGGTGAGAGGAGAGACTTGGACCATGCTTATCAGTTCAACATCTTGAAGGACAAGAGGCTAAGGTCAGTCATATGTGTCATATGTGCAACCAACAGTGTCTGTGTGATTAAGCCCCAATAAAAACTCTAAACAGAGAGACTTGGGTGAACTTCCCTGCTGGGAATCAGCTGTGACAAGATGGTAAGGTTATTCATGGGTTAGAAGTTGGTAGCCTCTTGGTTGACACAGGCCCCCATCTCTCTTTATAACAAGCCAACATTTTCTACCAGGTACTAAATATGCAGCAAACCAAACCTACTGTTCCCCAAACTTCTCCAGATATACAACTTTGTTTGGAAGCAACCTAACATGAAAAAAAAAAAAAAATCAATATACTGAAAGCCTGTTCCATTTGCCAAAAATATCAATTTGTCAGTGACAATATGCCAAACTCACCAAAGGTACTGACTTCCCAAAGATCATTTTTTCGTGGTTTCTCTATACTCTATGGACACCTTTGAAACAGTTCCCTTTTATTTTTTTAGTGGGAGGAGAGAAGGAAGGGTCATTCACTGAGAAGGGCCCCTACCACCACCACCTCCAACAGCCCAAGGTTACGAGCGCTTGGCTCTGGCCTTGGCTGAGGAATCTGAGTTGACTCTCTGCTCCTCAAGACAGGGAAGTGGAGCTTCACCATTTCTCACCTGCATGCGTTCACTCCTGCCCTTTACGAGTCTCAGCCTGCATGGGTCTGATACCAGCATTGCACCGCCCAGAGCCTGTTGCGGCCCCACTAAGACCTGAGGTAGCACAGGCAATGGGGAAATTGAGGCTGACCTCGTCCCACCCATGGCATAACTCCCCCTTTCCGACTGGTCAGAGGGACACTGATCTGTTGCCCCTAATCTCTGGCCTTTCTTTTTTGGTATGCATCAGTGTTTTTATATATATTACATACTATATATTTCTGTTATATACATTAGCATAAACATATATGTGTGTATATAAACACACACACACACATATTTGGTTTCCATGGTGGCTCAGTGGTAAAGAACCCACTTGTCAGTGCAGGAGATGTGGGTTCAATCCCTGGATTGCGAAGATTCCCTGGAGAAGGAAATGGCAACCCACTCCAGTATACTTGCTGGAGAATCCCATGGAAGGAGGAGCCTGGCAGGCTACAGTCCACGGGGTTGTAAACAGTGGGATGACTTAGCAACTGAGCATACACATGTATGTGCACATGCACGCACGTGCACACACACACATACACACTCACATATATATAAAGTCAATATTTCGAATATGACTCAAAATTTCCGTGTCCATTTTACATCAAAGCAGAGATTTTTTATGGCCAGAGACTTTTAGAAAGTTTCACATCACAAAAGGATAGAAAAAGAATTTGAGTTTTCTAAAGTAAATGTTCCAAGAAAAGAGAGGGGAGAGACATCTGAATTCTGTAAGGGCCAGGGTAAAATGCAAGTCAGGGGCCTAGAGTCAAGAAGAGTTTATCTCAAGTTTAGACAAGTTGACAAAAACATTAAGGTCATCTCGGTCAAGTCAGCACTCTGTCTTTTTCAGAGCCCTATATGTGTTTGTCACATTTAATGCATACATTGTGAGTTTTGCCAGGACCTGAAATTTGCCTTGCCAATACTCATACCTCTCACGTGGGGGACTGTAATTAACAGGTAATTAAAATGTATGCATTGAATCAGTGTAAATACCAGGCAATGATAATTGTGTGTGTGCGTATGCATGTGTGTATGTATTGATGCAAGAATTGTTTCTGAATCAATCCTATTCCTTCTCTTTTAAGGAGCTTCTTTGCCCTCTATCATGCACAGAGTTAGAGATGGAATTCTAATAACGCTTGAGGAACTACTCTCATCTTCTGACCCCAAGATATGCTGACAACTCATATTAATTGCCTACTCTGCTGACATTTCTCTGGAAATAGATGCCATTTCCTTATAGAAAGGCTCTGTCAGAAAAAGGAGGTGAAGCAGGGAAGTTTGGATGGAAATACCAAGAGCATATTTTGATAGAGATACAGACCCTCTACCGTCTTCTCAAATGTCAGTCTTGGAATCCAGCCCGCACAAGGAAAGGTGAGACAGGGCAGAGACGTGCGCTGAGCCCACAGGATGGTTCCTGAGTCTCTGATTCATGCTGCGCTGTGACTAATGCACTATCCAAAGGACCACTCAGCAAACAAGCCCTGTGCTTCCCAGGCTCTCAAGCTTCCCCTCACAGATACTGAGTGTAGATAATTTTCCCCTGAAATAAGAAAGCCAGGATTGATAGTCAGAGCCTCCAAAATCTCTGCACCGCAAATGCAAAAATAAACAAAAAAGTTCAAGGATTCTTAGAACTCCTTACGACTATCCTTTGAATGCAGAGCTGAAAGTACTTTTGCTCCAGTTTCGATCATTAGTCTTTGCCTACCATAAATGGGAAAACAGCAAAATGTGCAATAGAAAGTCAGTCACTCTGGAGAGTCTTGCAAATAAGTTGGTCATTTGAAAGGATAAATCATCTCCAATCACAACCCAGCGGTAATCTCATTTGAAGCATTCTCATCTCCAAAATGGCAATATATTGAGTTGCTTTGCTTAGAAATATGCTAAGAAAGGCTTGGCTCAACATTTTATTCCTACAGTAAACATAGCCAAGCTTTTCTAAAGCACTAATCCCTCTGGAGCTCTTTGCCTAGTGTGAATGCAAATGCAGGAGACCCTGGCCTCCAGCATGACAATCAAATCACCTTCTTTAAAGAAATGAACCCTAACTCTTCCTTCTTTTTTTTCCCCCTTTTCTCTGCCTTCCATTGAAACAGACTTACTTGGTAAGCCATCTATATATAGATCTGTGTGTGTGTATGTGTATACATACACATCTATATACATATAGATGTATACATATCTCAGAATAAATGAAATAAATGATTGTGGGTTGAACTGTGTACCCCCAAAAGATGTGTTAAAATTCTAAACTCCATACCTGTGAATGTGATCTTTTTGGATATAGACTCTTTGCAGATATAATCTGGATAAAATTAGGTCATATTTGATAGGGTGAATTTTAATGTAATACGACTAGTTTCTTTGTTAGAAGAGAGGACAGAGACACAAGAGGAGGATATCATGTGAAGACAAATAAAAACAAAGATAACTGCCATGTGTAGACGGGGGTTGAAGCTGGAGCCCACAGGGCTGTTAAAAGTTAGGAGATGCAAGGAAGGATCCTTCCCTAGAGGCCCTAGAGGGAACATGGCCCTGCCAACACCTTGATTTTGGACTTAATGGCTGCCAGAATCATGAACCAGTAAATCTGAGGTTCCTAGTTTGGGGTATTTTGTTACACAGCAGCCCTGAGAAGCTAATACAAATGGTTAGTGGCCTTTCAGAAAAGGAGACTAGGAGACATCACAGTATCCAGCACTGGACAGAAATTATTGCTTGTCAGAACGTGGGGCTTTCCTCCTGCACTTTAGCAGTGGGCTCTCCCCCGTGAGAGGGAGGAGCCTGACAAATCTCCACTCACGTTCCAACTCTGCTGCTTACAGGCAATTATTTCAGGTGGTGATTTAGCCTCTAAAAGTTTGATTCCTCTCTGCAAAAATGGGTATAATAATAGCTACCAAGCAGTGTTTTGGTTTTGGTTTAATTTTGGTCTTAGGATTAAAGGAGATGATATATGTAAAACACTGGACATATTAAACTTTCAATCAATCTAGATTCCTTCCCTTTGTGCCTCTTGTTTCTTTGTAGGCATCCACCTTCCCAACTACCAGCCATCAACTAATCCCCCCTGAGGGTCGAGCTGATAATAGCTTCGGATTTTATATATCCCAGAGATACCTATAATTTAACAGACAGCTCTTAAAGGCAGAAAAGCCCTTGAGGCCAAAGCAATGAATTCTAACACAAAACTTCAGGCCTTTTGATAGGCAGTGGGGTAGTTATTTTTTGAGCTGGGGATCTTGGCAGAAGGCAGTCAGATCATACCCAAAAGGCTTCTGGCCCGACTCCTGCAGTTTAGCCCTGCCTCTTAATTGTTTCCTTTTGGAGAACTGAGTCTTTATATTTTCTGATCTGTTGCTTCTTTTTGTGCCTTCATTTATTAATCAATTATTCCTTTATTCTTGTATTCATTCTCTCATTCATTTTATTAAGTACATAGTCTATTCAGGATCAACTTAAAGTGACTGCTTGCTTCTAAGGAGCTTGTCATCTAGCAGACAAGAAGAGACACTCAAAAAAAAAAACATAATAAATATAATTTAGAAATTTCTGATATTCAGAACTGAGATTTTTCTTTTTGTGAGACCTTCCTAAGTAATCATTGATCTCGTTACTTTTCTATCTGTACTTTTCTCTCCTCTCTTCTTGCCTCTTTCTCATCTTTTTCCTTTCTTCTCTTCACCTTAAATTTACATTTATGAGAGTAAGAGGTGGTGTGCCTCTAATAAAGCCTTTTTTCCCACATTTATGTGTAAGAATGTGTGTTAGTGTGTACATTTGTGATCATCTACAACTAAAGACTGTAAATTGTAGAAGATTTTTTCTCTCACAGTAGTCTCAATTATTGAGACCAATCCTATTTCTGCATCGACTCACTGCACTGGACATTAATTTCAGTATTCTCCTTCCATTAAAACAAGTTCATTTATTCACTCCACCTCTGCTGAACCTCTCTTATAAGTCCGAGAACTATGAAGATGATTTCTCCATTCTCTATTTTCTCTAATCCAGGGGTCTCCAACCTCCAGGATCTAATACCTGATGATCTGAGGTGGAGCTATGTAATAATAATAGAAATAAAGTTCACAGTGAATGTAACGTGCTTGAATCATCCTGAAACCACGACCCTCACCCCTGGTTCATGGAAAAACAGTCTTCCATAAAATCGATCCCCAGTGCCAAAAAAGTTGGGAACCGCTGCTCTAATCCAGGTAGCAAACATATGATAAATTAACTCTTGTAAAATAAGTCTTTTTTCTGTTTAAAATATTGCTAGTCTTTGAATCCATATATCTGAGTTGGTGCTCTACCTCTGTTTTTAAATAATTGTTAGGTTTTTTCATCAGCAGTAGTAATACCAGTAAGAATAACAGTAGTAGTACTTTATAATAGCTGACACCTGCTGAATATTTATTCATGTACTAGACACTGTGACAAACTCAAGGAGAATTATATTACTATGTCAGTAATTCAAAGAGAAATATATTCCGTTTTTTATTTTTAATATAAGCTCTCAAAAGTTCTATAAGAAACAGCTTTGAAAGTCAAAGTACTTGATTTGCATGAAGCAAGCGTTTCTGAGAAAAGTCTACTGAAAAATAAAAAGGAAATCCCTACAGGAAGCAAGATTTAGAGTGGACACATTAGTAATAAATTGAAAAGAAAATAGAGAATTATGTTCAAGGGAAACTAAATGAGGATCAACCAGCCTGGGAAGGGGCAGAAGACTGGGATATGAAGAGGCATGGTTGAGGATACCTAACACAGCAAGGTTGGACCTGGAGATTGGAGAGGACCATAAAAGGGAAAGTGGTCAGGACTGAGAGACAGCCCAGATATCATCACCATGACCAGAAAGTTGCATATCTGCGGATCAATAGCTATGCCAGTTCATTTTATATGTCAACTTGCCTGACCATGGGGTACACAGATTAAACATTATTTCTAAATATGTCTGTGAGGGTGTTTCTGGAAGAGATTTGCATTTAAATTGGTGACCTCCCCAGTGTGGATGGGGATCACTCAATCCACTGAGGGCCTGAATATAACCAAGGTGGAGCATGGAGGAACTTGCTCCATCCTGTTTGATTACTTGAGCTGAGACAGCCATCTTTTCCTGTGATCAGTGTTCCTGGTTCTCAGGCTTCAGGACTCAGACAAAATCACAGCCCTGGGTTTTTTGGTCTCCAGTTTGCAGATGGTAGATCATGAGACTTCTCAGTCTCCATAATTGCATGATCCTACATATATAATCTCCTATTGGTCCTGTTTCTCTCGAGAATCTTGACAAACTCAATGGCTATAATTTGAATGAACACACATTGCCATGTTAGTTCTTCAGATGCTAGTGTCTTCTTTCTATAGCTGTCTGCAAGATAGGCATGACTTTTTCAGCAGAAATGACAACCAAGTGTGTCTTAAGTCTTTGAGGAATTCCTTCCAAATGGATCCACAGAAACATCCTGCCTTTTGTTAGCCCAAAACACTCATTAACACTCCAAACACATCTGAAGCAGTAAGATGCTTCAGGAGAAAAGACTCCAAAATCTGTAAGTTAAACAGAATGGGCCTAGCTGACAACTTACCACTAAAAACCAACTTTGATTTATACAGGGAAAGCACCTGTAATATATTAACCTATGGATTATCTGGGTGTAGTTTCCGGCTCTACTCATTTCAGAATGCCTCATGACTAGAGTAGCACATCTAGACTAAAAAAAATAAATCTACCACATGACTCAGCATATTTCAAAATGGGTTCCAAAGCATCAAAAAGGTGCTTTTGGATAAAAATTATCCATCTCAAACTGAGATTAGTGATAAAGATGGTGGTGAGAATTAGTCCGAAATCACAAAACTTCCTCCATGACTTCTAAATTTATTGGGGCTCAGTCATGTCTGACTCTTTGTGATCCCATGGACTGCAGCACACCAGGCTTCCCTGTCCTTCACCAACTCCCAGAGCTTGCTCAAACTCATGTCCATTGAGTTGGTGAAGTCATCCAACCATCTCATCCTCTGTGGTCCCCTTCTCCTCCAGCCTTCAATCTTCCCCAGCATCAGGGTCTTTTCAAATGAGCCAGTTCTTCACATGAGCTGGCCAAAGTGTTGGAGTTTCAGCTGCAACATCCATCCTTCCAATGAATATTCAGGACTGGTTTCTTTAGGATGGACTCATTGGATCTCGTTGCAGTCCAAATGACTCTCAAGTGTCTTCTCCAACACCACAGTTTAAAAGCATCAATTCTTCAGTGATCAGCTTTCTTTATGGTCCAACTCTCAAATCCATACATGACTACTGGAAAAACCATAACCTTGACTAGACAGACCTCTGTTGGCAAAGCAAAGTCTAAGTTTTTTAATATGCTGTCTAGGTTGGTCATAGCTTTTCTTCCAAGGAGTAAGTGTCTTTTAATTTCATGGCTGCAGTCACCATCTGCAGTGATTTTAGAGCGCAAAAAAATAAAGTCTGTCATTGTTTCCATTGTTTCCCCATCTGTTTGCCATGAAGTGATGGGACTGGATGCCATGATCTTAGTTTTCTGAATATTGAGTTTT
This sequence comes from Odocoileus virginianus, assembly GCF_023699985.2. Lineage (NCBI taxonomy): Eukaryota > Metazoa > Chordata > Mammalia > Artiodactyla > Cervidae > Odocoileus > Odocoileus virginianus. The sequence goes on along the minus strand of NC_069683.1, from coordinate 17,439,665 downwards.
AAGCCAACTTTTTCACTCTCCTCTTTCACGTTCATCAAGAGGCTCTTTAATTCTTCGCTTTCTGCCATAAGGGTGGTATCATCTGCATATCTGAGGTTATTTACATTTCTCCCAGAAATATTGATTCCAGCTTTGTGATTCATCCAACCCAGCATTTCACATGATATATGCTGCATATAAGTTAATTAAACAGGGTGACAATATAAAGACTTGACGTATTCCTTTCCCAATTTAGAACAAGTATGTTATTCCATGCCCAGTTCTAAATGTTGCTTCCTGACCTGCATACAGATTTCTCAGGAGACAGGTCAGATGCTCTGGTATTCCCATCTCTTTAAGAATTTTCCACAGCTGTTGTGATCCACACAGTCAAAGGCTTTGGCATAGTCAATAAAGCAGAAGTAGATATTTTTCTGGAACTGTCTTTCTTTTTCAATGATCCAACAGATGTTGGCAATTTGATCTCTGGTTCCTCTGCCTTTCCTAAATCTAGCTTGAACATCTGGAAGTTCATGGTTCATGCACTGTTGAAGCCTCACTTGGAGAATTTTGAGCATTACTTTACTAGTGTGTGAGATAAGTGCAATTCTGTGGTAGTTTGAACATTCTTTGGCATTGCCTTTCTCTGAGACTGGAATGAAGACCGACCTTTTCCAGTCCTGTGGCCACTGCTGAATTTTCCAAATTTGCTGGCATATTGAGTGCAGCACTTTCAGAGCATCATCCTTTAGGATTTGAAATAGCTCAACTGGAATTCCATCACCTCCACTAGCTTTGTTCATATTGATGCTTCCTAAGGCCTACTTGACTTCACATTCCAGGATGTCTGGCTCTAGGTGAGTGATCACGCCATCGTGGTTATCTGGGTCATTAAGCTCTTTGTTGCTTACCTCTTCTGCATATTCTTGCCACCTTTCTTAACATCTTCTGCTTCTGTTAGGTCCATACCACTCCTGTCTTTTATTGTGCCCATCTTTGCATGAAATGTTCTCTTGGTGTCTCTAATTTTCTTGAAAAGATCTCTAGTCTTTCTCATTCAATTGTTTTCCTCTATTTCTTTGGATTGATCAGTGAGGAAGGCTTTCTTCTCTCTCCTTGCTATTCTTTGGAACTCTGCACTCAAATGGGTATATCTTTCCTTTTCTCCTTTGCCTTTCACTTCTCTTTTCTTAGCTATTTGTAAGGCCTCCTCAGACTACCATTTTGCCTTTTTGTATTTCTTTTCCTTGAGTATGGCACAGAGGCAGTGGCCTCTGTGCAATGTAACAAACCTCCATTCATAGTTCTTCAGGCACTCGGTCTATCAGATCTAATCCCTTGAATCTCTTTGACACTTCCAGTGTATAATCGTAAGGGATTTAATTTAGGTTATACCTTAATGGTCTAGTGATTTTCCCTACTTTCTTCAATTTAAGTCTGAATTTTTCAATAAGGAGTTCATGATCTGAGCCACAGTCAGCTCCCAGTCTTGTTTTTGCTGACTATATAGATCTTTTCCCTCTTTGGCTACAAAGAATATAATCAATCTGATTTTGCTATTGACCATCTGGTGATGTCCATGAGTAGAGTCTTCTCTTGTGTTGTTGGAAGAGGATGTTTGCTACGACCAGTGTGTTCTCTTAGTAAAACTCTGTTAGGCTTTGCATAAGGCCAAATTCGCCTGTTACTCCAGGTATCTTTTGACTTCCTACTTTTGCATTCCACACCACCCCCCATCATGAAAAGGGCATCTTTTTTGGGTGTTAGTTCTAGAACGTCTTGTAGGTCTTCATAGAACTGTTCATCTCCTTCAGCATTACTGGTTGGGACATAGACTTGGATTACTGTGATATTGGATGGTTTGCCTTTTAAACAAACAGAGATTATTCTGTCATTTTTGAGACTGCACCCAAGAACTGCAATCCAGACTGTTTTGCTGACTATGATGCCTACTCCCTTTCTTCTAAAGGATTCTTGCCCACAGTAGTAGATATAATGGTCATCTGAGTTAAATTCGACCATTCCAGTTCATTTTAGTTTCAGTCCATTTAGGGGCATATTTGAGAGCTCCTTTATTTCATTGAGGAACGGGGTAAGATGAGATGCAGTGGGTATTATACTTTCTAACAATGACCACAACAATGAATTACATCCTGCATCTAATATGGATCTTCTGCAGTGTGACCTTGCCATTCTGGTTTTGTTTTGCTTTGTTTTGTTTCATTTATCGGGGTATATAGTTTCTTCACATCAGTTTGCTAGTTTTTATAGTACAGAGAAGTGAATCAGCCATGTGTATATCATACCAGTCAGAATGGCCATCATCCAGAAATCTACAAACAATAAATGCTGCAGAAGGTGTCGAGAAAACGGAACCCTCTTGCACTACTGGTGGAAATGTAAATTGATACACTCGCTATAGAGAACAGCAGAAAGGTTCCTTAAAAAACTAAAAATAGAACTAAAACATGACCCATCAATCCCACTCCTGGGCATACACCCACAGAAAACCATAATTCTAAAACATACATGCAACCCAATATTCATTGCAGTGCTATTTACAATAGCCAGGGCATGCAAGCAACCTAAATGTTATTCAACAGATGAATGGATGAAGAAGTTGTGGTACATATATACAGTGGAATATTACTCAGCCACTATAAGGAACAAAATTGGGTTATTTGTCATTATGTTTAAATTGCCCTCTATTCATTCCATTCTCACCCTAGATTCCTACCTTAGGATTATTGGAAATGGCTGAACACACAATAGTCAACAATAGACACGTGAGATGAACAGAAGTTATCAGTCGCATATATTCAGAGCCCTAGGGAAAAGGACATCGTGTACCATACACTGCCACCTGTGGGATGCACTTGGGAACAGAGTGAAAATTCGGGGGCTTTGAAAGGCAGGCACTGTAATATCAAAAGGCTGACATCTGGACCCAGATGGAGAGAGTGACTGGCTTGTTTAAATAGCTCTGCAAGCTGAAATAAACTACCCAGAAATAAGTGGGAAGTGTGCCTGCTTCTCTTAATACGGACAGTTGTTTGGTTAGGACACCTTATCTGTGAGAGCAGAGAAGGGAAGAAAACTTGCAGTGAGGCCATCCAAGGTGAGGCTCTGGCTTACCAGATGTCAAGAGAGCCTTTAGTATTGTTTCTTAATTGTCACCTTCACAGCATGTACTTCCATAAAGAGATGGGGACTAACCCTCTTCCTTTGTAACCAAGAGAATGTGGTGAAAGTGATACCATATAACTTCCAAGAGGGGGTGTCAGAAGAAGCTGGAAGCTTGTTGGGAGGCTTCTTCTTTGGACAATCTTCTCTCAGAATCCTTTCCGTGATTCTAAGGAAGATGCCCCAAGAGACATGAAAGGTGAAGGTGGCTAATTGAGAGTCCCTGCTTTTTTTGCCTAATCGGATTGTCACTCCGGGCGGGGAGAGGGTGGAGAGAAGAAAGAGGGAAAGAAAACTGAAATGCCTGAACACAGCATCTCTTATTTAAAATCAGAGGATATGAACTTATCCTTAAATTGACAATTTTAACTTGGTGACATTATAAGACAAGGTAGAAGAAACCAGCAAGAGAACAGAAGGGATTTTACTTTTCTTGCACATCTAATTTATGCTGAGGGCAAATATACTTGCTGCATGTTCCTTCAGTCTCAACATTTAACAAACACTTACATGCCTATGATATGGCTGTAACATCCTAGTCTGGAGATGTCCTCAGGGTCTTGAACAAAGGGAGCGGAGCTGGGGAGGGAGATATTCTAGGAGCTCACAGCTGACCCTGCCAGGCTGAAAAGTAATTGGAAGAGTATGATGCGTTGTAATAGGTTCTCTGAAGTGTTTGGCATGAAGGTGGAATAGAAGAGAGGCCCTCCAGCCAGAACTGGAAATTCTGAAAAGGGAAATCGAAGTGCTTAAAGCAGATTGATTATTTGTTCCTCCTAGTACTATTATTAGTAAGCTGCCAGGCAGCCTGAAGATGTGAAGAAGAATAACAGAATTAAGAGTGCACTCTGCTTCTTCATGAGTCCCTCCGACCCCAGACTCTCCAGATGGTCTCTACTCATAACCTCAGTGCTCATCTCCCATTACTCTTGAGGCAGGCCCCAGTTTTGTACAGAGGGGTGTACCATTCTGAGAGAGTCAATTGCTAGGCAGACTGATAAGAAGTCCAGGGTCCCCAAGGAGAAGCAAGGGGTCTGGGGCTCTCGAAGTGGAGACAGGGGTCTGGAATTCTCAAAGAGGAGCAAAGGACAGACTTTTTTCCCCTACATTTCTTAGCCTTAGTCAATTACACAGCTCAGTTTAAGCTCTGCACTAGGGATTATACAACAACTATCCTGCTCGAGTTCACTTTCTCCTCCCTGAAAACCTTCTGGCTAATCCTGTTCTCTTAAAACGTAAATTGTGGGAGTGGGTCTAGTAAAGTTTTCACCAACTTGAGACATTCTTCTGAGTCATTGTAATAACTAATTAAAAGGTATATAACTCCATTGCTAACACTAGCAAGGGGGTACTCTTTCTGCCCCCTTCTGATGTCTATGTCAGAAGCTCTATCCCTTTTATACTTTAATAAAACTCTATTACACAAAAACTCTGAATGATCAAGCCTCGTCTCTGGCCCTGGATTAAATTCTTCTCCTCCGGAGGCCAAGAATCCTGGCATCTTTCACGGTTCAGCAACAACCTTTCAATTCCAACACCAACCTTCCATCCTGTTAAACTTTATTTCCTTGCTCTTAGAGTCAAGAAGCCAGTTTTGCATTTGAAAGAGCACACAGTTAGGAAAAATGATTTGTATATTCTAGAGTTGGGGTGAGATCTGCTAGGTCTAGAGACCTGCTATTGTCACCCTGTCTAGGGTAAAACACTTCCTTTAGGTTGGGCTGTTTGGGCAAGGTGGCCCTTAAGACCCCTTCTACTATAAATTCTGTAAACCTGTGAGATATTTTTTGTTGTTGTTGAAAATATAAAATTTAACAGGGGGAAGAAGAGAAAGTCCCTGTATATTTGATTTGTCAGGCTTATATACACAGGAATATTTCTTAATTTCCTTCACATTATTTTTTTTAATTCTGTCTTTGTAAATTGGGATTCCTAGTGCCAGTATTTCCATGTTTGCATCAATCTTGGTTGCAAGTGACAGAGAACAAATCTACTTCATGTAGCAGAAAGGTAATCTACTGACAGTATACAGGCTAGTCCATAAAATGAAGAATTGTCAGGAAGAAAGGAAAGCTCAGCGGTTGTCAAAAAGCCAAGAAGGGCATAATGCTGAGGAAGCTAAAGGGATTATTACTACAGGTATAGTCACGCTAGCATGGGAACAGCAGGGTTAATACTGGGAGCTGCCACCAGCCCAGATGTCACAGGTATCATGGATGCTGGATCCATCTTCGCTATCTAGCACTGAGTATGTTTCATTGTTCTACTGGCTCCACTTCAAAATGACAGTGAGAAATAACCAACTGACCAAGCTGAGCTCATATGCCTGCACGGTATCTATAGAGGATGGGGAAAAGGAGTTTTTGAGCTTCTTTATCTCTGCAGTAGTGGGCTGTTTTCACCAGGTCTCTTGTACTGGGAAGCCCCCTCCAAATAAGTCATTTTCACACCTTAACCTTCAGAGGATAGAAAATTCCAGAGGTCAAGTGTGGTATGTCATGCCTGGCACAGAGAAGGTAAGTATTCCTGGGAGCTGTATTTAGGAATTGGGCTACACTGCCTGTCTACCCCATAACTGGGGTGTAAAAGTATCTAAGTTCATTAAGGATGCTAATGAGACTCAAACTACGCAGTCTAATGATTCATTAGAAGCAAACACAGCCAACTGCCTGAGCTCTGCACCAGCCAGAGAGAATCGAGGCTCAAGGTTTTAATAGCACTATGGCAAAAGCTGCAGCTTTTGATATCCCAGTCCCCAGTGGAGACTGCCAGGTAATCCTCTCGCCAAAGCCTGTCAGCCGAATCCTTGTCAGATACTGAGCAGCTGTGAGTCAGAGCTCTCTGGCCACTGGGGTAAAAGCTCTGCTTAATTGTTCTTGGTAATTGCTGCCTCTAGGGAGGTGGCCTACAGAAGTTATTCATTTCCTCCTCTCTTAATACTCTATTTACATTCTCAAACAAAATGCTTATGCAAAAGCGGTTTCTCTCTTTTTATTAAGGGTAATGATAGCAGTTACCTCTGTAAACCGAAATCCACAGGTTTGCTTTTTAAATTATTTTTTTTGAAAGAATTTGTGAAAGTTTCATACACATTATATAATCTCAACCTCACAATACTCAGGGAGGAAACTAACGGTCAGAGAGAAGTACCTTTGAAAAGGCTACTCAAAGGGACGGATGGGTTATTGGACTGTGTAGCCCCACTGTGTGTGTGTGCATGCTAAGTTGCTTCAGTCATTCCGACTCTGTGCAACCCTTGCATGATAGCCCACCAGGCTCCTCTGTCCATGGGATTCTCCAGGCAAGAATACTGGAGTGGGTTGCCATTTCCTTCCCCAGGGGATTTTCCCAACCCAGGAATCAAACCCAGGTCTCCCACACTGCACGCAGATTTTATCAGCTGAGCCACCAGGCAAGACCTTTCTAAATCCAGTACATGTGGAAGTCACACAATAAATATCCATAAGGTCAGACTGAAAAGGGAATTTTTTTCTAATATATGTATAAATCTATATTCTTTTTTTATTCTTATCCTTTGAAGTTGGTTACAAGATATCAAATACAGGTCCCTATGCTATATAGTAAATTCCTGCTATTTAATCTATTTTATACTTGGTAGTGTGTGTCTGTTAATCCTATGCTCCTGGTTTATCCCTCCTCCTCCCTCTCCTTTTGTAACCATAAGTTCATTTTCTATGTCTATGAATCTGTTCCTGTTTTGTAAACAAGTTGATTTTATACAACTGTTTTAGATTCCACATAGGAGTGATATCATATGACATTTGTCTTTCTGACTTCACTTAGTATGATCATCTCTAGGCCCACCCATGTTGCTGGAAATGGCATTTTCCCATTCCTTTTATGGCTGAGTAATATTCCACTGTATATACATCCTACATCTTCTTTATCTATTCATTGGATGATAGACATTTAGGTTGCTTCCATGTCTTTGTTATTATAAATTCTGCTGCAATGAACATTGGAGCACATGTATCTTTTTAAATTAGACCTTTCGCATTTTCAGATATATGCCCAGGAGTGGGATTGCTAGATCATATAGTAACTCTATATTTAGTTTCTTAGGAAACTTCCATGCTATTTTCCATTGTGGATGCATCAATTTACACTTTCACAAACACTGGGTAGGGGGATTCTGAAAGAAGAACTCAATTAATTTCTTAAGTGAATTGGTAAGTGTCTGAGAAAGAAGTCCTGGGAGATTACACAATTCTTCCATAAAGTTATCTAAGTACAAGAACCACCTTGAACCGAGGCTCTGTATGTTTGTTGGTTTGTTTTCAAATGGAGACTGCATGAATACAGTCTGAGATCTAAGGTTCCTAACTTGGAAACCTAGCCTGCCACTACACTGCCTTCTCAGCTGCTTGAAGCTTCAATTTTCTTATCTGTAAAGACGACATTTCTGGTTTGGAACTCTTGATGCTTATTATGACAGTTTTTCCCTCTCTGGGACCTCCCGTCCTCTCCATTTCAGGGAAGTCTACTATGAGTTCCTTAATTACCTGTAGAACACAACAAAGCCTGGCTTCCATCCAGAGGATGTGGAGGTGGCTAATTTCTTTCTGACTTTGACCCTAAGTTCCATCAACTCCAAAGCAGCATAAGCACCTTAGCGAGAAGGAGGGTGTAGATACTGAGATATTCATACCTTCCTGCTTACATGTGAATCAGAGCCAAGCCGCAGTATTGCCAACTTTCATTCTTTTTTCATAAGAATCAGGAGTGGTGTTCATGTTCATTTGATATCAACTTCCAAAGTTAGATGATGTTCCTGTAAGACCCTACAAATGGAGGATTCAAGAATAAAACAAGCTTTATTAGAGGTTTCTATGCATTTCCATAGCTTTGATTTTGCTAGATATTTGAAAGTTTTTGAACTTCAAAGGTAATTGAGACCTCTTTTTACTAGTTGAACTTTTTGGAGAAGTTCATGGGAATTCAGAGTTGTTTGATGAACTTATGTAACTTGTTTTTTGGAACCTCCCCACCACAAGGGACAAAATTAAAGTCAAGATATTAGTCATGCACTCTTTGCATTCATCTAGAATCTGAACTTGAGGCACTCAATGCATAAGGTCAAAAAGAAGTGAGTAAATACAGGGGAAAAAAGCAAGGATAGAGACAAGGACGTCTTGATGTGGGAGCTAAGAGGAATGAACAAAGCTTGTGTTCTGAGGAGTTTAAGCTGTGGACTTGTAGTGCTACTTCTCTTTACCACAAAGGAGTCTAGAAAATGGTTATCTTTTCAATTCAGGTCCCCTTCAACCATGGGGAACTTCACACTTTACAATGGTGCTGACAGAGGCCTTGAAGGATGAGTAGGATGTCTGTCTATCAGACATCTGTTTATCAGTAAGAGTTGAGGGAGAATTCAGTCAAAGGAAACAAGTTAGGGGTAAGAAAATACACATTGTGAAGCATCAATAAAAAACTGGATATAGAGCAACCACCACTGAGTGAGGGGAAATGACACAATTATGGTCATAATTCAATTCACAGATAATATGCTTTAGTCATAAGATGTATTACATCTAGCCCTAAAAGATGATGCACATAACCTTTGACTGGTCCTTTTGTATCTCTTTTTACTTACTCATCAAAAATTTTTGTGTCCACTCAACCACTATCTTACATCGTACCAAAAAATTAACTCAAAATGGATTAAAGACTTGAAAATCTGAAACTGGAAATCGGAAGACTAAACATAAAACCTGAGATACATAAAATGGAACCCTTGTAAACTGTTGGTGGGAAAGTAAACTGGTATAACCACTATGGAAAATAGTATGGAGGTTCCTCAAAAAATTCAAAATAGAACAACCTGATGATTCAGAAATCTGGGAACATACCTGAAGAATATGAAAATGCTAAGTCAAAAAAATATGTGTATTCCCATGTTCACTACAGCATTATTTACAATACATAAAACCTGGAAACAACCTCAGGTATGTCAACAGATGAACAGATAAAGAACTTGTGATATATTGAAAGGAAACAGAATACATCATCCCAAATTATGACATTTTGGCATATGGATCATTTTGAACTGAAGGCAATCAAGATGCAGCAGACTCAGGAAAAACTTTTACCTCTCCCTTACCTACCTAAAAGAATTCAGAGGGCCTGTACCAGAAAAAGAGCTATTACCAGAAACAGCTTTTTCTATCGGAAAGATCTTCTAATTACCAAACATCTGCTCTTTTCATCATTCAGTGAGGCACTCTCCTCCACTTTGAAACCCCAAACTCCTATCTCATTTCTTAATTCAGGATGGCACATAGGACTCAACTGCCCAATTTGCCCTTGAGTCCCATATCTTTGGGTCTTCTGTGCATACAAAATTAATTTCTCTCTTGTTAATCTGATTTATGTTCATTTCATTATTAGATGAGCTAAAGACAAGAATGAATCTTTTTTTTATGCCTCCACAATATATATATGGGCCTGCGTGTTCAGTCACTCAGTTGTGTCTGACTCCTTGTGACTCCACAGACAGCAGCCCACTGGGGTCCTCCGTCCATGGAATTCTCCAGGCAAGAATACTCGAGTGGGCTGCCATTTCCTCCCCAGGGTACAGTGGACATACAATGGAATATCAGCCATAAAAAGAACAAAATCATGCCATCTGTGACACCATGAATAGATATTGAGGGCATTATGCTAAGTGAAGCAAGTCAGAGAGAGAAAGACAAAACTGTATGATCTCTATTTCATGTGGCATCTAATAAAGAAAAAGAAAGTTTACAGATATAGCAAACAGGTTAGTTGTGGCTAGAGGTGGGAGATGGGAGGAAGCGATAGAGTCTGAATAATTTTATATAAACTTTAATAAAAAGGCAAACATAGATGCTATAATTAAAAAGTTTTCATTACCTATGGTGTTATGCTTGGGTGATGAGCTGTGACCCCACATTGGAAAGGAACAGACAGTCTTAAGAATCACATCTATGTGCCACCTGCAGTGTGAATATTGCAGAATCTTAGGTAGGGAAGCAGGGACCTGTCTAGTCCTATAGCCTAGTACAGTGGTTCTCAAAGCCTGAATCCTAGATCAGGAGTAATAGCATTAATTTGGTTCTCGTTAGAAATTCAGATTCTTTGGTCACACCCCAGACCTGCTAAATCAGAAACTCTGGGGATAGAGCCCAACCTCCTGTGGCTTAACAAGCCTTCCAAGTGATTCTGGTTTGTGTTAAAACTGGAAAGCTACTAGTCTAGTGGCAAAGGGATACAAACTTTCCCAATTCAGAGCATAGCTCTGCAACTAACAGCTGAGTGAACACTGGGAAAAATTATTTCTCTATGATTGTTTCCTTATCCATAAAAGTGTTAGGGGAAGCACTGGCTGAAATCACCCACCCTGGCCAGGCACTGCAGTAACTACTTACATGAGTTATCTTACCACATGAGGTCCTGGTAAGGAATGCAGAACAAGCTACCACCAACTGAAAGAATTCAGGAAAAGGCAAAAGGAGAGAGGAGACTCCAGCCTATATGTTCTACTAACCTCCTGGAATCTCTCTTGCTGGAATCTATTTTGGCCGAGTGATGTGATGTGTGTGCCAGCAGGAAGGACCCTGAGTCAAACTGATTAGTCGGAGACAACCCAGAAACTAACCCAATTATCATAAAACCCTAGACTGTGACTCATGTCACAGAGCAGTTCTCCTGGATTCCCTTACCCTGTTGCTCTCTATCAGGCGTCCCTTCCCAGTAACTCTTGCTTAGTCAACACGTGACTCTTGCTTATTCAACACGTGTGTCTCCTTGGATATTTCTGAGTGTTAGACAACAGCCTATTTTCAGGCCCTGTGAGGGTCCCCCTTCCTGCTATAAATTAAAGATAATATTAACACCTGCCTCAGATTTATCATGAGAATTAAACGAATCAATGTTGCCTGATCTCCCTATTAAGTGAAGTGAAATGAAGTGACAGTTGCTTAGTTGAATCCAACTCTTTGTGACGGCATGGACTGTAGCCTGCCAGGCTCCTCTGTCCATGGAATTCTTCAGGCAAGAATACTGGAGTGGGTTGCCATTCCCTTCTCCAGGGGCTCTTCCTGACCCGGGGATTGAACCAGGGTCCCCAGCATTGCAGGCAGATTCTTTACCATCTAAGCCACAAGGGAAGCCCTCCATCTACTACTAAGCACCATGTAAGTGTTAGCTGTTGCCTTTGAGGGAGAAATGGCATGAACCTTCTGTTCTGCCTTGACTTCTCTTTTAGATCTTGGAAGCACTGTTTTTTCAGAACTGTTGGACTATTTTCAATTATAAAATGAGAACAATCACCCACATTCCTTTAACATTTGAAATGGATTCTCCAATAAGGAGCTGCTTTTTGGTCCTTAATTGAAAGAAAAATATCCCTTATGTTCCAATGCTGAAAAAAATACCCATTATATCTGATCTACTCTTACCACAAGCCTCAGGACACATGTTTCCAGAGTAAATTACAAGAGCCTCAGGCAGCAACTATTGCTTTTCAAGCAGCTCAATAATCCATCACTCTGCCTTCACTTATTTTCCGGCAATTCACCTGAATGCAAACAGGTTTCCACCTAACTTTTAGCAAAACATCAGGAATTCAGGCTCCAAGCTAAAATCCTTGTCTTCGTTTTGTTTAATATTTTGACGAATCTGACTTTTTAGTATTGATTGACTGTCCAAGCAGGCAATCAAAATGCTTAATCAATAACAGTCACTCTTTTGGTGCCTGTTGTCCTTCCAGAGCAATAGGTGGTTAAGCTTCTTTGACCTTCTCTTTTAATTAATTCCAGCCTTTATTAATAAGGCCCTTACAAGCCTTCAAAGCCGTGCAAAACTGCATCTCCCAAGAAGGAACTCTGCCCTCTGGATTTTCCTGAAATCAATGAGAGTGAAGCACCAGGACAAGGAGGAGCTGGGTGTGTCCCTGGAATGGATCTGACCGCTGATGGATGAAAGCCCAGACCTTGAGGTGGGTCCCAGAAGAATACCCCCACCCCTGCTATTTGGCGCAGGGAAGAACACAAGAATGGCTGCTTGGCATTGCTTCTGACCTCACTGCTTTTGCCCAGAAGTAAAAGTCACTGGGACTGGAAAAAGTAATTTGGGTTCCCAGAAGGAGCACGTGTGGACTGTGTGTGGTGTGCTCAGTGAGAAGTCCAGAGAATTGACTGCCAACAATGACAATACATAATTTCTGCCAAGTTGCTGCAGCTACGTGGATCTCAGTTTCTTTATCACTCAAATGGCAGGATCTTCCTGGATGGTTTCTTGATTTCTCTTATACCTATAATCTTCCACAATTACTTCACTTCTCAGAGTCACTTCTCTCACTGGCAGACATAATTACCAGGGAAAGGCTTTTGTAGATTTGGATCCTCAGGAAAGATGCCAAATTCCACTCCTTTATGAATTGTTTCATAGGCCATTACAGATGTTACAAAGGACTGTATTTGCCTTTTCTAGTCAGTAAAAACATGTTCAGATTTCAAGGGCTAAAAACCCAGCATTCAGTTCAGTTCAGTTGAGTCACTCAGTCATGTCCGACTCTTTGCAACCCCATGAACTGCAGCACGCCAGGCCTCCCTGTCCATCACCAACTCCCAGAATCTACCCAAACTCACGTTAATTGAGTCGGTGTTGCCATCCAACCATCTCATCCTCTGCTGTCCCCTTCTCTTCCTGCCCTCAATCTTTCCCAACATCAGGGTCTTTTCCAATGAGTCAGCTCTTCACATCAGGTGGCCAAAGTACTGGAGTTTCACCTTCAACATCAGTCCTTCCAATGAACACTCAGGACTGATCTCCTTTAGGATGGACTGGTTGGATCTTCTTGCAGTCCAAGGGACTCTCAAGAGTCTCCTCCAACACCACAGTTCAAAAGCATCAATTCTTCGGTGCTCAACTTTCTTTATAGTTCAACTCTCACATACATACATAACTACTGAAAAAATCATAGCCTTGATGAGATGGACCTTGGTTGGCAAAGTAATGTCTCTGCTTTTTCATATGTTGTCTAGTTTGGTGATAACTTTTCTTCAAAGGAGCATGCATCTTTTAAATTCATGGCTGCAGTCACCATCTGCAGTGATTTTGGAGCCTAGAAAAATAAAGTCAGCCACTGTTTCCACTGTTTCCCCATCTATTTGCCATGAAGTGATGGGACCAGATGCCATGATCTTAGTTTTCTGAATGTTGAGCTTTAAGCCAACTTTTTCGCTCTCCTCCTTCATTTTCAACAAGGGGCTTTTTACTTCCTCTTCACTTTCTGCCATAAGGATGGTGTCGTCTGCATATCTGATGTTATTGATATTTCTCCCGGCAATCTTAATTCCAGCTTGTACTTCATCCAGCCCAGCGTGTCTCATGATGTACTCTGCATATAAGTTAAATAAGCAGGGTGACAATATACAGCCTTGACGTACTCCTTTTCCTATTTGGAACCAGTCTGTTGTTCCATGTCCAGTTCTAACTGTTGCTTCCTGACCTGCATACAGGTTTCTCAAGAGGCAGGTCAGGTGGTCTGATATTCTGATCTCTTTCAGAATGTTTCACAGTTTATTGTGATCCACACAGTCAAAATCAAAACCCAGCATTAAGTATATTTAATTCTTTCATTTAGAAATCTTGTTTCTGGACAAATAAGAAAGAAGATTAAAATGAAAATTTAGAATGGTATAACCCATAGAGGTACCTACCACCTAAAATAGACAATTATTATATTTTGTAAACTTTGCTTCATTTCTTAAATTATAAAAAGATACACATTATAAGTGAAGTTTACAAGGTTCTTTGCTTTATCTAGTTTCATTTCAGCAACTGCCTTCCCACTCCCAGGCAATCATGCTTATGAATTTTAAGCCTGCTATTCTAGTACATTTTAAAACATAAATGAATATATTAAAGGATTGATAGGAACATGGGTAAATTAATGAATCATAACAACTTCTGATAGATATTGATAGGTAAACAGACAACACATTTATATATATCCATGTGTAGTATTTTTCGATTATCCAACGGATGTTGGCAATTTGATCTCTGGTTCCTCTGCCTTTTCAAAATCCAGCTTGAAGTTCAAAGTTCACATATTATTGAAGCCTGGCTTGGAGAATATTAAGCGTTACTTTACTAGCATGTGAGATGAGTGCAATTGTGTGGTAGTTTGAGCATTCTTTGCCATTGCCTTTCTTAGGGATTGGAATGAAAATTGACCTTTTCCACTCCTGGGGCCACTGCTGAGTTTTCCAAATTTGCTGGCATTTTGAGTGCAGCACTTTCACAGCATCATCTTTCAGGATTTGAAATAGCTCAGCTGGAATTCCATCACCTCCACTAGCTTTATTCATAGTGATGCTTCCTAAGGCCCACTTGACTTTACATTCCAGGATGTCCGGCTCTACATAACTGATCACACCATTGTGATAACCTGGGTGATGAAGATGTTTTTTGTATAGTTCTGTGGATTCTTGCCACCTCTTCTTAATATTTTCTGCTTCTCTTAGGCCCATACCATTCCTATCCTATATTGTGCCCATCTTTGCATGAAATGTTACCTTATTATCTCTAATTTTCCTGAAGAGATATCTAGTCTTTTCTATTGTTTTCCTCTATTTCTTAAAGAGATTGGAATACCAGACCACCTGACCGGCCTCTTGAGAAACCTGTATGCAGGTCAAGAAGCAACAGTTAGAACTGGACATGGAACAACAGACGTTCCAACAAGGAAAGGAGTATGTCAAGGCTGTATATTGTCACCCTGCTTATGTAACTTATGCAGAATACATCATGAGAAATGCTGGACTGGATGAAGCACAAGCTGGAATCAAGAGTGCCAGCAGAAATATATCAATAATCTCAGATATGCAGATGATGCCACAGTTATGGCAGAAAGTGAAGAAGAACTAAAGTGCCTCTTGAAAAAAGCAAAAGAGGAGAGTGAAAAAGTTGGCTTAAAGCTCAACATTCAGAAAACTAAGATCATGGCATCTGGGCCCAGCACTTCACAGAAAATAGATGGGGAAACAATGGAAACATTGACAAACTTTGTTTTGGGAGTTCCAAAATCACTGCAGATGGTGATTGCAGCCATGAAATTAAAAGACGCTTATTCCTTGTAAGGAAAATTATGACCAACCTAGACAGCATATTAAAAAGCAGAGATGCTATTTTGCCAACAAAGGTCTGTCAGTCAAAGCTTTGGTTTTTCCAGTAGTCATGGATGGATGTTAGAACTATAACATGGATGTTATGGATGTCATGGATGTTATGAACTATAAAGAAAGCTAAGCGCCGAAGAATTGATGCTTTTGAACTGTGGTGTTGGAGAAGACTCTTGAGAGTTCCTTAGACTGCAAGGAGATCCAACCAGTCCATCCTAAAGGAGATCAGTCTTGGGTGTTCATTGGAAGGACTGATGTTGAATCTGAAACTCCAAATCTTTGGCCAACAGATGCTAGACCTGACTCATTTGAAAAGACCCTGATGCTGGGACAAACAGTGGAAGCAATGGCTGACTTTATTTTTCTGGACTCCAAAATCACTGCAGATGGTGATTGCAGCCATGAAATTAAAAGACACTTACTCTTTGGAAGGAAAGTTATGACCAACCTAGACAGCATATTAAAAAGCAGAGACACTACTTTGCCAACAAAGGTCCATCTAGTCAAGGCTATGGTTTTTCCAGTAGTCATGTATGGATGTGAAAGTTGGACTATAAAGAAAGCTGAGTGCCGAAGAATTGGTGCTTTTGAACTGTGGTGTTGAGAAGACTCTTGAGAGTTCCTTGGACCTCAAGGGGATCCAACCAGTCCATCCTAAAGGAGATCAGTCTTGGGTGTTCATTGGAAGGACTGATGTTGAAGCTGAAACTCCAACACTTTGACCACCTGATGTGAAGAGCTGACTCATTGGAAAAGACCCTGATGCTGGGAAAGATTGAGGGCAGGAGGAGAAGGGGATGACAGAGGATGAGATGGTTGGAAGGCATCACCAACTCGATGGCCATGGGTTGGGTAGATTCTGGCAGTTGGTGATGGACAGGGAGGTCTGATGTGCTGTGGTTCATGGGGTCGCAACGAGTCGTACATGAATGAGCGACTGAACTGAACTGATGCTGGAATGATTGAAGGTGCTTCAGTCCACGGGGTCCCAAAGAGCTGGACATGACTCAGCGACTGAATTCAACTGATATGTAGCATTATCTATGGTTTTAGATTTGTATATGTATTTATTATACATATTGTTCTTCAAATAACCTATTTCTGTCAAAACATATTTTTTAAGATGACCTGTGCTTTAAAGAAGTACACTTCTGTCTTTTTAATTGTTGTCAAGCATTGAAGTGTAAAAATATATCATACTAAATTTTCCACTTTTCCAGCATTAGCTTTTGATCATTTGTCAAATTTTTTTTATTAACAATGGTGTCATAAATATTCTTTCACAATTCTCCTATTACACATTTTAGAGAATTTGTATAGAAAATAATTCCAAAGCACAATTGTTAGTCGTAGGGTTGCACATTGACAATTTTAGTAAGTAGTTTTAACTATGCTCTCCCAAATGTTAACATGATTTTGTGACTCCAGTTTCTCACATCTTTGCTAATAATTGTTAGTGTTAAACTTAATTTTTGCTAGTATGATGGATGTAAAATGGCATGTCACATTTGTATATTTCATTTTTGTCTCATGTTTGCAATTCTTAGATCAGGGTAGCTGAAAATTGTTTCACGTTTAATGATATTTCAGGGCTCCTCTTCTATAATGACTTACTCATTACTCCTGTTTTTTTAATTTGTTATTTTATCTAATGATTTTTATGAGCTATTTATATTTTTACATATATGGCAATTTATTCATCATGTATGTTCAAGGTGATTTTGATTCAAGAAAGTCATCTTTGGGGAGACATAAAGAAACTGTTACTTTCCTCTTTACTGATTGCTAGTTTCTTCAAAGGGTCACTTTATGATATTTGAACACACAGTATTTTCTTTCTTTAAACAGATTTCCTAACTCCTCGTGCCCACAGATGGGGGCGGGGAAGCCTCCTTGACATTATATAAAATCATATTGGAAGTGCTAGAATCAAAATGTACCATTAGACCTTTAAACAGTTTCATTTCTTCCTCGAATCCACCAGCATTGTGCTCAGTGCTGTGTTTTGCTGTGCTTAGTCACTCGGTCATGTCCAACTCTTTGTGACTCCATGGACTGCAGCCTGCCAGGCTCCTCTGTCCTTGGGGATTCTCCAGGCAAGAATACCAGAGTGGGTTGCCAGGCCCTCCTCCAGGGGATCTTCCCAACCCAGGGATGGAACCCAGGTTTCCTGTATAGAGGGCAAATTCTTTACCAACTGAGCCACCAGGGAAGCCTTATGTTCAGTGCTAACTGACTATAAATCCTTCTGCCAGCACCCAAATGTGTCCTCGTTACAGGAAAACTTAGAGAAGGAAGACTTTTGAGATAGTCACTACACTTAATTTAGTCTTTTTAATGAGGATGCGTGGGTGGGAAGTATCTCACTCTTGACATAAAAGTGAAGTGAAGGGAAAGGGGCAAACAGAAGGAAATTAAATTATTGAGCTACTACAATAATATTAGCACTTTGCTGTTGTGAACTCATATTATCCTTATCAGAACACTTTAATGGAAATAGCATCATCCCCATATTAAAAGGTAATCTGCTAATTTCAGAAAAGTAGCTTGTGTATTGATGGTCACAGAGCTAGGAGTTGACAGAGTCAGATTTCTATTCCATTCCATAAAACTGCCTTAATACACTCTTGCTAGTGGAATTATGTCAACTGATCAGAAAGTTTGAAACCTGAACCATATGAGCACAATGGAAATAGCAGACACAGGCATTTTTGACATAAATGTAAGGTTTAGTGTTTTTTTCCTTATTGTTTAACCTTTATGATGTGTTTGCCATACATAGTCTGAATTCATAATCACAACATCTTAATATATGGGTGAGGGTATATCCAAATTTGCCTGAATATATGCATATTGTCTCAGTTCCTGTTCAGTTCAACATTTATCCTAGGTTTTTCATTTTTAGTAATGCATTATTTATAGTAGTTGCATTAAAATTTTACTTTCAGCTCCTGCTATGATCTTGTATAATAATGGATAAAATTCATGTCTAATGATCAGTGTTCTAACTTTAACACATGGCTATCTGGAAGATAACCAGTCTTTTTTTCACTCTTCTTTTCCAGATGTAAAGTCTCCCTTCTGAAGGCAGAATGAGAATATTTTCTAATAAAACACTTATAATAGGACATTTAGTAAGAAGTCATATTTTCAGGTCTAGTGTAGAAGTTTTAGACTCAGCTGTCCGTCCCAAACACTTGGAATGCCAGCCATTTATGTCAAGACTTGAGTAAAACAAGCTGTTGATCAAAAAATATACTCAGAATTTCTTGTGTAACATAAATTAGTAATTGCTCTGAAATAAGCTACAATCGAAATTTGTAAATACATGTGTATAGAAATAGAAAGACTTAAATATAATTTTTGTGTATATACAGTTGCTGTTGCATTAAAACACATTTCAACATGAATTTACTTGTGCTTTCTTTTTTCTGCCATCATCAACTGGGTTTTAGAAATGTTTACACATTTCAAGAATTGCTTGGGCATCAATTTAAGTGCTCTACAATGGTACTGAATTTGATTTACGACCAAAACCTTTCCTTCGGATTGCATTCCATTCACAATCAATCAAAGATCTTTAATCAATTTATTCAAGAAGTGAAAGAACAGAAACGTTCAGCTTCTGAAGATTTACTAAAGATAAATTACGAAATTTTAATTACTAAAAATAAAGCTTGCAAACAGGGACATCTCGAAATTTACTTTTCCTACAAAAGAAACAGTGGATTTGAGCTAATTAATTGTGAGAGTTCAAATATTTAGAATACAGGTTTAAATCGTACAATTCTAAAGTTTAGTTTTATAATATTTCAACTATGGAACGCATATATTCATGGAGATCTTGCTTTTAATTTTAATCATTTAATTTTACTCTGCAAAGGAACGGAATTTAGAAGACCTGTAATTTTCATATCTAAATCTGGCAAAATATTCAAAACAATTGAGACACATTTTTAACAAGTATCATTGTGTAGAAATATTTGTTGAAGACAGTGCTATGAATCAATATAAGTAAAAAGACAATGTAAGTAGAGTTGAAAGGAGATATAAACTGTTTTCGAATTACATTATTTGACTCACCATATTAAGCCTCTTCAAAGTTTTACTGTAATTTAAGATATGTGAGACTTTGTGTTTTCTTATTTTGTAGCACAAGTTTGAGTTGTATTTTTTATTATTGTCATCAGAAAGAAACTTAATCATGATAAGTGACATACATGTTTTTCTTATTATATCTGAATAAGGAAAGGTAGTTTCACTAGTTGCCTGAACTACTACCATTAGAGTTGCTTTTTTTTTCATACTACTTTTCTTCAATCACCAAATCTATAGAATCTGCTCATCGTGTCATCCAATTTTCTAAGCTCCAGACAATCTCAACCAATAACACCTTTCTAGTTTAAGTTTTCATCATGTTGTTCTGAATCATTTTAATAAAATCTCTCCAATTCATCATCCACACATCTTTAATTTCTCTGAAGAAAATTTGCTCTTATGGGTTTGCTTAAAAGCTCTTTGTTCCCCACATCCTTCAGAGTGAAATACAACATTGTTGGTATGTTTACAAAGACCCTCATATTCATAGTCATTGCATGGTTTCCCCAGGAAAATTTTCAATATCTTCCTCCCCTTCTACCGTGTCCATCTTTCATGCACAGTTTCTACCCAGGGCCAAAAATTACTCTCTATCTCTCAACCAAATGTTATTTTTTGACATATTAATATTTTTACCTTTTCCTCTTCCTGGAATCTATTTTTATAGCTGTTCATCTGAATATTTTAAAGGTACAGTGCAATATTAATGGCATCATAAAGTTTATTTCTTAAAGGTTGGATAGTTAAACTCTCATCTAATCTATAATACTTTGTAAATATTATTAAAGCATTATTCACATTGATTCAAAATAAAATTTTTGTCAGTTTCTTCCAGTAAAAGATATGGACCTTAACTGACCATGCTGGGCTTCCGTGGTGGTTCAGCTGGTAAAGAATCTGCCTGCAGTGTGGGAGACTTAGGTTCGATCCCTGGGTTGGGAAGATCCCCTGGAGAAGAGACCAGCTACCTACTCCAGTATTCTGGCCCGGAGAATTCCATGGACTGTATAGTCCATGGGGTTGCAAAGAGTCAGACAGGACTGAGTGTCTTTCACTTTCACTTTCACCTCAGCAGTATATCCCCACCACCTGAGACCATGACAGACACATGAGAGATGCTTACTGGTTACTTGAGGAAAGAAAACTTAAATAACTGAACATACTCTGGATGAATTATTTATATTTTATTAACATTCTCATATTTTGAAATGCTTCTTTTCTTCTAAAACTGCTCTACTTCTGTAAGCTGCAAATCATCCTCAAAGCCCAATGTTTCTCAGAGTTATATAACCTAAAGAATTACCAATTCTATACTCCACAAATATTCATGCATGCCTTCCTATAGCACAACTAGCCCAGAATCAAATACCATACTGAGAGCATCTATTAATATAGATTAGTCAGTTTTACAAATGGACTATGGTGTATTTGCTAACATTCTACAGAGTCGCATGGAGGTAATTAAAACTGAATCTATTAAAATAAATTAAGTGCAGCCAGGGCTGCACCATGCTTGCTTTTAATTTCTTTTAAATCACTAGTCAACCAGAAAATACAGCAATCATCCATGGCTGTATTAGTTTTCTATGGCTGCTGTAACAAATTACCAGAAACTTCATAGCTTACAGCAATGCAAATTTACTATCTTATAATTCCTGTGGTCAGAAATCCAAAATGGGTCTCAGGGCTTAGGTACCAGCAGAGCTGTTTTCCTTCAAGAGGCTCTAGAGAAGAATCCATTACTTTGCTTTTTCCAGCTTCTAGAGGTCACCATTAGAGGTCACTCCTTAGTCTATTGTCTCCTTTCTCTATTTTCAAACCCAGCAACATCCGGCTGAGTTCTCACACCTCAGTGCTCTGTCTGTCTTCTCTGTTCCCCCTTTCCACTTCTAAGAATTCTTGTGATTATATTGGGGCTTCCCTGGTGGCTCCGATGGTGATTATATTGGGTTCATTCAGATAATCCAAAATAATCCATTTTAAGTTCAGTTGATTAGCAACTTTAACTTCATATGCAACGTTAATTCCATTTGCCGGGTAACCTATTACTGGTTCTGGAGATTAGGATGTGGACATCATTCAAGGGCTCCTATTATTTCTATTACAGTGGAAATATCCAGGAGAAACATGGTTTTATCTGATCTGAAATAATGATAAGTCCCCCTGTAGAATCTGCACAGGAAGACAGGATTCTAACAAACTGGGGACTGCATAAGTGGTCAGTTTGCATATGCGGAGGCTGGGCTTATGAAATGGGTTAAAACTCAGTTTCCTCCCTACCCTCTTTACTCTTTTTCTTTATCCCTTCTTCTTGAAATGTTTACTAAAAGATTACTAGGTGGTAGGCCCTGTGATAGTTGGACATAAAATAAAACAAACTAAAAGATCCCATGATTGGAGGACTCACAGTACAATATATAAATAATTATAATATCATATGACAAGAGGACTATTACAAGTTTGTAAAAAACAACGTTTAGGCAAGATTTTCCAAAGCATGGGTTAAGGAATACTTTCCCAGAAATTGCTCTATATAAAGAGTTCCAAGTCAAATATTCTACTATGCAACCTTTCTCATTCTCTAAGCAACCTCCTTACTCCTCCTTACTCACTGGGTTTAAAATGCACATTAGCATATTACAAAAGCTAAGTCTTCCTGTAATAGGGAAATCCTTTACAATTTAGTTGACTAAAATCTTTTTTTCTTCTTCTCTAGTGGATCTATTGGCTTTCCAAAAAATTCTGTTGAGCATACTACGAGAAGCACTCTTTTCAAGTAATAGAGATACAAACATTATTAACTTTAATTGGTGTCATTCAGAAGTTGAGTCAGTCTGTTGGAAAATGGAAATAAGGTTGAACTTATACTGCAGGTGGTTTTGGAAGAAGAGTCATACAACCCACCCACCCACCAACAGCACTTAAAATGCATATGTCACTAAGCTTATTTCCCCTTCCTTTGAGTCTGAGTCAGCCTTTCGACTGTCTTTGATCAAGAGAATGGAGCAGAAGTGATGTCTGGAGCCATAGGAGTTAAGCAGCTTCCACTCCTCTCTCTTTTCGTTGAGCTGTCATGCTAATGCAGGAGAAGTCCAGACCACATGGAGGGGAGTTAAGATGCCCCTGTGAGTGGCCTTAGGTGAACAGTGGCTGAGATGACAGTGAGAACTGAGGTCTCAGATATTTGAGCCCAATCGACCTCTTCCTGAGAGGTCAGGCCCCAGCCCTCTGAGATGTTCAGGATGACTACTTAAACAGAGATCAGCTGTTCTGCTGAGTCCTGCCCAAACTGTAGCCTCATGAGTAAATAATAAAATGGCTTTTATAAATAATTAAATTTCAAAATGGTTTGTTCTACAGCGGTAGATAATTAAAAGATGTGCCTTGAAAAATGAATAGACATTTGGCAGGTATTCCTGATATAAGAAACACCCTGAGCAGAGGCAAGAATATAAATGATCACGGCATGTTCCAGAAACAAGTAGCTCAGTGTGACTGAAATGCTGGGTACAGGAGAAGTCATGATTTTCAGGGCTATAGAGGCTACAAAGCAGGAGACGTAAGAGATGCAGGAAGATCCCCTGGAGAAGTCAGTGGTAACCCACTCTAGTTTTCTTGCTTGAAGAAACCCAGGGACAGAGGAGCCTGGTGGGCTACAGTCCGTGGCGTCACAAAGAGTCAGACACAATTCAAGCAACTTAGCATGCATGCAGCAGTGGTTTGGGGACTGGCATAGCACCTCAATTAAATTATCCTGAATATACCCTATTGTGTCATTTTTGTCTGCTCTGGATTTTTCCATTCTTTTCCTGGTAAGACTCCCCTCTTTTTCCTTTGGACCAATCTCAGTATATATGAATTGGGTGGTACAAATCTATATAAACACTCTCAAAAACAGAAAAACATACACTCATTAGAGGCACATGTTGGACCACTTAGACCATTCCCGTACTTCTGGCTCCAGGGCAGCTAAGAGACAAACCCCTGACCCAAACTGAATATCTGGGTTAATCTTGAAATTTTGCTTGGGTTACCAGGAATGCTAAAGTGCTAAAAAACAAATCGGAAATAACAAAAAATAATTAAGCAAAAGCGAGAAATTAGGCTAAAACTGGAAATAGAATCCTATGGAATCCTAGATTTAACTTAGGTCTGTTTTGTTAGCCAGTTCAAAAAAAAAAATTTTTTTTTTCATTTAAGCTGGTTTGAGTTGAGTTTCTGACACAACCAAAAGGTCCCAGATTAATAAAGATAAACACAAGTTTTAAAATATGCACATAATAAGATTGGTTGAGTTCTAGAAATACAGCTCTGGCTTCAGTAAGGAGGAAATAGCAAAACAACAGGAGAAATTTCAGACAAAAGCTAATGAGGACTTTCCCAACCATAATATGAAGCAGGGAATTTAATATTTAGTCTTCCCTTCACATTGAGGAACTAAAGACAATCCAAGAGAGAAAGAATGTAACTGAACTGTCAAGGAATGTAAGTGTTTAATAATTCACTTTTTAATCAGTGGTCACTCACTCACTTTATTCATTCAACAAATATTGATCTCTAGCTCTGTTTGACCATGAATTCTCAATCCTGCTCTTTATAAAATTTCTAAGGTTAAGCCCAATTATTAGTAATTTTAAAAAGATCACTAGGGAATTTTTTGCAGTTAGGTTTGCACCCTGATAAGCATAAAAATTATATAACAACTTAAAAATATTGATTGACTAGTTATAGCACATTAACATTCTTATTCAGTAAGACTGAGCCAGGGTAGAGAATCAGTATTTTCCAAAACATGTTAATAATAACTTCTACCTAACAACTTAGCACTTCCCTATTCCTGAATCAGTCATAAGCAAGCTATCAGTAAATCATCAATTTCTGATCTGTCAACTTAAAAGGATCTTGCCCTACTTCTGAAGATACAGTAGCAAGGAAGTGGGAAGGATCGTGGCAATCTGTGTGCTCATTAACCAGCCTTCTGCTGAATCAGTCTACTTTTCACAACAAAGCATAGATGCAGAGGCACCTTCCTAGACCCTAAAAAATTTAGATACCAACCAGAATAGAAGCCCTTCTTTTAGTTAATTAACTGGGTCCTGAAAGCTTATTTTGTTGGTGCCAAAAACTCCCACACTGAGAAATTTCCTAGTTTAAAAAAGAAAAAAATATTCACAGCAAGATGACCACTGTGACTGAAGCAGAATCAGAGAAAAGGAAAGTCAAGAAATTAGATCAGAGAGTCAGCACAGGACCAGACGGTGTAGAGCCTCACAGGTTTAAGAACTTTGTCTTTACTCTGAGACCAAGTCTTTACACCACTGAAGGAGTTTCCCTATAAAGGTAAATTCATCTTATTTTTTAATAGGATCATTCAGCTGCCTGTTTAGATGATTAAATAAGGCAACAAATAGAAATATAGAGACTGATAAGAGGGCAATTACAGTAATTTGTACAAGAGACGGTGATAATAGCAGGTTTCTTCAAAGTGATAGCGGGGGACATAGAATTGGCCAGGTCTGGATAGGTTTTTAAGGTTTGAGTCAACAGACTTTGCTAACTGATGGAAGGGCTGGGATAAGAATATAAGACCCAGGAAGGAAATTTGACCCTAGAGTTTGAGAATCATGTAAATAAAATGAGGACTCTGACTGAAACGGGGAAGACTGACAGGGGAACAGGGTCTGAATTGAGAGATCAGAAACTAATTTTTTTTAATAAAAATATCTCTAGTTTTACTTTATTTTTTCATTTTTTGTTGGAGCATAAAGTATTTACAATGTTGTTGGTTTCTGCAGTACAGCAAGGTGAATCAGTTATACAAATATGCACTCTTTTTTAGACCCTTCCCCCATATAGGTCACTACAGAGTATTGACTAGAGTTCCCTGTGCTATCCAGGAGGTTCTTATTAGCTATCTATTTCATATACAGTAGTGTTATATGTCAATCCTAATCTAATTCATCCCTCCCCTATTCCTCCTTGGTACCCTCAAGCTTGTTTTCTGCATCTATGACTCGATTTCTGTTTTGTAAATAGGTTCATTTGTTATGACCTTTTTAGATTTCACATATAAACAACATTACATGACATTTATCTTTCTCTAACTTACTTCATCAGCATGACAACCTCGAGGTCCATCCACATCACTGCAAATTTTGACAGCTCCCACTTAACCCAGATGGCTTGAGGGGAAACTTTAGAAAAGCTTTGTATTGTTTCTTTTCATTTTGGCCACACTGCACAAGGCTTACAGGATCTTGGTTCCCTAACCAGGGGTTGAATCCATACCCTCAGCAGTGAAAACATGGAGTCTTAACCACTGGTCTGCCAGGGAATTCCCAGAAGCTAATTTTTAAGTTTAACATTTCTCTTAGTAATATAAGCAAATATATTGAATTTTTAGATATTTTACCCCAAAATCCAGAGGTCAGTTCTGGGCTTACCCTATTAAACTCAGACTGATAAGCATACAAGTGGTATTTAAGGCATGGGATTAGATAAAATCACCATGTGAGGGAGTGTGGATGGGATCCAAGAGAGATTGAAAGATTGATTCTTGACTTCCCTGGTGGTCTAGTGAATAATCCTCCTGCCAATGCAGGGGACGTGGGTTTGATCCCTGGTCCAGGAAGATCCCACAGGCTGCGAGCAAATAAGCCCATGCGTTGCAACTCCTGAGCCCACATGCCTCAATGACTGCAGCCCGTGTGCCACACTCTCTCTTCCACAACAGGAGAAGCCACCATGATGAGAAACCAGCGTCCACAACTAGACGAAGCCCATGAGCAGCAATGAAGACCCACAGCCGCCTAAATACAGGACTGAGCGACTGAACAAAAACAATAATATGGGGTGGGGCGGTGAACGACTCCTTAGGTAAACCCACATGAAAACAGAGCGATGAAGAGCAGCCAGCAAACAAGACTGAGAAGACTACTTTCAACAAAGCAAAAGAAACCACTCAACTGTAGGGCCCTGAAATTCAAGTGAGGAAACTGCATCATGGAGGGCAGAATGGCCCTGTGTTCTAACTGCTGGTGACACAGCAAGTATAAGAGAAAGACTGAGCTTTGTCCACGTGTCTTTAGCAATATATCTGCCAGGCATCGCCTTAATGAGAGGCATTCTGGGAGAGAGTTCAGAATTACAATCTGGCTGAACTGAAGTCAGTGAAGAATGCTCTGCCACTGCTAAGTCACATCAGTTGCGTCCGACTCTGTGTGACCCCATAGATGGCAGCCCACCAGGCTCCTCCGTCCCTGGGATTCTCCAGGCAAGAACACTGGAGTGGGTTGCTATTGCCTTCTCCACAGCAAAGAATGAGGAAGGAGAAATTTGAGACAATTTGTAGAAGATTCTTCTGAGGAGAAAAAAGGACATGTAATTGATAGATACTATAAGGTCAAGAGTAGAGAAGGAAATGGCATCCCACTCCAGTATTCTTGCCTAGAAAATCCTGTGGAGAGGAGCCTAGTGGGCTGCTGTCCATAGGGTCACACAGAGTTGGACACAACTGAAACGACTTAGCATGCATGCATGCATTGGAGAAGGAAATGGCAACCCACTCCAGTGTTCATGCCTGGAGAATCCCAGGGATGGAGGAGCCTGGTGGGCTGCCGTCTATGGGGTCGCACAGAGTCAGACATGACTGAAGTAACTTAGCAGCAGCACAAGGTCAAGAAAGGTTTCTTTGTTTTTTAATTGAAAAATACAAGTATTTACGTACACTTAAAAAGTATAAAGAGAAGAACTGGTGGTCTAGGAGAAGGAAGAGTGAATAGCAAAAGGATATTAATCTTTGAGAGACAGGAGACAAATTAAGCGAATTCTACTGTGATGGCTAATTTCATGTGTCTATTTGACCAGAATAAGGGCTATCCAAATAGCTGTTAAAGCATTACTTCTGGAGGTGTTTGTAAGCATGTTTCCAGAAGTGATTAAAATTTGAATCAGTAGACTAAGAAAAGATTACTTTCACTAACACTGTGGCCATTATCCAATCCATTCAGGGCCTAAATAGAACAAAAGCTGAGGAAGAACAAACGTGGATCTTCTGCTGCCTTCAGACATAAGTGGTTTAGGTTCTTAGGCCTTGAGATTTGGAATTAAATTATACCACTGCCTTTCCTCATCTCACACACTAGCAAAGTAATGCTCAAAATTCTCCAAGCCAGGCTTCGACAGTACATGAACCATGAACTTTCAGATGTTCAAGCTGGATTTAGAAAAGGTAGAGGAACCAGAGATCAAATTGCCAACATCCGCTGGATCATTGAAAAAGCAACTTCCAGAAAAACATCTACTTTTTTCTTTATTGACTACGCCAAAGTCTTTGACTGTGTGGATCACAACAAACTGTGGAAAATTTTTCAAGAGATGGGAACACCAGACCACCTGACCTGCCTTCTGAGAAGTCAGTACGCAGGTCAAAAAGCAACAGTTAGAATTGGACATGGAACAACAGACTGGTTCCAAATAGGAAAAGGAGTACGTCAAGGTTGTATATTGTCACCTTGATTATTTAACTTATATGCAGAGTACATCATGAGAAATGCTGGACTGGATGAAGCACAAGCTGGAATCAAGATTGCCGGGAGAAATATAAATAACCTCAGATATTCAGATGACACCACATTTATGGCAAAAAGCAAAGAAGAACTTAAGAGCCTCTTGATGAAAATGAAAGAGAAGAGTGAAAAAGTTGGCTTAAAACTCAACATTCAGAAAACTAAGATCATGGCATCTGGTCCCATCCGTTCATGGCAAATAGATGGGGAAACAGTGGAAATGATGACAGGCTTTATTTTGGGGGGCTCCAAAATCACTGCAGATGGTGACTACAGCCATGAAATTAAAAGACACTTGCTCCTTGGAAGAAAACTTATGACCAACCTAGACAGCACATTAAAAATCAGACATTACTTTGCCAAAAAAAATTCATCTAGTCAAAGCTATGGTTTTTCCAGCAGTCACATATGGATGTGAGAATTGAACTATAAAGAAAGTTGAGCACTAAAGAATTTATGCTTTTGCAGTGTGGTGTTGGAAAAGACTCTTGAGAGTCCCTTGGACTGCAAGGAGATCCAACCAGTCCATCCTAAAGGAAATCAATCAGTCCTGAATATTCATTGGAAGGACTGATGCTGAAGCTGAAACTCCCAATAGGTTGGCCAGCTGATGCGAAGAACTGACTCATTTGAAAAGACCCTGATGCTGGGAATGACTGAAGGTGGGAGGAGAAGGGGAGGACAGGGAGGACAGAGGATAAGATGGTTGGATGGCATCACCGACTCAATGGACATGAGTTTGAGTAAGCCCCGGGAGTTGGTGATGGACAGGGAAGCCTGGTGTGCTGCAGTCCATGGCGTTGCAATGAGTCGGACACGACTGAGCAACTGAACTGAACTGAAGTGGCTTTCCTTGGTGTCCAACTTGCAGACAGCAGATCATAGGATTTATTCTCCATAATCATGTGAGCCAATCCCTCATAATAAGTCTCTTTCTAAGTATCTATCTACCTGTCTGTCTGTCAGTCTTTCTATCTATCTATCATCTCCTCCTGGTTCTGTTTCTCTGAGAACCCTAATACAGTATGAAACTGAATAATGGGGATTTACAAAAGTAAGAGAGGCCAAAGAAAGCTTTCCAGGGGATACATCTGTAGAGGAAATGCTTGGAATTAAATTAGAAGGAAAGATGGCCAGGGCATTCCACATACAGGGAGCATCTTGTGTAGCCTTGTCACTTCAGTTCAGTCTCTCAGTGGGTTCTGAGTCTTTGTGACAAAATGGACTATAGCACACCAGGTGTCCCTGTCCATCACCAACTCCTGAAGCTTGCTCAAACTCATGTCCATCAAGTTAGTGATGCCATCCAACCATCTCATCCAAGGTCATCCCTTTCTTCTCCCGCCTTCAATATTTCCCAGCATCAGGGTCCTTTCCAATGAGTCAGTTCTTCGCATCAGGCGGCCAAAGTATTGGAGTTTCAGCTTCAGCATCAATCCTTCCTCTAATATTCAGGACTGATTTCCCTTAGGATGGACTGGTTTGATCTCCTTGCAGTCCAAAGGACTCTCAAGAGTCTTCTCCAACACCACAGTTCAAAAGCATCAAGTAGCCTTGTAGTGAAAATAAGTATTGCTGTGTGGGCCTATAAGAGCCAGAGTGGTTGAAATGCAGAAATCCAGTAGAAACTCAGCTATAAACATGAGATAGAGATTTTTAAGACTTGTTAAAGAAATTTAATTTTGTTTATCTATAAGCACTAGAAAACTGGTGAAGGATTTCAGGGGCCGCAATGCAGAGGTTGAAATGATTATATCTTAACTTTAACAAGGTAATTCTGGGTGAAATGAGGAAAATGGATTAAAGAACCAGATGTTATGGATAATATAGTTCCTAGATCAGTATTTTCTACTTGACCACACTCCATTTTGAATTATTCCTTACCTCATGTTCAGAAGTCTTGCCTTTTCAAATATATTTTCATCTATCCTAAGGAAGGCCATTGAATTTTAATTTCTTTCTTCCGTATATAGCCACCAGGAAAGACTTCAAAAAGCTGAGATTCAATCTGAGCACACTGGTACTTAAAATGAAATTCGTGGCATTTATGACACAACACAGGACTTTTATGATCCACCAGATATTAGGTTTACAGTTTTATCCTTTACTGCTTTCTCTCTGTACACCGTATTTTAATCAAATAAGACTACTCATTTTTCCTGACATACATCATGCTCTTCTTTCATAGTTTGTAAACTTTACTATTTATTCTTCTTTATTTTTTATCTGAGAACCCACCATTATGCCCATCATACAATAGAGTTTGAACAAATGTTGTTTTAATTATTTTGAGCTTGTTTTCTTAACCATTCCTAGCTCAAAAGTGGACACAGCATGTCTACTGATGACACAAGCAGAAATTTAGAGCACAAAAAGGATCAAGGAAAAACTGAAAGTGTTTTTAGTCTCTGTAAATTGATTTTATAAGTGTTTATTACTTGATAGTATATGGAAAATCTGCCAACGTTCTGGGCTAACTATTCCTTCTTTATTCCTCAACTATCAAAAATTGAAAGGAAAATAACTATCACAACACTAGAATCAACTCTTGGATAGAAAGTTCATAGAAAATTTTCACCTTTTGAATATTTTAACTGGATGTAATATTAATGAACCTTAGTCATTTAAATAATATATTCTTAGATGTGGTACTTTCTATAGCATACTTAGGGGATAGTTCATTCATAATCTATTTCCCAAACAGACCAATGTACCTACAAAATTTAAGGTTTTTAGACAAACTGAGATGAATAAGATATTTCAGCATCTACTGAGATGAACTCTATGTTTTTTTATTTTTATTTTTGTATTTTCATGAAACAGTAATTTCAAATATACCTTAAAATGTATAAAGTTTATATACCTTAAAATATAAGGTTCAAAGTTGGGCCATGTTGATAATGTATACCTCTGATATGATGTGATAAAAATGGCACTTTAGTTCTGTGGTCTTCCTCCCAAGGACACATGACCACAATATAATCATGAAAAAGACATAAGACCAATCTCACAGAGATACAGTCTAAAAAACACCTGACCAGTACTCCTCAAAACTTTGAAGGTCATAAAAATTAAGGAAACTGCTTAACTCCTTAAGGTTCCAGACATCATTTCTGCTACATTTTCTTCGTCAATGACAGTTGAAAAGCTGACTCAAATTCAAAGTAGGATTTAGTTGCTATGCATGTTACTTTTTTCTTTTTATTGAAGTATAGCAAATGGAAAGGATATATATGTTAAGTATGCAATACAATGGATGGTCTCAAAATAAGACACATTCCTACAATCAGAGCCTGAATCAAGAAAGAGAGCATCATCTGCATCCCAAAAGTCACCCTGATGCCCCATCTGTTACTAACCACACAAGAGTAATTGCTATCTTGACTTCAAGGAGGAATAAATAATGTTCCCTCTATGTCAACTGTATGTGAATAGAATCAAATATATGTACTACTTTTGTGTCTGGATTCTTTCCTCCATATGTTGTTTATGAGATTCATCTATCTTACTGCATGTAGTTGCAGTTCATTTACTCTCATTATTGTATAATATCTCACTATATTTATCCTTTCTATTATTGATGGTTGTTTTCATTATCAATCTATCACAAATAATGCTGCTATAAACATACTTGTATAATACTTTTGGTGAAGATAACTATGCAGTTCTGTTGGGTATACTCTAGGGAATGGAATTGCTGAGTCCTAAGTTATGAGCTAGTTCAGTTTTAGTGTATCCTTACAAAGCATTTTCTAAAGTGGCTATCTCAATTTATATTCTCACAAGAAAAAGATGAAGATTCCATTTGCTTCACATCATTACTTAACATTTGGAACTGTCAAACTATTTTACTCATTTTAGTCATTCTGGTGGTTTCAATTTGTATTTCCATGATGACATATAAAGTTTAGCACATTTTCCTAAGTTTATTGGCCATTTGGATATTTTTAAATGAAATGTCTGTTCAAATCTTAGTGTGTTTTTTGTGAGAATGCAAAATAGTGCAGCTGCTATGGAAACAATATGAAGGTTTCTCAAAAAATTAAAAACAGAACTACCATATGAGCCAGCAATCCCACAACTGGATGTTTGCCCAAAATAATCAAAATCAGATATTAGGAGTCTCACTTCCATTTTGGCACCATTCACAATAGCCAAGATGTAGAAACAACCTTTATGTCTATCCACAGATACAGCGGGACAGTGTTTGACCTTTGAAAAAAATGTCATTCTGCAACATGTGACAACCTGAGGAAGTGACGCTAAGTGAAATGCGCCAGTCAGAGAAGGACAAAATAATCAAAATTAGTCAAATTCACAGAATCAAAGAGTAGACTGGTGGTTTCAAGGAGCAAGGAGGAAGGGTAAGTGGGAAGTTGTTGATCAACGGGCATAGTTTCAGTTAAGCAAAGGAAGTTCTAGAGAGCTGCTATAAATCATGTACCTGTAATCTACAATACTGTACTGTAATACTTAAAATTTTAAGAGGGTATGCTGTTGCTTTAGTCATGGCCGAGTCTGTGCAATCCTGTGGACTGCAGATGCCAGGCTCCTTTGTCTATAGGATTCTCTAGGCAAGAGTACTGGAGTAGGTTGCCGTGCCCTCCTCCAGGGGATCTTCCCAATTCAGAGATCAAACCCAAGTCTCCTGTGTTGCAAGCAAATTCTTTACCACCGAGTCACCAAGGAAGCCCTTCATGTTAAATGTTCTTACCACAATAAAATTAAATTAAAAAAAAAAAACCTGTTCAAGAATGTTCATTTTTTCTATTGATTTACTGTTTTCTATTTATTTAGAAAGTTCTTTATATATTCTAGGTATTATTTTGACAGATATATGCACAAACTATTTCCTCTCATTTGAATTCACTTTTCACATTCTTAATTATGATTTTGACTTAATTCTAATGTAACCTACTTGTAAAGTTTTAGCTTATTATGAATAATTTCTGTTCTTAAGAAATCTTTGTCTACCTTAAGGTATTTTTGAAAATTATTTTTTACTGAAGGATAATTGCTTTACAGAATTTTACTGTTTTCTGTCAAACCTCAACATGAATCAGCTGCTGCTGCTGCTAAGTCGCTTCAGTCATGTCTTGACTCTGTGGGACCCCACAGATGGCAGCCCACCAGGCTCCTCCATCCCTGGGATTCTCCAGGCAAGAATACTGGAGTGGGTTGCCGTTTCCTTCTCCGATGCATGCATGCATGCTAAGTCACTTCAGTCATATCTATGAATCAGCTATAGGTACACATATATACCCTCCCTTTTGAACCTCCCTCCCATTTCCCTCCCCACCCCACCCCTCTAGGTTGATCCAGAGCCCCTGTTTGAGTTTCCTGAGCCACACGGCAAATTCCCGCTGGCTATCTATTTTACAGGTGGTAATGGAAGTTTCCATGTTACTCTCTCTGTACATCTCGCCCTCTCCTCCTCTCTCCCCATGTCCATAAGTCTATTCTCTATGTCTGTTTCTCCATTGCTGCCCTATAAATTCTTCAGTACCATTTTTCTACATTCCATATATATGTGTTAGAATGGTATTTATCTTTATCTTTCTGACTCACTTCACTCTGTAAAATAGGTTCTAGGTTCATCCACCTCATTAGAACTGACTCAAATGTGTTCCTTTTTATGGCTGAGTAATAGTCCATTGTGTATATGTACCACAGCTTCTTTATCCACTCATCTGTTGATGGACATCTAGGTTGCTTCCACATTCTAGCTCTTGTAAATAGTGCTGCAATGAACAATGGGATACATGTGTCTCTTTCAATTTTGATTTCTTCAGGGTATATACCTAGGAGTGGGATTGCTAGGTCATATGATGGTTTTATTCCTAGTTTTTTAAGGAATCCCCATGCTGTCTTCCACAGTGGCTGTATCAATTTACATTCCCACCAACAGTGCAAGAGTGTTCCCTTTTCTCCATACCCTCTCCAGCATTTATTGTTTGTAGACTTTTTGATGATGGCCATTATGACCAGGGTGAGGTGGTATCTCATTGTAGTTTTGATTTGCACTTCTCTAATAATGAGTGACGTTGAACATCTTTTCATGTGTCTGTCAGCCATCTGTATGTCTTCTTTGGAGAAATGTCTGTTTAGGTCTTTTTTCCCACTTTTTGATTGGGTTGTTTGTTTTTCTGGTATTGAGTTGTATGAGCTGTTTGTATATTTTAGAAATTAATCCTTTGTCAGTTGTTTCATTTGCTATTTTCTCCCATTCCAAGGGTTGTCTTTTCACCTTGCTTATAGTTTCCTTTGCTGTGCAAAAGCTTTTAAGTTTAATCAGGTCCCACTTGTTTACTTTTGTTTTTATTTCCATTACTCTAGGAGGTGAGTCATAGAGGATCTTGCTTTGATTTAAGTCATCAAGTGTTCTGCCTATGTTTTCCTCTAACAGTTTTATAGTTTCTGGTCTTACATTTAGGTCTTTAATCCATTTTGAGTTTATCTTTGTGTGTGGTGTTAGGAAGTGTCCCAATTTCATTCTTTTACACATGGCTGTCCAGTTTTCCCAGCACCATTTATTGAAGAGGCTGTCTTTTCCCCATTGTATGTTCTTGCCTCCTTTGTCAAAAATAAAGTACCCATAGGTGCATAGGTTTATTTCTGGGTTTTCTTTCTTGTTCCATTGGTCTATATTTCTGTTTTTGTGCCAGTACCATACTGTCTTGATGACTGTAGCTTTGCAGTATAACCTGAAGTCAGGAAGCTTGATTTCAATATTTTTTTTTGAAACTTTCACGTCTTTCTCACACATTTAGATCTAAAATTGATTTTCATATATAGTTTAAGGAACAGGATAAGATTCATCAATTTTCTATATGAATACTCAATCTCATACTATTGATCAAAAATAGATATTTTTTGATAAATATTCTCTCCCTTTTCTCTCACTGAAGTGGTCTTTCCTTTGTAAAAATGAGGTAACCATAGATGTGTAAGTAAGTCTCTTTCTGGATTTTCTCTACAGTTCCAGTAGTCAATTTATCTATCCTTTCCTTGATTCCACATTGTCTTACTTACTATGGTGTTTTGTGTAACAGGTCTCAATGTAATATTATCTAGCTTGCTTATTATTTTTCGAGCCTGCATTAGTTTTTGTGTGTCCTTGGCATTTCTCTGTAAATTTTAGGGCCACTTTCTTAATCTTCACACATGCATGCTTATACATGCATGGAAAGGCATGCACACACACAACCCTGCAGGTAATTTTATTTAAAATGCATTTAATCTATGGATCCATTTGAGAAGAAGTTTTACCTTTAAAACAGTGTCTTTCAACCCATGTATATGAAGTATCTTTCCATTTTAAAAGTTAATTTTACTGTGGTATAACTCATATAAACTGCATCCATTTAAAACGTACAGCTTGCTAAATCTAACAGATGTATGTATATACCCATGAAGCCACCACGACAATCAAAATGTAAAATCTCTATCTTCCTCTAATGATCCTCACATTCCTTTGCAATCTGTTCCTCCCTCTGCTTCCTTCCTCAGGTAACAGCTGATAGATTACTTGTCTCTGGAAATTACTGTGAATTTACCACAACTTAAAATTAATGGGTGACTTCTCTGGTGGCCCAGTGGTTAAAAATCTCCGTTGCAATGCAGCAGATGTTGGTTCTATCCCTGACTGGGGAACAAAGACTCCACATGCCCTGGGGCAACTAAGCCTGCACGCTGCACACCACACTTATAGACCGGTCTGACACTACGAAGATCTCACACGCCTCAACTGAGGCCAGACGCAGTCGAATAAATACTTATAATCATAATAACAAAAGAATCACATTAAAAAATAAAGTACATGGAGTCATTCAGTACGCATGCCTTTGTGCCCAGATCCTTTCACTCAGAGTAATTATTCTGAGATTCATCCACACTGTGTGTTTCAGCAGGCAGTATCTTTAGATTGATGTACATTAGTCCACTGTATGGAATTCATACAATTGTTCAAAATTCATTCACTTGTTAATAGGAATTCTGGGTTGTGTCCAATTAGGATATATCCTGGATGAGCTTCTATACATATTCTTGTACAACTCTGTGTGAATGTATGCTCATTTTTAAAATAAATGCTTAGAAGTAGAATCTCTGGGTTGTGATAGGTATATATTTGTGTTTTTAGGAGATCACCAAGGAGTTTTTCAAACTGGTCATGCCTTTTACAATCCTGTAGAATGTAAGCATTCTTATCCTCTAACATCTTTAAATAAACATTTTCTATATTTTACCTGACTCTCATGTTATTATTGGCTACAGTACAGTCTGCTTACTATACAAGCAAGAGTCTATTTCACTTAATCTTTACAAAATATACTGATATAGCTGTTATTCTCTTTATATTTTAAGAAATTCCTATATATAAAATTTGAGAGGAGTGCCTAAACGTTCACAGCTATTCAGTAGTGGAACTGGGATTTGAATTCATATGTTCCTACTAGGGTTTGATATCTCTTATTATCCCATGTCATTTTTAAAAATACAGTCTTTAGTAAGAATAAAGATTTAAGGATTTAATTTTGAGGAAGCATTAAAATGTTATTTAATTTTTCCCTACTGTACTGTCAAAAAGGCATCGCCAATGAGAAACTCAGTTTCTGAGCTCGCATCTTTACTTAGCTGTTTATTAGATGCATATACTTGCACCGTCTTTTAAGACTAAATTTCCTTGAATTTTAAATGGTTGCAATAATAGGACTTTTCTTACAGGGCTTTTGTGACAATGCAGTGTGATTAATGAAGGTAAATGGTGATCTTAATTCCTTACATGCAGGAAAAACCAATAGGCATTACTGCCTCCAATCCTCTAGTACTAAGTGACTAAATAAACCAATAAATAGAAAAAGCAATCAAATCAGGGAAAATAAGAGAAAGAAAGTCTCTTGGAGAAATATTTTACTTTATAAAATGTATAAGATTTTAGACTCAAATATTAATGTTAAAATCATATTACATAATTATACTTCATTTAAGTTCTCCTTTAAAAAATTTACATTTTAGCATGTGCTCCCTCTGAGAGGGAGCTCCCTCTATAATACTACATAATCCTAGATTTAAAAGTGGGGTATACATTTCACGCCAGTCAGGATGTCTGCTATCCAAAATTCTACAAGCAATAAATGCTGGAGAGGGTGTGGAGAAAAGGGAACCCTCTTACACTGTTGGTGGGAATGCGAACTAGTACAGCCGCTATGGAAAACAGTGTGGAAATTTCTTAAAAAACTGAAAATAGAACTGCCATATGATCCAGCAATCCCACTTCTGGGCATACACACCAAGGAAACCAGATCTGAAAGAGACACGTGCACCCCAATGTTCATCGCAGCACTGTTTATAATAGCCAGGACATGGAAGCAACCTAGACGCCCATCAGCAGACGAATGGATAAGGAAGCTGTGGTACATATACACCATGGAATATTACTCAGCCATTAAAAAGAATTCATTTGAATCAGTGCTAATGAGATGGATGAAACTGGAGCCCATTATACAGAGTGAAGTAAGCCAGAAAGATAAAGACCATTACAGTATACTAACACATATATATGGAATTTAGAAAGATGGTAACGATAACCCTATATGCAAAACAGAAAAAGAGACTCAGATGTATAAAACAGACTTGTGGACTCTGTGGGAGAAGGCGAGGGTGGGATGTTTCAAGAGAACAGCATCGAAACATGTATATCATCTAGGGTGAAACAGATCACCAGCCCAGGTTGGATGCATGAGACAAGTGCTCGGGCCTGGTGCACTGGGAAGACCCAGAGGGATCGGGTGGAGAGGGAGGTGGGAGGGGGGATCGGGATGGGGAATACATGTAAATCCATGGCTGATTCATGTCAATGTATGACAAAAACCACTGCAATATTGTAAAGTAATTAGCCTCCAACTAATAAAAATAAATGAAAATAAATAAATAAATAAAATGGGGTTTGGCGAGAAATAAAATAAAATAAAACTTTAAAAAAAGAAATAAATAAAAGTGGGTATATTCCTCACCAGGCTCCCCTGGTGGCTCAGTCAGTAAAGAATTTGTCTGCAATGCAGGTAGACCCAGGTTCAATCCCTGGGTCGGGAAGATTCCCTGCAAAAGGAAATGGCTATCCACTCAAGTATTCTTGCATGGAGAATTCCATGGACAGAGGAGCCTGGCAGGCTACAGTCCACGATGTCACAAAAGAGTTGGATAGGACTTAGTAACTAAACCATATTCCTCATCAAATGGAGAAACCCTTATATAAAAAGTCAGAGAGAAAAAAAGGCTCAATCAGGACATGGTGAACAAGATATAATTGACACTGTAAGAGCACCTTAAACCAGCTTTTCTAAAGTGGATTTCTTTTTGTTTCTGAGGAAGTTTGCATTAGATTTCCATGAGTTATACTCAAAAGAGATTCACCAAACACACATATTCAGTATTTTTCCTGGACAACCAAACATCCTTTTTCTGAGATCCTTTTTCTCATTTTAGTTTAGCTATGCATTCCTTCGGGGACTCTCACATTTTATTACAGATGTAGAATTATCACTGAAAAGTTATTAATAAAGAAAAAATAACACTTAATTTGCCTTGTGGTAGAATTTCAGGCATCTGTTGCCAAGCACAAATTTTGGGTATGACAGGTCACTATGCTGACAGACCAGGTACTGTGAAAATATTGCTATCATTCATTTAGAATGCTTTTGTTTGAGTAATGTTTCAAATACATTCTTGATGTCATGTTTAATGCAAAATTAGCAAGGGAAAGTTTCAATGCTCTTTGATACAGAGATCACAGGATATAGTAATAAAATCACATGGTCTCCATTAGACAGATCTGAGCACAAAAGGGCAGGACTTATTTTTTGTGTTTCCCATTTATATATTAATACATTCTTAAAACCAAAAACAATGACTAGAACGTATTAGGCATTCAATAAATTTTTGTTGAATAAATAAATGCTTTAGCCCAAATTTAGTCACCTGATTGTGTTTCATTAGAAAAATTACTTAATCTTTTGAAATGTGTTTTATCCAAATCTGAGACTTGTCATATTCATTAGAAATTGCTGGAAGAGGCAGGATTCTTTTCAAAATATGCGAAGTGATATTGAAATATAACCCATGGTAGAGATTTAGAAAAAAATATTTATACATATATGTTTCAAGCAGTTTGATTTTCTAAATGGATAGTGGGGCAGGGGGTGGACCAAAGATTCTAATGTCTTAGTACCAAGATTTTGTGAGGGCTGTGCTTCTTGACCTACTTCTTGAATAAGGGTTTCAATGAGTGAGAGGACCTGGTTTATAAGAATGGAATGGAAATAATGAACCAACCAGGAGATCTCAAATGTCTAAGAGCCTTAAGTGAAGTCACTTAGTCGTGTCCAACTCTTTGCCACCCCGTGGACTGTAGCCTACTAGGCTCCCCTGTCCACGGAATTTTCCAGGCAAGAATAGTGGAGTGGGTTGTCATTTCCTTCTCCAGGGGATCTTCCTGACCCAGGGATGGAACCCAGGTCTGCTCGCATTGCAAGCAGACACTTTACCATCTGAGCCGCCAGGGAAGCCCAAGAGCCTTAAAGTATAAGGCTTTAAGGATTTAACCCCTTACTGGATTATCAACCTTCAGGAATAATTCTGCTACACTTTTGGACAATATTTCTGGTAGATGCTAACTAGTGTTTTGTCTGTCTCCAAAATATATCAGCTTCAATTAAAGTCCATTTGGATAACAAGAAGAAAGACAGTTTTTTAAAAAAAATTATTGACAAGTGCTGTAGCTTCCATGATCATGTCTTTGGACTCTAGCATCCTGAAGAAAGAACTATGAATTATCCCAAATCCTGTTTGTTTTTGTTAATATTTATATATCACAATCAAAGAAGGATTGGGAGTTTGGCATTAGCAGATGTAAAATATATGTAGGATGGATAAACGACAAGGTCTTACTGGTTAGCACAGGGAACTGTACTCAATAGCCTATGTAAAGCATAAAGGAAAAGAATATGAGAAAGTATATATATATATGTATAGATATAGCTGAATCACTTTGTTGTACAGTAGAAATTAACACAACATTGTTAAGTCAACTATACTTAAAGAAAATATTTTAAAATGCTTTGTTATGTGGGATGAGCAGTGTTGATCTTGGGCTAATTATTCTCTTCGAATGAGATAAGAACTTAGAACTTTGCCTGATGCTCCAATAATCATGAGGTTTCTGTCTTTCTACTGGGAACGTGTAATATCACCAGCCCTTCTTGTGCTCTGGTAAGGATTGCCTCAGGTTATCTCTGAAGGTCTTTCTCCATTCTAGGACAGTTCATCAAATGCACATGAGAATCAGAACGCTACTGAATGTCTGGGGAACACCTAACTGATACCATCTGAGCTTCCCTTGTGGCTGAGATGGTAAGCGTCTGCCTACAATGCGGGAGACCAGGGTTCGATCCCAGGAGATCCCCTGGAGAAGGAAATGGCAACTCACTCCAGCACTCTTGCCTGGAAAATCCCATGGATGGAGGAGCCTGATGAGCTATAGTCCACGGGGTCACAAAGAGTCGGACACGACTGAGCTACTTCACTAACTGGTATCTGGAATTCTCTCTCTGTGGGGTTCTCTTTTGTTTGGGACCATGCCCCATGAACTATGGCCCTCTTCCTCTTGTCTCCTTGAACTATGGACTCCTTCTTCTCAACTCAGGGAATTCACCTGCTTCTTCCTGGACTTCTATCCTTGTGATGCACCTGGAAACTCTATGGAGACAGTACAATAGTAAACTGGGACAAGTATGAGTGTCTTAGTCTGATCAGGCTGCTATAACAGAGGGACACAGTCTTGATGGCTTATAAACAACATAAACTTATTCCTCACATTTCTGGAGGCTGGGAAGTCCAAGATCAAGGTGAGATGTCAATAAATCTGATGCAGGGTGAAGGCCCCACTGCTTCTGGTTAATAGATGTCCTTTCTCTCACTGTGTTCTCACATGGAAAAGGAGTAAGGGAGCTCTCTTGGGCCTGTTTTATAAGGATACTAATCCCATGCATGTGGGTCTGACCCTCATGAGCTACTCATCTCTTAAAGTCCTCACCCTCAAATATCATCACACTTAAGTCAAGGTTTCGGAGTTACCTGGTGGTCCAGCGGTTGGGAGGCCATCTGCCAGTGCAGAGGACACGGGGTCCAGTCCTGGTCCAGGATGATCCCACAGGCCTTGGGGCAGCTAATTCTGTGTGCCTGAGCCCACAGACCACAACTAGTGGAGCCATGCATCTACGGCCCATCCTTTACAACCAGAGAAGCCACTGCTTCTCATAGCCCACATAACCCAAGTAGAGGGCAGCCCTCGCGCCACAACTAGAGAGAGCTTGGGAGCAGCAACGAAGATCCAGTGCAGCCAAAAAATAAAGAGAAAAGACTAGGTTTCAACATATGAATGTGTGGGGGGCACATTCAGTCTACAGCACAGACTAGCCCTTCTTCACAGCATGAGTTACAGCTGCAATTTGGCATCTGTCTGGGTGGGGATTTGGCACTTGTGACACACTTCCTGG
Source organism: Odocoileus virginianus (assembly GCF_023699985.2). Classification (NCBI taxonomy): domain Eukaryota; kingdom Metazoa; phylum Chordata; class Mammalia; order Artiodactyla; family Cervidae; genus Odocoileus; species Odocoileus virginianus. The sequence continues at coordinate 17,398,115 of NC_069683.1, read as the reverse complement.
TGGCTCAGTTAGACTCTGCCTGCAATTCCGAAGAAGGGAATGGCTACTCACTCCAGTATTCATGACTGGAAAATCCCACGGGCAGAGGATCCCAGAGGGCTAGCATCCATAGGGTCTCAAAGAGTCAGCTGGACATGACTGAGGGACTAACATTTTCACACACTAAACTCTAAATTCCATGACATTAGGACCTTTGTTGTCAGTCACTATTTTATAATTAGCAAGGAATAGTTTCTCATGCGTAGTAGATATAAATAACATTCTCAAATGAATGGTCTTAACACACTCTACATCTGTATTCTTTTCTTGGAAGTTTGGACTGTATATTCATCAGACCAACTTCCCTTTTATCCTGAGGGAAATTTAGCCTCCGGGAATGGCTTAAAGTCTCCTATGACAACAAAATGTTGTGCCTCTTGCCCAATTTTAGAGATATTAGGAGGAGTTTCTTTTAAAAAATTATATCTTGCAAATGAGTTAATTATTTTTGTTTGGATTGTAGTGATTCTGTAATTGTAGATTAATTGGTTCCATCTGCTCTGTGATTTTCCAATTAACAGGTAATAGCTTTTGAAAGTTAGTTCATTTCTGACATGTGCAGGAATGTATTTAAGATGGTAATTTTTCCCCTTAATGCTCCCTGCTGCTACTTTTTTTTTTCTTAAGTCCTGAGGCATATGGTGTATTTTTCCTCTGTTAGTTGAGGGCTTCTCAGGACAAATCTTCCTGAACAGGGTCATAAACTTCTTTTTTTGCAATTGGTATTCTGGATTCACTTATTATTTGCTGCTGTTCCTAGTACTGATTAATGACAATAATTTTTAAGGCTAGAGGTATTTTATTATTTTTTAATTTAAAAATTGACTGACTGACTGACTAAGTTTTTTCCAGCTGAGCTTTCATATTAATAGAGATTTCTGACTGCAGAATAATACCTGCTATAAGTGGGTAGGAGGAATGGAGACTGAAGGAGGGAGCTTTCAAAATTATCTGAGCATAAATATCCAAGTCTATCACTTCCTACTACAAAGCTGACCTTGGATATTACATTACTTAATTGTAGGTATTATGAAACACTTGAAGTTTTTGGAGTATCTCCTTCCCTTCTCTTTATTGCAAATGCCATCACCCAGGTCAAACAATTTTTAGAACCTCCAAGGTATAATTTATATGATTTTGCTAAATAGTGATAAAGTGTGGATGTATTAATAATAGAGAAACTGGTCAAGTAACCAAAAGCTTCCAGGTGGATCAGTGTTTCCTTTGAAAAAGATAGGGCTTTGCAGGTAGTGCTAGTGGTAAAGAATCTGCCTGCTATTGCAAGAAACATAAGAGATGCGGGTTCATTCTCTGGTCAAGACAATCCCCTGGAGGAGGGCATGGCAACCCACTCCAGTATTCTTGCCTGGAGAATCCCATGGACAGAGAAGCCTGGCCGGGCTATAGTCCATAGGGTCACAAAGAGCTGGACACAGCTGAAGCAACTTAGAATGCAGAGACTAGATTTTCCTTCTTTAAAAAAGAAATAAAGAGGAAAGCAGGCAAAATAGATGAAACACGGGTCTTCAAACACTGGACAACAGGCAGAACAAGACTGTGATGTTTTCATAAATTCAATGTGTGGAAGCAGTTTCCAGACAATGATGCAGAGAGTAAGACTTCAAACAGAGATATTTTGCTGCATTGAAGATTCAAAGTCCTTCAGTGTTCAAGAAGAGGTCTAGGGCCCAACTCATTTGACACCAGTCCTGATAATATGGCCCAGTTGCCCAGGGCATCACAAGTTGAAACAAGTTTTGAGCAGAAAGCTGCTGCTGAGCTGAGCAGTTTAACTGCGAAAATCTGGAAGTTGACCTCCTTGAGAAAAAGCACAGGAGAATGGTGTAGAAATCAGAACTCTTGGCTTCCCTGAGCCTCAGGAGAAAGAGAATGATGTGGGCTCACAGCAGAAGGCAGGGAAAACAGAGAGGTTGAGGTTGAAGGAGTAGTGGCCAGCACTGAGAAGAGAGATCTCAGAGTTTTTCAATTATCCAGTCTAACCCTGGCAGGGTAGATCACATTCATATACTAGAGGTCCCATATACCATGGAACATCAGCCTACTTTAAGCATTTAAAATTATTTTAAAAGAGCAGAAGGAGCAATTTTAGCACAGATCAGATCACTGACACTAATATAACTAGTGACTTCAAACAGGAGTATGAGACATTTTTTTCCTTGAATCCAGGGTTGGGTCTACAGGTTAGTTGGTCCCCCTGTGTCCCTAGATCTCATGCAGAAAGTCTGGTGAATGGAATTACAGATTCCACTCTGTTAGGCCTATGACAGAAATGGCGGGTTGCCATGGGCAGTTCAGGATCTATTTTTCTAGGTCTAATTTAAACCTCCACTTTTCTGTCTCCTGGGTAATGATGGATTCCCCAAAAGGACAAGCTAGTAACATTCCATAGTACCATCTCATGCATTCTGTAACTTCTGTCAAGAACTCTTAGATCCTAAAGACTGCTGCTTCCTTTCAAGGATGAATGGGGTCATATCCTCATTAGAACATGGTCATCCTTGCCACCTTGGCCTTGCACCTACAATGAGGGGATCTGCTGATGTTTTATCAAAATGCAAGGAGGCCATATCCAAGCACAATGTCTCCATTGCAGAGGGAGTTCAGAAGAGTGCATGCAAAACCTGCTGCAAGACTTTGCTGAAGATGAGAAGTTAACAGGAACACACGCATATTCACACAGGTGAAAATTTCTTTGCCTAAAGTACAGCAAGTAGTTTACAGAAATGGTGTGAAACTGCCTGTCCGCACTGGCAAAATGGCAAACTTCCTCTCTTAAATTGTACTCTGGGATGCTGCTGAAGTCAGCTGTAGGCTGGAAATGAAATCCTATTGGTAGAAAGTTAATGGCACAGGGTTTGAGGCTTCAGGTTGCACAGTGGCTTCTTCAACTTTAGAGAACTAGTAAGTGGAGGACTATTAATAATAAAGGTAACACTTGTGTTGTTATATTTCTAAGTTGATTTCTTTTTAAGGGATGCAATTCCTGAAACCAAATCAAGTTCTGTCAGGGTTGAGTGATGAAGTAAAAAAGTAGTTAGTAATTAATGTTATTAAAAGTAGCCCATTTTAAAATGGGAAACTAAAGCACAAAATTTCTAAAACAACTTTTGTATAATTCTGTGAAGCATTAAATTACATTTAGGTGTCCTCTGATAGGAATATTTGTATTATACAATGATGCAAAATATGATTATGTGATGACTCTGTGCCTCTCTAAAAGAAAGATCCTTAAGTACATGACTGTCTGCTACAAATATTTTAAGGTACATTGTGAAAGTAGTCCTAGGCATCAGAAAATACAATTTTATTTGTATCTGATTATAGTCACATATAATGGCCTCTGGTTATGCTAAAACTGGGTCCAGAGTGAGTAGTATCTCAGATTATTATTAGGTATACTTTTGAATATTGCATCCTTTAATAAAATATAGATTCTGCTACAATATTATAAAGAACTGACTCATTTGTAAAGATGCTGATGCTGGGAAAGATTGAAGGCAGAAGAAGGGGATGACAGAGGATGAGATGGTTGGATGGCATCACCAACTCAACAGACATGAGTTTGAGTAAACTCTGCAAGTTGGTGATGGACAGGGAGGCCTGGACTGTTGCAATCCATGGGGTCGCAAAGAGTCGGACATGACTGAGCAACTGAACTGTACTGAATTACAACATTGTGTAAAAAATTCTTATACAGTAATTTATGCTACAGTAAAGTTTAAGTAAAGCTACATGTTAAGTAATTAAAATCACGTGGTATTGGGAAAAGCAAAGGAAAGCAAATCAAAGGAATAGAAAGAAAAGACCAGAAAAAAAATACACACATATGGATATTTAAATTACAACAAAGTGTTGTAGAACCATGGGGAAAATGAATGTCATCTCCATAAATGATACAGTGACAATTGGATATCCACGCTGGAAAAAAAAAAGGAATAAAATATTCCCTCCCAATGAGTCAAATAAACACAAAACTCCAGTTGGATTGGAGATATCATGCATACATTCACAGTGTCTGTAATCTAAGATAAAGCAACCAAACAAGCAGGAAGATTCAAGCATTAACAGCGAGAAAAGTCAATCAATAGAAACAGAAAAAGAAGTGCCAAAGATGGTGGAATTTTTAGAAAATATGCTGACAGATAGCTATTATAAATAGCGCATATATGTTCAAGAAGGGATGATAAATTATTAAATCAATGAGAAGAGGATGGAAGGTGCAAGAACAGAACTCAAAATTTATGACATTAGAAAATATCTGAAATAAAAAAAAACACTGAAGGATATTAATAGAGATTGGATATTGCAAAATAAAAAGACACATGAATTTGAAGACACAGCAATAGAAAGTATGCAAAATAAGCACAGTTAGAAATGAAAGACTAAAACATTTTCTACTGAAATTTAATAGCATAAATTTACAGAAAAAAAATAAGGATATCTCCATAGCTTCGGAATAGGGAGAGTTCTCATGGAGTCAGAGATTACTGGAGCTGAAATAGAGACTTTGTGTCCAAAAAGAAAAAAAAAAGAGAGAAGAGGTGGTCAGGGGATGGGATGCATAAAACCGAGATTACAAAAGGGCTACATAATGACAAACTTCAGGTTACCATCACAGAAGTGATTTAGGAGAAGAGATTCCTGATGGGGAGAATTACAAAGGCAAGACAGGTCCAGCGTTTGAGTGTTTAGTCGCTCAGTCCTATCTGACTCTCTGCGACCCCATAGACGACTGTATGGGACTGCAGCCCACCAGTCTCCTCTGTCCATGGGAATTCTCCAGCAAGAATACAGGAGTGGGTCTCTATGCCCTCCTCCAGGGGATCTTCCAGACCCAGGGATCGAACACAGGTCTCCCACATTGCAGGCGGATTCTTTACTGACTAAGCCACCAGGGAAGTCAGACAGGCCCAGAGTTACAGTTTTAGAGTGAGTTAATAGTCGACAAAACAAACTTTCAAATCTAATTCTTCTAACTTCAAAGCTATGCTCTTTCCAAAAGGGAAAAAAAAAAAACAAAGACTTACCCTTTATAAAATGTAAAATGCTGCACAGTAATTAAACCTGAGAATTCCATGGACTCAAAGTGGAAGTTTCAGATCTGGATTAAAGGAATATATTGGAATCAAAACATCTTGTATTCTTTCTCCCAAGAAAACCCAGCTATCAAACGAACATTCCACGATTAGGTGTGAGCCAGCCATGCTAAAGTCATAAAGGGCACACAGTCACCTAAGACCAACACAATGGCACTTGCTTGATGGTGAGTTTAATTAGCTAATGAGACATGCAATGTGTATTCACTACAGGTTCTAATGGTATATTTCTGGACATTTGGTTATACTTCCTAGTTTTGCCATGTCCAGTGATTCAAGAAATAGATACTGTTAGCCTTTCCTGGTGCCTCCGCACAAACACATTCCAAATGATTGAGAAGGCCTGGCTCTGAATTTGAAAAGAAAAGGAAAACCAAATGAGGCTAGTCTAGAGAGAATGATGCAAAAAACAGTCATTCTTTCAAGAGAATCATAATTCATAGTATAAATATAAGATTGAATGATTTAACACAACCTTTCTGCATACGGTTTGTGGGCAGCAGTTTATCATTTTTAAAATAGTAAATATTCTTCCCAAGTTATCCATGTTTTAAGGATGTTTCTTTCATAATATTGAATTTTATATTTTGAGATAATGATAGTTTCACATAAAGTTTTAAGAAAAAAAATAGAGCTCCTATGCCCCCTTCACCAGTTTCTTCTAAAGGTAATATCTTGCAAAATTAGTTTAATATCATAACCAGGATGTTCCAATGTACACAATTTAACAATTTTATTCTGATTTCTGTAGTTTTACTTGTACTCATTTGTTGCATGGCTGTGCATGAGTGTCTGTATTTCATTCTATATAAGTTTACTGAGTGTAAAGTTAATGTCTTCACTTCCACAGTCAAGAAACAGAAGTTTCACCACTACAAGGATCTACCTTTTGGTCCTTTTATAATCAAATCTCCCTCCTTCCTATTTCCCTCTTGTATTACTAAACTTATAACCACTGATCCGTTTTCCATCTGTACAATTTTTCCTGTTCAAGAATGTTATGTAAATAAAATTATTCAGCATGTAAATTTTTTGGCTTTTTTTCACTCAACCAACATTTCTGTAGATTCATCCAAGTAGATGAGTATAATTAATAGTTTCTTTTTGCTGTTGAGCCGTATTCCATGGTACGAATACATTACAATCTGTTTAAGTTTGGGGTTGGCCAAAAAGTTCATTTGGGGTTTTTCCATAAGATGAATAAACTTTTCGGCCAACTTAATATTAACCCATTGCAGGATACCTGGATTGTTTCCAGTTTGGTTTATTATAATATGAAGCTCTTACATACATCTGTGTATAGGATTTTTATAAACATAAAATTTAATTTTTCTGGGATCAATGTCCCAAAGTGCAACTGCTAAGTCAGATAGCTAATGACCTGTTTAGTTTTATAAGAAACTATCGAGCTGTTTTCTAGAGAGGTATATTGATTTTAAATAAACAGAAATAGTGTTTATTGAGCACTTACTATGTGCTTAATCTGTTAATTAGGTGCTTAATCTGTTAATTCACGCACAATTTATTTAACAAACATTTATTGACCACCTACTATGGTCATGGTACTATTCAAGAACTGGGACTAGAGTAACGAACAGAACAGTTCCCTGCCTACATTCTAGTATATGAAGAAAACAATGATAAATAGAAATAATAATCTTAGATAGTGGTGAGAGAAATAAAAGCAATAAGGCAGGTAATGGTTTGGAATATGGCAGTGGAGTTTCACTTTAGCTAAGGTGGCCAGAGAAGGCTTCTCAGATGTGGTGACTTACAAGTTGAAAACATTTATGAGAAGGAAGGAGCCCAGCATATATATGGGGAATGATGGTTCCAAGTAGAGAGCATGGTGCATGCCAAGGCTCTCAGTATGAACAATGCCGGCAAGGGTGTAAGACAGAAAGGAGGGGAGTATGAGGCAGACCGCAGATGGACGCAGAGAAGGTAAACAGGCTGGAGAAGCAGACGTGTCTCTCGTCACATACTTGACTTTCAGGTCCCAAGATGTTTTGCTGTTTGACATTGGAAACTATTGGGGGCTTTTTCACAAGGAGGGACAGACTCTGACTCACATTTGGTACCTTGTGGAGAACAGAAAAGATGACCTGTAGAGTGCGGTCTCATCAGGAAAATATAAGCCCCATTACCTCGCTTGAACTCACCCTTCCTGGGATGGAATCCTACCCAGTGAGCTGGGGGATATTTAGGCAGAAGGAGACCAGTAGGGGTAGCCAGGACCCAAATCCCAGCCAACTCAACTCCTTTGCAGAAGGTGGGAAAGCGTCCCTAGATGCAATGAGACAATTTTGAGTTTTGAAGTTCAAATTCTGACGGCCATTTGCCAGCAGCCTCAGAAAACTTATTTAATCTTTCTGGATCCCCGTTTCCTTACTTTGGACTAAAGTAACAAACCTCACAGAACTGTTAAAAACAAACAGGAAAGGAGCTTCCAGTTCAAGATACTGGAGAAGAAGGACACACACTCGTTGTCTCCTATGACAGCACCAAAATCGCAACTAGCTGCTGAACAACCACTGACAGGACACTCAGTTCAGTTCAGTTCAGTCGCTCAGTCGTGTCCGACTTTTTGTGACCCCTTGAACCCTCAGCACTCCAGGCCTCCCTGTCCATCACCAACTCCCAGAGTCCACCCAAATCCATGTCCATCGAGTCGGTGATGCCATCCAACCATCTCATCCTCTATCGTCCCCTTCTTCTCCTGCCCTCGGTCTTCCCCAGCATCAGGGTCTTTTCCAATGAGTCAGCACTTCGCATCAGGTGGCCAAAGTACTGGAGTTTCAGCTTCAAAATCAGTCCTTCCAATGAACACCCAGGACTGATCTCTTGGAACCCACCGAAAAAAGATACCCCACATCCAAAGACAAAGAAGAAGCCACCCTTAGACAGTAGGAAGAGTACAATCCTGATAAAATCAAAACCCATACCTGCCAGGTGGATGATCCACAAACTGGAGAACAAAACAATAACACCAAAGAAGTTCCCCCTCTGCTGTGAAGGTTTTGAACCCCACATCAGCTTCCTAGCCTATGGATCCAACAAAGGGACTGGGAATCCCCAAGAAATTTGGCCTCGAAGGCCAGCAGGATTTGACTACAAGACTTCCACAGGATGGGGGCAAACAGACTCCTTGGAAAGCACAAACAAAATTCTGCACAAACCGGGACCCAGAGGAAAGGGAGCAGTGGCCACACAAGAGACTCATCCAAGGCTACCTGCTGGTGTTGGGGGGTCTCCCATGGAGGCGCAGGTCAGCCAGGTCGGGGGGACTGGCAGCAGCTGTCCGGGAAGGCCCCCCTTGGCATAAGACCTCCTGAAGTTTGCCATTAACTCCACCATAGAGCCCCTATACCAAGGCTGGGTCGCCTCAGGCCAAACAACTACAGGTAGGGAGCAACTGCAAGGCCCTACCCACCACAGCAAGACCCAGTTTTTCCCACTGCCAGTCCTTCATATCAGCAAGTTTTCATAAGCCTCTTAGCCTCCTCCATCAGAGGGCAGACAGAAGAAGAAAGAAGAACCACAGTACCACAGCAGCTAAAACAAATAAACGAAACCACGTCAATAAGAACTTGTCCACAGGGTCTCATTCTATGGCTCACATCGGCCTTGACGAAAAATCAGTACAGGACCCAAATACCTCCTGGCATTTCTTGACACGAGATTCCCTCACCAAGTAGTAAGATTATGAAATTATGTATAAGCCATAGCTTTAAAAAGTGATAATTATGAAATCAAAACATGAATGTTTATGTAGGGATCAGAATTTGATTTAAAATTCATATCAGCAACCCACTCTCCCAATTAAACAAACACCCAAAAAAGTGTGAATTCCTTAGGGATTTAAAATTCCTTGCATTCTTGGGCAAAGGTAACTGCACATTTGTGCACATGTGCACATTAATTGCACATTTGTGATTATTATAATCAATGTTAATTTACTATAAACCGGTTTGATCATTGTTGTTTATTATTTAAAAACAACATATGCAAAGGGACTCACTGTTTGAAAATCTCTCTATAGTCTTGGCTAAATAGGAATTAGGAACAGATTTCAAAATAAACAAGAACACACTCGTGTTCTGATTCACATATGAAACATAAAAAATAAAAACCTGCAAAAAGAGAAACTGTTTCACAGTGCTTAGGCTGAACAAAGACAAGTTTCAAAATGTTTGCCCTTCTATATCTTTTGAGTATCCCAGATGGACAGTAGTTTCATGGATGTATTATCCCCTATCTTATCAAGTTGTGTCCATTAAAGATACAACTTTTTGTTTTAATGTCAATTATATCTCAATAGAGTATTTGTTTAAAAAGATAATGAAATGCAATAAAAGTGGAGACCTTCTCACAAAAAAAAAAAAAATCAGTTTAAAGGACTTAATTTTTTCTCAATCCTATTCTTAAGCATTTTTATCTGCCTAGAATTCCAAATGAATAGTCACGTCTTTACACATGGGCAAAGAAATGGAAAAGTCCAATTCCTCAGCTGAATTAATGTTATAGTGGGGTCTCTTGCTTAGTTTAAGTCACCAGTGTGGTAGAAACTAGGCAGTCACAGGCATGGATTAATGGATCATTACTTGTAAAAGCATTTGTAAGTCAAGAAGAAGCAGTCACTCTGTTCCTTTGGGCAAGTTTATTCAGAGGGTAGAGGAAGCTTATTAATTTCATTTTTGGTTTCTTTCTAATCAGACTCTGCCTCTCTATTCATACCTGCTCCATGGTGTCAAGTCTCAACTGTGAGAGGGAAAGGGAATGAGTAACCACTCCTTTTGCTCAACACTTTGCACCAAAGGAAGCCAGAAAATATGGACTGAGAACTAAGATCCTTCTAAAACCACCAAAGCCATGAACAGGTACAGACAGCATCAGGTTGCAAAACCTAGACTGTCAGAATTCCAAGGCTTCAAAGTCCATCAGATAAAAGGGATTCAGAATTGACTTAAGATAATTAAACTGCTGCTTTGAAATGACTTTTCAGTTTAAGATATTTTGCAGTCTTTATACTTTTCATTCTTTGCAATCAACAGAAAAGTTGTGTTGGTTTTATTACCTAAATTTCATCACTTATTTAAAGTCACTCATGTTGCTTTTTTTTTTCTTTTGTAAATCAATGAATGCTCTGTGGTGATGACCTTCATACAGAGAAGATCACATATAGAGTTGGTGTATTCATCATTTGTCACCCTAAGTCACACAAGACGTGTTAGAAAACTTGCTTGTATTTACTAACTAAAATGAAACTGCCTAAATTCTAGTTCAAGTAATATGTGCTTCTGCGTTGTTTGAAGGAAAAAGTCAATACATGATTTGCTATGCTATTAATAGAAATAATACTTTGTCTTATTAAGAGGTGCTATTTTTACCTTTACCCCCCAAAATATCATTAGAAAGAATTACTCTTGACTTTTTTTTTCTTTTTTGTGTGTTCAGAATTAGATGATCTTTGATAAACTGTAAATGTGACACAAATCAAGTTTTGAAAGAGTCATTTAAAGATTAATAACTCATGGGACTATGAAAGGGTAGCAATTAGAGAAAACATAAATAGATACCATATTCAAATGAAATTAGGATAAAATAATTTATTAAACTGATCAAATCTTAGGAAAACAATATAAATGGGAGAATATTTTTCACATCCGGGCAGAAGAATCTTGAAATAAAAAAATAAATTACTTAAATATGGAAACATCTGACTATATTATAAATTATATGTTTTATATATGTATAAATGTTTATCTATACAATTAAAGAATAACTATATCTTCAAACATTAATAAACAGAAAAGCACAAATGCTAAGGCAATTCAAGATCTTCAGGAATATGTTCTGAAGCATTAGTAGCATCTATGGGTACAAATGCTATGGGTTTACACTAGATGGAACTTTTACTTTTTAAACTATGCATTTCCAGATTTTACTTTTTTATAACGGATACATAACTTGCTTATTATAAAATAAAATTATTTTAGTTAGAAAATAAAAGAAATGCAATTTGATATCTAAAAGAAGGAAAGGCATTTAAAGATCCAAATCTTAAGGTTGTGATTTCCTTTTTCTTGTGAAATGATGTTTCTGAACTTTTCTTGACATCTTAAAAGATCAGGTTTGCTTTGAGGTTTGAGTAATGACTGGGTAGACTCATATTTGATCTGTCATTTCCACTCTTTTAATTACTGTGGAAGACCGCTTAGATACTGAAAAGAGAATTCCTGTACTAACAGGGTGGTTATTTGAAGAGAAGCAAAATTTGACATCAACTGGAAAATCATCGACTCTTAGTATTATTTAAACCACTTTCTAGATAGAATTTACTGAAAATATTTACATGAAACATTAAAAAACCAACACTTTAAAACCAGAGAATGTGCTTTTGATCCCTTTGCCGGAGTAGTTACTGATACTTGAGATTACAAGGAGTCTATGGAAAATACTATTTATCTAGATTTGAATATTAATGAAGACAGATGGTATTTTAGAAAAGGGAAACAATAATCAAAAAAACAATACTGATGATTCAGTATTTCTTTTGTTTAAATGCATTTGTTTATTTGTTTAAAGTCAACTGCTCTTACATTTTGTGGTTGCATTTTTAAACCAAAAATGTGTTTAAAACTTCTGCAAAACCCAGTCATTTCTTTGCAACTAAACCATCAATTTCAATTCAAGTGCCCACTATAAAACAGACTCTCTAGAAAATTCTGTTGCTATAAAAATGGTTAAGACAAAGTTCCTGGCTTCCTGAATTGAATTCTTGTCTTTATAGCTACAAAGCTACTACCAAGTTTTTTTTTTTTTTTTCAATTTCATCTTTTGTGATCTAAATATTATTAGATATCTGATCAGAGTATTGTTAAAAGCACACTCTTCAGGGTCGCTCCTGTAAATTTCCCTTTCTTCTTCTTATCACAGGTTTTGAAGGATTGATGAAAACTTTTTTAACTTTAATAACAACAAAAGAGCAAAGGCAATAGTATCTACGGAACCCAGAACTGAAGACGCAGAAACAGACAGGTTAACTAACAACTAGCCAAGGAAGGATTTTAGCCGAGAGTCATCTGACTAAGCTGGAGAAGGGCATGGCAACTCACGCCAGTATCTCTTGCCTAGAGAATCCCATGGACAGAGGAGCCTGGAGGGCTACAGTCCATGGGACCGCAAAAAAGGGAACAGAACTAAAGTGACTTAGCATGCACTCACAGACATCTGACTCCAAAGACTGTTAGAGCATCTCATTCAGTTTCTTACCAAAGCTGCTAGTATGTCCTATCATTAAAAGGACACATTTGGATTTAATTATAATGTGCTCAATCCCCCAACTTTCCCTTGATATCTGTGTGACTCTGACCAAAGCATCTGATCTAAGTCTGGTTTCCTCTTGTATAAAACAAGCCCTCCAATATCTAGTTTAAGGGTGCCATGAGAAGTCAAAGAGACAGTATGTGTAAAACAGCACAGGGTCTGCATGATTTTGAGTACTTATATATGTGGCAGTAGTACTTACTACTATTTTAAATATAATATTATAAATAGCCAAAATGAGTCAGGAAAAGAACTTACTCACCCATAGTTAAGTAGCATCAGGGTCGCTTGAAAGCCAGATGTATCTCATCTCTCCAAGTGGTTATAATTTCCATGTGGTCCATAGCAAAAACATCGTATGTCTGTGGACATATATACAACTTTTAAATTCCCAGTCAGGTAGTTTCATGATGTTTACATTCTTAAGGCTGATATCTGACAACCCTATAAATGTCAGCATCTGACTAAGCTAATAGTTCATCGTTCCATTACCAGGTGAAATCTATTCAATAAGCCACACCTCTATTCACAGGTGATCATTCTTGTCACAACTAGATCTTTACAACTCTCTTGCCCCAATTAAGAGCCCATTAACCTGTTGAGTTTCAGTACAAATCACCTTCATATTTTGAACAGACTTCATTTCAGAAAAACTAACTTGCACCTTTAAGGTGAAGACCCACGGAGTTTATCGTTATTGGGGGAAGGTTTCTAAGCTCCAGTTGAAACTAGTGCCAAACTTGTGCTCAGTTTGGAAGCAAATGTCTTAAAAATAGAGATTATCAAATCATTATCATCTTCAGAATAATAATACTTTTGACTGGGACAACAAGATAGTGTTAAACACTATCTTGTGGACCTCCATGATTTTAGATATCCATGATTTCATCTTGTCATAATAACCAAATTGCATATGACCTCCTTTTGAATAAGGATGAAACCAAGGCTGAGATACTGTAAGAACTTACCTGATATATCACACAGTAGGACTGGTGAAATGAAAAATGTGCCTTTTATTTTTACTCAGAAAACTAAAGGAACTTTTGACCATCCCAATACCTTTCTACTGTAAGACAGAGTTCCTTCAGTAGGCAGACTATATATATGTGACTTGTTTTCCTTTAGTCAGAAAGTCATGTCCTACTCTTTTGCAGCCGCATGGACCGTGGCCTGCCAGGCTCCTCTGTCCAGGTAACTTCCCAGGTAAGGATATTACAGCTGGTTGCCATTTCCTTCTTCAGGGGATCTTTCTGACCCAGGGATCAAACCCGTGTCTCCTATGTGGGCAGCTGGATTCTTTACCCCTGAACCACCAGGGAAGCCAGTCCGATTAGGGGGCAGTGTGTACCTGCAGCCTATATTACTGAATAAACAATGTCTCCTAGAGTATAGGTACAGATGCATTTGTACCTTATATAGGTAAATATATACCTTACAAACTTAGGTGACCTAATCTAGAGAAGTTACCTTATAAATTATGAAACGCTGAGCCTCTGGAGAGGAGAATATAGGGCGGAAACGTTACCGAGCCAGATCCAGCCGCCAGCTGCACGTGGGTGTGAACGCTGAGAAGCTGAAGTTCACAGAGGAGAGTTTATTCAGAAATGAGGCCAAATGAGGAGATGGGAGAATAATTCTCATGCTCCTCTCCTCAAGAGGGAGAGGGCTGGAATATTTCTGGATAAACACGGTGGTCCTAGGCATTGGTGAAAGGTGACTAGAGGAAACTGGTGAGGGCCTGGGTGTAGTGCGCAGGCGCATCTGGGCTGCATGCGTCTGCATATTCAAAACGGCAGCGCTTAGCATCTTAAGAGGATGGAGTTTTCCTGCCCTATGACGTTAAAGGGCCACTCAAAAGACACCTTCACAGGTGTAGTTTAAGTGTCTGTGGTCCCAGCCAGCCCCCAACAGGCTTGCACTGGGCAGGATTGGATGGCAAATTCCTGAAAAACCACTGAGCTGTGTGAAACTGGGAAGGAAAAAGAAATACCCTCCCTCCCCTTGCAACCTAAAGCCAATTTAAATCAATGAAGGCAGTTTACAAGCAAAGGGTGGTTTAACAAGCTGTTCCCTTAACAGTTCTGTAACACAAGTTGAAGAATTTCTATTAGTTATCAGTTCCATTAACTCCATGGGGCATGGTTTCAGAAATATTACTGGACTTGGAATCAGAAGAGCCTGGGCTGAACTCGGAATCCATCACATATTTGTTGGGTGACCTTATACATAACCTTCCTCAATTTTAGTTTATCTCTAAAAGTACACCAAAGTATATATTTTTAAGAATGAAAAGTGATACACAAAAGTTATATACATCTATACATCTATAAAATTTAGCCTTTCTAGAGATAAACATCCAAATAATTTAGGAATTATAATTCTTTTTTAAGGTAAATACACATTTAAGTTGCCTTCAAGTTCCATGTCATCCATGTGCCTCTTTTTGTCTTTTTCTTCTAATTTTTTTTTTCCTTTCTCAGAAAAGAGCTTCCAGAACACATCCTCAAAAGTTGTAACCAGAGCATCCTTAATGATTTCCAGTCCCCATGGAACTGGATGGGACATGGAGTGGGGTAGCAGTTGCCTGAAGCCCTTGTTCTTGGCACTGACCTGCCCAGTAAGGCTGCATAGCTGGGAAGTGCATAAAATGACAGGATTCTGGCCTATGTCCTTTCCCCTGTCAGAGTCATCCTTTTTTTTTTCTGCAACAGAAAATGGGCTCAGACAAGCATTTCCTGTTCTTGGCACTGGTGTGAACACTTCAGAATAAGGATTTGCCTCTATCGACTGAAACTTCCAAATCACTAAGAGAATTTCATTATCCCTTGTTAAAAATTTCTCACCTGTGCTCCAATATTGGACAGGGAATAAATTTGGTTTTGGAATTGTTGTGTTTTCAAATGTAAATGAAAATGCCACTTGCTGTCAATTTTGATAAGTCATTTATATGTAAAATCTCCCTCCCTCTCCTCAAGGTATGGCAGCTGTTTGGAGACTTGATGAATCATTTAACAAGGAAAACCAAGTAGAGTGAATAAATGTTCTTTTTCTTTCCCATCTTAAAATTTGTCTAATTATTTTCATTGCAATGTTCATTTATGTTGCCTTTCATCACTAATTTCAGATAATGTTTAATAATAACCAACAAAACAAACATGATTAACATTTCAAAAAATATTTATGATATCAGTTTTACAAGGTAACCACTTTGCAAATGTGGAACTACAATTTCTGGTGTTTTCGTCTATTATTTATGAATACAGAATAAATGTGGAGACCAGTGAGAAGTCATAAGGACTTCACTACAGGAATTCATATTCTAAACCAGTAGTTCTCAGAATTCGGCATACTTCTGTTGTTGTTGCTGTTCAGGTGCTAAGTCTTGTCCAATTCTTGGTGACCCCATGGACTGCAGCATGCCAGTTTTCCCTGTCTTTCGCTGTCTTACAGAGGTTGCTCAAATTCATGTCCATTGAGTCGGTGATGCTATCTAACCATCTCATCCCCTGCTGCCCTCTTCTCCTCCTGCCCTCAATTCTTCCCAGCATCGAGGCTTTTCCAATGAGTCAGCTGTTCACATCAGATGGCCAAAGTACTGAAGCTTCAGCTTCAGCAACAGTCCTCCCAAAGAACATTTAGGGTTGATTTCCTTTAGGACTGACTGGTTTGATCTCCTTGCTGTCTAAGACTCTCAAGAGTCTTCTAGTACCACAATTCAAAAGCATCCAGAGGGATGGGATGGGAAGGGAGGTGGGAGGGGAGATCAGGATGGGGAACACATGTAAATCCATGGCTGATTCATGTCAATATATGGCAAAAACCACTACAATATTGTAAAGTAATTAGCCTCCAACTAATAAAAATAAATGAAAAACAAACAAACAAACAAAAGCATCATTTCTTTGGTGCTCAGTCTTTCTTATGGTCCAACTCTCATATCTGTTCTTGACTACCGGAAAAAACATAGCTTTGACTATATGGACCTTTGTTGGCAAAGTGATGACTCTGCTTTTTAATATGCTGTCTAGATTTGTCATAGGTTCTCTTCCAAGAAGCAAATGTCTTTTAATTTTATGGCTGCAGTCACCATCAACAGTGATTTTTGAGTCAAAAACAAGAAAATCTGTCACATCTTCCACTTGGCATGCCTCAGAAACACCTAAAAGGCTTAAGAAATAAATGGACATTCCTAGGCCCCATGTCAGTTTCTGATTCAGTAGGTCTCAGAAGGGATCATAGAATATACAGATCCAGAAAATTCCTAGGTGATGCTTCTGTCGCTGCTCAGGGGGATCTCACACTGAAAATTCCTCTAAATCATTCTGATAAGCATATTAAAATAATATGAGCAAGAAAAAGGAAGGAAGACTATATACTAAAATTTCGCTCTGGATCACTTTGTTTTCACAATCATAGATACTTTTTTCTTGTTTTGGAGGTATGCAAATTAAGGCTTAGATGTGTTAAGCAACCTCTCAAAGCTACCTAAGAAAGGATGAAACTGGAATTCAAAGGGTTGACAGTGGGATTCTAAAACTGGGGTCAGGGGCTTACCTGGCAGTCCAGTGGTTAGGAATCTGCACTTCAAGTGCAGGGGGTGTAGGTTCCATCCCTGCTAGGAAACTAAGATCCCACACAGGAACTAGGATTGCATATGCCAAATGACATGCCAAAAGATTAAAAAAAAAAAAAAACTAGGTTAGAAAATTCAAGCACTTTTTAGGGAAATACATTTAACATACTTAAGAGAAGCCATCCTAATGATAAATGGCTACTGACACTCAGTCCCAGTTTCTGGAAGACAGTAGGAAGCAGTGGAGATTACAGTGACTGTTAGAAGAAATCTCTGGCTCGGACTCTGTAAATTGTTACCATGAGGGCTATTACAGACCTGTGCCCCCTCCAAACTTATATGCTGAAGTTCTAACCCCCAGTACCTCAGAATACAACTTTCTTTGGAGACAGAATCTTTAAAGAGGTATTAACATTAAATGATGTCATGCTCTTTGCAACCTCATAGGCTGTAGCCTGTCAAGCTCCTCTGTCCATAGAATCTTCCAGGCAAGAATCCTGGAGTAGGTTGCATTTCACATGATAAACCTAATCCAGCACACCTGGTGTCCTTAGGCGATGAGCGATTAGATTACACAGAGAGATGACTTTGTGAGGACACAGTGAGAAGGTGATCACCTGTAAGTAAAGAAGAGAGGCCTCAGAGGAAACCAAACCTGCCCACACCTTGAATTTGGACTTTTAGTCTCCAGAACTGTGAGAAAATAAATTTCTGTTTTTAAAGACGATATCCACTAGTGGTATCTTGTTATGGCAGGTCCAGTGAACCAACAGAATATTGTATGTTAGCCAACTACATCTTTAGATTGTTCCCAAGAAGTCAGAAATTTGGAATAGATGTAAAATCTTCTAATTTTCAAGTCTTGGCAACTAAATCAAATGTACTTAAAACATTACAGATATAATTCTGCAGGTAAAATAAAAGTTAATTTCCATGGTCTGCATGGAATTTGTAGCACAAATGATTGTATAACAAATGTTAGTGTTCCTTTCTTCTTAGGCAATAGTAAAGTTTTGTGGCATTGTTGGAAACATTGTCATTTATCTTAGAGAGATTCCCCTGGAGTTTTGGAAATAGAAACTTAAATGTGGTCGATTATCTTCCTTTCTTGTCCTTTCCGTTTGAAGCTGATACCAGAAGACACTCTTGATAGAGCTGAGGTTGAGAAATGTGGAAAGAGAGTCAATTTCTGCAAATTCTGAGAAACAAATACAAAGCACTAGAAAAAAGTGAATTTGGGGGAGGTAGAGAAATTCTGTTTTCCAATGAAGAACTGCAACATGGGAGCCATGGCTGTTGTGCCTCTTTTATGAGACCTCAGTGGACACTTATCAGACAGATGCAAATGGACAAGAGCAGATTATAGTTACCATTTTTTCAAAACACAGGCAGAAGGATAAGAAATATGACTGAAAAATCTTCATTTCCTTCTGAGTAAAGGATGCATTTAAAAGACAATTGTGTGGGGCTTCCCCAGTGGCTCAGCAGTAAAGAATCTGCCTGCAATGCAGGAGATGAAGGTTTGATTCCTGGTTCGAGAAGATCTGGAGGAAGGCATAGCAACCCACTCCAGTATTCTTGCTTGGAGAATCCCACGGACAGAGGAGCCTAGCAGGCTATGGTATACAGGGTTGCAAAGAGTCAGACGGGACTGAAGCGACTGAGCACATTCACACATCGGGAAAGTACCAAGGTGACATGCAGGAATCTTAGCACAAGTTCAGTGGGAATTTGAAGTCTGTCTTCAAACAGAAAAAAAATTTTTGAAAAATTCTTACTTCAGAATCTCTGCTACTAAGCATCACGTTACATTCGTCAAGTCTGAGGCTCTCTGCTATCTATGTTTACTGTAATCTTGGGAAAAAGACTGTATTTCCTGCTACAATGGAATTTCATTAGAGTGACTCTCAAAGTTTTTTGACTGCAACCCCAATAAAAATAGTTTTACATCATTACACAGATGCATGATATAACTGAAACAAACATTTTATGAAACAGTGAAATATTTCATCAAACATCACTATGCATGATGTCTCAGTATTTGCTTTCTATTTCACTTTTTGAAAATATTGGTTATAGTCACCAAATCGACTTTATGACCCTCTAGATAGTTTGTAACCCACAATTTAAAAACTTAAGATATTGGAAAAACTGCTTTAAAAATTTTAAGAAATTGAAAGGACCAAGAAGGGTGCATAGTCTAATAATT
This sequence comes from Odocoileus virginianus, assembly GCF_023699985.2. Lineage (NCBI taxonomy): Eukaryota > Metazoa > Chordata > Mammalia > Artiodactyla > Cervidae > Odocoileus > Odocoileus virginianus. Next base: position 17,378,848 of record NC_069683.1, on the reverse strand, counting down.
CAGTTTGATCTGTGCATAGCCATAGAAGTTATTCTCAGATTGGTGTAACAGATAGATTAAATGTTAAGATTTAGGAATAAGTTGAGAACATACTACATTTCATATATTTTTCTAGGTGGTTACATAAATGAACACAAAATTTTAAAGAAGTTTCCTTCATCATGGACCTTTCTTCTATGAAGAAGCTGTTAATAACAAAGATGTTCATAATGTAATGATGGGTTGTAATAAAAGCCATGAATAAAATACAGCCTCATGAGACAATGGAAAATTACTAAGAGGAGTATATTTTTAGGTAATGTAGTCACAATAGTAGTTTCCAAAGGACTAGTTATGTGTTTTCTCTAATTATGTTTCAGAAGAGGAAAAATAGGTGGAAGGTTATATTTTTCCAGATGAGTAAAATGAAGGGAAGGGATGAGAGATAGGGAGCCGCCGTGTGTGTGTAAGGAAATGATTTTCATGATAAATTATTGAATGTAAACTGTGGAAGGAGAGTTGAAGATCTGACAGAGTTCATGGTAAATGAAATAAGTAGTAAGGTCAGTGAATTACAGAAAAAAATGGGGTTGAATAATTATTGGAATAATTGCTATTCCAGAATAAATTAGTTGGAAGTGTTACCATAGATTTTAACTTTTGAAACCAAGATTTTAGAAGTTGTACAGCTGCAGATAATAATAAGACTTAGGCTACATTTATTGAAAAAAGTTGCCAAGGTGATCGAGAGGAAAATAGAGCTTGAATTGAGACATTCAGGCACTGAGACACTAAGTTGGTGGAGAGATCACCTCTAGTAATGTTCAACATCAAAAATGAGAGTGACAAGGTGCTGAAACTTTCAGTGATTAAAGAATGTTCGAGAGGTCTACAGATGACTTCACATAACAGGACATAACCATACATAGGTTGTAATCTGCTGGTACATGCTTCAGAAGATCTGTATTTGCCCCCAAGAAGAAGGAAGAAACAGTCTCACTATAAAACTATGTAAAAAGAATACTGGCTCCAAATCTAGGCCCAGGAGTAAAAAGAGTGTGACATGATCATCATCAATCAATACTGATGGTAGTAACATTTTTCGTACTGGTAATAATATCTCCACATATATACTTGCTTCCTTGCTTGTTAAGTGAGGTTCTCCAAAGTCTATTTTAGGTCTCAATACTCTATGCCTTCATGTATCCATGATCAGCCTAAAGAAGAGCACATATACTTAGAAGAGAACTGGCTGAGATGAGCGCATAGATAACCAAGAAGAAAAGAGCTCCTTCCTCTCTCATTACCTATCAAGTTTCCACCTAGGACAATGCCTGACAAGCAGAATGAACTCAGTAGTGTTTTTGGAAGGAAGAGAGAATACAGAAAATCAGGAAGGAAGGAGGAAAGGTTGCAATTAGGCATTCATGCCTGCTCTGTCACGTCCAGAGCTCTAGGAATACATACCCCAGTTAGACCAAGCGAGGATGGATGAGGTCAAGGCAAGGAGCTCCCTATTAGGAAATGAGGCAAGTCTTCATAGAGAGGGGGAAATGAAATCCCCTTGGGCTTAAAAAGTTCAGAGCTCCATAGTGGCTGTGTTTATGGTCTCCTAATTCCCTAAGGAAACAGGGGGTAGAAGGAAATTGTGTTCCCAACTCAGAGTGACACTGAAGCTTATATTTAGCCATGACCACTCTCAAAGTTTTGCCTGCTTCAAAGAAAGTTATCCTAGACTATTTTTATAAAGCTTTGTCTCCCTGGAGTAAACTGCTGCATTCTGGGGAGAACTGCTGCTCCGTTCCACTCTGCACTGTTTTATATTTCTCAAGCAGCCTCCATCCCAGAGGAACCTGCAGCCATGCTTCACAGGTAATGGCACTTAGCATTTCTAAGTACTTCAAGTACTTATCACCTTGAAGGCACTCGGCAAACCAACTAATTACTCCATAGAAAGGCACTGTGGAAAAACACCCTTATTCACTTTTAGAAAGGTGCAACTTAAGCAAGGAAGCAATACCAATACATCCACTAACAGGGATGCAGAGGCAGGTGGAATAGGATCTGGGGCTTGCAAGAGAGTGCTCCCCAAGACTGTGCTAAACATGATTACAGATGAACGCTGTCACAGGCAAAAAGTGGTGACATGCCTTGAATCCCTTGCTGAAAATGATTATATTTAAAGAAATAGCATATGAGTTATAAATAAGTAAAGAGAATTGATTTGATATTAACAAGTAAATAGGTCTATAGGTGTAGGTACATAAGAGTGAGACTCATTAATTTGTGCTAATGCTTTGAATGTTGAAAACCCTTTTTTCCTTCAAACATTGAGCCTGAAAAATAAAATAACTCCCCTGGCCATATTATTTCATGTTATTCTATTTAGACAGTGTCTATTACAAACATACTATCTATTGTTCTACCTATTTATTCATTCACCCAAAAATGTGTATGGAGTGCTTGATATATACTAGATATTCTGCTACTCATTGATGGTAGTATGGTGTGTAAGACAGGCAAAATCCTTGTATTTAAGGTGTTTCCTGTCTAATGAGAAGACTGGAAGCTAAATGAGCAATTAACATGAGACCTGTGATTCTATGTCAGAAGAATAGGACACCATGGATATGGTTAAAGATGATCAGAATCAAGGAAAATTTCCCAGAAAAAGTAATATTTAAAGGGATACATATTTTATACATAGAAATGACTCAGATAAAAGGCTGAATTTCACCTAGATTTCTTAACAGTAATAAGACCTAACTACTGACATGTATGTGAGCTTCCCCAACGGCTCAGCAATGAAGAATCCACCTACAATGCAGGAGACGCAGAAGACTTGGGTTTGATCCCTAGGTTGGAAAGATCCCCTGGAGGAGGAAATGGTGACCCACTCCAGTATTCTTGCCTGGAGAGTCCCATGGACAGAGGAGCCTGGTGGGCTACAGTCCAAAGAGTTGCAAAGAGTTGGACTTGACTAAGCACACACTAATGTGTGTATACTGTTTTATATAATTTACACTGTTTTTACAAATTTACTGTCAAGTTAGATATCCTAACTCATTTGAAAGAACTGGGATTATTATCAAGTGAAAGACCTAAGAGTTAAAAAGGCCCAAAAAAGTTATAGCAGACAAGACCTGAAAACTAAAAATTGTCAGAGGTCCAACGTAGGGTCAGGATTTGACTTCTGTTTATAATGATAATCCAACAAAACCTGATGAAGCATTAAGCTCATTCATTCTCAGACTAATTTAATCAGAGAATCCCTTTTCTAGAAAGGTACTTTCTATGACCTATTTTAACAAGATGCTTAACTTTACCATTTGCTTGAAATTAAAGGGGCCCTTTTCTTCCAAAAGAGAATGTAGCATCAATGGAAGTTTCATAAACAAGTGGTCCTCTAACACACTGGAAATAAAAGCTCCACAAAGCTGTATCAGACTCTACATCAATATAGCCAGGTAACCATGACTGTCCTCAGGCTTGAAATCATGAAGCAGCAGCATAAGGTGCTAAGAGTAAGTAGTATCATGCTAAGAAGCTTCAGTCGTGTCTGACTCTGTGCAACACTACGGACTGCAGCTTGTGAGGCTACTCCATCCATGGGATTCTCCAGGCAAGAATACTGGAGTGGGTTGCCATGCCCTAAGAATAAATGGGCTCCTATTTAAAACAAATATCAGGGACATTCCTGGTGGTCCAGTGGTTATGACTTGGCCTTCCAATGCAGGGAGTGTGGGTTCAACCCCTGGTCGGAGAGTTAAAATCCCACATGCCTCACGACTACAAAACTGAAACATAAAACTGAAGCAATACTGTAACAAATTCAATAAAGACTTTTAAAAGTGGTCCCTATTTAAAAAAAAAAAAAAAAAAAAACCCTTAAAACAAACCCACAAATATCCATGACAGCATATAACATAGAACTTGCCAGGGGAAGTGATTTTTGAATAATTGTTTTTAATGCATTTCCTTATTTTCTTGCACAGTAATAAGTACCTACCTGGTAGAAATACACAAGTAGTCCCAGGTCTTGAACATTTCCATAAATCAGTAGTATTGCCATGCAAAGACTCAGTTTCCCAGCACCCTCCACTGTAATGAAGGAGATCAGGGCTGAAAAACAGACATTAACTGGAGCTTGGGTTGTTTGCCTTATTCTGCTACTCTGTATGAAGCTTTTTTGTTTAAGCCAATGCCCCATTTTCTAGCTGTGAAATAAAGAAGTTGGTGTTCTCAAGAATCCCTATAGAACAAAACTCCATGGTTGCCGAGATGGTGATTGATATACGCATGGTTATATATACACACCAAACAGAAGATTTGGCACATTCATTAAAGCATTTATTGAACAATTATTTAGCTTCTTTTTCCAGGCTTGGTGCTACCCACAGAGACAGACACAGTCCCATATTCTAGAGAATTAGATTTATATTGATTGAATATTCACATAAATACAAGTAGAGTTCTATAAGATATACTGAATATCTGGAGGGGGTATCCCTTTTCCAGGGGATCTTCCTGACCAAGGGATTGAACCCAGGTCTCCTGCACTGCAGGCAGATTCTTTCCTTATAGAGGAAAGCCCTCTATAAGATTTATGATACAATATAAACAATGTGAAGAGAAGGTACAAAAGGTGAACCTAACTTAGCCTGGGAAGTGGGATATGAAAGTCTCTCTTAAGAAAATAACTTTTAGGCTAAGATATAAAAGATGGTAGACACGATCCAACAAAGAGGGGGAAAGAGTACTGCAGAGAGATGTGATTCAGAAGTGAGCATGATGCGTTTTTGTAGCTGGCACTAGTTCATTGTGGGTTGAGAACAGGAATGGGATACAGGGCTAAAGATGGAGCAAGTGGTCAGACTCAGTGCAGTTTGGGGTCTGTGCTCAGGTTTTAGATGAGAGTAATAGGAACCCGTTCAGATATTTTAAGTAATGGAGGTAAATGTGTGTGGATGCAATGTAATCACCACTGTGATCAAAAAGACCCATCTAGTTTGGATTTGGAAGAAAAAAAAATTGTGTTCACCAGGCAAGAAGTTGTGCTGTTTAATTTTATGTGTCAACTACAGTGAGCCACAGGATACCCAGGGAGCTGGTGAAATATTATTTCTGGTTGTATCTGTGAGGGTGTTTCTAGAACAGATTAGCATTTGAACTGGTGGATTAAGTGAACCAGATGGCCCTCTGCAATGTGAGTGGGCGTCCTCCAGTCTGCTGAAGGCCTAAATAGAACGAAACAGTAGAGGATGGTTGAGTTCTTTCTGTCTGATTGCCTGAGCTAAGACATTGATCTTCTCCTGCCCTTGCAGCTCCTGGTTCACAGGCCTTCAGACCTGGACTAGAATCTACACCATCAGCTCTCTGACTCTCAGGCCTTTAAACTACACCACTGGCTTTCCTGGGTCTCCTGTTGTCATCGCTAATTTGTGGGACTTTTTAGTCTCAAGAATTATGTGAGCCAATATCTTATAATAAGTGTCTTTCTTTTCCTTTCTTTCTTTTCTTCCTCTCTCTCTCACTCTCACTGCCTTTCTCCCTTTCTTTCTTTTTCCTTCCCCCTTTCTATCTTGCTAGCTACCTATCTCTAATTTTTTCACTTTTTCTGGATATTGCAAACATAGGATACAGAGGATATTGTAAACATTCAAGGAAGACATGATAGAAATTAGTCCTAAAGAGTTGTTAAAAGTGATAGAGAGAAGATAAAACATTCCAGAATTATTGATATAAGTGGGACTGGTGATGTAGTGGCTATACTTTAGGAACAGTTTAGGGAGAGTTTAGTGTCAAGAATGACTCCTAGGTTTTTGGCTTGTCAGATTCATATCAGGCAGAAACATTCACTAAAAAGGTTAACATAGAGAACATTATAAGACCAAGATTAGGGTCAAGGGAGTACTCATAATTTCTTTTTTGATGCTGATAATGTAAATTGTCTTTCATAAACCAGGTAGATGTGTTGAGTAGGCAGTAGGGGCTTATGGATTTAGAATTAAGAACATTGATCATTATTGTATGCATATACTTGGAAGTTATTTGCATGTACTCTGGCAGTTGAAGCATTAAAAAGAGATTTACTTACTTACTCTGGCTATAGAGGGTCTTGCTATTTTCTGACATATGGAGCGGAGCAGAGCATGGCACTTGAAAGACTTAGCTTGGACTAACAGACTTAGATGTCTGGGAACACCCAAGTTGATACAGACAATTAGATGGGCTAGAAAGGTGGGTTTGGGAATGTATTTATTTCTTGGGAATGCTATAACAACTCAGCACAGATGAGGTGGCTTAAAACAGCAGAAATTTACTCTCTTACAGTTTCGGAGGCCAGCATTCTGAAGTCAGACTTTCAGCAATGCAGACTCCATTTGGAAACTCCAAGGGGTAATTCATGCCATATTTCTTTCCTTGCTTTCCAATGCTAGGTGATTGCTAGCATTCCTGGTGTTCCTTGGTTTATAGATACATCCCTTCACTCCCTACATCTATCTTTACATTGCCTTCTTTGTGTTTCTGCGTTCTCTCCTACTGTTTCAAGGACACAAGTCTTTATATTTAGGGCCTGCCCTTGTGACTCAGCTGGTAAAGAACCTGCCTGCAATGCTGGAGACCTGGGTTCAATCCCTGGGTTGGGAAGATCCCCTGGAGAAGGGAAAGGATACCCACTCCTCCAGTATTCTGAAGTATTCTGGCCTGGAGAATTCCATGGACTATACAGTCCATGGGGTCGCAGAGTCAGACATGACTGAGCGACTTTCACCCTAAATTTAGGGGAATCTCATCTCTAGATCCACAGCTTAATTACTCTGCATGCACACTCAGTCACTCAGTTGTGTTTGACTCTTTGCAACCCTGTGGATTGTAGGCCACCAGACTCCTCTGGCCATGGGATTTCCCAGGCAAGAATACTGGAGTGGGTTGCCATGCCCTCCTCCAGGTCATCTTCCCAACCCAGGGATTGAACTGGTGTCTCTTATATTTCCTGCAATGGCAGGTGGGTTCCTTACCACTAGCGCAACCTGGGAAGCCCTTAATTACATCCACAAAGACCTGTTTCACATTCACAGGTATTCAGATCTAGGACTTGGATATATCTTTTGGGGGAATACAATTCAACCAACTACAGTGGAATATCAACATATAGATAACAGGGCATGCAAGGGTTGATGTTATATAGGGAGTGAGTATAGATTATTCAGGAGAGAGTAAAGAAGGGAGACTTGAAGGAAATAGCAATCTTAAAGAAAATCCAGGCAAGATGATCATGAGAATATGGCATCACAAAAATCAAAGGAACATAACCATTCAGAAAGAAGTTGAAGGAAAAAATAAACATAGCAGAAAGTTTGAAAAGCATCCTCTAAATTGTCAATAACATGGTGATTGACTTTACATGAAAAGATCTAGGTGGGGTGATGATACAAAATCCTTACAATCCTACAGTGTAGATAGCGTTATCTAAAATTTCAGACAGCAGCATAAAAGATGCTAATTTGTTAAGAGTCACAGCTAATAAGCATTGGAACAAAAATATGAATTATCTATCTCATTAACTCTCAATAATATCGTATAATAGAAAGAACAGGGTTGGGAGTAAGACATTTCCTAAGTGTGTGAACTTAGCAAGATTAAATTCTTTGAGCCTCAGTTTTCACATCTAAAGAGGCGGGTTAATAATCATATCTGTTTCCCAATTTGGTTGCAGGGAAGAATACAGAAAATGGAGGTTTAAAGTTTGTGCTCAGTCGCTCTGTCCTGTCTGACTTTTTGTGACCCCGTGGACTGCAGACCACTAGGCTCCTCTGTCCATGGGGATTCTCCAGTCAGAAATACTGGAGTGGGTTGCCATGAACTCCTCCAGGGGATCTTCCCAACCTAGGGATTGGGAAGATTTTTCATAACTTTTCCCATTAAAGTAGAGACCAATTAATCAACTATATGTGAAGATTATGGATAAAATCTCTCAATGTATAGCAATATTTGCAGCAAAGTTTTTAAGCAGGCTCAAGTGTAAGATAGAATTACTTCCCCAATTGTGTTGTATTTGTTACTAATAAACATTTCTTACAGTATTTTAAAATAAGAATCTAGGAGAACTATAAAAATATATATATTTTTAAGATAACTATAGTTTCATAAGTAAAGTTTTGAAAACCTGGTTAAAAATGTCCTTGGTTTCCTTCTTGTCAAATATCTTTTCATCATCATAATATGATGACAAAAATGACAATGACTCACATAGCTAGGAAACAGAATCCAAGTTGTTGGTGGCATCTTTTGAAGAACTGGTCTAGGAAGAAAGTGTCTACATATATAGAAAATATTTTTGGAGCAGTTAAGAACTTAGGAAAACAACTGACATTACTTATAAAATCTATTTTATCTATTTATGTTGATTTTTGGCTCAATCAGGTCTTAGTGAAGGGACACAGGGACATGAGAGCTTTCCCTGCAGCGTATGGGCTCTTGCGCTGAGCAGATTTCTCTCCAGCTGGGGCTTGCTGGCTCCAGAGTGCATGGGCTCAGTAGTTGCCCTAAGGCATGAGGGATCTTAGTTTCCTGACCAGAGATGGAATTCCCGTCCCTGCATTGGAAAGCAAACTCTTAACCACTGGGCCAGCAGGGAAAGGCCCTGGAATTACTTCTTTGTTCACCATTGTATATGGAAATGCACATTGCTGCATTACCTACTAAAACAATACGTTTAAAAAATTACAATAAGAAGCCAAAGAAAATATTATTCTTTTTGTAGTATTAAAATAAAGGAATCACATGTTTTTATTTTATTTTTAATTTTTCTACTTATAGGGACTATAAATAAATGTGCAACATAGGTTCTAGTTAAGTGAAATAAAAGATGATCAGAAAACACAGTGTCAGCAACACACAATAATTTTTCACGTGGGAAGAGACTGCAACACAACATTCCCAAAGAGAGTTATTGTAGGATTTTTGATATTTCGAAGTTTCTTGTTTTAAGTTGTTCTTAGGTGTTAATTTTAAATAAAATAAAAATGTGTACTCTTTGATATTAGAGTTTGAGAGATTAATTGAGCCAGAACATTACACTGTTTCTTTATACAATTCGACTGACACTCACTCTCCTTTCAAATCTTCCATATATGTCTGATACCTCCAAACCCATATTCCTCTTCTTTTAAAAATAACCTTCTAAAGGTGGACATTGGTGGACCAATGTCACAAGATCGGTACCATTTTATCTTTCCGTTGCCTTTAATAAGCTATATCAACCATTTCCCCCAGTGGCTCAGCAGTAAAGAATTCACCTGCAATGCAGGAAGTCACAGGAGATGCAGGTATGATTCCCGGTCAGGAAGATCACCTGGAGGAGGACATGGCAACCCTCTCCAGTATTCTTGCCTGGAGAATCCCATGGACAGAGTAGCCTGGTGGTCTATGGTCTAGTCTTCAGGGTCACAAAATGTCAGACACAACTGAAACAAATTAGCATGCACGCATGCAACCAGATCTTCACCTACATTTTCTTCTTCATCCTCTCTGAAATACCAAAGATATCTATCTGCAGTCTCAGAAAACCAACTCAAACTCACTCAAAGTAAAATATATCAGCTTATTTATCTGAACGTCTGGGGACTGAGCTGCCTTTCATCTCAGGCCTATGCAACAGTATTATCAGGGCTCATTCCATTGGCCTCATGCCCTGGACGACTCTGTGGGACATTTGGGCATATGTGCCATCTTCTCTGTTTGCATAGTATTCTCTGTTCTCATCATATTCTCAAATGAAGTCTTCACACTTCAAAACTTTAATGACTGCAGGCCCAAAGATGAAACGATGCATAAACTGAGAGAGATGTCGTGCTGCTACAGAAGAAGTGAGACGTTTCACAGATACCAGCGTCAATGTGCTTCTCATTTGGTAACCATTCACTATAAAATGGATGGGAAGTCAAGTATGTGCTGCAGATTTAAACCATGTTATGAGTTCTAAAAGACAAATGGCCCAGGACTTTTTCATAAAAGCTGCAGAAAACTTTCATGGTTTCCCCAGTTTGTTGAAAAGGGATTCCTGGCTCGTCAAATTTAGAAATTCAGGGCTACCATTTCTTTCTCTCTCTTTTGTCCCATCTTCCTTCCCTTATCAATGTGATTGATCTAACGTATTGCTTTCAAGAGCTGCATACATTTTATATAATCAATTATTATATAAAATTTATCCATTATTTCCTTGTTTAGGAAACAGTGGATAAATATTTATTTCCTTATTCTTTATTTTGCTGTCATAAAAATGTCAAAATAAATACATTTCTTTGTATATAAATCCTGGTGTACAAGTGTTATTTCTGTAGATTAGATGTCCTAAATGAAGTTTGTTGGAAATATCTTTTGAACATTTTTTGCAAAGACTATATATAGTTTTATTAAAGTTATAAAACTTACTTTCAATAAAATGTTATTAAACTGCAAAGAATTTAATTTCCAAGGATGATTCAAAAAATGACTATTTAGAGACAAAGAGGTAGTTTCTTTAGAGTGTTTTAGCAAAAGTCTAAAACTGGCTCTTTGCTTATTGCCAGGCAAAGCCATTAGCTCTCTTTCTCAGATTCCCTTCTTCAGGATCTGGCCAATTTCTCACTTTGGACAAATACAATGAATGAATGCTTGTGTTTTTTGTTTTTTTTTTTAACAACTTAGTGTCTTTCTCGGGATAAATTTATTTTAAATAGGGAATCATGGTACCTTTCATCCATTTCAGGTGTGACTGCCTTGTATTCTCATATCAGAAAATTCCACACTTTCACGTGTAATTTTCAGAAGACTCTCTAGTTCCTAACTCCCACGCCCACTCCTGATGCCCTCATTTGTTTTGAATACTTTATCTCTCTCCCATAATACTAATGATGGCAATCAATACTCGGAACACTTCGTGTGCTTATCTCATTTCATCTTCTCATAATAGTCATCTGAAGTAGGTAGCCTTACAATTCCCAGTTTAAATGTATGAAGATTAACACAGTAATGCAATTTGCTCAGGGTCAGACTTAATAGGCTGTGGAGCCTGGACTGAGCTCATGAAATGTGGACTAGAGCCTGTACACTTAATTGTTAAGAATTCCTGCTTGCAGTCGGTATCAAAAATTGGCATCATTCAGAGAGGCTTGAGAAAGGTATACATAACTTGTTATGAAGAAGGGCAATGGGGACTTCTGAGTTTACAAAAAAAACAATCCATGGCTCCTTGGTGAGTTGGTTTTGAGATGGACATGGAGAAAGATAATTAGGTCCCCGCCTCCCTCAGTTTGTTAACTAACAGTATATAATCACAGATCTGCACTCTTAAGGCTACCATGTATAAAACTTTATATTAATATGGATTGACAGCAACAAAATGACATAGTTTATACCTTCAAGAGCCAACCCACCACTGTCTAGACCCAAGAGGAGTCATAAAAAGGTAAGGAATTGCCAAACAACACCTGATCTAGAAGGAAGTTAAGAAGGCATTTTATGTTTTCTATTCCTTTGGCGTTGAGATACTTAGATTGCCTTGTTCCAGTCCTGACTAAATAAGTAGATTTCCATTCAGATTAAGTTTCTGGTTATGAAAAGCCACACCACCTCTGGGCTTTGTTTTAATTTTGATTTCCAGATTCAAAGCTTCCCTGGACATTTAAATTTTAGCCATCCTGTCCTGTTTGGACTTTCAGCTGCTGTACAATCAATTATTTCTAGTTGCTGCCAACAACCTAGTTTTAGGAGATGACTGTGAAAAGACAGCCAATCCCCACTGTCAAATTCTCTATGGTCTCTCATTTAATACTGATTTCTAGGTTTCATTAATCCAAGCAAAGCTTCTGAGTCAGTGAACACATCTACATGCTGAGAGAATGACATGCCCCAACTCTGCAGGGGCAAAAACACTTGTTCTCAGGACCCTTCTGTACCTTGCCCTGTGGATTGCCTCATCTGACTGTTCATTCATAAACTTTATTATATGCCAGAATTCATGCTAAGAATTTAACAAGCACTATCACATTTGATGCTTAGGAAAACTCTATGAGGTCAGTTCACTCATTATAACCACTATAAAGATGAGAAAACTAAAGCTCAGAGATGTTAAATAGCAGTTCTAAGGTCTCATGACTGGTGGATAGTGAAGCAGGATCTTGACTGACTCCAATACTTTTAACCTTGACCTTTACTCAAGACAAGGGAAATATATATATATATATATATATATATATAGTTTTCTACATATCAATAGTACATAGGTCATTTCAAAAAGTGTGTTTCATTGTCAAATTTTCATCTTATAAATTAGCAGAGCTTGTGTACCAAAAATAGGTATTATAAAGAAAAATTATCAGAGACATCCCTGTGGCTCAGATGGTAAAGGAGTCACCTGAAATGCAGGAGACCAGGGTTCAATCCCTGAGTCGGGAAGATCCCCTGCAGAAAGGAATGGCTACCCACTCCAGTATTCTGAAAAATATTAGAGAAAACAGATACTTCCAACTTTGCAGTCCATGTCTTGGTGTTCAGGCACCCCTTACCTGGCCACAGAGATGGACACTGAAGGGAAATGGGAAACCTTATGCGTTGTCTAACTAAATTTTGATTAGTGATATAACTGCAGTAAATAGATAATATTTAACATCTAAACAAGAACAAAGTGATTTACTTCTGGTTGTTTGAAAAGAAACATTTGTAGACACTAATATAAGATTCTTCTAAGACCAAGAAATCTAAATAAAAAGGTCTTATTTTAAAATAAAATCAGAATATCCAAAGCTAGTCCACATGCATTGATGACTTCTTAGGGCTTCAGTATCAGTCACTCAGTCATATCCAACTTTTTGTAATCCCATGGACTATAGTCTGCAAGTCTTCTCTGTCCATGGAATTCTCCAGGCAAGAATACCGAAGTGGGAGCCATTTCCTTCTCCAGGAGGTCTTCCTGACCCAGGGATTGAACCCAGGTCTCCTGTATTGCAGGCAAATTCTTTACTCTCTGGGGCTTCCCTGGTAGCTCAATTGGTAAAGAATTCGCCTGCAACGCAAGAGACCCCAGTTCAATTCCTGGGTTGGGAAGATCCCCTGGAGAAGGAAATGGCTACCCACTCCAGTATTCTGGCCTAGAGAATTGCATGGACTGTATAGTCCATGGGGTCGCAAAGAATCGGACACAACTGAGTGACTTTCACTTCGCTTCTTTACTCTCTGAGCCACCATGGACGCCCCCTCTTAGGGCTTCAAGTCTTGGATAATTACCTGAGGAATCCTCTTAGCATTACCACTGACAGGGTTATAATTTCATAATGTGTGACTCAACTGTCTAAATTCTGCTACCTCCGCTTTTCTCAAATTTTCAGATAAAATGAAACAGAGTATTGTGAAAAACAGCAATCTCTAATAAGTTCCAATTACCTCTTTGGACAAAAGCTCTGCTGCAGAAAGCGAAAGAATGTTTCTTTATTTTCACTTCAGATGGGTCAGTTAAAAAGAACTAATTGCACAATAATTAACATTTTTAAGAAGCCAAATATTTCAGACTTTATTTCTGCTCAGGAGAATTCACCACAATAAGAAAATTCGACATGTTGGCACATAGAAGGCAAAGGCGAATGTACAAACTAGTAGGTGCGTTACACATTTTCTATGTAACACATTTTCTAAAGATGACCTCTCATGAACCGTCTTCAGACTAACGCTCCTATTCACCTCCATCTGATTTTGACCGTTTTGAATACAATATCTGTGTGGTGTTAGGAAACACATCAGATTTCTTACACATCCCTTGAACAACGGCTAAAGTAACACCATCGACAACAGCATTTTAGTCTCTCGTGTCCAGTCGGCATTAAAATGTGCTCTCATCTTTCACTCACATTGCACTAGCTATATGCTTTTGTATTGTAGGCCTGCAATATCGGAAAGCAGGGCACATGTTCTCTTGTGACTCATTATTTTAATAATATTCAATATTTCATTCATCCCACAGTCATTGAAAGGAACATTCCTGCCGCGGTGTCACTTATGTGCCATGCTGTATGCAGTCGCCCATTTATGTCAGACTCTTCTGGACCCCAGGGACTATAGCCCGCCAGGCCCTCTGTCCAAGTGGATTCTCCCGGCAAGAACACTGGACTGGGTTGCCATGCCTCCTCCAGGGGATCTTCCCAACCCAGGGATTGAACCCAGGTCTCCTGCATTGCAGGTGGATTCTTGACCATCTGAGCCACTGGGGAAGCCAATTTAAAATAAGAAGAGAAACATACACAAAAACAATCCTTCTCTGAAGCTGTCAAATCCTATTAAAATTATGGTCCCTTTTTGCTGAAACCACCTCAGGCAGAGCTCACCATACATTTCTTCCTTAATTCTGTAACAGTGAGGCTGTTTAGATACATTTTTTTTTTTTTTTTAAGCAAAAGGCCAGAGGATAAAAACTGGAGGAATCTACACAGGAAAGAAATATACAATATGAAAAATAACATTTCACTGTGACTCATATGAAAAAGACCCAGAAACTTCAGTGAGCAGTTAACAGGCTGTTAGAGACTGTTGATGATGTACAGAGCTCTGTGGCCGATTATATATAGCCTGGTGGTGAATGCATTTATTTGTGATCCTACTGAACCATGCATCACTAGAGCCATGCCGCTCAAGTGGGGTCTGTGTACTGGGTAAGGTTATAAGTATAAAAATTGAGAGATAACACTAGGACCTTTTTTAGAAATATTTATTTATTTGGCTACACCAGATCTTCATCTTGGCATGTGGAATATTTAGTTGCAGCATGTAAAATCTTAGTTGCAGCTTGGATATAGTTCGCCCACCAGGGATTGAAGCCAGGATCCCTGCGCTGGGAGCATGGAGCCTTAGCCACTGCACCGTCAAGGGGGTCCCAACATTAGGACTTTTTATATGAATGGAACAAATTTTACATCATTTGCCTCTATACATTTTTAAATATATACATTTAAAATTTCCTTTTTTCTTTTTCTTTCTTGCTTCCTTTCACATGTATATTGACTTTTCCCCTACCTCTTCAGAGAAGTTTCTCTGAGCTATCTGAAATGCTGTCTCCTGAGCTTCATTCCTTATTTTACCCCAAATAAATAATTTTCAACTCTCATGTTGTGTATTTTTTTAAGTTGACAACTGTTTCTCAAGTAGATTCTGATGCTTCTCAGCTCACATAAGCCAACTGATCATAATCAATTTCTCTCTGTGTGTGTGTATATATATAGTATATTAATTATATATGATCAATTCTGCTAATTATATTGATATATTGTTAACAATAAATATTATTAATTTTGATTCTTTGGAAAACTCTGATAAATATCTCAAAACAAAAAGGAAGTGAGATGGCTGGAAAACAATGTATGATTTACATTCATCATTCCAAATTCTCATCTGCTGCTGGTTAAATGAACTCTACTGATCAGCCAAAGTTGTGCTTTTTCTAGTAGTCACGTATGGATATGAGAGTTGGACCATAAAGACAGCCGAGCACCGAAGAATTAATGCTTTTGAATTGTGGTGTTGGAGAAGACTCTTGAGAGTCCCTTGGACAGCAAGGAGATCAAACCAGTCAATATTTAAGGAAGTCAGTCCTGAATATTCATTGGAAGGACTGATGCTGTAGGTGAAGCTCCGCTACTTTGGCCACATGATGCAAAGAGCTGACTCATTGGAAAAGCCCCTAACGCTGGGAAAGACTGAAGGCAAAAGAGAAGGGGGAAGTAGAGAATATGATGGTTAGATAGCATCACCAACACACTGAACATGAGTTTGAGCAATCTCCGTGAGATAGTAAAGGACAGGGTATGCTGCAATTCATGGGGTTGCAAAGAGTCAGACAGGACTTAGTGACTGAACAACAAGGACTGATAAGTAACATGAAATCATCTGAGCACTGGTTAGAAATTCAGACCCACTCCAGACCTACTGCATCTGAATCAATATTTTTCAAGATTCCCAGGTGATTTGTATGCACATTAAACTGTTAAACTTTGAGATACATTGGCTCTCAAAGACTATTGTGGGGACTCTCAAAAAATAGAACACGTCATAGTCTCCAAGAATAAAACTAATATTAAAAACTTTCACTGCAATATACAGTATATGTCATTTGTCAGTTCTTCAACTCACAAAGAAAAATGCCAGAGTACACCTAAATCCCTAATTTGGATTCATTTTGATTCTAAACTTATTCTCAGCAGCCTTTTGCTACTTGTGTAGCAGAGCTCCTTGAAGAGAACAAGAGGAAATCCTAGCGCTTGCCTGGAATTCATATTGGAAAAGATTCAAATGTAAATCACCCTGGGCACTTCCAACTCAATAGAGGCAAATTCAGTTTTTCCATATGAACCCTGATCTAAGATATAAGGAAACTGGGCCAGAGACGTTCCTGGTAAGACTTAGTATTAGATGGTTAAAATAGGAAAGAGAACAGGGATTAAACACCAGCAGAATGAGCATTTGCTTGAAGAGTAGATGTCAGATGACATTCTAGATGTCAGCTGCAAAATATTCAATAAAGAAGGAAAGGCTCATTCTTTAACTGGTTCACACACATGATGTTTTTCTCTCCAACTGAACTGTGAGCTTTTGAGGGATCAGGCTAAGTACGTTCCTAAAAATCACTGG
The DNA here is from genome assembly GCF_023699985.2 of Odocoileus virginianus. Taxonomy (NCBI): domain Eukaryota; kingdom Metazoa; phylum Chordata; class Mammalia; order Artiodactyla; family Cervidae; genus Odocoileus; species Odocoileus virginianus. The sequence goes on along the minus strand of NC_069683.1, from coordinate 17,362,213 downwards.
ATCTTATAATGCCTATTGCTGGTAATTTCCTCCCCTAGGCTAACTCACTTCCTTGAATATGATTCTGCTGTTACAATTTGCACATCTCCCAGGGAGGCAACTTGACATGGGGAAAAAAACCATACAGCTTGTTCTAGAGACAGACAGAAAAATATATGGCTGGCCATTGTGGGCTTTGAACTCCAAAAATTATTTTCCCCTAAAATACCTGTTGATTTACATACCACTTGAATTTATTGCAGAATGGAAGTTGGATGAATAAAATAATGAATGAATGAATGGAATGAAAGAACTAAATATTAGTTAAATTATTCTGATAAAATATAGTGCCCATCATTTTTCATTAGTCCTGGGAGGTTATCTATTCTCATGTTATATTGTTATCCTTACAGTTATACTTGCAGTTTTACAGTTCCAGTTGATATGCTAACTTCTCTCATTTGAGAAGCCTTTTCTAATCCGGTCAAAGCATCTTGTTTTTTCCTTCCTGTAAATCTACACAATCCATATATTTCAAATGCTGATTTCATTTCACTCATGAGAATTCAACAGTTATTCTAAACATTGTGTTCTGGAAGCTCCTTAAGGTAGGCTCATTGCAACCTTCTTGAAGATAAACCTCAATGTAAACTGATTTACTTTGGTAAATTAGAGCTGATCGATATTTATGTTAGGTATATCTTCCACTTTAGGAAATAGCAACCCTTTCTTGAGAGTGAAATACCATATTATTACAGTCCAACTCATAAGTTATTTTAAATATTTACACACAAGCTCAGGAAAAACAGATGGCAAGACCGATCAGAGAGTCAGAGTTTGTATAGTGATGTATTTGCTTTTAATACACTGCCTAGGTTTGTCATAGCTTTTCTCCTAAGGAGTAAGGGTCTTAGTTTCACAGCTGCAGTCACTGTTAGCAGTGGTTTGGAAATCCAAAAAACAAAATCTGTCACTGCGTCCACTTTTTTCCTTCTATTTGCCAAGAAGTGATGAGACCAGATGCTATGATCTTAGTTTTTTGTATGTTGAGTTTTAAGCAAGCTTTTCCACTCTCCTCTTTCACCTTCATCAAGATGTTCTTTAGTTCCTTCTCACTTTCTTCCATGAGAGTGGTATCATCTGCGTATCTGAGTTTGTTGATATTTCTCCTCGCAATCCTGACTCCAGCCTGTGATTCATCCAGCCCAGCATTTTGCATGAGGTACACTGCATGTAAGTTAAATAAGCAGGATGACAATATACAGCCTTGACATAATCCTTTCCCAATTTTGAACCACTCCATTGTTCCACGTAATGTACTGTTATTTCTTGATCTACATACAGTTTTCTCAGGAGACAGGTAAGGTGGTCTGCTATTCTCATCCCTTTAAGAACTTTCCACAGATTGTTGTGATCCACACAGTCAAAGGCTTTAGCATAGTCAATGAAGCAGAAGTAGATGTTTTTCTGAAATTGCCTTGCTTTCTCTATGATCCAACAAATCAAAGCAATTTGATCAAATCAAAGCAGGTAGCTACAATAAATTTTTGGAAATTTATACTCAGTTTGATCCAGCTAATCTCTCACTTTTCTTGCCATTATGTTTAAATGCTTTAAAATAAAATATTTAAAAAATAGCTGTAATTTGCATTTCTTGCTATGGAGTAGGAGGAGGAAATTATCCTTTACCCTTCTAGCTTCTTCTGTCTGGGTTAAGAATTAAATTGGTCTAAGTCATATTAATAGGAGAAAATTAAACCTAACTTAACAATGTGCACACGTGGGAGAGACCCAGGAAAACTAAATTACTCACCAAACTACGTTTCTGTGTGTATGTGTATGTTTTATTTTATTTTTCTTTTCCAAATTGGTCAAAAGAAAGTGAAAGTGTTAGTCACTCAGTCATGTACCCCTCTTTGCAACTACATGGACTGTAGCTTGCCAGGCCCCTCTGTCCAGGGAATTCTCCAGGCAAGAATACTTGAGTAGCCATTCCCTTCTCCAGGGGATCTTCCCAACCCAGGGAACGAATCCAGGTCTCTTGCATTGCAGTGGTTTCTTTACTGCTTGAGCCGCCAGGGAAGCCCCCAAATGGCCAAAAGTTTCACCTTAAAAACCATGTTCAACAAACGACAAAAGAGAACGGTGGCAGGGGAGTGGTTTGGGACTTCAAAGGGCTGCAAGGCAACACACGGGATGGAAAAACAAAAGTCTGGTAAACAAAAGTTTGTTGGGCCAGGCAGAGACAGTGAGACTATGGGAGGGGTTTTAGCAAACAGACTTTGCTAGGATCCTCCCTGTCTTCCTCGCTGATGGCTCAGTGGGTAAGAATCTGCCTGCAAGGCAGGAGACCCCGGTTCAATTCCTGGGTCAGGAAGATCTGCTGGACAAGGGCTAGGCTACCCCCTCCAGTATTCTTGGGCTTCACTTTGTGGCTCAGCTGGTAAAGAATCCACCTGTAATACAAGAGACCTGGATTCGATCCCTGGGCTGGGTAGATCCCCTGGAAAAGGGAAAGGCTACCCACTCCAGTATTCTGGCCTGGAGAATTTCCTGGACTGTGTAGTCCATGGGGTCGCAAAGAGCTGGACACAACTGAGCGACTTTCACTTTCCCTTTCCCTGTCTACACGCTTAGTTCATGCTATAGCTCTCTACAGTCATAGCTCCTTCCTGGGACAGGTTCTACACCTACATTCTTTTAGGTATTTGGAGAGAAGTTCTAAGGCTTGCCCTGTGCCTTTAGGGCTTTAAAAATAATCAGCCTAAATAAACCATCATGCAAAAGAGATGTAATTTGCAGTGGTAAATTTTGCCACCCTACATCACCTCAACTCCTATCGTTCACCACACACCACCCAGCCTGAAACTATACTTGACCAATTTCAAGTAATTGCATTTCCTTAACTGATAACACACTTTTATTTTCCCTAGGTGTTGAGAACTGTGATAATTAAATGAGGCAATTAACTGCTTAGTTATTTGTCCTTTTTATATGACAGAAATCAGCAAACTTTAAGTCCATGCAGTCGCTCAGTCATGTCTGACTCTTTGTGACCCCATGGACTGCAGCACGCCAGGCTTCCCTGTCCATCACCAACTCCCCAAGCTTGCTCAAACTCATGTCCGTCAAGTCGGTGATGCCGTCCAACCATCTCATCCTCTGTCATCCCCTTCTCCTCTTGCCTTCAAACTTTCCCATCATCAGGGTTTTTTCCAATGAGAATCCATCTGATTATAAATAAGTAAATATAGAAGTTTTAGAGTCACAAAAACCTTAGAGGATGCTGGACACCTAAAGAGTTGAAATAATGAGGCTTAAGATCAAAGAGCTCTTGAATTTCCTCATCCCTTTAAACACTGAAATTCTATCTCAAAGTTGCCTTCTCTCAGTAAAGGGGAAATTTACAGGATTGCCATCAAGGTCTATTCCAGAGAAGGATGCATTTTCACCTCTTCAAAACCTCTTCCTGATGCTAGCTGGGTTTCTCCATCCTCAACAGTTGGCCTACCTGATATTTCTGTAGCACTCACATCATCTCTCTTTTCTCTGTTTTCCTCCATCCTAGAAAGCTTTCAAGAGGTAGAAGAAAGATGAGAGAGATGAGGCCAATACTCTCAGAGACAGGTTGAGGCAATGGGTAAATTCGAATAGAGATTCTATTTCTCCCAGACCCTATGCTCATTTCACCTCATCTGGCTTAAATCCCAGCTTCTTGTTCTTGTTTTTATTTCCCTTCTGCTGTTTCTTTCTTTGAGTTGCATTTCTGATGCCAGGTGGGAGCAACAGCTGAACACTGTGGCGGTGTAAGATACAGAGGGCTGGATGAGGCTGCTAATGATGTTCTCTGACAAAGCAGTCCCATTCCAGCCTCAGCGATGGATAGTATCACTGGAGAAAACCCCACAAAAGTGTTCAACTTTTCTCATGAGTCTGCAGTTTCTTCCAAAAAAGTGAAATTGTATCAAATGGTAGAGGAAACAGACATTTGTTTCCTTCAGCAGTGACTTTCAGACAGGGCAACATAATATGAAATAAAACCCAAGGCCAATTCCTTATTAAATTGACCTGAGTTAAGCTCTGATTGAAATTTGTAGTCTTTAGACTAGAGATCACATAAGAACTGCTATTTTTCAAAGTGTATGTACATGCCAATATGTACACGCCAAGACAATTCAGGGAGGATATGAAAAGGTTATTCATTTGCTTGTCAAGTATTTGTGAATATTTACAATAAGTGTCATGAATTTGCCTGGCAGTAAAGTGTCTATTAGGTATCAGGCAGCTTGCTAGGCTCCATCATTATTTCTACATGGGCCACAGAGAATTGTAGTAAAGTTCATGTTGATGCCTTCCTGAGCTATGGGAAATATTTCCTGCGAGATTCACATTTCTTAAGAGGAGAATGGCATACAATCCCAAGCTATTATTAAGTCTGAAGCCATCTGAACATCTGAAAGATGACCTGCACATGACAAGGTCATCAGTGATACTTCATGGCTTTGGGATAATGTCCTGGGATATTTGGGGCTTCCATGGTGGCTCAGATGGTAAAGAATCTGCCTGCAGTACAGGAGTCCCCGGGTTCAATCCCTGGGTCAGGAGGATCCCCTGGAGAAGGAAATGGCTGCTCACTCTAGTATTCTTGCCTGCAGAATTCCATGGACAGAGAGTCTGGTGGGGTGCCGCGCATGGGGCCACAAAGAGTCGACCACAAGTGAATGACTCACACTTTCACTTTCCTGGGGTATTTACTGATTGTTATGTGTAGACATCTGATATTGACAGAATAAGGAGATGTTGTTCACTTATTTTTCTAAAATACGGTTTATATAGAAATGACACGGTTAAATCTAAATGATAAATAACTCTACACCATTTTGCCTATTAAATTTCAATAGCGACTTACTTATTTAAACTGGGCTCATTAGAGTCTTTTAGAACATCTTAATACACATCAACAGCACCCAAACAGCCACAGGAAAATTATATCAGAAGCTTAATTTATCTGGTGGTTAAGTACAACCATGTCATTTGATGTACTAATAATTGTTTCTCTGTAAGGATAGTTGATACACAAAATCTAGTGTGGCAGAAACCTGCAACCAGATATAAAACTTATTTAATTGTGATTCCAGGGCTGTGATATCATCTATTTTGACCCATAATTTTTCAAATGAGACAATTGAGGCCAAGGGATATTATTTCTGGACTTTAGTCTTAGTAAAAAACAGATGTGCTTGTTTCAGAACAGGTTAGACCAATAACAATAAAAATTGAGTTCTTGCTTTTCTTGCTTTTCCATCATCTCTCTTTTCCTTTCTTCCTCATCTGTCTATCTCTCCCTTGCCTTATACCTCTCTTCTCCCTTTCTGTGATATCTTGCCCCTTGTTTCATAAATAATTTCTTGGTTGATACTTAAGCAGAACATAGTACAAAATGGGACCAGAAAAAACAAAATATCTAAACGCAAATTATCCCAGTTTGTATCATCTGGGGTAGTAGCAATGTTACAGAAAGAGATTTCCTGCCATTATGGTTATTACTTAAGAATGCATTTTGACAATTTTCAAACCTTAATAGCTTGCAACCTATGGTTGTGTCAGTAATGTAACTGGCCTTATTAAACACGAAAGAGAAAAGCAGGGAAAAATGATTCCAGATTTGTTTTTTGCATTCTTCATTTAAATCAGAAAACCAGACAAGAAACAAAGCATAAAAGAACTTTCTAAGGAACATTATGCAACTTAGATCAGCTTGGATGATCATTCAGTGTTACTAATATTATAGAAACAGCATGAGTGTTTCAGAATATTTTTATAAAGTAGGGAATACAAATTTTAGGACATGAATTCATGGCTATTGGAAAAAAGAAAACCGGATCCTGCGCTTCATCCATTCACTGCTCTGATAACTCACACCACCGCCTCCCCCCAAAACCAGCTGTGCTCCGGCCTGCGCCCCACCCCCACTGCTCAGTTCTCTGTCTCCGCTTTCAGTCTCTATGTCTCTATCTTAGCTCTCTCTCACTCTCTGCTTTTTTCTTCCTTCCCTTCATTCATCTTTCCTTTATCTCTTGCTCTCCTTTTACTCCCTCTCATAGGAGGGTAATTTAAACTCTCATGTCCTGTTGTACTCTATGAAAAAACTGAATATTGCATGTTTGTAAAATACAATTCTCTTATTCTCAATTTAAATTTTAAATTGAATTTACAATACAATTATTTTTAATTAACTTTTAGCAGTAAAATCCCCAGCAATGCCAAGATGAATTGGTCCATCCCAGACATGTCATAGTTTCCTAGGTGGCACAATGGCAAAGAATCTGCCAGCCAATGCAGGAGACTCAAGAGATGCTGGTTTGATCCCTGGATCAGGAAGATCCCCCAGAGTAGGAAATGGCAACCCACTCCAGTATTCTTTCCTGGAAAATTCCATGGACAGAGGAGCCCGGTGGACTATACAGTTCATGGGTTGCAAAGTGTCAGATATGACTGAGCACATGAACACACATACATACACACACACACACACACACACACACACACAGACATGTCAAAGTCAGTCTTTCAAGCAAAGAAGTGCGTCCTGATTTGGGGAATGACCAACATTCCTATTCATATTTGGCTGCTTCTATCTCAAAGTGAATAGCAGTTCAAGAATTTAAGATGATGCTGGAGTAGGACTGGTCTTTCTCTGCTAAAATTTGTTCTTACAGAAATATGTGAGATTCATTCACATTATATTAACTAAAGACATTTATTTTTTTTTTTTTCGGTGAGTGGATGTAGTTTATTTAACTTAATGAACTTGTCAGTGTGATTCTTTTTTTTTTTTTACTGAAGTATTATTTTTTTTTAATTAGTTGGAGGTTAATTACTTTATAATATTGCAGTGGTTTTTGTCATACATTGACATGAATCAGCCATGGATTTACATGTATTCCCCATCCTGGTCCCCCCTCCCACCTCCCTCTCCACCCGATCCCTCTGGGTCTTCCCAGTGCACCAGCCCCGAGCACTTGTCTCATGCATCCCACCTGGGCTGGTGATCTGTTTCACCCTAGATAATATACATGTTTCAATGCTGTTCTCTTGAAACATCCCACCCTCGCCTTCTCCCACAGGGTCCACAAGTCTGTTCTATACATCTGTGTCTCTTTTTCTGCTTTGCATATAGGGTTATCATTACCATATTTCTAAATTCCATGTATATGTGTTAGTATACTGTAATGGTCTTTATCTTTCTGGCTTACTTCACTCTGTATAATGGGCTCCAGTTTCATCCATCTCATTAGAACTGATTCAAATGAATTCTTTTTAATGGCTGAGTAATATTCCATGGTGTATATGTACCACAGCTTCCTTATCCATTCGTCTGCTGATGGGCGTCTAGGTTGCTTCCATGTCCTGGCTATTATAAACAGTGCTGCGATGAACATTGGGGTGCACGTGTCTCTTTCAGATCTGGTTTCCTCAGTGTGTATGCCCAGAAGTGGGATTGCTGGGTCATATGGCAGTTCTATTTCCAGCTTTTTAAGAAATCTCCACACTGTTCTCCATAGTGGCTGTACTAGTTTGCATTCCCACCAACAGTGTAAGAGGGTTCCCTTTTCTCCACACCCTCTCCAGCATTTATTGCTTGTAGACTTTTGGATAGCAGCCATCCTGGCTGGCATGTAATGGTACCTCATTGTGGTTTTGATTTGCATTTCTCTGATAATGAGTGATGTTGACATTTAAAGTGATAGAAAAGAGATTGTGTGCTCAGTCGGGTGTGACTCTTTGCAGCCCCATGGACTACATTGTGCTCATTGAGTCCACTATGCTCCTTTGTCCAAGGAGTTTTCCAGGCAAGAATCCTGGAGCAAGTTGCCATTTCCTACTCCAGGGAATCTTCCCAACCCAGGGATCAGATCTACATCTTTTGTGACTCCTTCATTGCAGGCAGGTTCTTTACCATTGCGCCACCTGGGAAGCCCTAGGAAAGAGATTATAGACTTTAAAGGTATATCCTTTAGTCAGGTCCAAGCACTAAGTTAAAATGGTTACCTTGGAGCTATACAAATCAATATTTCATGAAGGCAATCTCATACCCCTAAAACAGGTAACAGCTGTTTGAGGAGAAAGAACTAAAGAAGAGAAAGAGAAGGAAACAGAAAAAAGAAAAAGAAATGAAAAGGATAATTAAAGATAGCATAGGGACACTATCTGAATTGAAACTAAAACTCCCAATTTATATGTGGCCATGAGGTCAGACTGTATGTAAAAGAGATAAATTGCATTACCTATCATCTCACTGGAATGTATCCTTCTACTGGAATGACCGCTTCCAACCTTCCTTGACCATTTTCCTATATTCCTTAGTTTGCTATTCTTCTGGTCTTTCCTCCTCATTATAATGTGTGAGGCATTTTTTTTTTTTTTTAATTTAAGATAAAGAGAAAGGATCTTTGAACTGTATCTTGAGGTTTTTACAGGAAAGGTTTGAAAGAAACTCAATGGATATGCTAAATAAATACACTCCTGGAATGAGCAACTTGAGGTTGTGCCCTCAAACTTTAACTGAATAAGACTTTTGCAAGATAAATTGTGAATCAATGCAGTTCTTTCCCAAGTGGAGTATAAGACTATATTCATACTTAAATTTTATAGATATTCCCTTTATCTCTCTGGGTTTTCTTTTTGTAAAGAATATTAAATATCTGATTCATTATTTTAATTTTTTTTTTTTAACATTTCTGAAACTAGCCTCTCAGGTCAGCTACTCCTCAATGCAGACATGCTTCATCTCAATTCTTTTACTGGAAGATTCAGTAGTGTCTTGGTAAGTGACACAGTTTAAGATGAGACAGGTTTCAATTGTACGCTATGTTCCTTATTAATTTTATGAATTTAGATATGTTATTAACTTCCCAAGACACAAGTTTCTCATCTACAATATGGGGTATTAAATTAATTCCTCTCATAGTGTTGATATGAAGACTAACAAACCAGGGTCTCATCTGAGCAGTCATTTAAACCCTGACCTGGGTGTCTAGCACAGCCTGACTCACCATGGAGATTTGAATTTGCTGTAATAATGTTGAATGGAGATCTTCAGATATGACTTAATGGGAACTGCACATCATAAATTCCAGGCAGGCAAGATGGGGATTTCTGTTAGCCAACCTGCTTCCATGAAGCCCAGGGCTCACCTCTTTGACAAGACCGGAACTCACCAAACAAACAGGAGGACTCTCAACTTTTGTGCTCTGTCAGAGAAGTTTTGGGTTCTTGACTTTAAGCTACCTACCCCAGTTTCCCATCTCTGTATATCTCCCCTCAAAGCCTTAGACAGTGTCACACTGGATTCCCTGCCTGGAAATTAATTTAAAAAGAAGCATTCTTACACTCAGGATTCAAATTCAATAAATAATAGCTACATATTCCTCCTTGGACTATGTCAAATTATACAGTCTGAGTTGTGTTTATGCTTCATGACATGATGTGTTTAAAGAAAAGTTGTATTTTAGTGTCCTGGTCTCTATGCAGGTTGGGAAAGAACTTTCAGACACAGTGCATTGCAGAAGGGAATGAGTTTACTAAGAATCAAGAGCAGAGGTGAAGAGGGGTGTTGCAGATATGAGGCAGAATGAGAGGGGAATAGAGTTCATCAGAGCAAGAGATGCTGTTAGTACATGGGCTGGCGCAAGGGAGAGCCAATGCCTTTCGTGGGCTAGTAGCCAATTTTTGTATCCTCAAGACAAACAAAATGCCTGCTGGGAGGGTGGTGTTAGGCGATTGGTCAGGGTGCTCGAGGGTAGGTGTTTTTACTTAATATGAAGTCAGGGAGCTGGGTGGTTTAGATCAGGGGGCTCATGTCAATGGTTGCTATGGCGCTCAATCAGTTCCAGAGATGACCTTGGCATGGGTCTCTGCACCTGCGACCTTGGTATAGGGCTCCACATTTAGTCTCTAATGACCCCCAACCAGAGCTCTTTCTCTTGAAGCAGTCTCAGAGTCAGGGAAGGCCCAGGCCATACCGATACCCCAAGCAGTCTAGTAGTGTGTGATACCTCTTTAAATTTGTTCTATTAATATTTTAATGCTTATTTAGAGGGAACGATAAATGCTATGTGGAGTAAAGGCAGAGGGTAGCAAAGGAGGACCAATATTTACAACTTTTAGGCTCTATTTCATTACAGTGAGAAATTCAGCTCAGTTTCAAAGTTGAAAATTCACCATCTAATAAAAAACTCTATAGTTAGTTGTATCTAGTCTCCTCAGAAGAAAATTTAACCATGTCTAATCTCAGTATACAACTCAGGGTGTTATCAACACTTCTCCTGAAAAAGTAGCTTACCGAAGTAGTACTTCCAAACATTTGAGAGGTCCATCTTGCTATATTTCCAATATTTATGTGCATGTATGTGTGTTCCTGTGTGTGTATTTGATCACTGTCCCTTTGGGTATCCCTCTGGTACTCAGAGAACATTTTGCCTCCAGAAAGCTATGAAAGGGAACATTCCATCCATATTAATTAAATCATCCACAATCCCATACTAAACTCAAAACTAAAAACTTATACCTTATTTAATTCCTATTTCAAATTAAATCTAGCCACATTCCTCTTAAAGGCTTTCAGAAGTTCTACAAGATTAATTGATAAAAGAAGATACTCATTATAAAATGCCTATAATATAGAGATGCCCTAAAGTAGAAATTAAATCCCTTCTTCAAATCAAATTACTGCAAATAAATAAATTCAAGATTAAATCCCTTTGCTGTTGTAAATTCAAGTCCAAAGGAAATTATCTTGTTCTTATGTGTTAAAGCACAAAAATAAGTCAACATTCTTAACTTGTCTTAAAGAAATTAAAATCTTTGCCTTGTCCCCCCGCTGATTTCTCTTAGCTCCATGGCTTCCTCATGCCTGGGAGGAGCTGAAGTTTTATTAACCTTGCTATCTTCAGTGTCTTCCACTGGAATAGATATACATGTTGATTTTCTAGGGCTGTCATAACAAAATACCACAAACTGGAGTGTTCACCAGTGGTCCCCAACCTTACTGGCACCAGGGACCAATTTCATGTAAGATGATTTTTCCATAGACCACAGGTCAGGGAAATGATTTCAGGATGATTCAAGCACACTATATTTCTTGGACACTTTATTTGTATTATTATTACATCAGCTCCACCTCAGGTCAACAGGCATTAGATCCTGGAGTTTGGGGACCTCTGATTTAAACAATAGAAATGCATCTTCTCACCAATTTGGAGGCTCTAAGTTCAAGATCAGGGTGTTGGCGGATTTGGTTTCTTCTGAGGCCATTTTCCTTCCCCACTGTGTCCTCACATCATTGTCCTTTGTTTATGTATATGTTGGGTATTTCTCTTTGTGTATGTGTGTGTGCATGTATGTGTTCAACTTTCCTCCTCTTATGGGGACACCAGTCATATCGGATTATACCTGCCTTCATGACTTCCCTTTAAGTGAATCATTTCTTTAAGACCTTATCTTCAAATGCATAGACTCGGATGTTCTGGAAGTTGGGACTTCAACATGTCAATTTTGAGGGAACACAATTTAGCCCCTAACAATGCAATCCTTCGGCTCTCAGAAGTATAATTAATTCTATGTCAATTCTCTCAAGGGTCCAAAGGGACCCTAGGATAAACAAATCATTAAAGCACCATTCCAGCTACCAGAAAATTAAAAAAGAAAGAAAGTCAATTCTCATCACCTATGGTAGCTTATCCAGGAACCTATATTCCTAAAATTAAGCCTTTGATACTGCCAAAATCTATTGCAGTGACTCAGTGATGCCTGAGAGGTGTCAGGAAGAGAAACTCTTCATTGTATTAGCTTTGCCAGCGTGCGTGTATGCTGTCTCCTCGGTCCTGTCTGACTCTGTGCGACTTTATGGACTGTAGCCCGCCAGGTTCAAATGCCAATCAACTTGGGTCTCCCTGGAGAACACCAACTCTGAATTTATTATTAGTTGGGAGATGTCTTCCATCATTAGATTATTTCCATTTATTTTACCATTTGTCTGGGGCGGGGTGCAGTCATGTAAAATATCTCTTTAAGCATAGAGACCTTCAGGATAATTGTATTTATTAATCTTTAAAAATTTCCAAAGTGGCAGCCACTTATTGAGCCATCATTTAATTTCACCCAGAGTATTAAAAATCTCTTGGTTTTCATTTTTCCTTTGTTCCCATGTCTCTGACACCTTCATGGTGAAATGGTAAAACCGTCTGCAGATTCTTTAGTGAATGGGCGTTTTATACCAGTAACAGCAGTGTTTGCCTCTTGCTGTAATTGCTAATGCCTAAGTAATGTTTCCTGGGCTTCCCTGGGGGCTCAGATGGTAAAGAAACTGCCTGTAATGCAGGAGACCAGGGTTCAATCCCTGGGCCGGGATGATCTCCTGGAGAAGGGAATGGCAACCTATTATATTCTTGCCTGGAGAATTCCAAGGACAAAGGAGGCTGGTAAGCTACAGTCCATGAGGTCGCAAAGAGTCAGGCACAACTGAGTGACTCTCACACACACAGGTAATGTTTCCAAGGGTATTCCCAAGCTGCTCTTGGTCCTTTGGAAGCTAGAGGTACCCTGAGCACCAAAGTCTCTGCTTATGCTTCTCAGACACTATCACACTTCAACTCTTGAATGTTCCAGACACTGAGCAGCATTTGCTTTTGATCCATCGTTTTTTGGAAGCTGTGGCAAAATGCCTCTAGTGTTCTGATTTCTTCATTTATTACTTTGTACTTTCAGAAAGTTCACCCACTTGACTTCCTAAGAGTTAAACCTGCTTATTAAATTTCATCTGATTTTATCTTTATTTTATCTAGGACTATTTTATCTAGGGCTGATTTTATCTAGGGCTTTTTGCTGGAAGTAAGTGCCTCAGCTTTATTACTTTCCTTTCCTTTCTGGCCCTGACATTTGTTTTTCTAACAGGCTTCTTTACAATTTGCTTTATGGTAAGATTTAGTAAAATTTCATAAGTGATATGAAATTAATGAGTTCTGTCAGAAGCATCTACACTCACCTTAGTATATTGGATTAGCCTACCCAGTGACTAGTCTCCTGTCAGAGAGTTAATAACCCAGACCTGCAGCTGAATAAAACATTCTTCCACTATTAAAGAAGAGAGACACTTTTATTAATGAAAGAACAAAACCAAGCTGGTCACATATTTCTCCTGAATGGAAGAGGAAGTGCCAGTACACAGAGGGAATGAAAAGCACATGATTTCAAGAGACACAGAGTTTAAAACAGATTCTGCATGGGGTGGAAGTTCATTTATAAAAGCATTCTCAGTTGTATGAGAGCCCGGAAACTTACTGCTCATGTGCCCTTCTGCAAATGTAGATTCAAAGATCTAATTGAGATAATCAGAGACAATGAAACAAGAATTCATGAGTTGGGTGGTGAGGCACTGGAGAACTTTGAAAACTGCCATGCCAAGTAAACATATACATTTTAGACACATACAAAACCCCAAAATCTTCAACAAGAATGCATGCTGAAGGCAAACAAACCTTCATCATCTGGGGCTTTCATTCCAAGATGTATGAGCAGACATTTGGGCATGGTAGAAAGAAGTGATAATAGCATATAAAAATCTTCAATGAATGAGGGAGTGCCATAATTATTGTATTACTCCTAATCTAAACACATAGGATATTTTTAAAGCATGATTTTTAAGTATAAATATAATTACTAGCAAAAATATCAAGCAGGACATGAAACTATAAGAGAATAAAATACTCAACTCATGAAATCAAACTCAGAAAATGAAAGAAGTAATTCATATAAATGTAAAATACATGTGTAACCTAACCAGCTACAATGGAATCATGCTTGCTTGCGCTTAAGCTCAGTCATAGTTGCCATTTCCTCCCCCAGGGGATTTTCCTGACCGAAGGATCGAATCCATGTCTCCTGTGGCTCCTGAATTGGCAGGCAAATTCTTTTCCACTGAGCCACCTGGGAAGCCCATAACAGAATCATAGATGTATTAAAATATTTTTAAATACAGCTACTCTTTTTCAGTCAATAAAACATAATTCATGCAAATGCAATTTGTAAGCTCTAAGACAAATGCTGCTGCTGCTAAGTCACTTCAGTTGTGTCCAACTCTGTGCGACCCCATAGACGGCAGCCCACCAGGCTCCCCCATCCCTGGGATTTTCCAGGCAAGAGTACTGGAGTGGGTTGCCATTGCCTTCTCTGCTAAAACAAATGAGACAGTGTCAAATCTGACAACTAAAACTTTGGACAAATTTTTACAAGAAAAGCAAATAGATATAATAGAAGCAATATTAATATATAATCTAAATTTCAGAAAGAAATAAGAGCATTCCATGGAAATAAATTAGGATATAAAGTCACAGATCACATTGTCTAGTAATACAGGATCAACATAAATAAAGAAAAAAGAGGTACACACACAGTAAATTATTGTAAGATCCTGAGAAACCTCTACCAGATCACGAAATATTGTTAAAATGACATAGACCTTGAATCATTAATATATTAGCTGAGAGATTTGGACTTTGTAAGTAAACAAAAATCTGTTTAAATCCTACTTCTCAGTTTGCAAGCTTTCCTGGTGTCTCAGACAGTAACTAATCTGCCTGCAATACAGGAGATCTGGGTTTGGTCCCTGGGTTAAGAATCCCCGGAGAAAGGAATGGCTACCCACTCCAGTATTCTTGCCTGGAGGACCTCATGGACAGAGGAGCCCGACAGGGGATGTCCATGGGGGTGCAGAGTCAGACACGACTTAGTGACCAACATTTCACAGCTTGCAATGTGCATATGTGCTCAGCTGTGTCCGACTCTTTGCAACTCTACGGACTGTAGCTCACCAGACTCTTGTGGCTGTGGGATTTTCCAGGCAAGAATATTGGACTGGGTTGCCATTTCCTCCTTCAGGGGATCTTCCCAACTCAGAGATCAAATCTGCATCTCCTGTGTCTCACACATTGCAAGCAGATTCTTTACTACTGAACCACTGAACAGAAGCAACTTCTTTGGGTGAGTCTGTCTACAGAAGACCCAGTGGCCTCATGGGTACAATGCAGAAAAGAACAACAAACAGCTTTCTGGATTACTGTGACATTAGCAATGTGACATAGAGAAAAATGTTCGGTACACTGCTTAATACATAGGAAAATTGCAAAATATTTTAATTATGATGATCATTACTACTCTTATGAGGTATGGACAATTTATCATAAAACCCATTCACGAAAATCTCAATAAGTGTAAGTGATCTATAGTACAAGAAACACAGACATTAATATCAAAAGTTTACATTTACTATAAATATATTAAAATTAATATATTTTCACAAATAAAATTCCTTTTCATAATTAAGTAGCTATTGTTTATAAATTAAAATTAGAGTAAAAAGAGTGAAAAAGACATTGTTACTCAGGAGTCAATAATGTTAAAGAGAACAGACATGTTGTTCCCTTAAACTCAGGAATTAGACAAAGATTCCCACCACAAGACAATCAACAGTGAGCAGTATACGTATTATTAAAACACATTTTACTGAAGGATATAACTTTCAATTTAAATAAATGAGGAGAAAAACTTAATGACTTTCTGTATAGGAGCCTCAATATGTCAATTGTGTCTTAATGACTTTATAAATGCTCAATTTACCTGTTAATGAATGTATAGAATGATTTCAATTGAAGTCAAAATTCCATATAATTTTTAAAATATTTAACAAAGTTGTTTTAAACATCATATACAAGAAGAAAGGGTGGTAATTACTAGAATATTTTTGAAAAAAGACTAATGTGAAGAAATAGATTACTAAATATTTAGAACTATTTCTATTTAATAACTATATATGTATATCCTACAATAATTTAAATTTGTGACATTTTCTCAAGAACAAACAGGCTGATGAAAGAAAGAATATATATAATTTATAAAACCTTAGTGAAAGTAAACTTGGCACTTGCCTATGGGGGAAGAAAGTATTTTTTAATAATAATTATTGGGAAAATTGACTAAATAAGAGACAAGAATTTAAAACCACCTCTCTCATACACACTATAAAAATTTTCTTTTTATCTTATCCATGAACTGCAACTTTTGCATCCATGCACTCACATTTTTTATAACACATTGTTTTCACTGTCTTTAAAATTAATACATATACATCATGGAAGATGGGAATATAGGGAAATTGCATGGAAGATATTAAACAATATTTATGGATCTTATTAACTAAAGATAGCTGTGGCTAACATTCAGTATTATAGTTTGTCCAGCTTCTCTATATATATGCATATATATCTATATATATATTAGTTATACTTTGTCCAGCCTCTCTATACACATGGCGTCCCTGGTAGCTCAGATGGTAAAGAATCTGCCTGCAGTGTGGTAGAGCCAGGTTCAGTCCCTGGGTTGGGAAGATCCTCTGGAGAAGGGAAATGGCAACCCACTCCAGTTTTCTGGCCTGAAGAATTCCGTGGACAGAGGAGCCTGGCAGGCTACAGTCCATGGGGTCACAGAGTCAGACACAACCGAGTGACTAACACTTTCACTTTCATATGTGTATACACACACACACACACACACACACTTGCAACACTTAAAACTTCTTGCTGCCAGGCAAGACTTAGCATAGAAAAATCTTTGGGAGTTACCCCTGATAGCCCAGCCTCTGCCCATCACTCCAATTGGGCTGCACAAATAAGCCCTTCTGACCCCACAGGTCCATGACAGTGGAGATGGGAGAATCCACTGGAAAAAAGCCTCAAATATATAGACTCAGAGAACAGACTTTTAGTTGCAGGGCAGAAGGAGAGGAGGAGGGGATGGTTAGGGAGTTTGGGATGGACGCACACACCCTGTTATACTTCTAATTGATAACCAACAAGGACCTACTGTCTAGCACGTGGAACCCTGCTCAACCTTATGTGGCAGTCTGGATGTAAGAAGAGCTTGGGGGAGAATGGATACATGTATATGTATGGTTGAGTACTGTTGTTATTCACCTGAAACTATCACAACATTGCTAATCAGCTACACCCCAATACAAAATGAAAAGTTTAAAAATGAACACAAAATGCATATGAGGGAACAAAGCATGTTACGGCAGTTCTGTGGGAGAGAAGAGAATTCTGCTGAACTCCAAATACTTCAATGAAATCAGAGCAGCTGTGTGTATGCATGCAAAATTCTGTCTCTGTCTTATCACTGAAATGGAGGCTATATGATTTGGATTTTAAGAATATAGATTTTAAAACTAGGCAGTAACATACCAGCTTGGTGAACTTGAGCTGATTTTTTCAGCTCATTGTTCTTCAGTCTTTCTCTAAAAACTAGCAGCACTACAGAAGCAATGTCTTAGGATGTCCCAGGTTTTAGTGAATTAAGTGAAATAATACAAGACAAGAGTTTTGAGGTCAAAATATATAATAATATAGTTAGTGATTAACAAAGTGATTTGAGAGACTCGTTTGTCTAGATTTTTATTTCGGTTCCATCACTTGGGTAAGTTTTTAAATCGTTCTGTGCTTCTCTTTCCTCATTTGTAAAATAGTGGTAGTAATTATACCACTATGTAGGCTTATTGTGAATATAATGAGTTCACACACAGCAAGGTTTAGAAGAATGCCTGGCATTTCTAGAAATGTCAGATTTTTCTGTCACCATATTATAGATGAGAAAACTGAGGCATAGAGAAGTGAAGTGATTTGCTCAATGTCACCAGCAACTCAATGGAAAACGTTTGCATTGAAACGCAGGCATCAGATTTCAGTTTATTTTCTTAACTATTGTTAATGCCTGTATTTAATAAATATTATGTATTATTTTTATTATTAGTAGTTAAGTCAGAGGTGACACACAAAGGTGATTTCAAAACATTTTCTAAAAACTAGAAAAAAAAAGATTAAGAAATGAGTCTTGCTCATTTCTTGGATAGTTATTGCTATAACTACATATTGATATAAGATAAGCCAGAGAGAATTTTGCATGAATACACACAGCCGCTCTGATCTAATTGAAGCATTTGGAGTTCATATAAGATACATATTGCTCCTATGTATGTATGTACGTATGTATATAAGTATCAATACCTATCCATTTATGTATATCACATTTAATCCTCTACCTCTACAATCCATATAATATGATTCTCATTTAGATAAAGATTGAATATGAGGAATGCTATGCTTTAATTATATGTGAAACTAACATTAGAATTAAAATCTAACCTCAAAGCCTGGGCCTTTCTAGGACACAACACTACGCCAATGTCTTAATATTGGTTCTGATGTTCATTGTGTTCCTGCATAGTCACTGTACTCAGAACCTAGGGTTGTTTCATATTTAGAGTAACCTGCAGAAGACACTTTCATTGCCTTGGTTTCCCTGGAATCTCAGGCTCTGGGGAACATCAACATGGGGAGTCAGGAGATGGCAAAGTGAAATAATCAGAGTTTCACCGACGACTTCCTCCCTCCCCACTCACAAGAACCTTTTCCAGAAAAGCAGAAATCCAAAATGGGTCCATGACAAAATACTAATAATACAGTAGTTCCCATCTTCAAAGACTTTGATATTGCCAAGTGTTCTATGGGACAGAAAACATCAACACTCTTTCTCCTCCTTTGATCTGGATCTTGAATGATTTGACATTCTGGGGCCCAGCGTCTACCCTTTCAAGGTTTTCAGGGTAGTTGCTCCACAGCTATGCTGTCCATGGTGCATTTCTGAGTAAACACTACAGCTTCATTCAGGAGAGATGGGATTGCTTCAGTAGTAGGCACTTACTGGCTGCCTCCCCAGCTTCCTTTTTTTCTGCCAGCAAGAGTTATATTTCTTTTTGGTAAATTACTTCTCTACCATTGTGCTACAGCCTCACTTTTGGTAGAGACTGACCCCCAATTCCTGGGCTGCCCAAGTGGCCTTAGTGGTAAAGAATCCGCCTGCCAATGCAGGGGACTCAGGAGACGTGGGTTCAACCCCTGGGTCCGGAAGATCCCCTGGAGTAGGAAATGGCAACCTGCTCCAGTATTCTCGCCTGGGAAATATTATGGACAGAGGAGCCTGGCGGGCTACAGTCCATGGGATCACAAAGAGTCCCACATGACTGAGCCACTGAACACTCAGGAGCCCATTCCTAGTTTCAGAGGTGGAGCCTAATTGGTCCAAGCTAAAGCTCCACCCCTCCAACTACAGTGATTGGTTCAGGAATGGATGAAGGATCAAGTTTTGGCCAATGAAAGAGACTGAATCTAAACATCTGAGCACCATGTATCTTACATTAGATGCTTAGTCTTTGCTAAGTTACAATGCATAAATTTCTCCATCTATAAATTTATATATAAGACTTGATAGGAGAATTACTAATAGATACGTGCTTACTGAATGCCATGAGAATTATTGAATGGGTAACTCCATAGTTTAGTTGTGCAATGCTTAAGGCCCTTGGGGCCCTCCACTGTTCATCATAGCAAAAAGAAGCTATTAATTCAATAGAAAAATGCTAGTGAAAACAATTCCTTTTAAAGATGAAAAGTGCGCTGATCAGAAGGTGGAGTGGCTAGACCTAAAGGTATGAAAATATGCTTCAAAGCAGTATGAATTTCTTCTCTTTGTTTAATTGGAAAATACTGCTTTCTGATCCATTCTGGATCACCTTGATCTTGTTTATTCAGCTGAACTTTTTTTTTCCCCCCTGAGCCAGAATTCTATTAAAAGAGGCATGAAAAGAGTTAGTCTCTCAGTATGTCCAGACTCTTTGCAACCCCGTGGACTGTAGCCTACCAGGATCCTCTGTCCTTGGGATTTTCCAGGTAAGAATGCTGGAGTGGGTTGCCATGCCCTCCTCCAGGGGATCTTCCTGATCCAGAGATAAAACTCACATCTCTTAAGTCTCCTGCATTACAGGAAGATTCTTTACCACTGAGCTACCCCAGAAGCCCTCAAAGAGGCATAGGGCTCCTTAATTGCTGCAAAACAATGTGAAAAATGTCAGAAGATGCTGGTTTCAGAGAAGTCACCACTAATGCTAAATCCGTTAATTTCCTCATTTGGACAATAAAATAATCACCAGGTTCCACTGTGGTACAAATTCCTGTTGCTGCCTGTTGTCACCTTGTAAAATTCTCACTTCATTCACTGCTATTGAACAATTTACTGCTATTTTAGAACAATGAATTTTAGCTTCATTATTCAAAAAGACCAAATTGTTATCTAAATAAGCTACTGATTGAGTCATTTCTGGTCTTTGCCATAATTCACACCAATGTTTAAAAATTCTGATCACTATTAATTATAACCCAGATGCAAAATGATAATAACAGTTAACTTTTCTTGAGTGTTTTCTTGTGCCAGAGATTGTTGTTAGCAATTTATACATATTAACTAATTTAAACTTTCCAACCTAGTCTGATTGGATAGGTTTATTGTTATCATAAACTTCATTTTAGAGGTGAGATAAGGCATGCACAGAGAATTAATGCAACTTGCTCATGTTTTTTTCACTAGTATGATAGCCTGGATGGGAACTCAGACAGTCTGTCTCCTGGAGTCAGTCTCCTATTGACTGCAGGACACAGCAAAATGTAATTGCTACCTCCTCAGTTTTCCCATGTGCCTTTTTTTTTTTTTTTAATTTTTATTAGTTGGAGGCTAATTACTTTACATCATTACAGTAGTTTTTGTTATACATTGATATGAATTAGCCATGGATTTACATGTATTCCCCATCTCAGTCCCCCCTCCCACCTCCCTCTCCACCCGATCCCTCTGGGTCTTCCCAGTGCACCAGGCCCGAGCACTTGTCTCATGCACCCAACCTGAGCTGGTTATCCGTTTCACCCTAGATAATATACATGTTTCAATGCTGTTCTCCTGAAACATCCCACCCTCGCCTTCTCCCAGAGTCCACAAGTCTGTTCCATACATCTGAGTCTCTTTTTCTGTTTTGCATATAGGGTTATCGTTACCATCTTTCTAAAGTCCATATATATGTGTTAGTATACTGTAATGGTCTTTATCTTTCTGGCTTACTTCGCTCTGTATAATGGGCTCCAGTTTCATCCATCTCATTAGAACTGATTCAAATGAATTCTTTGCAATAGTAGCAGACCCATGTTATACATTATAGTTTAGCTATGCCAAATCAGGAGACTGGGCCTCCCAAATTCTTTTTGCAAAATAAATAAATAAATAAATGAACCCTATCAAAAGTTATAGGTAGCAGGCAGACAGTATAGACAATCTGATTTATGAGTAGACCTAATGAATAAATAGGAAAATTATAAAATTGATTTTGAATGTTTATTGTAGCTTTAGGGAAGTCCTCTTTTATTTTAATATTCACTGAAACAGTCCAAACACCTGAATACAAAAAGTTTAGGACGAAAAAGAGAAAAACAGCTAGGAACTAAACAACGTTAAGCTTGATGTTGTTCAGTCGCCAAGTCATGTCCGACTCTTTGTGACCCCATGGATTGCAGCACGCCAGGCCTCGCTCTGCCTCACCGTCTCCTGGAGTTTGCCCAAGTTCATGTCCGCTGAAGCTATTACGAGGCAAGTTTATTTTGCTTGTATCTGAATGGAACTGTTGTATCTGAATCAAAGAGTAAACACAAAACTGTGTCTAAAACACACAATAACTTCCAAGTTGTTTTTTAATTTTTAAATTCTAATTACTTTTAATAATTATTTTAAAGTTAATATATGACATATTTATTTTTTCATATTTAGAAACAGCCAAGTGTCCTTCTGGGAAGAATGAGACTAAGCTGTTCCTTATTTTTCTTTTATGCTTCAAATATAATCTTTCTTTTCCCCACCTCCATTCTAAATTAGCCTGCTCTTTTATCCATCTTATCAAACCCCTATCCTCTGTTTACAAACAGGAAAGTTAAACTGATACATTAATTCCTGGTCATGAAAAGGGGTACATTTACTGACCCTTATTTATATATAATATAATCACTTTATGTTTGTAAAGTCTAAAGAAAAAAAGTGACAACAAGAACAGACCTAGAATAATGAGTCCAATTAAATAAAACAAACCAAGTGAAAACAGCTGAAAATTTTAAAAAGGGAAAAAAGAACTTTTGAAGTTATTCTTTCTCCCTGATCTTGCTTCATTTTCAGTTTTCCAAAACAGAAAGAAAGAAGGAAGGGAGGAAGAGAGAACACACAAAAGCAAAGGTTCCATAAGCCGGGGGTGATCGTGGATAACAAGTTTTCTTAAATGTTTCTACTTTCTCATTTATGTTCTTCATTTTTGGCTTTTCTGTTTCATTGTCCCCAGGCACTCCGGCTTTGATGGAGATGCAAACTCAGCAACTCCCATGAAGCCCATGCCACCTGTTACCTTTATAATCAGCTCACATGATAATTACTGTCATATATATAATCAGTGTTCCTGAACACTCTCAATTACTATCGCTGAGTGATAAGGCAGACATATGTTTTTGTTTTACATTTTATGAGATAGGCAATGGATGTAAATTTACTATTTTGCACAATCAGATGCCATTTCATCATAATGTTATTAGTCAATTAATGAACAAATATTGCTGAGCATTTAACACGACTCCAGAATGTGACATAGTCTTAAGGCCCAAGGCTAACTAAGAGGAGTGTATTTCCTATTGATGTAGTAACCATAATTCTACATTTTTCCTGAAATAAAGTAATTTATTACAAATGAAAATACATGTCACCCATGTAAGTTTTGGTTTAAATAATGATTTCTACTTCTAAAAGAAAAATGGAAGACTACTGTAATAAAGTATCAAAAATATGGGAAGTATGCCTGTTGTGAGCCTGCTGTACTTGTCAAACACTGGTCCGACCGGCATAAAAGCCCCTTTGGCGTATTAAAATATTTGACGTCAAGATCTACAGATGAATGTGAACGTTACAGGTACTGTATTTAGCAGAGGGCTGGTAACTAACTCATCAGAACTAATCACTGGGAATTGTATTACACAAGCGAGGAAATATTATGGGCACACTAAAATTCAGATTCAAATAAAACTCTTTCCTTGCACTCAAAATAAACACAAGGTATCTTTCCAAACCACTTTTTCTGTATGTAAATGAAATGGTTGAGAATCCATGGCCCTGATAGCATTTCTGTACCATTAGAACAATGCTCATCTTTTACGGTCTTCAAATTTCACTCCATAGGCAATTTTTCCTGCTTAGAGACTCGCTGGTTCTTGAAGTACTATTGCACAGTGCGGGTTAGAATTTGGAAACTGGACTCTGACTACCTGCCTTCAAATCCCTGTTTGTCATGTACTCATTCCTATAAATTTAACTTTTTTGTCAGTTTTATCATCTATAAAAAGGATCATGATAATAATGTGTGTACTTCCTAACTATTTGTGTGAATTAAATTAGTTTATACATAGAAAGTGCTTAACACAGGAGTTAACTCTAAATATAGTTTTAGCAATTGTTAAATGTATTGGGGTAAAAGGAAACAGCCAAATATTGAGTGAGGGCTAGAAAGTGAAGGGCAAGAGAATGAAGAGGAAAAAAAAGCATAAAAAAGATTTTCTAAAGGTCAAAAAAGCTCTTTCTTCAATCAAGGCCATATTTTGGTTTCTTAACACTACAGGTCTGTCTCAAAGAAACACTCCCTAAGACAGCAAGATGAATGACCCCAGGGTATCGAAAACAGATGCCGGGCGTCAGGAGTGAAAAAAGGCAGAACAGCTGGGTGTTTTCACTGATGCGACAAGTTTGTTTGCAACATAAGGTATTTGACTTTAGCCTCATATTTTAAGCCCCATTTTATATATTAATTTAACAGGCAAGCAGATTGTAGCGCAAATTCACCTTTTGTGCTTTCTTTTACGTGAGTTTCCTGAGCCATATTGTAAAGTCATATACTAAAAGTGCTTCCTCTTTTTGAAATGAAACTTTCAGATAAATGGGAGTTTTGTCACAGATATTATCAATGTAACTGAGACAGAATAATAAATACTATTTGCTTTGTTTTCCCTTGCGGATGGTAAAAATAAAATTAAGATGACTTGCACAGAGACCACATCAATCAACAATATTGCCAGGCAGCCTGGTTTAAAATCCTTTCTCAATGTGTGATCTTCATCAAATTATTTAATCTTTCTTTAATCTTCTAAAATTTGGTTTTCCAATCATGAAATGGGGATCATGACAGTCCTAGCTTGTAGAATGTTTGAAACATTTAAATGAGTATATACAGAGTTCGTAGAGCAGAGCTTACATATAACTACCCCTCAGTGTTTGCCCATCTAGTGTCATTACCAGTGACTGGTATCTGATGGATCGGGTCCTATTAAATTGTTTCCTATGATGTGCCTCATATGTATAATCGATTTCCTGAACATGACTAAGAAGAAACCAGTTCTAAGGAACAAAATGGAGAGCAAGTACATATTTATCATCAACTTTTCTGCAAAGACATAGATACCTGTAAAGATGGAAGATACCCCTTGGAAAGATACTCCTTCTATTCCACACTCCAGAGAATCTACACCATGGTCATGACAGCTGCATTATTTTATGAGTGAGGAAATTCATCAGCTGCCCCATTTTGGGAAAATAGTGCCCACCCTCACAATTACGAATGTGGTTGAGCACTTTTGTGGGTAACATCCCATGCACTTGTCTGGTGTCCCATGCTCTTGATCTTAAAGCCAAGTCCCCTTCCTCCCAGTCAAACCCACGTGCCCTGAACGCATTCACAACACAGCAATGGACAGAGTGGCCTCTTGCAACCATCTTTCTGAAAAGCTACCAAACTGTACTAACAATAAAGGCACTCATTTTCAAAAACTCAATATTTGCCCTTACTCTTTTTTTAAACAAGAGGATTTTAATGCAGGGCGTTTGTTTGCTTGTTTGTTTACTGAGGTGAAGAGGAGCTGAAAAGCCAAAGGGGGAACAATGAGGTAGCCCAGAAAATGACGACCAGAAATGTCTACTACCCTCTAACAGAGAGACAAGGGAGGAGGCTCAGAAACAGAGCCTACGGGCTGACGTCTGTTGTTGGAAGTTGGAGCCAGAAGGGTTGAACCACCACGGAGATGCGGCTGCTTCTGGAGGTGCCACCCAGTCAGAAACGGAGGGGGAGAAACACCCAAGCTTCTTCCCTCCTCCCACCACCCATCTCCAGCCAGTGATTCCTGTTAGCCAAACCCAGCTGACATGGGAGCCGGGGAAACTCAGGCTGCAGGGGATCTAAGAATTCTTAGCTCTAAGGAGTGGATTACCCCCATAATGAAGAAAAGATAGTATAGGGAAAAAAAATATTATTTGACACAAGGTTCATGCTTTAGCATCTAACAACTTACCAAACTGGTCTTTGGTATCCTGTCTGATATTATAGTAAGCACAGATATTTAATATCTAAATGTTTGCTCATAGAACTTTCCATTCTCTTTGCCCTGACTTTTTAGGCTGGAAGTAACTTAGAAGGCTGGAAGGACAAAAGAAAGGGAAGCCAAGGTGTGCTTTGAATGTCTCTGTTCTGAGATATGTTTCTTCATATATTCAGTCTCATAGGTCATGGTTTTAGCACCTTTAAATTAGTTTAACTTTTAGATACTTTACCAAGTTAAATGACTGAGTTATGAGTCAAGATACCTAGGGCAGGAGAAATGTCTATAGTCTCTCTTATAGTTGGAACTATAACACCAATAAAAATCATTTGGAATCTCAAAGGACCACAAAGCTCTGTATAGTCAAAGCTAAGGTTTTTCCAATAGTCACGTACAGAAGTGAGAGTTGGACCACAAAAAAGACTGAGCATCAAACAATTGTGGTGTTGGAGAAGAGTCTTGAGAGTCCCTTGGACTGCAAGGAGATCAAGCCAGTCCGTCCTGATGGAAATCAACCACAAATATGCATTGGAAGGACTAATGCTAAAGCTGAAGCTCCAATACTTTGGCTACCTGAGGCAAAGAGCTGATTCATTGGAAAAGACCCTGATGCCTGGAAAGATTGAAGGCAAAAGGAGAAGAGGGTGGCAGAGGATGAGATTGTTACAGCATCACTAACTTAATGGACAGGAACTTGAACAAACTCAGGGAGATAGTGAAGGAGAGGGAAGCCTGATGTGCTGCAGTCCATGGGGTCACAGAGTTGGACGTGATTTAGTGACTGAACAGCAAAAACAAGGCCCAAATAAAGGTCATTTTCTTTTCTTCCTCTAGAGCTAAGAAAGAGACATCTCTTTTCCATGATATATTTAAAAATGGAATTTTTACAGCATTATTTATCTTATAGTCCTTGCAACTAGAAATCCCAGTTAGTGGAGAGATACCTTGGATCAGGGAAGCATGGGCTCTGCCTTTTAGAAGACTAGGTGTTCTATGCAAACCTTTTCCTTTTAGACATCATTTTGCAGGAGAGTGAACTTGCCCCATCTCCCCTCTACACTGTGAGCTCCTAGAAGCCAAAGACCAGGTTTGACTGTCTATTTCACTCTCCTTCTCTAGTTATTAGCACAGGTCCTTAATTTTAACAAATGAGTCAGTTAAATAATTGACTCAAGAAATTCTTAAATCTTTTCTGAACAGTCCCACTCATATCATATGATTCTTTGTTAGTATTTCCTAAGAATCTAATATGACAACTACTGAATAACTAAAATCTTCTAGAACAGTCCAAATTTTGAGTATTCTACATACCGTTCTAGCAAATGCCAGAAAAGATGCCTCAATCTCTGGCTTGAGAAATATCAGTGCAATAGATACACTTCATACAACGGGGGCAGAAAACTTTGAAACTTTAAGACCCTCTGCTCAGCCCCAGTGTGTTAATCAACATGACACAAAGTACGGAGCTTAACTTCTGGAGTCTAAAGGTCTTGGGTTCAAATCCTCATTCTATTCTTTACTAGAGATTTTCCAAAGAGTTTCCAAGAGTCTTTTTTTCTTTCTTTTTTAATATTTATTTGCTTGCTTTCGGTCTTAGTTGCAGCCTGTGGGATCTTCAGCTGCAACATGTGGGATCCACTTCCCCAAAGAGGGATCAGAACTGGGCCCTCTGCGTTGGAAACATGGGGTCTTAGACACTGGACCACCAGGCTATTCCTCCATGGTTTGATTTTCCTTCAGAAAGCACTGTGCAGTCAGAATTTTACATGGAAAGCAGACACATATAATAGATCAAGTTTGAACTTTCCTCTTGGGGACAGGATGAAAGACCTACACATCAGCCCATTTGGTTTTCCCTCTAGCGTGCCTTGAAGAAGGAAATGGCAACCCACTCCAGTGCGCTTGCCAGGAAACTCCCATGGATGGAGAAGCCTGGTAGGCTGCAGTCCATGGGGTCAAGAAGAGTTGGACACAGCAGAGCGGCTTCACCTTCACTTTTCACTTTCATGCATTGGAGCAGGAAATGGCAACCCACTCCAGTGTTCTTGCCTGGAGAATCCCAGGGACCGGGGAGCCTGGTGGGCTGCCGTCTATGGGGTCGCACAGAGTCGGAAACGACTGAAGTGACTTAGCAGCAGCAGCAGCAAGCAGCTATCATGCCTAACTCACCTCTCTGTGTCCCACTGCATTCACAAACACAGAGCTCTGTGGAACAAAGGTGGGGAACCACTGATTTTGTCTTTCAGAACTTGAGTTTCATCATCTCTAAATGAAGAATGATAATACTTATCTGGATCAGGCATGTTTATCACCAAAAAATTTCACAGCCGCAGCACGGATTTAGTGTTTCATCTTCAGATAAGATCTTACTCTTGGAAGCTTTTTTCTAGTTGGGAAGAATGAGTTTGTGAACAGTATACGTTTCCAACTTAAGTTCTGGCTCCTCACATTTTCTCCAAATTCTGCTTGGAAATGAAACAATATTTTCTTTATCTTATTTCTCTCTTCTTGAGCTTGACATACAGAGCTAAACATTTCAAGCTGAAGGGAATTTGACTTCAGTTTTTTAATGTAAAATGGGCCATTAGTATAAGAGATGAGTGAAATGGATGGGGGCCATCTTACAAATAATCAACTCAAGTCAGATCCAAGATGACCCTAGGCAGCAGTTTTATCAATTGGCTAACAGGTATAAGACATAGATCACCAGTTTTATAGCCTTCCATAGCAGTTTGAAGTATTTCCTGCCTTTGCTAAGAGTTCTTCACCAGCCTCTTCTTGCCAACCCGTCTCAAAACCAATGAAACATATTTTCCATTTTTGTAAATACCACACAAGTTATGCTACTAACATATATCAATTAGTTATTGCTACATGACCAGAAGCAAAAGGTAAAACAACTGTCAATAATTTGTATTTGCTTATGATTCTGGGTTAGCAATTTGGGTTGTGTTCAAAGAGAAACTTTTTTTTTTTTTTTATTGCTAGTTTCACCAGGGTACTTTATAAGCGTGCACTTAGAAACTGACTCAGCTGTGACCACATCATCTACAATGGCCACAGGCATGTGCCTGGACTTTGCCAAGTGTCACCTACAGCATCTCTGTTCTCTTCATTTCCAAGTGTCTAAGCCAGGATCATTGCCATCTTCGTCAGTGTCCCCATCACCAATAAAAGAGGCTGAGCCCCAGCGTGCAGACATCTCTGCTTGTGTAGCATTTGCTGCTCTTGGCCAAATTCAAGCATAGATCCAAAGGTTGATGAAATACTTTTTTTCTCTTAATAGGGAGTGTGCCAAAGCCAAGCTGAAAACGTTCATGTATACAATGGCAGCGTGTGCTTAGTCACTCAGTCCTATCTGACTCTTTGTGACCCCATGGGCTATAGCCTGCTGGGCTCCTCTATCCTTGGGGATTCTACAGGCAAGAATACTGGACTGGGTTGCCATGCCCTCCTCCAGGGGATCTTCCCAACCCAGGGATCAAACCCAGGTGTCCCACATTGCAGATGGATTCTTTACCGTCTGAACCAACAGGGAAGTCCAGGCATATACAAGAATGGGAAGAATTATTGAAGCTTTTTTTGAAAACAGTCTAACACAGATTTATTATAATCAATTGTGAGCTGGTTTTTTTTTTTTGAAAATCTATATTTATTCTGATAATCAAGTAAGGAAGATTAGAAAAGTCTTATTTTAAAAAATGAGCATTAATGAATTCAAAGTTGTTCCAGAATTGTTTCTCAATCACTTGAATTTGGAAATGCTTTTTCAGAAGGGAGAAAGGAATGTGGAGTTGTATCTTGTGTCTTGAGAAGTATTTATTATCCTTGGGTTTCTTGATGGAAGGCCAAAATATGCTTGAAAGAATATTGACAGCTCACAATTTCTTGAGAGATGAGAGAATCAGACTTTAAACTTGTAGAAACAGAGGTAGCTAAAAAGAATATGAAGCAGAAAACCTAGCAGTGGTCTATTAGTGGATATAGTGTGGACTCCACTAGGACATAATGAAATCTCAAGCATTTTGAGTATTTTTGCCTCTCTACTTCAGCTTTAATTTCTAGAGAGTAATAATCTGCAATAGCCTACCTTTATCATATACTGTTTTTAACTCAGCTGAGGGCCAAGTTACTAGATATGGTCTTCATGAACTGGGTCCAGTAGGAACTAGGTGTTTATTCAAAAGGTGACTATGGTCTCATGGGGGGAATAAATGGATGCTGGCAACCAGTAAGCAGCAAAAGTCCACTTACTCTGTCTGATGAAGATTGTTATGCCTACAATAGAGGTATCTAACAAGTCAGTCCCAAAGTGGAAAGCAGAAGTTTCATAATCACTTATTTAAATTATTGAAATGCTGATGGTAAGTCAATTTCAGGGACAAAATAACCTTCTTCATTTTCCTTCTGGATCAACATTGAGGACTTTCCTGGGCATACACCTTGAGGAAACCACAATTCAAAAAGACACGTGTACTCCAATATTCATAACAGCATTGTTTACAATAGCCAGTACATGGAAGCAACATAATGTCCATAGATAGATGAATGGATAAAGAAGTTGTGGTACATATATACAACAGAATATTACTCAGCCATAAAAAAGGAATGAGTTTGAGTCAGTTGAAATGAGGTTAAATGAAATGAGGATAAACCTAGAGCCTGTTATACAGACTGAAGCAAGCCAGAAAGAGAAAAACAGATATCATATATTAACATAACATGGAATCTGGAAAAATGATACTGATGAACCTATTTGCAGGACAAGAGTAGAGACACAGACATAGAGAATGGGCTTGTAGACACAGTGGGGGAAGGAGAGGGTGGGACAAAGCGGAGAGTGGCACTGACGTATGTACCCCACCTTGCGTATGATAGAGAGCTAGTGGGAAGCAGCTGTTACAACAGAGAGCTCAGCTCGGCACCCTGTGACGACCTAGCGGGGTGGGGTGGGGAGTGGGGGAGACTCAAGAGGGAGGAGAAATCTGTATACATATGGCCGATTCACATTGTTGTAGAGCAGAAACTAACACAATACTGTAAAGTAATTATCCTCTAACTAAAAATACATTGAAAAATAAATAAAAGAGAAAAAGCATTGAAGACTTTCAGACTTGGCATGGAGGATGTGACTCGACAGCAGAACCACTGAAGACCCTTCTTTTTCAGTGGTAAGTCCTCTGGACCCTCCTCGATCTCGTGGGATTCCTGTCACTCAGGAAAGGGAAAAAGGCAAGTCTCACCAGACCTGATGAACTAGCACACTGTCTCTTGGAGCCTCATCCTCGGATGCCTGCGTTTGCTGCCCTCTCAGCAAACCCTGCAGGGCTGAGGTCATGACTCCACCTCCAGCTGTGGCTGTCTGGTGTGTGCTGGTTGGAATCTGATGACTCAGCCATCATCCCAGGTAGCAGCCGGCTGTCTTTGGATTTCTCTCCTCTCCTAATGTTCCATTAACCTCTCCCAGCTGCTCTCCCTCTGCACCATCAGCACTCTGGCTGATCTCTCCCCTTCTGGCGGGGAGGTTCATCATTAATACATCCGCCCCCTGCTTCCCCTCCTCTCCGCCCACCAGTGCTCCTATTACTGCCTGCTCTGCCAGAGGCAATCCATCCCGCTGTCTGCTCAGCATCAGCTTCCCTGGGTTTCAGCACTGTCGGCCCCTAAGGTAACGTGGGTCCAGGACCATTAGATACTGGGTTGGAAGCAACGTTAGGGTACCTACTTGTGTAAGAACAGGATTCTAGGAGAGTTGAGCCCTCATTCCCTTACTGACCTGCTAGCACACTCTTGTTCAGACTCCACTATCTGTAAGTGGATGTTCTCTTGCCTGGCTATAGCTCAAATCAACTACAATAATAAAAATCATAGCAGCAATTGTTAATACAATCATAATTTAAAACACTATCATTATAATAACACTGGTCAATTTCATGTAGTGGGTGTTAACTGTGCTAAAACTGTGGCAAACGCTACACTCTCGGATTAAATTCTAACAGCGTCTCTGTGAGTTAGGTAATGACGGTAAGGCTACACCAGGCCACAGAAAGTTTAATAAAGCTGCCCAAGGCCATCCCACTGGTAAGAAAAAAAACTTGTACTTGATCCTGACTGCTCTATTTTCTTAAAAGCTTGAGCTTTTAACCATTATGCATACTAATAGAATACCTACCAGCTTGGGATTTTATCTGTACCAACATTTCAAAAATAAATGTCGTCTAGTATTCAAACCATTAGAAAGGTTGATAGAAATGAACTTGATCTACTTAAATATATAGTGCATTTAGTTTGTACGGATTTAAAAATAAAACATCAAAAGAATTCCCAAGTGTAGTTCTTATGTTAACCGAGGACATTTCTTCCCTCTCTCCTATTTATAAGGGCAATGTAATCGGAAAGGTGTGAGAAGCACTGTTTTTTTTTGTGACTCTTTGATTAATAAGTACTTTTCTCATCAGAATAAGTTAGAGTATAACTTGCAAGAAAACTAGGGTCATGCCTGCTTATCTGTCCCAGTGCTTAGGATAGTATCCGGCATACTGTGGATGCTCACGGCTGTTTAATGAATAAGGAAAGAAAAGAAAAGGAAAAAGAAAAAGAATGATGGAAAGAAAGAAGCATCTCCAGTGATCACAGTACCATTCCTATCAACAGTCAGTACAGACAGTTCACATCCATGCTGGTGGTTTCCCCATAACTTCATCTGAGGGCATTATTTGGACTTAGGAGCATTTGTCCTTTATGCTGAGCAGTTCAGAAGGTCCAGGGAGTTAAGCCCTCAAGAAGTCCTCTTATTGAGTAATTCAAGTTTGTGGATAAATAACCCAATTTCTTAACCCTCAGTAGGTGATTCTGAGTGAAAGGAAGAAAGAAAGGAAGTAGGAAGAAGTGCAGTGGAATAAAGAAGGAAAATAATCAAAGAAAGAAAGAGTATAAATGAAGAAATAGGGGGAAAAAAAAGAAAAAAAGGGCCAACAGGAGGAATGGAATCAAGGAAGAAGGGAAGGAAGTAAAGAGACAAAGGGGGGGAAATGACAGAAAGGAGAAAAAGGAATCAGAGGGAGAAAAAGAAAGCTAGAGGGGAGGATATAAGAAAAATAAGTAGAAAGGAGGGAAGTTAAAAAGTGAAAAAAGAGAGAATGAGAGGACCAGAAGAATATTAGGAGGAAGAAACTAGGGAGCAAGTAAGAAAGAAGGATGAAAGGACTTTAGATATTTATAAAAAGAAAAAAGGGGGGGGCAGTAGAAGAAACAGGGATTTAGAGATGCTGATGGCAGGGAGACACAGAGGACATTGTAAAAATAATTTCCTAAACAAACTGACACATCGTCATGTCTCTCTTCCACAGTGCAAAAGAGCATTTCCTCATGTCTGACTACAGCGCCTGGTTCAGCACGAAACAGCATATCCCGGATTATAGCAGCAGGGTCTCGTTTATCTCCGGCAGGACTGCTTTGCCTGTCTCCCTGTGTATAAGACATGTTTCCCCTGTCGCGCCTTGGGTTCTTTGGTTGTTCCCCATGAAAGACAAGCTTGAGAAATTCAGACTGGGGCAGCTGTAGGTTCGGCCACCTTGAGCATCTCAGTACAGTTCAGGGGCCTGGGGACAGATGTATGATGCATTCCCTGGATCAAGGATAACTTATAAGTCAGAAACAAATTTACTGAACAAGACAAATGCCTATCATTGGCATGACATTTCCACTGTGGTTTAATACATTCCTATTTATGGGTGAGAAACTTTTTCTGTCACAAGATAATTATTTATAGCCCAGTCACTGAGAAAATTATTCATTTTTTTCTTTTAAATATTTTCCAAAGTACTTTTTTCCCTCTAGACTGAAAAGACTGACCCAACCTCAAAGATGGTGACAAGAATCAAGAATCTATAGTTTACAGTCAGCTCTGTCACCAGTTAGTAACATAGCCTGATGAACTATTTCATTCCCCTACATCTTGCTCCAGGGGAGTTTGGATAAATTCATTAGTATTCCAAATGGGCTTTGTAGAGCACCTTCTTGATCTCCAAGAACTGGGGAGACAGGGAGGGAGCCAGACCCTCTGGTCATGTTTCATCTAAAACAGTCCTGAGACTTCCCTGGTGGTCCAGGGGATAAGACTCTGCAATTCCAGATCAAACTCTGAGTTTGATCCCTAGGTCCCACATGCCACAACATGAGCTCTAAGGCCACAGTGAAGAGCCAGTAAACCAAATAAATTTTTAAGAAAGAAAATAAAAATAAAATAGTCCTGATGATTGATTTCACCATGTTGAGGTTCAAATAAGCTTCCCTTCAAAGAAAAATTTCCATGAAAAATATGAATAATGTTAACATTAACACATTAATTACAAAATAATAATATTAAACATGTTTTAAGTCCTTTTCAAGTCTTCTATCAATCAATTCTCATTCTATAAAGAAGCAAATAAATCAAGATAAACATCCTGTAAAAACAGTTTAAGGCACAAATGGCATTTTCTTTCAATGGAAGTGGAAAGAATTATTCTAAAGCAAAATGCAAGAATGTATTAAATTATGGAGACATTTGTAGAGACACCTGCCAAATGTGTTTCCATGGATCTGTTTACTCTTAAAATCTTTTGTCAATTCCCCCCCACAGACTACAAGCAGGGCTGCCAAGCTTTCTGCGAAGCTCGGCAAAGGCATGTCTTTAGAAAGGTAGTTTAGGGGATGTACTGCCTCCCCATCTTGTGCTCTTATCAAAATGTCAGAGGAGCACACACACTGAGAAGATTTCTCTCCCCTTCCACATGCATTAGCCCTCAGTCTGTGGATTAGATGGCTATCACGGAGACTGAAAGCAAGTGGAAAAAGACATTAAAATATTTCTTGCCTTAAGTTCCCTTTGTGTTTTGCCCAGGCCAGAAGGGAAGTCAAAACTGCTTCTCTCCAGGGTTGGCAATTTCCAAGAGATCAAGCCGAGTGTGGGGTAAGGAGCAAGCAGCTTCTTGGGGCCCCTCAAGCTCCAGCTGTTTTCTTGGTTTGTCTATGAAAGAAGCAGGAAAAGGTGAAAGGTATTAAGAAGATGAAATGCAAGGATGGGAGGTGGGAACTCCTTGCTAAATCGTAGCCCCAAATTGATTTAAGAAAAGGGCCCTGGGTAGGAGCAGCAATTATGTGAAAATGGAAGTATTCCTGGATACTTCTGAAGGCCATCAAATACTTCACTACTTCTATGACTCCAAGGAACAGAAGACTGTGTTTTGTTTGTTTGGAAGTTTACAGTCACAGCTCCTTACCCCAGGCTTCAAGTCACACCTGCAGACAAGACATTATTCTGGGACTCTCAGGCTCCCTCAGATCATCTGAAGTAGATGAAAAAGTTCCTCCCCAAAGAGAGAAAGCTGTCTGTTTGCAAGTAGAATGTTCTTATCAAGATAATTCTATAAAATGTTTATTCTTTAAAAGTAATTCTGTAATATGGATCCTGTTCTGTAGAAAGAAGATGAGAAATCTTATAGTAAAATAATCATCACTCAAAAATCCTGGCTTTTTCTCTTACTAGCTGGGTGACCCAGGCAAGTTACTTTATCTGTTTTCTCATCTGTGAGTGCTAAGTCACTTCGTTCATATACTACTCTTTGCGACCCCATAGACTGTAGCCCACCAGGCTCCTCTGTCCATGGGATTTTCCAGGCAAGAATACTGGAGTGGGCTGACAATTCCTACTCCAGGGCATCTTTCCGACCCAAGGATTGAACCCACATCTCCTGTGACTCCTGCATTGGCAAAGGGATTCTTTACCAGTGGTGGCTCAGGAGAGATGTCACTGTTTTAGCTCAATTTGAATCAGGATAGTTCTGAAGTTGACAATTTTATGAAAGGGCAGATTAGAATGAAAAAAAGAGAAAAGGAATTAAATAGTTCATTTTATACGATTCATCCTCCTCAAACAACAAAGACGGTAAATGAGTTTACCCAGGAGGACTCTTGGGAAAATCAGCATTTTGCAAATGTCTACATTGAAAGCTGCTTGAAATTCCAAAAACACCTATCTGTTGTTTTACCAAAGGGGAAATATGTCACAATCCATGACAAGAATTAGAAATACCTCTGAATATGCCATAGAGAAAACAGCTATTTACTCAGCCGAAATAGCTCAATAACTTTATTGCTTAGAAAATGATTGTTTCTTCTCTGTAGAAGTGATTTTCCCAGTTCTTGAAAGATATCCTTGGAACTGACTCTGTTTCTTTCAGGTAATCCTAAGTGAGATCTAAGTTTATCAAAAATGAGTTGGCAAGTCACCTTGAGAAGGGTGGCATGTTGAATTGAGTTAATAAACATTATTCATATTTTCTGTTTTAAAATCAAATCACCAAATATGCTGTTAGGCTTTTGTAATGGAGAAATGTAAAAGTAATAACAAAATCCATGCATTATTTAAATATCAAATATAACACTGTAAACAATGCTATTGAGATACTGGATACAAACAAAATGCAAAATGTCAAATATAGGAATATAATTCAAAAGAAACTTAATGTATAAATGCTGAATGCAATATATATGTATTCATATATAATTAAGATAAACATTAAATTACCAAGTAAATTATCCAGAAGGTAGAGGTCACATTAGGATGTAAAGATGAGGGAACACTTAACAGAGGAAGTATTATTTTACTTTGTATCTGGAAAAGTGGGTGTAATTTGTGTAAACTTGTAGAGAAAAAAAAAAAAGCATCCTTGTTTATTGAGTTTGGCGAAGTAAAACTGTGAAGGCCAAAAAAATGTGAGATAGGTGTAAGGACAGGAAATGGTAAATAGATTTGACCTTTGATATCTGGTAATGACATAAGTATGTTGGATGCCTTGCTAAGGTTTGTAGACTTTATCATTCACGCATCTCAGAGCCCAGGAAGGCTTTTTGACCAGGAAGAGAAGTAGAGTTTGAGGAATAATATGACAAAAGTGCAGGTAATAAGTTGGAGAAGAGAATGAATGGAGTTAGGACAAGCAGCTATCAATTCCTTTCAGAAGGTTTGGCTTGAGACAGAACACAAACAATATTCCAATATTTCAGATTTCAAATTATGACTGGCAATTATACAAACTGATGTTAGCTGGGTTATCAAAAGACATGGCTCCCTCTTTCTAGCCAGCTACTGAAGGATAAAATGATCTCTCTCTGTAGTCAGCGTAAGAACACTGAAGAGTTCTGACTACTGCTAATGTGTCCTAGATGTCCTGATGGCTGAGATAGTAAAGGATCTTCCTGCAGTGCAGGAAACCTTAGCTTGTTCCCTGGGTCGGGAAGATCCCCTGGAGAGGGCACAGCAACCCACTCCAGTATTCTTGCCTGGAAATCCCATGGACAGAGGGGCTTGGTGGGCTACAGTCCATGCAGTCACAAGAGTTGGACATGACTAACTAACACACAATGGATCCTAAATGTCTATCTTTCTGATAAACTGCTTTACT
Source organism: Odocoileus virginianus (assembly GCF_023699985.2). Taxonomy (NCBI): domain Eukaryota; kingdom Metazoa; phylum Chordata; class Mammalia; order Artiodactyla; family Cervidae; genus Odocoileus; species Odocoileus virginianus. The sequence goes on along the minus strand of NC_069683.1, from coordinate 17,325,408 downwards.
TTTCCATGCGTCAGTTTCCCACTTTATAAAGTTGATTTAGTAACAGTTCAACTGCTGTAGGAAAAGTTTAAATTAGTTCATCTATGTAAATAAAGCAAACAGAATAGTGCCAGGGACATAGTAGATGCTGTATGTGTTTTAGCTATTTTTATTATTTATTGCAGTTAATGCAACTTTAATGGCAGAAAGTGAAGAGGAACTAAAGAGCCTTTTGATGAAGGTGAAAGAGGAGAGTCAAAAAGCTGGTTTAAAACTCAACATTCAAAAAACAAAAGTCATGGCATCTGGTCTCATCACTTCATGGCAAATAGATGGGGAAAAAGTGTAAACAGTGACATATTTTATTTTCTTGGGCTCCAAAATCACTGGAGACTGTGACTGTAGCCATGAAATTAAAAGTTGCTTGCTCCTTGGAAGAAAAGCCATGACAAACCTAGACAGTTTATTAAAAAGCAGAGATATCACTTTGCCAACAAATGTCCATACACTCAAAGCTATGGTTTTTCCTGTATTCACATATGGATGTAAGAGTTGGATTATAATGAAAGCTGAGTGCCAAAGAATTGATGCTTTTGAACTGTGGTATTGGGGAAGACTCTTCTTTTTTTTTTTTGGAGAAGACTCTTGAGAGTCCCTTGGACTGCAAGGAGATTGGACCTATCGATTCTAAAGGACATCAACCCTGAATATTCACTGGAAGGACAGATGCTGAAGCTCCAATACTTTGGCCAACTGATATGAAGAACTGACTCATTGGAAAAGACCCTGATGCTGGGAAAGACTGAAGACAGAAGGAGAAGGGGACAACAGAGGATGAGATGGTTGGATGGCATCACCAACTTGATGGACATGAGTTTGAGCAAGCTCTGGGAGTTGGTGATGGACATGGAAGCCTGGAATGCTGTAGTCCATGGGGTCACAAAGAGTCAGACATGACTGAGCGACTGAACTGAACTGATGACTACCTTTAAAGTCCAAACCATATGTGATGCAAGTTTTATGCTTCAGGGCATGATGTAGAAAATAATCACTGGCATTATTTCTTACTGCCCCAAGTAGGAATTTTTCTCAATGGATTTTATCTTTTCTTATATATTTTACCTACTAGTTAAGAGAACAGGGTGATGAAATAATATTTGACAGTCTCTACCCTCCACCTATGGGCTTCCCAAGTGGCACTAGTGGTAAAGAACCCACTTGCCAGTGCAGGAAATGTAAGAGATATGAGTCCAATCCTTGGATTGGGAAGATACCCTGGAGAAGGGCATAGCAACCCACTCCAGTATTCTTGCCTGAAGAACGCCATAGAGAGAGGAGCCTGGTGAGCTACAGACCATGGGATCACAAAGAGTCAGACAGAGACTGAAGCAACTTAGCATGCATCCTCCAGCTATGAGGATATTTTAATTGCTTCCTTCTATGTTTTCTCTTCAGCAAAAGTAACTTAAAGAGACTATCTATCCATATATCCAAAAGCTACTGGTTGAAATGGAAACATGGAAAAGAAAATGAAACGGTTAGCCAGTCAGTTGTGTCCATCTATTTGTGACCCCATGGACCATAGCCTGCCAAGCTCCTCTGTCCATGGGATTCTCCAGGCAAGAATACTGGAGTGGGTTGCCATGCCCTCCTCCAGGGGATCTTTCCGACCTAGGGACTGAACCCAGGTCTTTAAAGCAAAAATAATTTAAAGAGAATATCTATTCATTTACCCAAAATGTATTGGTTGAAATAGAAATATGCATATTAATAAAGGAGGGACTGAGGGACCCTAATATATGGCCCCTAATACTTCTAATTAGAGTTTATCTAGTCCTGCATCCTTCCCCTTTTGCCAATAATGCACAACCATCAAAAAATCCATATGTATTCTTAATTTTGGCCACTTCTTTTCATACAAAGAAGATAAGAAGGTAGCTCTGCTCATTGGGAGTATTTCCCATCTCCTCTGCCTTTTAGGACTACTCTATCTGAGACTGTAACACAGAGACCATCAATTTTCGGCTCATACACTATACCCATATGTAAATCAAGTTCAGAACTTTTGGCTCATACAATACTGAAATCAAGCTCTTTTTCTTCGTCCTCCTTCAAAGAGTATCCTCTGTGATCAACAGGTTTGAGCTGTGCAAGCAATAGCAGTGTGACCGTGGAGACACTATATTGTTCTGAGCCAACTTTTTTGTGTACCTGCCTGTGTTACTGACCAGCTTGTGGGCAATCCTGGCGCTACCATTTTCATCTTATCATGTGGTCTCTCAGCTGATAGAACTAAAAACTACAAAACATTTATGGAAGAATTTTTTTTTTTTTAATTTGGAAAGACATCCATTTTCATTAACTGGAAGACTAGATTTTTGTTAAAATGACCATACTATCCAAAGTGATCTACAAAATCAGTCAATGCCTATCAAAATCCCAGTGGCATGTTTTTAAAAATAGAAATAGAAAAACAGTCCAAAAATTCATGTGACACCACAAAGAATCCAAAATAGCCTAACCAATCTTAGGAAGGAAGAGTAAATCTGGAATCAACACACTTTCTGATTACAAAATATATTACAAAGCAACAGTTATTATAAGAGTATGATACTGGCATAAACACAGGTCTGTAGACCAATGAAACAGAATAGAAAGTCCAGAAGTAAAACCACACATAAACAATCAACTGATCTTTGACAAGGTTGCCAAGAATATGCAGCATTGAAATGATAGTCTCTTCTACAAATGGTGCTGGTAAAATTGGATATCCATATGGGCTGCTTTTTTTCTTAAGGTGCAAAATTCTTTGTTGGAAATGACATGGAATTTTTTTCAGTTTATATGATAATTCTCATCAGAGATTGAGCTATAAATATATAATGTTTTTCCTACCACAGGTAATTTTTGTACCAAAGGATTTGCTCAGCTGTATGACCCAAGCCACAAGTATATATGCACTGAAATCTTGTCACCCTATATGAAACATAATTGTTTTTCTAGAAATATGCTATTTCTAGAAGTTGAAGATAATATCAAACATTATGCTTTCTTCTTATTTTTGAGGTTAAGAGAAACAATAATTTGTCCTTTATTTTGGATGAGATTTCCCGACATAATTTCCAAATTTTCATAGGCTTTATTTCCTACCTTCCAGATCCAGTATTCACACCAAGGCCCACAATTTACTTGACATTTCCTGCTCATGATTTGATTATTGTTGTGCTATTGATTCACTGAGTCAAGGTAAGTCAATTCCATTATTATGTGGAATAATCACATAGTCCAAGTCCCTTTATACTGTAACAGGACAGAGGGTGAGAATGTCAACATAACCCTGGTGAAGTGAAAGTCACTCAGTCGTGTCTGACTCTTTGCGACCCCATGGACTATACAGTCCATGGAATTCTCCAGGCCATTATATTGGAGTGGGTAGCTGGTCCCTTTTCCAGGGGATCTTCCCAACCCAGGGATCAAACCCAGGTCTCCTGCACTGAAGGCAGATTCTTTACCAGCTGAGCCACAAGGGAAGCCAACAAATGCTGGAGTGAGTAGCCTATCCCTTCTCCAGCAGGTCTTCCCCACCCAGGAGTTGAGCCAGGGTCTCCTGCATTGCAGGTGGATTCTTTACCAACTGAACTATCAAGGAAGTTCATAGCTTCCCTGTCAAAACGCTTTCTTGTCATTTCTTGTCATAACCCTGGACAAGAATATAAATGTAGACTGCTGTCTGTCTTTTATGATGGTAAACTGTTTTTTGCCCCCTTTTGGGTAGAAATGGGAAAGAATGTGGCTGCCAATCAATGACTATATTTATCTAAGACCACGCTAACGTCTTTTGGTAAACATTCCATATTTGATGCAGCAGCTGCAATAAGAAGTGCTGTTTGATTGAGTTTGGAGGAAATCTACTTTCATACTCTAAGACTAGAAAGGGGGCACTTTCAGAGGATTTCACTTGGCTTTCCTTACTATAATAACTCTTAGTCCATAGGTCAGGGAGTAACATAAGTGTGCAAATGATCAAGTATGTCCTTTCCAACTGATCTTTGGAGACTGGGAAATAACCACAGGTTAACTTTACAGACCTAGTGGATCACTGTGAGCTGGATATAGATAGAGATTCCATTCATTACCTTACTCACTCTGATAGCATCTGGGTGTCACTGAGAACTCAGCCCGTGTCCGACAGTCCTTACACTGTCTGGTTATTCTCTTTTCCTCAGTGGATGATTCTAGTTACTGAGAAAGGAGAGCAAGTCGTTATTGAGCACATTTGGTGCTGCAGATTCTTTCTTCCTGATGAGACAGCTTCAGCTTCAGAAACTGGGCTCTAGATCTGAAAAGTGGTTTAGACCATAAAACGAGTCAAAGGATCTCTGATTTCTGTTATTTTAGGGTTCTGTTATCTCCATTGGTATCAAAGAACCCAGTTTTGTTACACAAAGCATCTTCTATTATGTCTAACTTGGAGAACAGAGTCACCACTGATTTTAGTACCTATTGCCTGTGCATTATTTTTTCCAATGAACTTTAATCTAAATTTCACTTTTTTATCGCCTTTATATTTTTGTGAGAACACAAAAGTTTCACTCTCTGAGCAAAATTTCAATTACATGATGCAGCATTATCAGCTACAATCACCAAACATTAGATCCTCAGGCATTATTCCTATCCTAACTGAAAGTTTGCACCCCTTTATCAGCTTCTCCCTCCTTGCCTCACCCCCATGCCAGTCCAAGCAAACACTTTTCTACCCTGTTTCTATGAGTTCAACCTTTTTTCTGTTTTTTTTTTTTTTTAATTCCATGTGTAAGTGATACCATGAGGTACATGAAGTATTTGTCTGGCTTATTTCACTAAGCATAATGCCCTCCATGTTGTTGAAGATGGCAGGATTTATATCTTTTATAAGGCCAAACAATATTCCATTGTGTGGATGTTATGCTTATTATATTAATCTCTATATATATATGTATAAATTATATATAATACTTGTATATATGTATATATATATACATATATGATATGTATGATATAGATATGTGATATACAAGGGAATACAGATATTTCTCTCAGATAATTATTTCATTTATTTTGGATACTTACTCAGAAGTGGGGTTTTAGACCATATAATAGTTCTGTCTTTTGTTTCATTAAGAAATCTCCCATCAGTTCAGTTTAGTTAGTCGCTCAGTCATGTCTGTTTGCGACCCCATGAACTGCAGCACACCAGGCCTCCCTGTCCATCACCAACTCTCCGAGCTTGCTCAAACTCATGCCCATCGAGTCAGGGATGCCATCCAACCATCTCATCCTCTGTCGTCCCCTTCTCCTCCTGCCCTCAATCTTTCCCAGCATCAGGGTCTTTTCCACTGAGTCAGTTCTTTGCATCAGGTGGCCAAAGTATTCTTTGAAATCTCCATACTGTTTTCTATAATACCTGAGCCAGTTTACATTCTCACCAACAGAGTATGAATGCTTCCTTTTTCTCCACATCCTTGCAAGCATTTGATATTGTTGTCTGTTTTATAGTAGACATCCCAAAAGGTGTGAGGTAGTAGCTCACATTTGCATTTCCTAATGATTTGCATTTCCCTTATAATTAATGATGATAAGTGCCTTTTCAAGTACCTGTAGGTCATTTGTATATTTTTTTGGGAAAAACTACTATTCAGTTCCTTTTTCCACTTTTAATCAGAATTTTTAGGGGTGTTGAGTTGTACTAATTCCTTGTATATTTTGGATATGAACCACTTATTGGATATGTGGTTTGCAAACATTTTCTCCCATTCCACATGTTGACTTTTCATTATGTTGATGATTTCCTTTGCTCTGCAAAAGCCTTTTAGTTTGTTGTAGTCCCACTTGTTTATTTTAGCCCTAGTTTTTGGTATAAAATCCAGAAAATAATCGCCAAGACCAGTGCCAAGGAGCACATTCCTAATACTTTCTTCTAGGAGCTTTGTAGTTTCAGGTCTTTGTTCAGGTTCAAAATCTATTTGGAGTTGCTATTTTTGTACTTTTTAAGATAGAGATTTTATTCTTTCGCATGTGGATGTCCAGTTTTCTTAACACCTCTTATTGAGGAAACTGTTTTCTGCATTACTTAGTCTCGGAGACTTTGTAGAAAATCAATTGACCATATGCATGGGTTCATTTCTGAGCCTTGTGATATAGTCTGAAATCAGAAAGTGTGATGTCTTCAGCTTTGCTATTCTTTCTCAGGATTGCTGTTTGAGGTCTTTTGTGGCTTCATATGAATTTTAGGATTGTTTCTTCTATTTCTATAATAAAAGCCATTGGAATTTTAATGACATTTACATTGAATCTGTAGATTATTTTGGGTAGTATAGACATTTTGACAATCATTTTTTCTCATCCATGGATTTGAAATATCTTCCTATTTACTTTCGTTTTCTTCAATTTTTTTTTTCCAGTATGCAGATCTTTTACCTCTTTGGTTAAAAATATTTCTAAGTATCTTATTCTTTTTGATGTGATTGTAAATGGAATTATTTCTTTATCTTCTCAGTAATCCATTGTGAGTGTATAGAAACTTGTTCAAATTCCCACAGCTAGAATATTATAGCATCGTGGAATTTAAAAAAGGACATCCTTCCCTTTGAAGACCAAGTTCCTAACAGCCTATGGAACTGTCTCCTTTTCTCTCAACTGGTAAGCTTCTCTCTTCTGAGATGGTGACCCTTTTAAGGGCACTTCTTTCTTCCTGGGTTCTCATATCCTTGATGTCATGAGCCACGTTTTATGTCTGGATTATACTTGAGCTCTTCTTGCAGGTGGCTCCAGTCTAACAATCCAAGACTTCGAAGAGTTTTAATAAATGCTATTTGATCATCATTTTTCCCTCAGTCATTTAACCTCTGATATTTAGTAGGTATTTAGGGCTTCCCTTGTGACTCAGCTGGTAAAGAATCCACCTGCAATGTGGGAGGCCTGGTTTGATCCCTGGGTGGGGGAGATCCCCTGGAGAAGGAAAAGGCTACCACTCCAGTATTCTGACCTGGAGGATTCCATGGACTGTATAGTCCATGAGGTTGCAAAGAGTCAGATACAACTGAGCAACTTTCACTTTTACTTTTAGTAGATATTGCTTATTTTTCTTTACTTATGCTTCTCTGAGAAAGCAGGAGCTATGTTTTAGTTACGCAGATATGCCCAGAGCCTGGTAAAGTGGCAGAGATATTTTGATCATTCTGTACATACTTGATGAATAAAAGAATGAATAGAGAAGGCCTCTTTTAAGTTCTAGCATTTCATTTACATTGATCATCCTGCATCAGTTTAGGAAGATGACTCACAAAACAGGAGTCCAGGTCATAAATCTTATATTCTATAACCATATATCATTGGGAAAGTTACCAAAAACATATGAACTCCAGTTTATCCATCTGTGAAATGAGACATACATTTTAAGCTCTTAGTTCAGGGATAAAATATAATGCATAGGAAAAAGTCCTATCATTTTAAAGTTTACATAAGTGGGAAAAATTGATTACAGATAATAAAAATAACCATGCACTCTTTAATCAAGGGTGTTTTGAGAATTTCCTTTAGCTCTTCTTATCTATACCAATCACATCATTTTGCTGTTAACTTACTTTTCAAACATCTACATGTTATTTCCTCACCTATAAATGATGACTTAAGGTTTAGACTTTGTCCAGTTATTCCCTTGTATTTTCTTCTAGATGTATTCATAAAGCAATGCTCATGATATCTAGGCTTCCCTGGTTGCTCAGATAGGAAAGAGTCTGCCTGCAATGCAGATCCATCCATGGGTCAGGAAGATCCCCTGGAGAAGGGAATGGCCACTCAATCCAATATTTTTGCCTGGAGAATCCCATGGACAGAGGAGCCTGGTGGGCTACAGTCGGTGGGCTCACAAAGAGCCAGACATGGCTGAGTGACTAACACTCTCGTAATATATACTCGATAAAACTCTTGAGTGCTTTAGAGTTACCCCAAATACTTTTTAAAATAAAATTCCTTTGAGACTTTTATTTTCTTTGCTAACATGAAACAGTATGAAAAGGCAAAAAGAACACTGAAAGATGAACTCCCCAGGTTGGGAGGTGCCCAATTTGATACTGGAGATCAGTGGAGAAATAACTCCAGAAAGAATGAAGGGATGGTGCCAAAGCAAAATCAACACCCAGTTGTGGATGTGACTGGTGATAGAAGCAAGGTCTGATGTTATAAAGAGCAATATTGCATAGGAACCTGGAATGTTAGGTCCATGAATCAAGGCAAATTGGAAGTGGTCAAACAGGAGATGGCAAGAGTGAACATCTACATTCTAGGAATTAGCGAACTAAAATGGACTGGATGGGTGAATATAACTCAGATGACCATTTTATCTACTATCGTGGGCAGGAATCCCTTAGAAGAAATGGGATAGCCATGATAGTCAACACAAGAGTCCGAAATGCAGTACTTGGATGCAATCTCAAAAATGACAGAATGATCTCTGTTTGTTTCCAAGGCAAACCATTCAATATCACAGTAATCCAAGCCTATGCCCCGACCAGTAACACTGAAGAAGCTGAAGTTGAATGGTTCTATGAAGACCTACAAGAACTTCTAGAACTAACACACAATAAAAGATGTCCTTTTTCATTATAAGGGACTGGAGTGCAAAAGCAGGAAGTCAGGAAACACCTGGAGTAACAGGCAAATTTGGCCTTGGAGTACGGAATGAAGCAGGGCAAAGGCTAATAGAGTTTTGCCAGGAGAACGCACTGGTAATAGCAAACACCCTCTTCTGACAACACAAGAAAAGACTACACACAGACATCACCAAATGATCAGTACCGAAATCAAGTTGATTTTATTCTTTGCAACCAAAGAAGGAGAAGCTCTATAAAGTCAACAAAACCAAGACCAGGAGCTCTCTGTAGCTCAGATCATGAACTCCTTATTGCCAAATTCAGACTTAAATTGAAGAGAGTAGGGAAAACCACTAGACCATTCAGGCATGACCTAAATCAAATCCCTAATGATTATACAGTGGAAGTGACAAATAGATTCAAGGGTTTAGATCTGTTAGGCAAAGTGCCTGAAGAACTGTGGAGAGATGTTCATGACATTGTACAGGAGACAGGTATCAAGACCATCTCCAAGAAAGGCAAAAAGGCAAAATGGTTGTCTGAGGAGGCCTTACAAATAGCTGAGAAAAGAAGAGAAGCTAAAGGCAAAGGAAGAAAGGAAAGATATATCCATTTGAATGCAGAGTTCCAAAGAATAGCAAGGAGAGATAAGAAAGCCTTTCTCAGTGATTAATGCAAAGAAATAGAGGAAAACAATAGAATGGGAAAGAATTGAGATCTCTTCAAAAAATTAGAGATACCAAGGGAACATTTTATGCAAAGATGGGCTCAATAAAGGATAGAAATGGTATGGACCTAACAGAAGCAGAAGATATTGAGAATAGGTGGCAAGAATATACAGAAGAATGGTACAAAAAAGATCTTCATGACCCAGATAATCACAATGGTGTGATCACTCACCTAGAGCCAGACATCCTGGAATGTGAAGTCAAGTGGGCCTTAGGAAGCATCACTATGAACAAAGCTAGTGGAGGTGAGGGAATTCCAGTTGAGCTATTTCAAATCCTGAAAGATGATGCTGTGAAAGTGCTACACTCAATATGCCAGCAAATTTGGAAAACTCAGCAGTGGCCACAGGACTGGAAAAGGTCAGTTTTCATTCCAATCCCTAAGAAAGGTAATGCCAAAGAATGCTCAAACTACTGCACAATTGCACTCATCTCACACACTAGTAAAGTAATGCTCAAAATTCTCCAAGCCAGGCTTCAGCAACACGTGAACCGTGAACTTCCATATGTGCAAGCCAGTTTTAGAAAAGGCAGAGGAACCAGAGATCAAATTGCCAATATCCTCGCCAGATCATCGAAAAAGCAAGAGAGTTCAAGAAAAACATCTATTTCTGCTTTATTGACTATGCCAAAGCCTTTGACTGTGTGGATCACAGTGTAAAATTCTGAAAGAGCTGGGAATACCGGACCACCTGACCTGCCACTTGAGAAATCTATATGCAGGTCAGGAAGCAACAGTTAGAATTGAACATGGAACAACAGACTGGTTCCAAATAGGAAAAGGAGTACATCAAGGCTGTATGTTGTCACCCTATTTATTTAACTTATATGCAGAGTACATCGTGAGAAACTCAGCTGAAGGAAGCACAGGCTGGAATCAACATTGCTGCGAGAAATATCAATAACCTCAGATATGCAGATGACACCACCCTTATGGCAGGAAGTGAAGAGGAACTAAAGAGCTTCTTGATGAAAGTAAAAGAGGAAGTGAAAAAGTTGTCTTAAAGCTCAACATTCAGAAAAGTAAGATCATGGCATCTGGTCCCACCACCTCATGGGAAATAGATGGGGAAACAGTGGCAAGAGTGACTGACTTTATTTTGGGGGGCTCCAAAATCACTGCAGATGGTGATTGCAGCCATGAAATTAAAAGACACTTACTCGTTGGAAGGAAAGTTATGACCAACCTAGATAGAATATTAAAAAGCAGAGACATTACTTTGCCAACAAAGATCCGTCTAGTCAAGGCTATGGTTTTTCCAGTGGTCATGTATGGATGTGAGAGTTGGACTATAGAGAAAGCAGAGCACCAAAGTATTGATGCTTTCGAGCTGTGGTGTTGGAGAAGACTGTTGAGAGTCCCTTGGACTGCAGGGAGATCTAACCAGTCCATCCTAAAGGAGATCAGTCCTGGGTGTTCATTAGAGGGGCTGATGCTGAAGCTGAAACTCCAATACTTTGGCCACCTCATGCGAAGAGCTGGCTCATTTGAAAAGATTCTGATGCTGAAAAAGATTGAGGGCAGGAGGAGAAGGGGACAACAGATGATGAGATGGTTAGATGGCATCACTGACTCAATGGACGTGAGTTTGGGTGGGTTCCAGGAATTGGTGTTGGACAGGGAGGCCTGGCATACTGCAGTTTCGTGGGGTCGCAAAGAGTCGGACACAACTGAGCAACTAAAGTGAACTGAATATGAAAAATGTCATTATCCCTATGGGTTCTTTCAGATTGTGCTTCATCTTATTAGTTCAGTTCAGTTCAGCCAATCAGTTGTGTCTGACTCTTTGTGATCCCGTGGACTACAGCATACCAGGCCTCCCTGCCCATCACCAACTCTGGGAGTTTAATCAAATTCGTGTCCACTGAGTCAGTGATGCCATCCAACCATCTTTTCAAATGAGTCAGTTCTTCATATCAAGTGGCCAGTGTATTCGAGTTTCAGCTTTAGCATCAGTCCTTTCAATGAATATTCAGGACCGATTTCCTTTAGGATGGAAAGGGACTCTCAACAGTTTTCTCCAACACCACAGTTCAAAAGCATCAATTCTTCAGCACTCAGCTTTCTTTATAGTCCAACTCTCACATCCATCAATGACTACTGGAAAAACCATTGCTTTGACTAGATGGACCTTAGTCGGCAAAGTAATGTCTCTGCTTTTTAATATGCTGTCTAGGTTGTTCATAACTTTTCTTTCATGGAGCACACATCTTTTAATTTCATGGCTGCAATCACAATGTGCAGTGAGTTTGCAGTCCAAAAAATAAAGTCTGTCTGTTTCTTTTGTTTCCCCTTCTATTTGCCATGAAGTGATGGGACCAGATGCCATGATCTTAGTTTTCTGAATGTTGAGTTTTAAGCCAACTTTTTCACTCTCCTCTTTCACTGTCATTAAGAGGCTCTTTAGTTCTTCACTTTCTGCCATAAGGGTGGTGTCATCTGCATATGTGAGGTTATTGATATTTCTCCTAGCAATCTTGATTCCAGCTTGTGCTTCCTCCAGCCTAGCATTTCTCATGATGTACTCTGCATATAAGTTAAATAAATAGGGTGACAATATACAGCCTTGATGCATTCCTTTCCCTATTTGGAACCAGTCTGTTGTTCCATGTCCAGTTCTAACTGCTGTTTCTTGCCCTCCATACAAATTTCTCAGGAGGCAGGTCAGGTTCTCTGGTATTCCCATCTTTTCAAGCACTTTCCAATTTGTTGTGATCCACATAGTCAAAGTGTTTGGCATAGTCAATAAAGCTTTTCTGGAACTCCTTTGCTTTTTCAATGATACAGCAGATGTTGGCAATTTGATCTCTGGTTCCTCTGCCTTTTAAAAATTCAGCTGGAACATCTGTAAGTTCACAATTCACATAGTATTGAAGCCTGGCTTGGAGAATTTTGAGCATTACTTTGCTAGCGTATGAGATGAGTGCAATCATGCAGTAGTTTGAACATTCTTTGGCATTGCCTTTCTTTGGGATTGGAATGAAAACTGACCTTTTCCAGTCCCGTGATCACTGCTGAGTTTTCCAAATTTGCTGGCATATTGAGTGTAGCACTTTCACAGCATCATCTTTTAGGATTTGAAATAGCTCAACTCTTTATTTCTATCCATTAAATATTCTTATCATTTACACACACACACACACACACACACACATATCTATCTATATATATATATAGATAGATAGATAGATAGATAGATAGATAGATAGATAGATAGATATACACACATTCTTTTGGAATTGTCAAGTCTCTCTCCCTAATAGCTTTTGACTGACTTGTCTTTGATTCCCAAGGGGACAGAGGGGGATGAAGAAAGAAAAGTAAGAAAAGTATTAGATATGATGTAGAAGTAATAAGTAATATTGACTGAAAAGGAACAGAGGGATTATTCTTTGCCTTTCAAAGTTGGCTCAAATTCACTTTTGAAATCACTTTCAGGAGGAAATAGATTAGAAACACATTTTTTTCAAGAGATCACCCAACTTCTTTTTATCCTCTGTGCTTTACAAGGAAACACAATAGATGGGTGGGACTTGTGAAACCTAAACTACTTTCGTAAACAGGAGGATGAGTTCAGAAAAGAAGTTTCTGCACTCCTGAAACTCTCCAGTGCCAGGAAGATTGCAGCTTTCTGAAGTGGCATTTATTTCATCTTGGGATTTATACACGCTGAAAAAGAACCACTTTGTGAGTATACTGCCACATTACAGAGAACAGTCCAACGCACATGCAATTGAAGTGAATGAAGTGGAATCTTGGAAAAGATTTACAGGGAAAAAACTACACTTGAAGCAAATTTCTTTGCTTGGAGGCATCTGCATTCACACTAAATGGTCTCTAAGATGGACAGTTGCCCTCATTCTTTCCCCCATCACTCTTTTTTTTCCCAAAATGTCTTTTCGTTTATGGGAAAGTGGGATGTTGCTGACCACAGTAACTTGGGGAAAGAAAAGCATTCCTAAGTAAGACACTAGAGTAAATACACTCTGACATCATTCTTCTTAAAAATTCAAATCATTTTCTTGGTGACATTTGTCATCATCACGATTGAAAATTTATTATGTAAGCCCCGTGCCCCAATCAACACAGCCAGAACAGAATCACACAATGCGGCTTTTCTTATGGAATTTAGAAGAAGTGATTCAAATTTTTCTTTTAGAAATTGTGACTAGGTTATCCATTCTCTCCGTTGCCTATCTTTACCAAAAACGATATGTGTGTGTGCGCTCAGTTGTGTCTTTTTAACTGTTGACTGCAGCCCTCCAGGCTGTTCTGATCATGGGATTTCTCAGGTAAGAATACTGGAGTGGGTGGCCGTTTCCTTCTCCCAAAACTACATAGGGTGCACAAACCTGAAGCAGATATTGATGAAAAATCTAAACACAGACTGAATTCTTGAAAGTGGCATTTTGCCTGCTAGTCACATGACCTCTTGCTAGTCTTGTGTTCTTAGCCAATCAGTTGTGTCTGACTCTTTGCGACCTCATGAACTGTAGCCCACTAGGCTCTTCTGTTCATGGGATTCTCCAGGCGAGAATACTGGAGTGGGTTGCCATTCCCTTCTCCAGGGTATCTTCCCATCCCAGGGATTAAACCTGGGTATCCTGCAACTCTTGCATTGCAGGCAGATTCTTTAACGTCTGAGCCATAGTCTGGCATTAACGTGTACAGTATAACTATAGTATAGACCCTTGACCAAAACACTTCCTTTTTCTATCCTTAAAATAATGGAGGTCATAAAATAATGAATATGAATTCAGAGGTCTTTATGAGACCTTTAAAATTTCTTTGGGTAATAAGCTCTTTTGAGGCTCTGATAAATTCTCAAAAAAAAAAAAAAGCACACAAAATTTTACTCTCAAATTCAAGAGTTGATGTACCTGTGTCCTGAAGAACATAAAAGAGAAAATAATTTTTTTGGACTCCTCTTGTTAAGGGAACAAAACATGTACAACTGAAATGACTTGAAAATACATATAAAGGTACAATTACAAATTCAAATGTGACTACAAGGGTTTCAGGAAAGAAATATAAATGTGTAAATGGATGAGGACAAAGAGTTAATACATCTCCATTATTTTAAAGCTGTGATACTCATAGACAGAGGTACAGATGGACAGATATAAAAATAAATAGGCGCATGTATACATATGGGGTTGGCCAAAAGGTTTCTTTCAGTTTTTTCATAAGATGATATGGGAAAATCCAAAAGAATGTTTTGGCCAACCCAATACATATCCATGCATACATATACTCGTGTGTGTGTGTGTGTGTGTGTGTGTATTTCGTAGGATGAGTAAAGTGAGTTCAGTGATCTAGCCCTTGTGCTACCACTTTGTGATCTTTGAAAGAGAGCATAGCTATGAAGCAAATAATGCCTATGACAGACAAGGCCTGCATACTACTCACTCACTAGGAATGAGTTAAGAGTTAAGGAAAAAAAAAGGGGGTTAAGACAGTTGCAAAACCAGGCTTTCTGATGCAGAGTTAGAAAAAGTCATCACAGTCAAGATTTGCCCACATGTTATAATGTATTCATAAATAGCACCCAGGGGACAGTGACATTCATACATATGCTTTCAAAAAGTGCTTTAACTCCTAGAGGAGTGGTCAGGTGTTCCAGGATCTACGTCTTAAGGGAACATGCCTGCTTTTCAGTGGGTGTGCATATGCCATTTCAGTTGTAGGGAATTATTGCCTCTTATTCTCTTTGCTACTGATGTTCAGCATGCTTTGGCTTTGGCCTTAGACATAGAGGTGTCTGTGGATCCCATTGGCTTTGATGAAAAAGAGAGAGAGGGAAAGAACAGTTTTAAATAAACAAAAGAGTCTGAAGCTCCAGTCCCTCCAAGGGGCAGCAGTGTCATTAAGTATGACAAGGAATGTATTTTTATATTATATTTAGGAAATCTGTGAATGCTGATGAGGCTTTTCTGTTTTTTCCCTGGGCAATGTCATTGCACTGCCGTGAATGCTGCCTGAACATATATATTTCTCCTTTTTCCTCTTGCCTGGGTTGTAGGTTTATTGACTATTTATCCTGATCTGAATAGTTAGAGAATGTACCTGTGGTTTTTACTGGAGGTTACTTTCAGTGACTGCTTGGCCCAGGGTCATCTTAAATAGAGCGAAATCATAAGTTGACTTTGGTAAGAGAACATATTTGCCTACACCTCTGCCATGCTCTGTCCTGGTATGTCATTATGGGGAGCTGTCCAAGTGAAGTCTCAGTTTCCCCACCTATAAAACAGAGATAACATTAGTATTTCCTTCACTGAGTTTTTGGGAGAAAAAAAAATCATCAAATGAAAGTATTTAGCATAGTACAGGGTACGTGGTAAGGGCTGAAAAATGTTAGCCATTGCTGTTATGAATCTTTATGTGCTTATTCATTCAGTCATGTCTGATTTGTTGCGAAAAAGTCCTCTATCCGTCAGTAAGCATAGAGGGCAAAATGAGTGTGGCAGGCAGATCTCATTTATCTCCAGGATTCCTGCCGCTCCCCACTATGTGTTCTCTGTATGACCCTTTCCCCGCTGAAAGTGGGTGGGATTCGGGAGTACAGTGAGTCACTGCACCTGTGATTATGTCACTTTATACATCAAAAGGGGTATTTCAGATGTGACTAAGGTCCTTAATCAACTGACATTGAGTTAGTAAAAAGTGAGGTTATCCTGTGTGGGCCTGACCTAATCAGAGGAGTCCTTAAAAGAAAGAAAGTGAAAATGTTAGTTGCTCAGTTGTGTCTGACTCTTTGCAATCCCATGGACTGTAGCTGGCCAGTCTTCTCTGTCCATGGAATTTTCCAGGCAAGAATACGGGAGTGGGAAGCCATTCCCTTTTCGAGGGGATCTTCCCAGCCCAGGGATCAAACACTGGTCTCCTGCATTGCAGGCAGATTCTTTACCATCTGAGCCATCAGGGAAGCCTAGTTAATTTACTTTGAAATCAGCCTTACGCTTAAATGTTAAGCTGCATATATCAGCTTGTGAGATACTGCAAAAGCTTCTAGGATACCAATTCTAAGTCTACCGCCTAGCTCTTGTGTCAAGAGCACTGCCTTTCAATATGAGACCATACCTATCAATGTAAGCTTATCAATCAAGGCCTCAGAATCAGAAGTCTAACTTTGGCAAAAAGTAGGCTTCTTCAGGAATATGATCAGATTCTATTTGTATCACCTACCAAAAAAATGAAGCATCATGAAAATATTCACATAACGAGAAGAAATATATACCTGCATACATATGCGAATATATATGTGTATGGATGTGAATGTACAAATAAACACACACAACATATAAATTTATGTGTGTAATATATATTATATATATGCATATATTAGACACACACAGGCATGTCTATATGGCTTAAATAAAGCAAGATTGAGAAAAACAAATGCTGATTTTCCCTTTCATCACTGAGACGTGATTCTCATAAGCCCTTTCTTGTGACTGGGCTTTGTCACTGTCTTTCTCTCCTATGGCCCCCATCCCCAACGCCAACCTAATCCTCAGTATGAACTTCCATATAGTGATGCCAAAGTTAACTTGTGATCCTGAGATAGCTATGTTGGATAGCATATTAGTTTTGCTAAATTTTCAGGTAATTTCTTTTTATGTCTTGTATTATTGAGAGGGTTGCCTGTTTTAGCACCTTTTCATTGTATTCGTCACTCAGCTTCTAAACTTCATAGCAAAAGACCACGAAGTTCCCCAGGGAGGAGTAACTATTGGTTTTCTAATCAAACAAGGTCATAGGTGATTCAGTTCAGTATCACTCTGGGTAAGAAGCACTCACCCTTGTGAGTGATGTTAGAAATGAATATGAGGGTGGTATCTCTGCTAATAGAGGACTAGAGTGACTGCATTTCCTCTGAGCAGCTGGAAGCCTCCATTTTTAAAAAGCACTTAATGCCAGGATATGTACCCATTTATTTATTGTCCACATTCAGTGGCATGTAGGCGCTGGAAGGACCTCAAATCATCAAATCCCACTGCTTGTTTCTCCCATGGTTCTGCTGGCTACAGAGGAGACCGCAACAAGAGAGAGAATGAGTGTCCGTGTGTGTGTATGGGTTCATATGATGGGTGTTTTCTCTTGCACAGACTTACAGGAAATTGTTTAGGGAAATACCTATCTGAGATTAGCTGCTTAGTAAGTCTGTCTGCCTATGTGGTTGTTGTTTCTCTCAATTGGATAGAAAGTATATGCCCTGGGCATCTCTCTTTTGATAGTTGCATCCTGTTTTTTCCTTCAAGTATTTTATCTAGATGCCATTTTAGTTCTTCAAATATATGCTTCAGCTTGGTTTATATCACTGCGAGTTACACCTTGGGCACACATCACTCAGTAGGTCTTCCGTGTAGCTTGTTCTTTCATACGAGCACAATGTACCCTGATGAAGGACTCGGGGGAGCCTATGTCTTAAAAATACCCCCTGTAAATGGATTGCCTGCATTCACTGCTTACACTGGGACCCACAAAAGGTGAAAAACTATAGACCTAATTTATGTGGGATTTTTGACATGAGGACTATGTCTTAGTTCTGTGGGTGGCTATAACAAAATATAGACTGGGTGGCTTAGAAACAACAGATGTTTATTCCCACAGTTCTGGGGGTTGAACGTCTGAGAACAAAGTGCTAGCATTATCAGAAGGCAGGAAATGGATAAGCTTGCTTTTAATGATGTTCCCCTGAGCATTATATATATATTTTTCTTCTCTGTCAGAGATTGACATCTCGTGATGTCAATTGACACTTTACACATGAACTTTAAAGTATATGTAATGTTTAGCATTAATAGTTTGCTTGAAAAACACTAAGATATGAATGGATTCTACTCAATTAAATCATAAGAAAAAAATGAATAAAGATCTAGAGCATGGAATTATTGTTTTAGCCTGGCTGTCTTTCATTTTGGCTCCTGATTTGCTTTCGGTTTTGTTGACATATAGCACAGTATAAGCTTAAGGTGTATAGCATAGTAATTTGTGCAGACATCATGAAATGATCAGCACAATAAATTTAGTGAACATCTATCATCTCATATAGTTAGAAGATAAAAGAAATAGGAAATTTTTTCCTGTGAGGAGAACGGTTAGAATTTATACTCTTAGCCGCTTTCACATATAACATACAGCAGTGTTAATTCTATACATCAGTTTTTTTTTTCCATTTATTTTTATTAGTTGGAGGCTAATTACTTTACTCAGGGCCAGTGCACTGGGAAGACCCGGAGGGATCGGGTGGAGAGGGAGATGGGAGGGGGGATCAGGAAGGGGAATACATGTAAATCCATGGCTGATTCATGTCAATGTATACATCAGGTTTTTCATTGGATCCTTGGTACTTCTTTATCTTATAATTTGAAGTTTGTGCTTTTGGACTACCTTCATCCAGTTTCCCCTCCCTGAAACCCCTGCCTCTAGTAATCACAAATCTATTTTTTCTATGACTTTTTGTTTTTGAAAAATAATTGACCTACGTTGTTATGTTAGCTCTTGGTGTACAATGTACTGATTCAATATTTCTATACATTTCAAAATGATCACCATGATAAATCTAGTTATGGTATATCACCTTACAAAGATATTACACAATTATTGACTACATTCACTACTGTCTACACTTCATGTGGATGACTCGTTTATTTTGTAACAGGAAGTTATATCTCTTAATCTACCTCACCTGTTATTCCTCTCATCCAGCCCCCTCCCATATATATGGCAACTACTTGTTCAATCTTGTTCTTTGTCTCAATGACTAAGGTTCTGTTTTGTTATGTTGATTCATTTGCTTTGTCTTTTAGATTCCACATATAAATGAAAGCATATGGAATTTGTTTTTTGCTGTCTGACATTTCACTTAGCATAATACTCTATAGGTCCATCCACATTGTCACAAATGGCAAGATCTCATTTTTGATGGCTGAATAATATCTCACTGTGTATATGTATACACCAGGAGCTAATTCCCTGGTAGCTCAATCGGTTAAAAAAAAAAACTGCCTGCAGTGCAGGAGACCCGGGTTAGGTGAGATCCCCTGGAGAAGGAAATGGCAACCCACTCCAGTAGTTTTGCCTGGAAAATCCCATGGACAGAGGAGCCTGGCGGGCTACAGTCCATGGGGTCGCAAGAGTCAGACACGACTCAGCAACAAGACCACCACCAACATAGTGTCGCAGCTGCAGAATCTCCTGATGGAGTTTATGTTTCAGGGCAGCAGGTGGACAAACTAAGACCTATAAACTATGTAGTCAGTCACAGAGAGGTAAGGTCCACAGAGAACAGTTTAGAGCAAGGAAGGTGGGTGGAGGGCACGGGCAAGGGCAGTGTTATATTTATGGAGTGCTCAGGAAGGTTTGATGAACTCTCAGTATTTAACTATGGACCTGAAAGAGGTGAGGAAACAAACCTCTCATGAGATAGCTCCAAGTTATGTCAATCACATCATAGTCTATGTGATGTGCACTCTCTAGCGTGGGACCCAAGCTGGGCTAAATTGCTGTCAAAAATAACTTTTCTTAACACTAATGTACAAACAAGCTCTTGGTAGCAGCTCTGGCTAACATTTTGGAAGAATGTGTCTAAGAATGACAAAAGAAATCAAAATCAAGCTCAAGACTCTTGACCCAGTCCTGACTAGAGATTTCTTAAAATTATTAGTTTTCTCCACACTAGTTTGAACAAGTTCTATCACATACAAATGGAATAGTCATGTCTTACATGTCTATTTATTATTAAAGAAAATGTAAAAATTTTATATGTGTATCATATTTTCTTTATCCATTCACTTGTCAAATGGGCACTTAAATTGCTTCCATAACTTGGCTATTGTAAATAGTGCTGCAATAAATATGACTGCAGATATCTCTTCAAGATCTTGGTTTTATTTCCTTTGGATGTCTATCCAGAAATGAGGTTGCTGGATTGTATGGCAGCTCTATTTTTAATTTTTTGAGGAACCTCTGTATTGTTTTTCATAAAGTGAAGTAGCTCAGTCGTGTCCAACTCTTTGCAACCCCGTGGATTGTAGCCTACCAGGCTCCTCTGTCCATGGGATTTTTCAGGCAAGGGTAACGGAGTGGGTTGCCATTTTCTTCTCCAGGGGATCTTCCCGACCCAGGGATCGAACCCAGGTCTCCAGCACTGCAGGCAGAAGCTTTACCCTCTGAGCCAATAGGGAAGCCCCTAGTGTTTTTCATAAAGCCTCTACCAATTTCCATTCCACCAACGGAAATATGTTGAGTAGATCTTGAGTGTTCTCAACACCCCCACACACACAGTATTTATACAGAAAATGTAAAATATAAAATACTAATGTTGCTTAATTTGAAAAGTCTACAATTCTAGCCCCCTAATACTTAAGAAGCAAGCATAGATACAACACTTACCTAATTCTGAGTGAATTCCACCCAGATATATTGCTCCTAATTGCCCCTTCTACTCTGACACTATAATCTGGTAGTCATGCTGATATCTACGTCATTGCTATGTTTCTATAAATATCCTACTTCTACTAAAACACACTGCAGTCAAGAGAGACAAATAAATGGAAGTGATAAATTCTTGGTACAAATATAAAGGTATGTACTCCAACTCCTGGGCTTCCCAAATGGCACTAGTGGTAAACAACCCACCTGCCAATGCAAGAGACATAAGAGACGTGGGTTCAATCCCTGGGTCAAGAAGTTCCTTTGGAGGAGGGCATGGCAACCTACTCTAGTATTCTTGCCTGGAGAATCCCATGGACCAGAGCCTGGCGGGCTACAGTCCATAGGGTCACAAAGAGTCGGATACCACTGAAGCAACTCAGCATGCATGTATACATTCCAACTCTAAGGCAAGCTGTTTACTGAGTGTCCACAACATACTACTCATTCTGAAGACCATCACATTTAAAGCAGCTTATTCTAGAGGTCCGCAGGTGGTACTAAGTGGTATGTGCAGGAGTTGGGAGCTGACATGTCTTTGAATGGTGAGACTTCTAGATCCTGAAGAGAACGGCTCCAGAATGGCCAAACTTTGATAAAAGGGTAAAAGTAAGGATTATTCAGGGTGTGAAGCAAATAATTATTCTATACACTGGAAAGAAAAGTTCAAAAGTTCAAACAGATTTTTTTAAAAATTTTTAACTAATTTATTTATTTAAATTAGAGGCTAATTATTTTACTATATTGTGGTGGTTTTTGCCATACATCGACATTGACAAAGGGCTTTTCTAAGATAGAAAACTAAAAAGGAAAGGAGCGATATTTAAATACAGTGAAGTGAAATCTACTAACTAGTTTCTTCCAGAATGATTCAATATGATTTAGCATTTATAAAAAGTGGGGCGCATATTTAAAATTATTCTGAATAACTGGATATAAGAAAGATTTCCACTTGATTGTATTGATTTAAATATCTCTTTGAACATAAGACAGGAAAAGAGGAGAGAAAAATAATCTTAGGGAGAAAAAGGGAAGAGAACTGTTCTCCTAAAAGATGTACTTTATTTTCCCTCTTAATCTGTAGGAGAAATAGTAACTTCAAAAAGCCCCTTAGCTTAAGCTCAGAGAACATACTGCTCTTCCCAGCGGAGTTTGCAAATTCAGATCAGCAATTATTACTATTAAGTAATCACCCCATTAAATATTTCATCAAGGAGTTGGTTGCTGTGCCCATCTGTCTTGTCCATTTTCAATTACAGTGGCCATAATTCTTTTATGCGGAGGTTCATGTAACTTTTCAATCTGCCTTAAATTTTTCTCCTGTAAAATTGAAAGTTTATGGGATTTCCATAGGATACAACTGATAGTAGAGATTGAAATTCTGTCCCTTTATTCTTTCTCATTTTTAAAGTCAGGGCCATTTCACCTACATAGAAAATGTTAAGAAAGGGGGTATCAGACAAGACAGGCAATTATGCTGGTATTTCTATCTGCCTTTCTGATCTGTAGTAAATCATTCAGTGACAATTAAACTGTCAAACTTCCCCCTCATACAAACTGACCAGTTTAAAGATTAGCAGTTTCTCCTTGATTAGGGAAAATCCACTGGAAAACAAACAAAGAGTAAATCAAACACAAATGGACCTTAGCTTCAAATGCTGCTTTGCAAGGAGACAAGAGAGGCCTTAGAGAACCACACCTACTCCTCAACTCGCATACGTGTCCTATCCACTGTTTCTTACTTCCTTAGTAAACTGAAGTCAAAGCAACCTTGAACTAATCCAGATCATCATTCTCAATGGAAATGTTGATGAGGTTTTAGGATCTAGCCAACATACCAGAATCTTCTATGTTTTTTGTAAAATGGAAACATTCATCTAATGGGTTTCTCCATGTTCGGAATTCTAAGCATATGAATTCTTTTCACACTCAATGACATTTCACACATAGCATTTTTTTTCCCAACATGGGGCATTGAAAGTTTAAAGACTTAAGAGTTTAGTGTGCTGGAAGTGTTCACTATGTGAATAAAAAGAGTCAGGAATGACAGGGAGACCAGTACACAGCAAAGAGGAATAAAGTGAGTCCTCGAGAAGGTCCTCGGAGAACCACCTGGAATATAATCCCCTTAGGTATATATCTAGTGACCATGCAAGCATAATGCTTCAGAGACAATTCGAAGGCCTGGGGAATGCTTTCCAGAGGCACACTAGCCTAGAGGCCAGGAAATGGTGGTATTTTTTGTGTTACGGTTGCTAATGATATCTGTCCAGACTAATAGGAAAGGGAAAAAAGACTCTAGACAGCTTTTTAAAATGAAGATTAGTTGTCCTGCTAAATACTTGAGAAAAAAATTAGAGCCTATTTTGCATGAATTGTTAACTTCTAAAAAGAAATGGATGAGGACCAAAATAACTCAATAGAGATTGTTCTCGTTTAAAGAACTCAAGAGAAAAATAAAATGGAAGGGAGAAAGCAGAGAGTAGACACAGTCAATGAAACTCAGAGTCTCTGACAGAGTCTATGTTTTATAACTCTGTTTATTTATCAGCAGCCCGGGTGGGATCACTGCAGAATGCGGTCTCAGATAGCACATAATTTATTACAAAGTTTAATTTCTACCTCCCTCAGGAGTGTGGGGTTTTATCTCTGGAATATCAGCAGTGGGAGGATTCATATTAACTAGAGAAGCAGCTAGGGCTGGTTGGTAATTTTAAAGCCTTTAGACAATGCTACATATCCCCAGGCCCTGTATCTGCAGTAATGGACATTCTAATAACCGATGCTCATCATTTCATTAATTGCTTGCTGTGAGTGAAGTATGTTAGAGGTGACTCTTCTTTCTTGTTGGGAGATGAAGGTATCTTTTATGCTGGAGAAAGCCATCTCCTGTGATGATTCAGAAGACCTGGACTTAACTTTCAGAGCTTCTGAAAATGCCCAAATCCCTCTTAAAATATATTTTCAATGCGCTTTGCTTAGTTGCTCAGTCATGTCCGACTCTCTGCAGCCCTATGGACTGTGGCCCACCAGGCTCTTCTGTCCATGGAATTTTCCAGGCAGGAATACTGGAGCAGGTTGCCATTTCCTACTCCAGGGATCTTCCCGACTCAGGGATCAAACCCACGTCTCCTCCACTGGCAGGCAGATTCTTTACCACTGAGCCACCTGGGAAGCCCCACATTCTCAATAGACAGAGAGAAATGCAGAAGAAAGATCAGAGACTGAGTTGACCATTTGTTTAGTGGAGTTCTTATACAGCTCAGATGCCAAGGGAAAGTGTGTAATGAAACCATTGTCCTGTCTCAGGTTCCTATCAGTTCAGTTCAGTCGCTCAGTCATGTCTGACTCTTTGCAACCCCATGGGCTGTAGCACGCCAGGCCTCCCTGTCCATCACCAACCCCCAGAGTTTACTCAAACTCATGTCCATTGAGCCAGAGATGCCACCCAACCGTCTCATCCTCTGTTGTCCCCTTCAATCCCTCCCAGCATCAGGGTCTTTTCGAATGAGTCAGTTCTTCACATCAGGTGGCCAAAGAACTGGAGTTTCAGCTTCAATATCAGTCCTTCCAGTGAACACCCAGGACTGATCTCCTTTAGGATGGACTGGTTGGATCTCCTTGCAGTCCAAGGGACTCTCAAGAGTCTTCTCCAACACCACAGTTCAAAAGCATCAATTCTTCAGTGCTCAGCTTTCTTTGTAGTCCAACTCTCACATCCATACATGACCACTGGAAAAACCATAGCTTTGACTAGACAGACCTTTGTTGGCAAAGTAATGTCTCTGCTTTTTAATATGCTGTTTAGGTTGGTCATAACTTTCCTTCCAAGGAGTAAGCATCTTTTAATTTCATGGCTGCAGTCACCATCTGCAGTGATTTTAGAGCCCCCCAAAATAAAGTCAGCCACTGTTTCCACTGTTTCCCCATCTATTTCACATGAAGTGATGGGACCAGATGCCTCCATGGACATCACTCCAGTCTTGTGCAATCAACATTCCTTGCCTGGATAAGGTCCTGATTGTTCTCACTTCTTTCCTTCTTATTCTCCCTAAAGTCTCTTTTCTATACAGCAGCTAAGTAAATCTGATCACTTCATTTACCTTCTCAAAAGTAACTGGTAACTTTATTTCACACTAATATATCCAGACCTTTGCCATGGTCCACAAAATTCTACATAATGTGGCTCCTGGTTCTTGGTTACTCCTCTGAAATCATGTTTTACCTCCTGTAATCAGTCAGACTCAAACTCTTCCAGAAAATTGCAGAGGAAGGTAAAATGTCAAACTCATTCTATGAGGCCACCATCACCCTAACACCAAATCCAGACAAAGATGCCACAAAAAAGAAAATTACAGGCCGATACCACTGATGAACATAGATGCAAAAATCTTTAACAAAACTCTAGCAAACAGAATCCAACAACATATTAAAAAGATCATACATCATGACCAAGTGGGCTTTATCCCAGGGATGCAAGGATTCTTCAATAGTCGCAAATCAATCAATGTGATACACCACATTAACAAGTTGAAAGATAAAAACTATATGATTATCTTAATAGATGCAGAGAAATCCTTTGATAAAATTCAACACCCATTTATGATAAAAACTCTCCAGAAAGCAGTCACAGAAGGAACATAACTCAACATAATAAAAGCCATATTCAAACAAACCCACAGCAAACATTATCCTCAATGGTGAAAACCTGAAAGCATTTCCTCTAAAATCAGGAACAAGGCAAGGGTTCCCACTTTCACCACTAATATTCAACATAGTTTTGGAAGTTTTAGCCCACAGCAATCAAAGAAAAGAAATAAAAGGAATCCAAATTGGAAAAGAAGAAGTAAAACTGGCACTGTTTGCAGATGACATGATCCTCTACATAGAAAACCCTAAAGACTCCACCAGAAAATTACTAGAGCTAATGAGCAATACATGAACCGTGAACTTCCAGATGTTCAAGCTGGTTTTAGAAAAGGCAGAGGTCAAATTGCCAACATCCTCTGGATCATCGAAAAAGCAAGAGAGTTCCAGAAAAACATCTATTTCTGCTTTACTGACTATTCCAAAGCCTTTGACTGTGTGGCTCACAAAAAACTGGAAAATTCTGAAAGAGATGGGAATACCAGACCACCTGACCTGCCTCTTGAGAAATCTATATGCAGGTCAGGAAGCAACAGTTAGAACTGGACATGGAAAAACAGACTGGTTCCAAATAGGAAAAGGAGTACGTCAAGGCTGTATATTGTCACCCTGCTTATTTAACTCATATGCAGAGTACATCATGAGATATGTTGGGCTGGAAGAAGTACAAACTGGAATCAAGATTGCCAGGAGAAATATCAATAATCTCAGATATGCAGATGACACCACCCTTATGGCAGAAAGTGAAGAGGAACTAAAAAGCCTCGTGATGAAAGTGAAAGAGGAGAGTGAAGAGTTTACTTGAAGCTCAACATTCAGAAAACTAAGATCATGGCATCCGGTCCCATCACTCCATGGGAAATAGATGGGGAAACAGTGGAAGCAGTGGCTGACTTTACTTTTTTGGTCTCCAAAATCACTGCAGATGGTGATTGCAGCCATGAAATTAAAAGACGCTTACTCCTTGGAAGGAAAGTTATGACCAACCTAGATAGCATATTAAAAAGCAGAGACATTACTTTGCCAACAAAGGTCCGTCTGGTCAAGGCTATGGTTTTTCCACTGGCCATGTATGGATGTGAGAATTGGACTGTGAAGAAAGCTGAGCACCAAAAAATTGATGCTTTTGAACTGTGGTGTTGGAGAAGACTCTTGAGAGTCCCTTGGACTGCAAGGAGATCCAACCAGTTCATCCTAAAGGAGATCAGTCCTGGGTGTTCATTGGAAGGACTGATGCTGAAGCTGAAACTCCAATACTTTGGCCACCTCATGCGAAGAGTTGACTCATTGGAAAAGACCCTGATGCTGGGAGGGGATGGGGGCAGGAGGAGAAGGGGATGACAGAGGATGAGATGGCTGGATGGCATCACCGACTTGATGGACATGAGTTTGTGATGGGCAGGGAGGCCTGGCGTGCTGCGATTCATGGGGTTGCAAAAAGTCGGACATAACTGAGCGACTGAATTGACTGACTGAATCAGTCAGACTGGGCTTCTGCTTATCACACAAGTTCCTGCTCAGAGTAATGATACTTATTTCTGTCTATACCTAGAATGGGCTTCCCTGGTTGCTCAGACAGTAAAGAATCTGCATGCAAGGCAGGAGACCCAGGTTTGATACCTGGGTTGGGAAGATCCCCTGGAGAAGGGAATGGCTACTCAGTCCAGCATTTTCCACACCTGGAAAATACCATGGGTAGAGGAGCCTGGCAGGCTGTAGTCCATGGAGTCACAGACAGCTGGACAGGACTGAGTGACTAACACTTTCATTTTCATGTCTAGAATACTCTTTCTCAGGTACTCCCAGGGCTTGCCCTATGGCTTAATTCATATCTATATTTTTGATAGAAAAATATAGATAGATAGTTTCTTGAACCAACAGATATAAAATGGAGGCATCCTTGTTGCCATTTGCTTGGCTTTTCTTCACAGCTCTTATCACCTGCTATGTTTAGTTTCTGATCTTTCTGCTCCTTTGAGAATGGGATATTAGCACTGCATTTTAGTGCTCAGAACACTTTCTGATACATAGAAGACACTCAGGAAATAATTGATTGAGGGATAAAAGAGAAAGCGATGAAGGGGCGGGGAGGAGGGGGTAAGGTAGGGAGAAAGAAAGGAAGGAAAGAAGGAACATAGAACTTAAATTTACAAAAAAAAAACTAAGCAATTCATACCCTTTTATCATTTATTACCTAAAAGGATGAAATAAAAAGACTTAGCATACCAAGAAACTACAGGTAAAATTCC
This sequence comes from Odocoileus virginianus, assembly GCF_023699985.2. Classification (NCBI taxonomy): domain Eukaryota; kingdom Metazoa; phylum Chordata; class Mammalia; order Artiodactyla; family Cervidae; genus Odocoileus; species Odocoileus virginianus. The sequence continues at coordinate 17,297,738 of NC_069683.1, read as the reverse complement.
AACTCCTGAGAAACTTCAGACATGCAAACCTTCTTTCCTCCATTGAAAGAAGCAAATATTTGTGGTAGGAATGACTGTGTGATGATAAAGAGGAAAAGCAACTTTAAGAGTTACTAATTTGCTTTTCTTTCATTTTGGCTGACTATCAGTTTAGTGACCAACAAACACACACCCAAAAATGAACCAAACCAATTTTAGAAAAAAAGCCAGAAAGAACTGAGATTGCCAACTAGAACCAGCTGTAAATCAACTCTTATAGTTTGCGATCAATTACATTAAATGACATGGATCTTATGCACCAACTACCAGGGCTCACACTGATTGTTAGGAAAGAACTCACTGCACAAACTATCTTATTGATACTGCTCATTTGACTAATTCGCTCATCTAGTGTAAACACCAACAAACAACCATAATCCACCCGTTGTGGATAATTTCTTCCCCGTCTTGACTGTTGGAAAATAAAATAAAATCTCAGTAAATATTTTGTTTTACCTCAACTCACCATCTAGTGGCAAAGGAGGTGAACGCAGGATTCCTGTTGAAAATAACGTGTCCTCCCCACAAATATTTGCTTAATGTTTACTTGGCACCAGGAATTATATCTAGTACAGTGTTAAGAGGAGGTGCTTAATACAAAATGACAAAACTTACAGTGGTATTACTGGATTTCCCTGGTGGTCCAGTGGTTAAGACTTTGCCCTCCAAAGCAGGGGCTGTAGGTTTGATCCCACTCAGGAGCTAAAATCCCACATGCCTCGCCACCAGGAGACTGAAACATAAAACAGAGGCAATATTGTAACAAATTTAATCAAGTCTTTAAAAATGGTCCATGTGAAAAAAAAAATCTTAAAAAAAAAGGAGTATTATCATCCCATTTTGCAGATGAGGACATCAAACCCAAGAGTGATGGATATAGGAAGTAGTGCAGCTGATAAGTGAAAGAGCACATAAACCTATCCAGAACTGTGCCCCCATCTCATCATAATGCCCTCTCATCAAATTGCAGGTATAGTCTATGGCTAGGTAACAGTTTGTTCTTCTGAGAAATTAGCCTGAACTTGGCACAACTGACAAATAGGGATGAACAATGTCACTTGGACCACTGGGTTACTAATTCAGAATGGTTGAGGGGATAATTCCAGGTATCTGCACATGGGAGCAATAGCAGCATGCACAATGATGACCCTTAAATCATGGAAACTTGAATAAGTCAATGTAAAGAGTTTAGTGAACATACAGAGTATAGTTCTCTGTAGGAGTAAACTCCACTAGGCAATGAACATATTTTTGGGTTTAGAGACCAAACACATTTTAGTTCAAGTGAAAGCACATCAGAATTTAAATGTGTATCATTAGCAAATATAAATAAAACCACATTACAGACAATATGGTTAAACTTAATAGGCAGATGGAAAGTATATCTATAAAATTGAAACTCAAAGAGTAAGAATTTTTTAGTACATTTTGGGGCACATTGGGGCTACTTACCATATTCCAATTCTCATTCTTTAAGGTACCAAATATGTTTAGTGTGCTTTGAGGTCAGGCACAGCCATCTGTCTTTATTAAGACAATGGTATATGAGAGAAAATTTTGTGCTTCATTCACCTTCCAGTGCCAAGTGGTTAAAAACTAGTACACAGTTCACTTTATTCCTTTTTCCCTGGCACAGTGATGGTAAAGTTCACGATGGTGGAGGTTCTCATCAACGTGGGTCCTGATGAAACAATGAAGACCAGCTTCACATGGACAAGTCGTTGAGTGAGAAATAAAACTGTTTAAGCTACTAAGATTTGGACATGCCTTGAACCACACATTCAAAAAACTAAGATCATGGCATCTGTTCCCATCACTTCATGGCAAATATATGGGGAAACCATGGAAACAGTGACTGACTTTATTTTTGGGGGCTCCAAAATCACTGTAAATGGTGATTGCAGCCATGAAATTAAAAGACACTCCTTGGAAGGAAAGTTATGACCAACTTAGACAGCATATTAAAAAGCAGAAACATTAGTCAACACAGGTCTGTATAGTCAAGGCTATGGTTTTTCCAGTAGTCATGTATGGATGTGAGAATTGGACTATAAAGAAAGTCGAGCACTGAAGAATTGATGCTTTTGAACTGTGGTGTTGGAAAAGACTCTTGAGAGTCCCTTGGACTGCAAGGAGATCCAACCAGTCCATCCTAAAGGAGAACAGTCCTGAGTGTTCATTGGAAGGACTGATGCTGAAGCTGAAACTCCAATACTTTGGCCACCTCATGCAGAGAGCTGACTCACTTGAAAAGACCCTGATACTGGAAAAGATTGAGGGCAAGAGGAGAAGGGGATGACAGAGGATGAGATGGTTAGATGGCATCACCGACTCGATGGACATGAGTTTGAGTAAACTCCGAGAGTTTGTGATGGACAGGGAGGCCTGGCGTGCTGCGATTCATGGGGTAACAAAGATTTGGACACGACTGAGCGACTGAACTAAACTGAACTGAACCACACAAGCTCATCCTTAAACAAAAGAGAAAATCCAATCTGACATTTATTGTTGTTCAATCATTCAGTCGTGTCCGACTCTTTGCAACCACATGGACTGCAGCACACCAGACCTCCCTGTCCTCCACTATCTCGCAGAGTTTGCTCAAGTTCATGTCCACTGAGTCAGTGATGCGATCTAACCATCTCATCCTCCACCGCTTTCTTCTCCTTTGCCTTCAATCTTTCCCAGCATCAGTATATTTTCCAATCTGACATTATTCTGACATTATTTGGGACAGAGGGTCCTCTGAGTACAACCATTTCAGGTTCATCTACGAAATGAAAATAATCTCATGGGTAATCACCTTAGTACCACGAGCCATTGATATTGTCTAATTAACTCATCTGTATCTTCTTATTCTTTGCCAGAATATCTTTCAATGTGAACTTTTCTTACCATGTAGCCTGTGGGAAGTAATGGGAAACAGCTGCCCTGCCTGTCAATTATGTTTCTTCGTCATTAAACTGATTCCTTGGCATCTCAAACTAGTCAGAGTCCTATTCGTTTGGCTAATATAGCTCTGGCCCTGAGAGGCGGACTGCATGAGTAAGGGTCCATCGGCTAAAATGGACTTGCGAAAACCACACAACTGCTCCTAAGATGGAGAGGGAGAGGCAGAGATAGATAAACTGCTTGGTTATTTCCAACAAGATCCTTGTTTAAATTCTGCTCTCATGAGAAGACCAATCACCCCTTAGTCCTTCTGAAGTTGATGAAGCAAAATATGTTCATAAAGCTATGTCTATACTTTTAATCAGTGCTCTTCAGACATTTATTTCTGGTCAAGAAGGCAGGTGGGAGAGCAGGGGTATCTCTGCTTTCCCTATTGGATTTCCAGATTGCCTCATGTGCTTGGATATTTTGTTGAAGAAATAACCTCCTCCATCAAATTGACAGGTCTTTTTGGTTAAGTTGTTTCCATAATAAATGTTCCATCACCTACATCTATTTTTATTAAACAAGGTGTGGTGAGGAAAGAGGAAAGGTTTTGTACAGTCAGTGGGCACTTCTATTTTCAGCAGCTATGGTATTTTTAATTCATGTTTTTATATCCTTTCAGATAATGTGTACCAGATTATGAATGTCAGGCATGTAATAAGATTATTTTCTACTGCCATCCATTTTCATAGGAATTCATGGACAGGTTCTACCGGTTGAGACCCACAAGTATTTGACAGCACCTGACTTATAAATTACTCCATTCCTTCAGCAGTTGATTGATTTCTGGACATAAATAACAAAGGAAATGCCAGAGTAATAATTCATCCATTCTTTGTGGTCACGACTTGTGTTTCAGAAACATTGTTTATTTTGCTGGGGTTCTGACTGGACTTATAATTTATCTGGCCCTGTGCACACACTGATTTTGCTTTTGCTCTTTCAGATTATTGTCCCCAGGAAGGAACCGCAAGTATCACAATTCAAGTGACTAAATCCAAAGCTCTGTACACTGACAACCACGAATTCTGAACTGAATTTGCTAGAAAGAAGTCAACAAACTGTTGAAAGAAAGCACTGACTAAATCCATTTGTGGGATTAATTGCAAATCCCTCAGCCTAATAAAAGATATATATCAATGCAGGAAACCTAGGTTCAACCCCTGGATTGGGAAGATCCTCTGGAGAAGGGAATAGCTACCCACTCCAATATTTTTGCCTGGAGGATTTCATGGACAGAAAAGCCTGGTGGGCTATAGTCCATGGGGTCACATAGAGTCAGACAGGACTGAGAAACTGAACAGCAATTGCTTTACATTGTTGTATTAATTTCTGCTGTATACAACATGAATCAACTGTTATATATATATATATATATATATATATATATATATATCTCCCCTCCCTGTTGAAACTCCCTCCTCACAATCCCACCCCGTCCAGGTCATCACAGCATGGAGCTGAGTTCCCTGAATAGACAGCATGTTCTGGCTAGCTATTTGTTTTACACATAGTAGTGCATATATGTCAACGATATTTTCTCAAACATCCTCCCCTCTCCTTTGCCCACTGGGTCCACAAGTCCATTTTCTACGTCTTTGTTTCTATTGCTTCCCTCAGATAGGTTCATGGGCATCATTTTTCTAGATTCAACATGTGTGTGTTAATATATGATATCTGTTTCTCTCTTTCTGACTTCACTCTGTGTGAAAGACTCTAGGTTTATCCATCAGACTCTCACTACCGCAGACTCAACTGTGTTCATTTTTATGGTGTTTCTTTCCATTTGTCCATTGCTTCCCTCCCTTATTTCCACCTCCCTTGTTTCCATCCTTTCCTCCTTTCTTCCTTCCCTCTTTCCTGAATAAGGCGCTCATTAGTGTCTAGTACAGACGTCTTAAGCTCAACTAGACTCGATCATATTTCATTCTTCTCAAGTTCTCTAGCTCACAACTTCTCCATCTGGAATGCTCTCTTCATTTTCTATGAACATAAGTAGTCTCCATTCGAAAGCTACTGGATGTGATTCCTTTTCCACTAAGTCCTCAACAGACACTTGAATCTGTATTAGCTCTCTCCTATGGCATTTACCAAAATATTCATTATTTTAGAAATATTTGCATGCTCGATGCTCACCTTTTTTACCCATCTAGGTTGGTAGTATGCTAATTGCTTATGGGAAGAGTGCTATGCTTAGTCACTCAGTTGTGTCCAACTCTTTGTGACCCCCATGGACTTCAGCCCACCAGGCTCCTCTGTCCATGGGGATTCTCCAGGCAAGAACACTGGAGTGGGTTACCATGCCGTCCTCCAGGGGATCTTCCCAACCCAGGGATCAAACCCTCATGCATTCCAGGTGGATTCTTTACCATCTGAGCCACTTGGGGCACCCGCATTGCCTTCCACTGAATGTATAGAAAAAATATCTACACAAAACCCCAAATGATAACAATAAACACTACAGAAAGGTCACAACGCTAGGCTGTAGATGTATCTCAGTTCAAGACTCCCCTCTGTAAATTTACTGATTTGAAATTCTGAAGACCCCTCTGCATTTCAGGTGCCTGCTGTACAAAGTGGAGAGAACTACACTGGAACATTCATGACTTCAAAATTCATGACTCTAATATATACCCTCTGTTAAATGATTCAACATCAGATAAATCAGAGCATCTCACTATCACAGATAGAGGCTTTAAAACATTCAGGGATAATTTTACAGACTCTCTCTGGATAAAAAAGTCAACATATCAAAACCCTTTAATGTAATAATAGCAGATATTCATGACTGAGCACTTCACAGATGGCAGCTACTGTGTTAGATTTGTTTTTAACTTTTATTGGAGTATCGCTGCTTTACAATGTTACGCCGGTCTCTACCGTACAGCGAAGTGTGGCAGCTTCCCGTATACACGTATCCCCTCTGTCTTGGACTTCCTGCCCATTGAGGTCAGCACAGAGCACTGAGCGGGGCTCCCTGTGCCCACAGCCGGTTCTCAGCAGTTACCTGTTTATACTCGTGTGTGAGTACGCGCGCTCACTCAGTCACATCTGACTCTCTGCAGCTCCATGGACTGCACCATGCCAGGCTCCTCTGTCTATGGGGTTCTCCAGGCAAGAACACTGGAATGGTCTGCCATTTCCTTCTCCAGAGGACCTCCTCCACCCAGGGATCATACCCTTGTCTCCTGTGTCTCCTGCATTGGCAGGCAGATTCTCTACCACTGAGCCACGTGGGAAGCCCAGCAAAGTAGTGGATACATGTCAGTCCCAATTTCCCAGTCCATCCCACCCCCACCTTCGCCCTCCGTGGTGTTCACATGTTTGTTCTCAACATCTATGTCTCTATTTCTGCTTTGCCAAAAGGTTCCTTTGTACCATTTTTCTCAAGTAGTTCACTGGTAAAAAAAAAATAATCCCCCTGCCAAGCAGGAGACTCAGGTTCAATCCCGGGGTCAAGAGGATTCCACAGAGAAGGAAATGGCAACCTATTCCAGTATTCTTGCCTGGGAAATCTCATGGAGAAAGGAGCCTGGCAGGCTATAGTCCATGATGTTGCCAAGAGTTGGGCATGACTTAGCAACTAAATAGCAACAATACCATTTTTCTAAATTCCACATATATGTGTTGATAGGATATTTATTTTTATCTTTCTGACTTACTCTGCTCTGTATGAAAGACTCTAGGTTCATCTACTTCTCTGCAAATGACACTATTTTGTTCCTTTTTATGGTTGTGTAATAGTCCATTGTATATATGTGCCATATCCTTATCCATTTTTCTGTTAATGCATATTTATTTGCCTCCATATCCTAGCTATTTTAAATAGTGCTACAATGGACATTAGAGTGCATGTATTATTTGTAATTATGGCTTTCTCTGGGTATACACCCATGAGTAGAATTGCTGGGTCATATCAGATATTCAGATGACACATCCTTATGGCAGAAAGTGAAGAGGAACTAAACAGCCTCTTGAGGAAAGTGAAAGAGGAGAGTGAAAAAGTTGGCTTAAAGCTCAACATTCAGAAAACTAAGATCATGGCATCTGGTCCCATCACTTCATGGGAAATAGATAGGGAGACAGTGAAAACAGTGTCAGACTTCATTTTTTTGGGCTCCAAAATCACTGCAGATGGTGATTGCAGCCATGAAATTAAAAGACACTTACTCCTTGGAAGGAAAGTTATGACCAACCTAGACTGCATATTAAAAACCAGAGACATTACTTTGCCAACAAAGGTCTGTCTAGTCAAGGCTATGGTTTTTCCAGTGGTCATGTATAGATGTGAGAGTTGGACTATAGAGGAAGCTGAGCACTGAAGAATTGATGCTTTTGAACTGTGGTGTTGGAGAAGACTCTTGAGAGTCCCTTGGACTGCAAGGAGATCCAACCAGTCCATCCTAAAGGAGAACAGTCCTGAGTGTTCATTGGAAGGACTGATGCTGAAGCTGAAACCCCAATACTTTGGCCACCTGATGCGAAAAGTTGACTCATTGGAAAAGACCCTGATGCTGGGAGGGATTGGGGGCAGGAGGAGAAGGGGACAACAGAGGATGAGATGGTTAGATGGCATCACCAACTCGATGGACATGAGTCTGAGTAAACTCCGGGAGTTGGTGACGGACAGGGAGGCCTGGCATGCTGCGATTCTTGGAGTCACAAAGAGTCGGACACAACTAAGTGAGTGAACTGAACTGAACTGATGATGGTTCTTTAGTTTTTTGAGGAATGTCCTTTTCCACACTGGCTGTATCAATTTATATTCACACCAAGAGTGCACAAGGGTTCCGTTTTCCCCACATCCTCTCCAGCATTGTTTGTAGATTTTTTTTTTTTTTTTTTTTTTTGATGATAGCCCTCTGACTGGTGTGAGGTGTTACTTCATTGTAGTTTTGATTTGCATTTCTCTAATAATTTGGGGTGTTGAGCATCTTTCCATGTGCCTCTTGGCCATATATCTTTTTGGGAGAAATCTCTAGGTCTTCCACCCATTTTTAAACTGGGTGTTTGTTTTATTGACACTGAGCTTCATGAATTATGCATTTTGGAAATGAATCCCTTGTCAGTTGTTTTGTTTGCAAATATTGAGCTAAGAATTTTATTCTCTCCAATCCTCACCAGAACAAATAAAATCATGTAATAGACTTTATTGCACTTATTTTACTTGTGAAAAAAACTGAGGCACAGTTAGGTTAATCACTTGGCCCTTCCAAAGTCAGAATTCAACCAATGTCTATCTGATACTCTTTCTTCCAAAGGCATATGTAAAAATTCTTATGTACTATATATACATATGTTAATTGGTATCAATACATAGTATATTAACATGATTTTTTTGGCACAGAGCATAACTAATGATTTTAAATATTTCATGTAAGTTCAGTTTCTTTCAATTAACTTTTAGACTAGATGTTAAAGACCTTTGTCAATTGCCACCCCTAAGAAGTGATATTTTAATTAACTCAATAGTAGCCAGTGACAATGCCTGAAGGGGCATGGAACCTACAACATACTCTCTAATGCCAATCTCCCTAAGCCAAGTATCTCCAGTAGTGGATATTGTTTGCACAGAATCTTCTATGCTCTTTTCTTTTCCATGTGCTACGTGGAATACATCAGAAGACTGGAATTAATGATGTAGACTGGACCCAGGGAACACAGCCAATAGAGACAACCAAGACAATGCAAATCACATCTTCATGCAAGATCTTCACATGCTATCTTATGATAATCCAGACTCAGGGATAAGATGAATTCTCTATCTTTTACGGAATTCTCCTAGAAATAGTTCAGTCATCCTGTTGAGCCAGCACTGCTGCATCTTCGTGTGTGCATAAAAGCCAATGTCAAAAGCACATTTAACAACTGACAATGCATTCACAGTCACCTGTTTGATCCTAACCACCCTCTGAGGGAGGTGTTTCCCCTAACCTCTTAGTTACAGAGACTGGTTGGCGTTCTCTTTTTATTTCCTTTTAAAACACTTCCCACCTTCATTTTTCTCCCTTGTAACTATTGCAACAATTTTATACATATCCACTAATTTTTCAAATAACATGCAGTCTTGTATTGTATATGTATTATTTCACACAAGTAAACAGTGCTGTATAATAGATCACATTCTGTACATTTTTTTTTCCCCCTTCACTGCTGTATTTTTAAGATTGATCCATGGTGCCATGCGTACATCTACCTTTTTATTTAGCCTTAATTGATGTCATAATTTATAGTGTGTATCTACTGTGTATAAATTATCCTGCCCCAATGATAAACACAGAGATGGTCTATGACTTAATCTTTTTCCAAACAATACCGTACTGAATATTCTGATACAGGAACCCCTGTGAGCCATTCTCAAGGTGATTAGCCATAGGAATCTCCATAGAAAAATTTGACTAAATATTGCTTTAAAGGTATGTAGAATGACTGCAACATTCTGGACTTAAAGAAGCAATGCTCAGAATCCTGTGACTCCATACTCACTCCCATACTTGGCATTCCTTAGCTTACTAAAATTTCTTCCAATCTAATGCATGCAAAGTGATATTTGTTTAGTTTGCATTTTGCTTGTATTGAATCTGAAATCATATACCTTCCATAAAGACTATCTACTTTTGGCAAGGTATAGGCTCTCAGTAAATGTTTAACTGAATGTTTCATCATAAACTGATGGTCTGTTTGCATATTTGCTACTACTGCTTCTAGTATTACTACTGTTACTGTTTTTATTACTATTTTATCTATTGGGTTTTCTGCATTTTCTTTTTGATTTGTGTGAGTTCTTAGTATAATACAGATATAAATAATCATAAGTTTTATTTAATCTCTTCTTCCAATCTGTCATCTTTTAGCTTTTTCCCACCTCCTTGCCATAACAGAAGTCCCTAATTTTAGTATAATTAAATAAATAAAAGGCTTGCCATGTGGTCTATTCTATGATAATTATTAAAAAAGCTTTCTCCAATGTACAGATTATTTTCTTATATCAACTTTAGTAATTTTATATTTCACACTGTTTCATAATCTATCTGGAGTATACATTTATATGTGATATTACAAAAAAACCCTGATTTTATTCATTTAGTTTAGTCGCTCAGTCGTGTCTGACTCTTTGTGACCCCATGGATTGTAGACTATCAGGCTCCTCCATCCACAGGATTTTCCAGGTAAGAGTACTGGAGTGGGTTGTCATTTCCTTCTCCAGAGGATCTTTCCCGACCCAGGGATCGAACCTGGCTCTCCCACATTGTAGGCAGACACTTTACCGTCTGAGCCACCGGGGAATTCCACCTCTAGGCACCCCCAAAAAGAGCAGAGAGAATTCCACAAGACCCCCTAAAAATGAACACCCCATCCCCCACACATATACACGCATAAAGTTTGTTTCCTGTGGCATTTAAATTAACCTGGTTGGTCCATAAAAAATAAGTATGTATAGTTGGTTTTTCCTATGTACATATATACATATATATATACACATATGATTTTTTTTAATACCCCCATTTTTTGAAGCAAATTTCACAGTCTCTATTAATGTCATTACAATAGTGTCATTTCAAAGACTTGTATAGTTTCTTTCTGGTTTAGTACACTGTAGACCCCAGACAACAAAATCTACATGAATAGAGTCCTTGGAGCTGGGCACAGTAATGATCTGTGCTCTTGTTAGATATTGCTCTGAGCAAACTTGACTCATCTCCAGTTACAAAGACAGTGCCTAAATTTTCCATGATAAATAATATTTGTTGCAGGATTTTGGTAAATAACTTTTAATCAAGTTAAGGAAGCTCCTGAAGTACAAAGAGTTTTTTTAATGTTTTACTTCTTTGAAAACAGAAAGCATGACTTATTTTTTTCCTTTGGTTAATAAACTAGAGAAATTACATTGATTAATTTTCTGATAAATGAAAAAAAATCATGAGTTAAATATGACTTGATCACATGTGTTTTAATGGACTGCAGTTTTATTAAGTATTTTAATATCCATAGTCTTCCAAAATAACTTCACTACTGTGCATTCCCACCAGTAAAAAATGAAAGTTCCTCTTGCTCCATAATCTTGTCAGCATTTGATATCATCAGTATTTTGGATTGTGGCAGTTCTGTTAAGTAGGTAGTGGTAGCTCATTGTTGTTTTGATTTGCAATTCCCTAATAGCATATATATGATTGTTGAGCATCTTTAGTATGCTTATTTTATGTTTGGTAAGATATCTGTTCAGGTCTTCGTTCTCCTTCAACATTATGTTGGTTGTTTCAGGTCTTTTTTTCTCCACAGAAACTTTGGAATCATTTCAATAATGTCTTCAAAATAATTTGCTGGAACTTTGATTAGGAATGCATTGAATCTAAAATCAAATTGGGAAGAACTGACATCTTAACAACATTGTCTTCCTACCAATGTGCATGGAATTTCTCTCCATTTATCTAATTCTTTAATTTTGTTATTAGAGTTTTATAATTTTTTTTTCTTATAGAGTTAATAGAGTTGGTAAATTTGTACCTAAGTATTTCATACTTCGGGTGCTAATGTAAATGGTATTATGCTTTTACTTTCAAATTCCACTTGATCATTGCAAGTATTATAGGAATGCAGCTGACTTTTGCACATTAACCTTGTATCCCATAACCTTGACTTGTTTCTGATGTCAGAGAGAAAGCTTCAAGCTTCTCGCCACTAAGCATGGTGTTAGCTGTAGCCTTTTTGAAGGTATTCTTAATCAAGTTGAGAAAGTTTCTTTTCGTTCCTTGTTATTGAGAGTCTTTATCATGAATTGATGTTAGATTTTGTCAAATGTATTTCCAGTGTCTAGTGATATCAACATGTGACTTTTCTTCTTAGCCTATTGATGTGATAAAGTACATTCATTGATTTCCAAATGTTAAAACAGCTTTGCTTACTTGAGATAAAAAGCACTTGGTCATTGGTAGGTAACTCTTTTTATACATTGTTGGGTTCAATTTGCTAATAAAAATCAACAACCCTTCCAGATCCTTCAGAAAAATGAGGTCACAAGGCAAACTGCTGCCTCCACAACTGGAGAGAAAGGGAAAAAATACAGATAATTACAACTTACCAAAGCAGAAACCGAGGCGCAGAAGCCCTGGGGGATGAGTCCCAGAGAAGGACAACCTCAACTGTAACTGACAAATTGCTGGAGGCTCAGAGTGGAAAAGTCTGAGAATTAAAAACTCCAGAGGGGCCCAATCATCGAAAGATGCCTATGTCCTCCTTATGAGTTTTACATCCAGCAGGTGAACAGTGAATTCAGCTGGCTCTTACAGTGAATACTAGAGAAAAATCTCCTCCTGTTTCATAAAGGGAAGAAGAAATGTAACCATTTGAAATAATCCAGAACAATCTGCTTTTCTTAATAAGACCTGCCCTAGGAGAGACTGTTTTATCAGAGCCTAAACATGTGTACTTAATTTAGTCAAGTGAAATGTAATACTTGGAATTCACTGGAGACAAAGTGCTAAGTAGGCAACAATCTTAAGAACTCTCCAGAATCCTCCACTCAATTCCTCTCGCCTCTGTTCCTACCAACAGTTGATCTGTGTTCTTTTCTATTACAGATTGCTTGACAAAAATATTAAGTAAAGTTAGCATATCTCATCAAAATTAATTTTCCAAATATCAGCCAAACAAAAATGTCTCTTAGTTGAACATTAGAAAAAAATTAGGGGTAAGATTAGGTCAAAGTGCCTTTACAGTCCCTAGAAATCATGTACATCACACACTCAGCCAGCAAATTTAACTGGGAAAAAAAGGAAAATGGATCCAACAAACAAAAAATAGTCCTTATTTTTTTTTTTCTATATGGAATCATTAATTCTTGATTCGAGGCACAAACTGCTTGGAAATGGATTTCAGAAGATAAGAAAATAAAAACACTCCTAATAATGGGCTCTAGGATTATGTACTTAAAACGTTTCTCTCTCACCAGCTTATCAGGCGACCAAAAAATTGAAAGCAATTTGCACCGGAAGTAGAGAGACACTTTATGATGGTTATGCTCTACGCAGCATTCTGGAAAAGCCAATAAATGCAATTATCGTGTAGTTGTGTAGCTCATTAGATGATCAGTGTAAACAAATAACATGGCTCAGAATCAATCACCTGTTTCTCCTAGAAGCAAAGGGAGCTTGATACGTGGAGAAGAAGGAGACATTCTAGACAGGACTGGCTCTTCTGGGTCAGCTTCTGGAAGCAACTGTTATTTTACATGACATATATGTTTGTTCAAGAGGGTATCAAGATGCCCTCAGTGGCACACCTAAGGGCAGAAAGAGGGAAAAAGAGAGGCGTGCTCCATTTGTAAACCCTTCATGATAGCCTCCAGAACATAGTAAGCACAGGCAGATATTGGTTATTAGAGCTGAAAAAGATAGCGAAAAATAAAATAATTCCTATCCTTGGAAAACAGTAAAAAAAGGGACAAGAGACAGAGTCCTCCACTTTGGAGGCTCGTTATGGTCAAAGTGTCCTTATGCCCAGGACTCAGGGATTATGTCATTCCCACTATCATGAAGCGACGCCTCACACAAACACACAAATTAACAGGGCTCCTCCCTCCTTATGTAATAGCAAATAATCCTCCAGGGAAAAACAAGGCGATTGTCTTAAATTTTATCTAACGCATTGTAACAATATTTCTCAACTGGCAGTCATTTTGCCTCTCACCCACTGGTACCATTTAGTAACATCTGGAGATATTGGTTGTTAACAACTGAGAAAGGTATTACTGGTATCTAGTAAGTAAAGGCCAGGGATGCTGCTAAACACCCTTGAATTCTCAATGAAACTGGAAAGAAAAAATATGTTGTCCAATGCATAGGACAGATTCCTTCTAACAGAAAATTATTTATTTAAAATATTAATTGTGCCAAAGTTGAGGATTGATGCAATAAATAACAGTAGGTAAAATCAGCTGTACATGAAAGATAGGTCCCTGTTGCTGGGTATTTGATTGCCCGACACTCTATAAGAATCTTAAGCTTTCCTTAATAGATATTAGAAAGAAATCTTAAGTAAGATGTCATCTCTCAGGGACAGACCTAACATTACAAGGAGTGCTTGTTCAGATTGCGCCCCTCTTAGCTCCATAGAATAATGTTGCATTATTATCATCAACATATATTTTACCAAAGCAGAATAAAGCCTTTCCTTTTTGTCACATGGGTTAAGATATTGTGGAGTAGTTACAGTTATCTTGCCACTGAGATCTTTGCCCTACTTCCCCAAGAACTGAATACTTTAATATTTCAGCACCTCAGGACACAGTATTGCTGGAGAAAGCTGGAGTGATTCATACATGCTTTCTTCTTCTCTACAACTAAGTTACTGATGTCTTTCACCAAGATAATTGGAATAAAAATTGAAGAAGTCCTTGAATCCTTTGATTCAGTCATTAATTATCTCAAGATACATATTGACCTCAATAGTCATAGGAAGGACTGATGCCGAAGCTGAAGCTCCAATATTTTGGCCACCTGATACTAAGGGCCGACTCACTGGAAAAGACCCTGGTGCTGGGAAAGACTGAAGGCAAAAGCAGAAGGGGGTGACAGAGGATGAGATGGATGGATGGCATCACCGACTCAATGCACTTGAGTTTGAGCAAACTCCGGGAGACAGTAAAGGACAGAGGAGCCTGGCGTGCTGCAGTCCACGGGATCACAAAGAGTCAGACATGACTTAGCCACTGAACAAGAACATATTCACCTACTATATACTAGGCATTTTGCCAGACACCAGAGCTTTGATAAGAAGACCAATACCATCATTTTCCTCACAAAACATAAACTTATATGGCCTCTGAGTTGCTAGGGCAAGGGGACAGAGGTGAGACAGCGTTCACAGACAGGTAAACCCACAATTATTGTGACAGGAAAAATAATCTCCCTTCTACCAAGAGAAGTCTACTTCCAGTCCCTAGGATCTGTGAATACATTATCTTACACAGCAGTAGGGAATTTAGATGATGGATAGAATTGGTAATCAGCATACAACATGAGCCGTATGTGGCCATCTTGACCTCCAAAGCTGTAGGATAATGTATTTCTATTGTTTTTAGCCTGTACTTGCATAGGGTTTTGTTACAGCTGCTGTCGTTGCTTAGTTGCTGAGTCGTGTCCGACTCTCTTGCAGCCCATGGACTGCAGTCTGCCAGGCTCCTCTGTCCATGGATTTCCCAGGCAAGAATACTGGAGCAGGTCACCATTTCCTTCTCTAGGGTATCTTCCTGCCCCAGTAATTGAACTCACATCCCCTGTATTGGCAGGCAGACTCTTTACCACTGAGCAGTAGGACACGAACACAAATGCCTAGTGCTCTGAAGAGGAAAAGTGAGATACACCTGAGCAAGGCAGGGTTCTAAGGTTTGTGTGTGTATATCTCAGGGTCTGAGGGGTTAGGGAATCAATCAAGAAAAGCTTTCCAGGTTAAACTCTAAACTGGGTCCTGAAGAATACATGTGTGTTAGTCTTTTGAAGAATAGTATAACAGAGCTCCAGGCAGAAGGAATAGCAGCAAAGGTTTGGAAGTGAACAAGACTGTGCTTCTGGTGAATTGTGTTACATTGCTCAGTGAGTAGAGTTAAGAGGAATGCAAATAATGAGATAAAAAGCAGGAGATGTAAAGATCAGAAGGTTGAGTACTGCAGACCAAGTTACTGAGTCTGGATTTGACTCTAAAAAACAGTCAATAACAACTTTTAAATAAAGAAATAACAGGGTCTAATTTTAGAGAAGAAAAGTGGTCTGGTTGCTGCATGAAGAAAGGATTGGAGAGAGAAAAACTAGGAGCAGGGAGACCAGCTTGAGAGAGTTGCCAGCAATTCCTGGGAGAATGGTCACCCACAAAAATCCATTGCACTGGAGATAGAAATAGTTGGGTTAAGGAAAGTAGGATCAAGAAGAATTGGTTAAAACATGTAGAAAAACAACTATGTGTCTCTGATGACAAAGAGCAGGAACCAAGGATGAAGCCCAGGTGTATCCAGCTTGGAAAATTCAGTGGATGGGAGAGAGTCTTTCTGTGGAACAGAGACACATGAGCACTCAAGAATTTCATTCAGCCAAAAAAAAAAAAAAAAAAAGTTTTAAATATGTTCATGTTGTAGGGTCTGAGAAATACAAGGGTGGACCAGAATGCCAGGAAAGTAGTTTACAGGCTCCATCGCTGTGTGATGTCTTACAGCCGCACACTCCTGCAGGACCATCTGCTACGGTCAGAATTTGAGAGTGCCTAGGAAGGGGGTCCCTGGTAGCTCAGACAGTAAAGAGTCCGCCTGCAATGTGGGAGACCCAGCCTGGGTCAAGAAGATCCCTTGGAGAAGGAAATGGCAACCCACTTTAGTATTCTTGCCTGGAAAATCCCAGGGACGGAAGAACCTGGCAGGCTACAGGCCATGGGTCGCAAAGAGTCGGACACCACTAAGTGACTTCACTTTCACTTTCAGGAAGGGAGTCAGAGGAGGATTAGTTTCTTAAATGACTCACCTCTAAGCTCGGGGGTCTGTTCCTTTTAGTCTTGAAATTGGCCTTTGGATCATAAATAAAAAGAAGTTTTTAATATAATATAGAAAAAATGAGGGGAAAATTCATCTTTTAAATGATTTCCTTCTGAGTCAAAAACATCTCTAAAAATTAAAGAAATTTCTGGCCTTTTACTCACAGACATGAATAGATATCTAGGTTCAATTAAGATTTGTGTAAAAACGAGAGAGGGGGGAGGACAGAAAGAAAGAAAGAGAATGAGAGAGAGAAGAAATCTTTGTCCTAAAAGACAGCTGAATAGGGGTGTGGGGGGGGGGGAGGATTCCCTTTCTTAAAAGATCATTGAATAAAATATAACCTTGCAATGACTTTGAATAGCCCAGGTGGTTCTGGCGCAATAAATATACATTTCCAAGTTATTAGTGATTTGCAAACATGATTCACCTGTGGCTGATTTATGAGCATCAAAACATTGATACATGAATTTGTTCCTGAATTCCAGCATACCCTAGTGAACCAGGGGACTATTTACAACCCTTTGAATTCTTGTAGGTGTGGGTTGCAGAGGTTTCATTTCATTGTTGATAATATGCATTCATAAATATATATGTAGGCAGACAGTTGAAAATTTGGAAGCTGTTCTATTATTCAAAATATATTCAATATGCCTCTAACCCTCATATCTCCACAACATCATTCTTTTTCATTTCTGCCTTTTTTTCGCATCTATATAATCAGTTTACTTGCATTCTTTTCCCATCTGATCTTGTCTCTATTGAACTGCAGATTTTTTTAACCTCTATGGATCCCAATCTCGCTCATTTTCCTTTTCTTCCACTTAAATTTGTATTCTAAAATGGTATTTAGTTTTACCAAACTCTAGGTAGGAGAGCAGGAAGACCATCCTTAGATGGAAATACAGTTTCCTTCATTTACTAGCTATGTGACATTGGCAAATTATGTAACTTCTCTAAATTTCAGTTTCATTACTGGTAAAGTGGAGGTAATATGACCTACCACATAAGTTTATTTTACAATTGTGCAACACGGCCTTCTTTGTTCTACAAAGGATTTACACCACCAAATAGTTCTCCTTTTTTTTTTTTTTCTTTTTGGTACCTGAATTATCCTGTGTCTGAGAATATAGCTGAGTGTGGAAATAGGTAGAGTGTAGCAGATTATGTGCAGAGATGTGCTCCACAGTGATAAACGTGACCCAAAAATGTAGTAAGAAATATAGGGAGAAAAGGAAGCATAGTTTTACGTAACACGGTTTTACTTAACATCTTTTTCTGTTATTCCAGATATGCCAATTCATGAACCTATGACTTTCAGGCCAAAATTTTGTTTCGATTGTGATGATGCATTTTAGAAGGCCAGGGAGAAAATAAAATACCTTTTAAAAGAAATTGTTAAGTGATATAACTTTAATTTCTGTGCAGTTATGTGGGTGCTATCATCTGTAGGATATAAACCTGATATCTTTTAAAATCACTAACAAGGATGACATCTGTTCCATCAACTTTCATTAACTTGCATCCTTATCTGTGCTAAAGGAAAAAAAAAAAGGTATGTAAGGGATTATTTAATGCAGAATATGCTCCAAATTTCCTTTCATACCTGCCCAAAGTATGTGTGAACATATGTGGTGCCTTCTTCCTTCTCGATGGCTTCCTGAATCCCAGCTTTGCCCCAGATTTCTTCCTGGCTAGTCTTTCAGGAAAATAAGAATTGTGGGTACCTGTTAAATAATCTCCATTTCAAGACCCAGTCACTTTCCATACAAACTTTTATTGCAAACGGCCAGCCAGTAAATATTTTAGGATTTGAAAACCCTGAAGTCTTTGTGGCACGTACTCAACTCTGCTACGGTAGCAGAAAATCAGCCATGGATGAAATGGAGACAAATGAGTATGGCTGTGTTGAAATAAAATTTCATGTACAAAATAGGCAGAGAGCTGGGTTTGCTCATGGGCCAAGTTTGCAAACCTGGGCTCTAGATCACCTGGGGTTAATTTCTATGATCTGATATTACTCCCTTTGAACAGGTCAACATTAAGGTGCATCATCAAAAAGTGTTGATATCAAAATGCAACTAAGGAAAATGTCCTGCGAGACGAGGGGAACAACAGAAACTCAGACTTTGGCTACAAAATTGAAGTCTACAGGCTAAACGCCCTATGGGGGATGCACTAGGGTGCTCTCAGGTTATCTGTGGTAAAGAACCAATTCTTTTCCAACCCATATGGCTTGGAAAGTATAAAATCATATACTTTGATGGCAATGGAAAATTGCTCGGAGAAATTCCTAAATGTTTAACTTCACTTTTGGTATTCTTCTCAGTGTGAACCAGTAGCAACCTGATTAGGACCAGCGGAGGTCCATGGACCATATTCTGAGGATGCTAACTGGTGTGTGAAGGGCAAGTCCCTGCCCGGATATGTTTCAGCCGTAAAGTCTTTATCATGTGTTGTTTTTAGTCACTAAGTCCTGCACTTCTCTCTGGGATCCCATGGACTGCAGCACACCAGGCTTCCCTGTCCTACACTATCACCCAGAGTCTGCTCATGTATGGATACTGAATTCTTGATGCTATCTAACAATTTCATCCTTGCCACACCCTTCTCTTTTTGCCTTCGATCTTTCTCAGCATCAGGGTCTTTTCCAGTGACTCCACTAGCTCTTCTCATCTAGGTGGCTGAAGTATTGGAGCTTCATCTTCACTATCAGTTCTTCCAATGTATTTTCAGGGTTGGTATCCTTTAGGATTAACTAGTTCAATCTCTTCACAGTCCAAAGGACTCTCAAGAGTCTTCTTCAGTCCCACAACTGGAAAACTTCAATTCTTCAGTGCTCAGCCTTCTTTATGGTCCAACTCTCACATCTGTACATGACTAGTGGAAAAACCATAGCTTTGACTCTACCAACCTTTGTCATCAAAGTGATGTCGCTGCTTTTTAATATGGTTTCTAGATTTGTCACAGCCCTCCTTCCAAGGAGCAATTGTCTTTTAGTTTCATGGCTGCCATCAATATCTGTAGTGATTCTGGAGTCCAAGAAAATAAAATCTGTCACTGTTTCTACTTTTTCCCCTTCTATTTGCCATGAAGCGATGAGATCAGATGCCATGATCTTCATTTTTTTGAATGCTGAGTTTTAAGCCAGCTTTTCACTCTCCTCTTTAACCCTCATCAAGGGGCTTTTCAGTTCCTCTTCACTTTCTGCCATGAGTGGTATCATCTGCAGGTTGTTGATACTTCTCCTGGCAATCTTGATTCTAGTTTGTATTTCATCCAGCATGGCATTCCACATGATATAGTCTGCATATAAGTTAAATAAGCTGCGTGACAATATATAGCCTTATCATACTCTTTTCTCAATTTTGAACCAGTCAACTGTTCCATGTCCAGTTCTAACTGTTGCTTCTTGACCTGCATATAGGTTTCTCAGGAGGCAGGTAAGGTTGTCTGGTATTCCAATCACTATAAGAATGTTCCACAGTTTGTTGTGATCCACACAAAGGTTTTGGCACAGTCAAAAAGCAGAAGTAGATGTTTTTCTGGAACTCCCCTGCTTTTTCAATGATCCAGCAGATGTGGTAATTTGATCTCTGGTTCCTCTGCCTTTTCTAAATCCAGCTTGAACATCTGGAAGTTCACAGTTCACATACTGTTGAAGCCTGGCTTGGAGAATTTTGAGCATTACTTTGCTAGCATGTGAGATGAGTGCAACTGCGCAGTAGTTTGAACATTCTTTGGCATCTCCCTTCTTTGGGATTGGAATGAAAACTGACCTTTTCCAGTCCTGTGGTCATTGCTGAGTTTTCCAAATTTGCTTGTATATTGAGTGCAGCACTTTTACATCACCATCTTTTAGGATTTCAAATAGCTCAGCTGGAATTTCATCACCTCCACTACCTTTATTTGCAGTAATGCTTCCTGAGGCCCACTTGACTGCACACTCCAGGATGTCTGGCTCTAGATGAGTAGCCAACCACACCATCATGGTTATCTGTGTCATGAAGACCTTTTTTGTATAGTTCTTCTATATATTCTTCCCACCTCTTCTTAATCTGTTCTGCTTCTGTTAGATCCTTACAGTTTCTGTCCTTTATCGTGCCCTTCCTCACTATGACCCTTCTGTCTTGGCTGGCCCTGCATGGCACGGCTCACAGCTTTATTGAGTTATGCAAGCTGTCTTTATCATACTTGTTCACAAGATTGTCCGCTGCATTCCTGGGAAATAAATGCGCACTTTGTTCTAGCATCCAAGGTCTCACATGACCCTGGTCCAGTCACATCGTTTTGGCAGCATCTTCCTCTGCATACACATGGATGATTTCCTGTGCCCAAACACACCTTCTGCCTTTCTAAATCTTGCCTTTGTCTAGACTATTTCCTAGTTCTGTAGTGCCTAGGTAAGTCTGTCCTCAGGATCATTCAAAACTCTTTCCATGAAGTCATATTTCCTCCTCTGGATGCAATTTGGCCCTCCACTGGACATCCATAAAACATTGCATGTATTTCCTCTGACTGTCCTTGCTTTAAATAATATTGTAACACCCTCTGTACTTGTCTTGTTGTTGTTTGGTTGCTAAGCTGTGCCTGATTCTTTTGTGATCCCATGGGCTGTAGACTGCCAGGCTTTTCTTCTGTCTGTGGGGTTTCCCAGGCAAAAGGACTGGAATGGGTTGCCATTTCCTCCTACAGAGGATCTTCCTGACCCAGGGATCAGACCCAGGCATTGAACTGAGTCTCCTGCATGGGAGGCAGATTCTTACCACTGAGCCACTTAGGAAGCCCCTGTATTTGTCTTATCCTGAGACTAAATAGTGAGCTTCTGGAACATGAGCTGTATATTATAGATGTGAGAGTATTCCTTAGAGTGCTTAACACAGTTTCTTTTATACGGCAAAGGTTAAGTTAGCCCATAAATGGATGACATTGAACCCCCATCAGAAACATTCTCTCTTACAGATCTCCTTTGCATGCTTTCAGAAAATGCATTCCTCTGCATTTCTTTCCTCTCTCTCTCCCACTTAGGACAAAAACACTCATCAGCAAGAGAGCCTGCGAACATAAAACCATAGGATACAGCAATCTGTGGTGTCAAAAGTAAACCAAATACATGCATGACTCATTTACAGAATTTGTAAAATGGAGCCTAGAGAATGAAAATGCAATTTTTAGCTAATTTATACTATTCTGAATGTCACTGTAAAGCCCACATTTCATGGGGCAGAACGAAGACAGCCATGATTAACATTTATTTCAGCCACAAACCAGGGCAACTATTTGTTTGCACTGTGATCCCTAAGACTTTGCTCTAAGGATGAAAATTTCATTGGTTATACTGAAAGAAAGACCTGCCATTGGTAAGTGAGTAAAATTTTATCATCTCCATCAAAAATACACACTTGCAGAATTATGAAGTCAAGTTGGTATTTACCCTGCCACTGAATATGATTTGAATAATAATAAAAAACTGACAGTGTTAAGCTATGTTAGTGACACATGGGGAAAAATAGTCCAAGATCCACTCAGGTATATTATTATTGTCATTGCTACATCTGTAACAAATCAGAAGCTTTATGACCATCCTATCATGCTACATTTTATTGGTTTGCCTCTATATTTAATACACTTGTAAATAAGCAAATCTGATGAATGTTTTCTTGGTGTAAGGCTCAAACTTATTTCATCGATATAAAACTTCCTTTCAGATAAGAATACTCACTGTATAGTAGAAGATGGCAGAGAAGTAAGATATGGGGATCACCAGCCTCCCCACAAACACATCAAAAACTCAACAAGAAATGGAACAACTCCAGGAAGCAACCTCTAGAAGACAGCAGAAGACCCCAGGCCTCCGGTTGGGGGACAGGGCACAGGCGAAGCTCCCTGGAATGAGGTAAGAGAAAGGATAGAGACATAAAAAAGGGACAAGACAGAGAACCTCTGGATCGAGCTTGTGCCCCAAGGGAGGGAGGGAGTCCTAAGACAGAAAGAGTTCCCATGCACAGGAAACCTCCCTTGCAGGCGGACCCAAAAGGGAGCTGCAGAGTCTTGGAAAACCATGCAAAACAGGGTTTTGGAGAGCAGAAAAGAGAGAAAGCTGAGCTTCTTAGCTCAAGGACTGTGGCCCTAATCAGACGGTGGGCTCGGGGAACCAAGAGAGATGCCCACAGAAGCCCCGGAGCACAGAGGGCTGTCATGCAGGTAACAACCCTCCTGGCGCAGACGGCAGCCTAGGGGGCCAAAAGAAGAACACACAAGCCCCACGACAGAGCGCGTGGACCTCTGAAACAAGGGCACACAGGTGGGTGAGCTGAAACGAGTGCACACGAGCCCCGCGATGCAGAGAGTGGGCCGGGAGCTGAGACACGTGCAGTCCAGCTCTGAGACATAGAGGGCAGGCTCAGGGGGCTGAGGGAAGGCCGCGCGAGTCTCTGTGATGCAGAGGGCACAGCAGCGGAGCCGAGAAAAGAGCTACAGAAGCCCCGACCTAGCAGGCTTCGGCTAGCAGAGCAGGGCAGGACTGGGGAACAGAAGCACAGGCAGTGATTCCAGGGCCCAGGAGCGGGTGGGCGGCAGTGCAGATATGCTGAGACGGCCACTTGGAAGTGGCTGTGGAAATAGATGCGTCTAAGACTGCCAAAGCCAGAAGGACTGCCCAAAGGCATGCTGAACCCATAGGCACTCCAAAACCTCCTACTGGACACCGCACTGCTCTTCAGAGAGACGAGATCCAGCTCCATCAACCAGAACACAGGCACAAGCTTCCCCCACTGGGAAAGCATCACAGGACACTAATCCAACCCCATCCACCAGGGCAGACTCTGCAACCAAGAACTATGACCTTCAGAACTTTTTCTTTTTCTCTTATAAATCACACTGTTTATTCCCCTTATATATTTCTATCTTCAAATGAGCCTTTTGCAGTGCTGTGGAGTTTTCCTCTTTGTTTCTCTTGTTAAAAAAAATTCATTTTAAGTTTTTTCTTTTTTACTCTTTTTGTTTGCTTGGTGATTTTTCTGATTTTGTTTTTGATACATTCAAACGCTTTTCTTCTAGTTCTTTACTGGCTATAGCTATTCCTGAATAAATGTAAATCTTTTTTGCATGTGTCTAAACCTTTGCACTTCTATTTTATCTTCTCACTCTTTTTTTTTTTTTGCCCTCTTTTTCACCTGCTTCCTTTTCTCTTTTCCCTCCCTTCTTCTCTTTCTTTTCTTCTCCCTTTTTTCCTTCACTCTTTCTTTTTTCACCAAGTAAGTTAAATTGTTGCACTTTTGCTCTGTGCCCCAGTTTGCACTCCGCTCATGCCCAGCTTTCCAGATTGAAAATTAGCTAGCTCTGCTTTTAATGAGTCAATACCACTTTTGGTTTCCCTGTTCACCAAGTCAATCTCCTGTATTCATTTCTTTAGAATACTTTGGTTATAACTGTGTGTGGAAGTATGTGTTTATGTCCCATTATTCCTGTAATTACCTGCTAGATATCCTCCCACTGTAACATAGACAACATAGGCGTAAGTCACCCCTAACAATAAATCAACACAAACAACTCAATCAACCTTTCCCTCCAAAACCAAAAACCAAAAGTAAGAAGGAATACAACTCTAAAAACTGGGAAAAGGAGACCTCAAGTGGAGCAACTTAGGAAAAAAAGAAAAATGAAAAGACAGAGAAATAGAGAACAAATGAAAGAACAAGGTAGAATTTCACAAGACCAAATAAATGAAGAGGAAATAAGCAATCCATCTGAAAGAGAATTCAGAATGATAGTAAAAATGCTCTGAATACTTGAAAATAGAATAGAGAAAAATGCAAGAAACATTTAACAAGTTAATAAAATCAGCAAGGACATGGAAGAAATAAAGAATAAGCAAACAGAGATGAATAATACAATTACTGAAATTAAGAATACTCTAGAAGGGACCAATAGAAGAATAACTGAGGCAGAGAAATGGATAAGTGAGCTGGAAGACAGAATGACAGAAATAGCTGCTAAAGAGCAGAATAAAGGGAAAAGATTGAAAGAACTGACTATAGCCTCAGAGACCTTTGGGACAATATTAAATGCACCAACATTCGAGTTATAGGGGCCCCAGGGGAGGAAAAAAAGGCACCGAGAAAGTTTTTGAAGAAACTATAGTTGAAAACTTCTGCAACATGGGAAAGGAAATAGTCAATCAAGTCCAAGAAGCACAAAGAGTCCCTTATAGGATAAACCCAAGGAGAAACACATTGAGAAACATATTGATCAAGCTATCAAAGATTAAGCACAAAGATGTTAAAAGCAGCAAGGGAAAAACAATAAGTAACATACAAGGAAAAACCCATATGATTAGCAGTGGATCTTTAACAGAAACTCTGCAGGCCAGAAGGCAATAGCAGGATATATTTAAAGTACTGAAAGAAAAAAAAAAAATCTGCAACCAAGATTACTATACCTGGCAAAGATTTCATTCAAAATTGATGAAGAAATCAAAGGCTTTACGTACAAACAAAAGTTATACCAGCCTTACAACAAATACTAAAGTAACTCACATAGGCAGTAAGCACAACAGAAAGGAAGACCTACAAAAAAAAAAAAAAAAAAAAAAACCCAAACAATTAAGAAAATGACAATAGGGACATATATATCAATAATTACCTTAAATGTAAACAGATTAAATGCACCAACCAAAAGATACAGACTGACGGAGTGGATACAAAAACAAGACCCATATATATGCTGCCAACAAGAGACCCACTTCCATGCAAATGGAAACCAAAAGAAAGCTGGAGTGGCAATCCTTATTTCAGACAAAATATACTTTAAAATAAAGAATATAAGAGAAAAAGAAGGACACTACATAATGATCAAGAAGTCAATCAAGAAGAAAACATAACAATTGTAAATATTTATGCACTCAACATAGGAGCACCTCAATACATAAGGGAAACAGTAACAGGCATAAGAGGGGAAATTGACAGTAACTCAATAATAGTAGGGTACTTTAACACCCCACTTACACCAATGGACAGATCATCAAAGCAGAGTATAAATAAGGAAACACAAACTTTAAATGAAACATTAGACCAAATGGACCTAATTGATATCTTCAGGACTTTCCATCCAATACACTTTCTTCTCAAGTACACATGGAACATTCTCCAGGATAGACCACATCTTGGGCCACAAATCAAGGCTCAGTAAATTTAAGAAAACTGAAATCATATCAAGTATCTTTTCTGATCACAATGCTATGAGACTAGATATCAACTGCAGGGGAAAAAAAAACTGCAAAAAATAAAAACCCTTGGGGATTAAACAATACATTATTAAATGATGAAGAGATTACTGAAGAAATAAGGGAAATCCAAAGATTCCTAGAAACAACTGACAATGAAAACATGCGTCCCCCAAATTTATGAGATTCAGCAAAAGCAGTTCTAAGAGGGACGTATATAGCAACACAATCCTACCTTAAGAAACAAGAAAAACATCAAATAGACAACCTAACCCTACATCTAAAGCAGCTGGAAAAAGAACAAACAAACAAAAAGTCCAAAGTCAGCAGCAGGAAAGAAACCATAAAGATCAGAACAGAAATAATTGAAAAAGAAATGAAGGAAACAATAGCAAAGGTTAATAAAACTAAAAGCTTGTTCTTTGAGAAGATAAACAAAATTGACAAACCACTAGCCAGATTCATCAGGAAAAATAAAAGGGTAAAAATCAAATCAACAAAATTAGAAATGAAAAAGGAGAGGCTGCAAGAGACAACACAGGAATACAAAGGATCATAAGAGAATATTATGAACAACTCTATGCTAATAAAATGGGCACTCTAGAAAAAATGGATAAATTCTTAGACAAGTTCAGCCTCCCAAGACTGAATAGAAATTATGAACAAGAAAATTACAAACACTGAAATAGAAACTGTGATCAAAAATGCCCCCCACCCAAAAAAATTCCAGGGCCCATATGGCTTCTCCTCACAAGGGAATTCTATCACACATTTAGAGAAGAGCTAATGCCTATTTTTCTGAAACTCCTCCAAAAAATTGCAGAGGAAGAACAATTCCAAACTCATTCTACAAGGCCACAATCACCCTAATACCAAAACCAGGCAAAGACAACACACAAATATAAAATTACAGGTCAATATCAATGATGAACATAGATGCTAAAGTACTCAAAAAAAAATTCTAGCAAACAGAATTGAACAACACATTAAAAAGCTCATACAACATAATCAAGTCAGACTGATTCCAGGGATGCAAGGATTCTTTAATATATGCAAATCAGTGTGATGCACCATATTAACATGAAAGAAAAAAAACACACGATCATCTCAATACATGCAGAAAAAGCCTTTGACAAAATTCAGCACTCATATGTGATAAAAACCTTCAAAAAATTGGCATAGAAGGAACCTACCTCAATATAATAAAAACAATATATAATAAGCTCACAGCAAACATTATTCTCAATGGTGAAAAACTAAAAGCATTCCCTCTAAGATAAGGGACTTATCTTAGATAACTTAGATGTAAGATAAGACTACAAGATAGTCTTGAGAAAGAAGAATGGAACTGGAAGAATCAACTTTCCTGACTTCAGACTACATTACACAGCTAAAATCATCAAGACAGTATGGTACTGGCACAAAAACAGAACTATAGACCAATGGAACAAGATAGAGAGCCCAGAGACCTATGGGTACCTTATTTTTGACAAAGGAGGCAAGAATATAAAATGGGGCAAAGATGGCCTTTTCAATAAGTGGTGTTGGGAAAATTGATCAGCTACATGCAAAAGAATGAAATTAGAACACTTCCTAATGCCATACACAAAGATAAACTCAAAATGGATTAAAGACCTAAGTGTAAGACTAGAAACTGTAAAACTTTTAGAGGAAAACATAGGCAGAACACTTGATGACATAACTCAAATCTTCTATGACCCAGCTCCTAAAATAATGGGAATAAAAACAAAAATAAACAAGTGGGACCTAATTCAACTTAAAAGTTTTTGCACAGCAAAGAAACTACAAACAAGGTGAAAAGACAACCCTCAGGATGGAAGAAAATAATTTTTAAAAAAAGAGCTGACAAAGAAATAATTTCCAAAATATGCAAGCAGCTCATACAACTCAATACCAGAAAAACAAACAGCCCAATCAAACGTGGGAAAAAGAGCTAAACAGACATTTCTCCAAAGAAGACATACAAATATACAGATGGCTAACCAACACATGGAAAGATGCTCAACATCGCTCATTATTAGAGAAATGAAAATCAAAACTACAATGAGATACCACCTCGCACCAGTCAGAATGGCCATCATCAAAAATTCTACAAACAATAAATGCTGGAGAGGGTGTGGAGAAAAGGGCATGCTCTTGCATTGCTGGTTGGAATGTAAACTGATACAGCCACTATGGAAGATGGTATGGAGATTCCTTAGAAAACCAGGGGTAAAACCATCATATGACCCAGTAATCCCACTATGAGGCATATACCCTGAGGAAACCAAAATTGAAAAAGACACTTGTAACCCAATATTCATTGCAGCACTATTTAGAATATCTAGAACATGGAAGCAACCTAGATATCCATTGACAGATGAATGGATAAAGAAGCTGTGGTACATATATATGTAATGGAATACTATTCAGCCATAAAAAGAAATGCATTTGAGTCAGTTTTATTGAGGTGGACGAACCTGGAGCTTTTTATACAGAGTGAAGTAAGTCAGAAAGACAAACACAAAATATCGTATATGACACATATATATGGAATCTAGAAAGATGGTACTGATGAATTTATTTTCAGGGCTGCAATGGAGAAACAGACAGACAACAGACCAATGGACACGGTGGGAAGCGAGGAGGGAGAGGGTGAGATGAATGGGGAGAGTAACATGGAAACTCACAATACCATATGTAAAACAGCCACTGAGAATTTGCAGTGTGGCTCAGGGAAGTCAAACAGGGCTCTATGACAGTCCAGAAGGGTGGGATGTGGACGGATATAGGAGGGAGGCTCGGCATGAAGGGCCATGGGTGTACCTACGGCTGATCCTTGATGTTTGCTAGAAAACCACAAAATCCTCTAAAGCAATTATCCTTCAATTAAAAAAATAAAGTGGCAAAAAAGAAAAAAATAATCAAAACATCTGAATTTTACCCCAAAGGATCTTCTTCACTTTTCTTTCTAGCTGTATGTGATGAACGTGTGAATCGACTTTCCCAGTTCTTACCACACTTGGTTTAAACCTCAGCAGCTGCCTCTTATATAATCCTGCTCAAATTTGTTGATTCCATCTTGCACTTTGGATCTTGTCTCTGATTTGATAGGGTGCTGATACTAGTGACTGATCCTCTGGCCACTGTGCTATTAGTAACACACCCAGGCACTAAGAACCTAAAAACGGAAGTTTGAGCCACTTAATTTATTTGTGTATTATTTCCCTTAGAGACTAGAAAGTCTATGTGGGAAGTGATTGTGTTTATACACTTGTATTCTGCTCATTAACCAGCACAGTGATGCTCAGTCAAATCTATAATATATTCACTGAATAATTTTGGTTTTTACCCTCAAGTTGATTTGACCGACTGTTTTGTTCCTATTTTACTTTCTTTTCTGGTAAAATAAGGAAACAAAGGTTACAGGAAAATGAACTTTGTAACACACATAATCCATCACAGTGGGCTTTTATATTAATTTTTATGTTTTACTAAATTAGTAACCCTCTACCTATAAATCTATTCCTTATTATAAATTCTTAAACACCACCTCCGTGACTCAAAACTTGCTGAAAAATTCAATGAAATAGTTTTACAGTGCTATGGTAAATGAAATACGGTCATAGATTGTATATGGCTCCTCTAGTTAACAGGTGAAACCTGCTTACCAACCTCCTGAAGCTTTGTAGCCCTTGTAACCTGCTTTGAATAACAAACCGTAGTAGGAGTGACACTGTGTGAATTTTGAAACCTAGGCTTCATAAAGTTCTGCACCTTCTACTTGATGCTCTTTGGCCATCACAAAAAGAATCATATTCTTACCTCCAGTAAGTTGAGAGGCGCTGTAGAGAAGAACCAAAGTGCCGAAGCAGCCAGCCAGCCAGCAACTCTGAGACGCGTGAGTGAAGCCATCTTGAAACTCCCAGACCAACCGATCCTCTTTCTGAAGGGAAGCAAGTGAATAAGCCCAGGTGCAACCAGGTGCAACCAACAGAGGAAACGATGCACTAAACTGAATTAGGAGAAAGAACAAATTAGGTTTAACCCAAAATACGTGGGATAGTTGGTGCTGCATCGACAGTAACCTAACATTTAAAAATACTAATTATCTACATGTATATGTATGACTGAGCCCTTTTGCTCTTCACCTGAAACAATCACAACATTGTTCATCAGCCATACTCCAATACAAAGTTAAAGAAAAGATTTAAAAATAAATAAAAATACTAATTATATTATGGATTTTTTTAAGAAAAGAATGCTCACTGTAACAGTAAGGAACTGTGAGTTTGCTTTGCCTCTCAGAGCTGGTGTCCTGACTGCCAAGGTATTAAGGAAGGAGGGGTTCTACAGGAACCCCAAGCTAGCTATACCATGGTATGCTAGCTAGCCATACCATCGCTTCTTCTAGAGAATCTTCCCATGACAGCTTCTAGAGGGAGCAGATCCCTATACTCTGTTATCTTGCTGTCTTTTACCTCACCAGGGATGACATCTTTGATTGCCAGAAGCTAATACAATCCTTTCTTTTGATTATTTTAACTAAAAGAGTGTGTGTGTTAGTCACTCAGTCATGTCCAACTCTTTGTGACCCCATAGACCCCTATTCCTCCAGGCTCCTCTGTCCATGTGCTTTTCTGGACAAGAATACCTGGGTTGGGTTGTCATTTCCTTCTCCAGTGGATCTTCCTGACCCAGGGATCGAACCTGGATCTCCTACATAGCAGGTGGATTCTTTTCTGTCTGAGCCACCAGGGTTTTTTGTCTCTTTGGATGGGCTACCATCCCATTTACTCAGTCAAACACTAATCCGGTTGTTACTATCAAGATATTTTAATAGATGTGATTAAAGTCCAAAATTAGTTGACTTTAAAGAGGGGAGATTATCCTAAAGTGGGACTGAGTTGATTAGTTGAAGGTTCTCAAGAGCAAACTGAGGCTTCCCTGAGGAAGGAGAAATTCTTCCAGTAGACTGCAGTCTCAACCTGTTTCCAAGAATTTCTTCCTCTCTTTTCTGATGGCCTGCTTTACAGACCGCTGACTTGTCCCACAACCATGGAAGCCAATTCCTCACAGTATCTGTCTTAATATGTATTTGCTACTGGTTCTATTTCTCTGGTCGAATGCTGACCAATACAGGCAGTGTTTCAGTAAACCAAAGGACCAGGGACTAAATTACAGTAAGTGGAAAAATGGTGAGCAGAAGAAATGGGTCTCCTTAGAGAAGCAACAGTGAGCAATCACATCATCCTGGAGAAAACAAGATACAGTCACATTCTTAAACCCTCAGCTTCAGTGTCTAAGTCCCAGTCCTACCTCACTCCCATGAGATCTTGGTGTCTCCTTGAATTTGTTTTGTGAATTTGAATGTGTTTGTTGTAACCAAAGGGTTTTGATAAGAGCAATTATTATGTGACTGATACATTCTAGAAGAGGGTGAAATCTACAATTTTTTGAGACATTTATTTTTCTATTCATTCAATAAAAAATTCTGAATTATTTACAGGTGTTAAGATATACTGTAATAGGCACAGAGAAGACTCAAAGATGAATATGGAATATGGCATATGGAATCCCCCTGAGGAGGACAGAATTAGGAGGTGGTGGGTCTAATGCAGTTTGGAGGGTGATTTTAGTAGGTATTCCTCCTCAACCCAGCTGACTGCTCCATTATTTAAGAACAGTGCCAGAATGGGGAGCCCCAGAGTTTAGGCACAAATTGGAGGCTCCTACCATCTGTATTGTATCATAATTGATACAACGGACATGAACTCGGGCAAACTTTGGGAGATGATGAGGGAGAGAGATCAATGGGGTCTCAAAGAGTCGGACACGACTGGGCGACTGAACAACAACAATAAGCAATTGTATACAACCGCTGAACATTTATTAAGTACTTTATTCATGAGTGTGGAGTTCACAGTGGTTTCATTCAGGTACATATTCTGGAAAAGAGAAAATATCCCACTTATCCTATTGCTATATATCCAGATCTATAATTGCTGAGTGATTTTGGGGGCAGTTCTAACCCACTTCGAAAATGCAAAGGATCTATCCAGGCAGTGATGGGGTGGGGAGAAGGGTGATACATGAAGAGGGACCATTAACAACAAAACAAAGGCACAAGATACTAGCAGGTCAGTGTGGCCAGAGGGATGAATTCATGAGGAGGAGAAATGGGGGATACTTTTCAAAAGCAGGCGGAGATAATGTGGTGGAGGGCTTAGAAATACTGAGGCGAGCCAGTCTCAATCCTTTCTAAAGGGAGTTGGAAGGAAGGAAGGAAGGAAAGGAAAGGAAGGGAGGGAAGGGAGAGGGAAAGGGGGATGGAGGGAAAGGTGGGTGGAGGGAGACGGGGATAGAGGGAGGGAGGGAAGCGGGAAGGCCGTCTCCTTGATGCTGCACAACGCTATTTGGCAAAGATATCTTTAAAAGTTTGCTCTGTGAGTCCAGTGACATTTTGTGCTGGAAAAGTGATTAAACCATCATTAGGGTAGAGAAAAATGTGGCCATCACTTTTTTTTTTTTTTTTTTTGGCCATCACTTTCTATGTGAGATAGAGAAGCACTTTATTTCAAGAAGAGTCTTCATTTACTATTTACACACACACACACACACACACACACACACACACAAAGTCGAGAATAAGACACAAAAATGGAACCTTCATCTAACCTCGTGAGTGGCTGCAAACGTTGACCATGGCCGATAACTGCTCTACGGACATTTAAAGCTAAGGCGGGGCCATGCCCTGGTGCAGCTGAGTGGAGTTAAGGTTTAGAAATCTTCTCTTTGACCTCAGAGCTCTGTGCGTGAGCATGTGCACTTGGGAGCAAGTGGGTGCAAACATTTTTCTCAGAGAGAATGTAAATACCTTTTTTTTTTTTGAAACAGTGTTCACTCAAAATCCAAGGAGTGAAGAGTGTGTATTTATGTGAAAGACGATTTTGGTAAGTGAAGTACAGAGGGTTTTCAACTTGATTGTATTCACACACAGGCTGTTTTATAAGGATGAATATGAGGCTACTGTAAAGATAAGCTGCATTTTGTTGAGCAGAGACTATATGTGAGGAATCATGCTAAATGTTTTACACACTTAGTTTTCTGTGACTGTGGTTTTCATTCTGTCTGCCCTCTGAGGGATAAGGATCAGAGGCCTATTGAAAGAAAAGAAAAAAAGAGAAAATTGCTCATCTCATAGTTTGCTCATTCTAAACTGAGGAACCAGTATAGGAGGGGAGCACAGAGAAGCAGGGTGATGTCAACTGTATCTTTGAGATTTTCTTGCCATTTGTGTTTAATGAAACCTGCTGGGCTCCCAGCAGAGGACCCCAGCAGCCACATGGAATATAGATGATACTGAGCTCCCTGGGATCTGATAAATTGTATAATATGGAGGCATTGAAAAAGAGCAGTGGCACGCCAGATTTCAACTAATCAAACTGATTACATGGACCACAGCCTTGTCTAATTCAATGAAATAATGAGCCATGCTGTGTAGGGACACCCAAGATAGACAGGTCATGGTGGAGACTTCTGACAAAACATGGTCCCCTGGAGAAGGGAATGGCAAACCACTTCAGTATTCTTGCCTTGAGAACCCCATGAACAGTATGAAAAGGCAAAAAGATAGGACACTGAAAGATGAACTCCCCAGGTCAGTAGGTGCCCAACATGCTACTGGAGAAGAGTGGAGAAATAACACCAGAAAGAAGAAATGGATCAAAGAGAAAACAACACCCAGTTGTTGATGTTACTGGCGATGGAAGTAAAGTCCAATGCTGTCAAGAAAAATATTGCGTAGGAACCTGGAATGTTGGGTTCATGAATCAAGGTAAATTGGAAGTGGTCAGACAGGAGATGGCAAGAGCGAACATCGACATTTTAGGAATCAAGGAACTAAAATGGACTGGAATGGGTGACTTTAACTCAACCTGGTTATATCTAAAACTGCAGGCAAGAATCCCTTAGAGGAAATGGAATAGCCCTCATAGTCAACAAAAGAGTCCAAAATGCAGTACTTGGGTGCAATCTCAAAAACAACAGAATGATCTGTTTGTTTCCAAGGCAAATAATTCAATAACACAGTAATCCAAGTCTATGCCCCAACCAGGAATGCTGAAGAAGCTGAAGGTGAATGGTTCTATGGCCTACAAGACCTAGAACTAGCTCCCCCAAAAGATGTCCTTTTCATTATAGGGGACAGGAATGCAAAAGTAGGAAGTCATGAGATACCTGGAGTAACAGGCAAATTTGGCCTTGGAGTACAGAATGAAGTAGGGCAAACACTAGCAGAGTTTTTCCAAGAGAACACACTGGTCATAGCAGACACCCTCTTCCAACAATACAAGAGACAACTCTATACATGGACATCACCAATGGTCAATATAGAAATCAAATTAATTATATTCTTTGTAGCCAAAGATGGAGAAGCTCTATACAGTCAGCAAAAACACGACCAGGAGCTGACTATGGCTCAGATCATGATCTCCTTACTGCAAAATTCAGGTTTAAATTGAAGACAGTAGGGAAAACCACTAGACCATTCAGGTATGGCCTAAATCAAATTCCTTATGATTATACAATGGAAGTGATTAATAGATTCAAGGGATTATATATGATAGAATGCCTGAAGAACTATGGACAGAAGTCTGTGACATTGTACAGGAGGCAGGGTCAAGACCATCCCCAAGAAAAAGAAATGCAAAAAGGCAAAATGATTGTCTGAGGAGGCCTTACAAATAGCTGAGAAAAGAAGAGAAGCTAAAGGCAAAGGAGAAAAGGAAAGATATGCCCATTTGAATACAGAGTTCCAAAGAAGAGCATGGAGAAATGAGAAAGACTTCCTCAGCGATCAATACAAAGAAATAGAAGAAAACAATAGAATGGTAAAGACTAGAGATCTCTTCAAGAAAATTAGTGATACCAAGGGACTATTTCAAGCAAAGATGGGCACAATAGAGGACAGAAATGGTATGGACCTAACAGAAGCAGAAGATATTAAGAAGAGGTGGCAAGAATACACAGAAGAACTGTACAAAAAAAGATCTTAATGACCCAGACAACCATGATGATGTGATCACTCACCTAAAGCCAGACATCCTCCAATGAGAAGTCAAGTGGGCCTTAGGAAGCATCACTATGAACAAAGCTAGTGGAGGTGAAATTCCAGTTGAGCTATTTCAAATACCAAAAGATGATGCTGTTAAGGTGCTGCACTCAATATGCCAGCAATGTTGGAAAACTCAGCAGTGGCCACAGGACTGGAAAAGGTCAGTTTTCATTCCAATCCCAAAGAAAGGCAATGCCAAAGAATGCTTAAACTAATGCAAATTGCACTCATCTCACACACTAGCAAAGTAATGCTCAAAATTATCCACACCAGGCTTCAACATATGTGAACTGTGAACTTCCAGATGATCAAGCTGGATTTAGAAAAGGCAGAGGAACCAGATATCAAATTGCCAACATCCATTGGATCACCGAAAAAGCAAGAGAGTTCCAGAAAAACATGTTTCTGCTTTATTGGCTGTGCCAAAGCCTTTGACTGTGTGGATCACAACAAACTTTGGAAAATTCTTCAAGAAATGGGTTACCAGACCACCTTACTTGTCTCCTGAGAAATCTGTATGCAGCTCAAGAAGCAACAGTTAGAACTGCACATGAAACAACAGACTGGTAGCAAATTGGGAAAGGAGTACATCAAGGCTGTATATTGTCACCCTTCTTATTTAACTTATATGCAGAGTATATCATGTGAAATGCCAGGCTGGATAAAGCACAAGCTGGAATCAAGATTGACAGGAGAAATATCAATAACCTCATGCAGATGACACCACCCTTATGACAGAAAACAAAGAAGAACTAATGAGCCTCTTGATGAAAGTAAAAGAAGAGAGTGAAAAAGTTGGCTTAAAACTCAACATTTGAAAACTAAGACTGTGGCATCTGGTCCCATCACTTCATGGTAAATAGATGGTGAAACAGTGGAAACAGTGAGACTATTTTCTTGGGCTCCAAAATCACTGCAGATGGTGACTGCAGCCATGAAATTAAAAGATGTGTGCTCCTTGGAAGAAAAGCTATGTCCGATCTAGACAGCATATTAAAAATGAGAGACAGTACTTTGCAGACAAAGGTCCATCTAGTTAAAGCTGTAGTTTTTCCAGTGGTCAAGTATGGATGTGAGAGTTGGACTATAAAGAAAGCTGAGCACTGAAGAATTGATGCTTTTAAACTGTGGTGTTAGAGAAGACTCTTGAGAGTCCCTTGGACTGCAAGGAGATCCAACCAGTCCATCCTAAAGGAAATCAGTCCTGAATATTCATTGGAAGGGCTGATACTGAAGCTGAAACTCCAATCCTTTGGCCACCTGATGCGAAGAGCTGACTCATTTTAAAAGACCCTAATATTGGGAAAGATTGAAGGCGGGAGGAGAAGGGGATGACAGAGGATGGGATGGTTGGATGACATCACCAACAAGATGGATCCATGAGTTTGAGCAGGCTTCGGGAGTTCGTGATGGACAGCAAAGCCTGGCATGCAGCAGTCCATGGGGTTGCAAAGAGTCGGACTGGACTGAGTGACTAAACTGAACTCGTTTTTTTTTCTTCTCCACTATTGTACCATTCTTCAACTGCCTAGTGAATCAACAAACACTGATGTCTAAAATATGTTTGTGAAATGAGTGATTTAAGAACCCTCCTATAAGGTAGACATAATTTTTTCACTTTTTTGATGAAGAAATTAACGCTGTAAACTTTTTCCCCAAAATGTTTGAACTAACAGTTCTTTTTAACTTTTTTCTATTCTGAATGCCCACACACTAGATGAAATTAGTGCTGGCAATTACTGTTCAGTGCACATATCTTTGCTTTCTTCCTATGGGACTTAGGAAGATAAAAATTTCCATACAGTCCATACAGTCTCGGGCTTTTAACTCAGACTGTTTATCTTCTAGTTCATGAGGTACCTCACACCCCAGAAATAAGTACTTAGAACAGCATTGTTCTCATCCTTATGTCACTAAGTTCTGTCTGACTCTTTGCAACCCCATGAACTGCAGCACACCAGGCTTCTCTGTCCTTCACTATCTCCCAGAGTTTGCTCAAACTCATGTCCACTGAGTCAGTGTTGCTCCAACTATCTCATCCTCTATCACCCCTTTCTGCAAATTAAGTAAGACGTGAATTCAAATCACTCTTTTATCTTCATTAAATCTATAGTTGACTTCTCTAGAGTTTAATCATGCCTCTGCCGCCTCTAGCAGGCCACTTGTATTGTTTTAGGACACTTACCTCTATCTTACTGAATAGTCCTCAGGTTCACCTGAAAAACAACTTCTCATATATTTAGCAGATACAGTCAGGACAACTATGATGGTACAGTAGAGATGGCACAGCCCTGTCTTCAAAGAATTAGCCAAGAAAGAAAATCACTAAGTCAGGGTAAGTGGTAAATGTTGTCACATTAGGACTCATGGCCAGTATAACCTTAGGCAAGTTACTTGGATTCCTCCCCCATAAGATGGGGTTGATAAGATCATCCATTCTATAGACCTGCAGGAATAAAATGAGTGAATGTTTAAAGTACTTAATAAAGGGTGCAGTGACAGTTCTGCATTTATAAGGGGTCCATAATGTTAATTTGTGATTAGTACTATTTTTAAGCAAGTATGAGGTATAGTCTACACACTCTGATGTACAAGAGATGCAAAATTCCATTTTTCTGTTTTTTACCTAAAAGTATAAGACAATAGAATTTTATTTTCTTTGGCTGAGTTGAGGTTGACTGTTTATGAGCCTCCTCCAGGACTGTGGCATGGCTTCAAACCTCAATTGCTATCAAGTAGTTGGGAGCAGGTCTGGGAGGGCTACCATCAGGTCACACGTCATGGGTGGCTCATCTGTCACTGAGACATGCACTCTTCCGTTTAGATGACTGTTTTGTCAACTCTCTGCAATGTCTATGTCACTCTTGAATGTATGGAGCTCTTCTCAAGGCTGCCTATTTTCCCACCACCTAAGCTTCCCAAGTGTCCACTTTCTGTCTGGGGTCTCAGTGCCACCCCCTCACCCCATGACCCCCATCATCACACCATCCCCGACCACTGACTGCTTTCTCTCTTCTCTCCCTTCCTTGTGTCAATGGGTATAATTTCTTTCTTCTCAACTCTATCTAAAGCATTTTACCTGTATCTTAAATCCTCTCCCTCTTCTGATTCTTGGTTTTTAAAATAAAAGTACAAGATTTCTGCTTTTAGCACTGTAGCCTCCCTTGACTGAGGAAAATGCATAGGAGGTAATCTCTGCTGGAATACAGGTTAAGACAAGAGAAATTCAGAAAGCATGAGACAAGCAAACATGAGTTGCCAATTCAAAATATTATGTGACTAGGACTTCCTTCGTGGTCCAGTGGCTAAGACATAGCCTCCCAATTCAGATGGCATGCGTTTGATCCCTGGTCAGGGAACAAAGATTCCATGTCTTGCAGCCAAAACAATAGAATGTAAACAA
Organism: Odocoileus virginianus; assembly: GCF_023699985.2. NCBI lineage: Eukaryota > Metazoa > Chordata > Mammalia > Artiodactyla > Cervidae > Odocoileus > Odocoileus virginianus. The sequence continues at coordinate 17,259,505 of NC_069683.1, read as the reverse complement.
CAAAAGTAATATTGCAACAAACTCAATAAAGACTTTAAAAATGGTCCACAGAGTGTTGTTTTCATCCAGATTTGAGTATCTGTTTTAAACATCTAATAAAGGGAAGGGCTTAAAGCCTTTCAGGTGGTGGTAAGCATTCTCTATGATATGCAGTAAACATCTGAGATCTTTTTTGAAGATTTTATTTATAATATACACTTTGTATGAGAGAGGTGATTAGTACAGGGTGCATATTTTAGTCAAGGATCAAAATGATGTGTGTTAATTTGCAAGACTATTTTTACCCCAAAAATTACAGTTAGTATTCATTTTGGAAATCACATTTTAAACTTTGGAATCAAAATTGTTTCTTATTTGGGAGGACATTGTATATACATTGGTATGTTAAATAATAAAACTGTTCTAATTTGGTGCCAAAAAAAAAAAAAAATGGTCCACAACAAAATATTATGCTTCTGTCATTATCATTATCTCATCCTCACCATCATGCTTATAGTTATTATTATTGGCATAATCAATGGATTTCTGAGTCCCCATTAACACTTTTTTCCCTCAGAATCCTCAGTCCAGAGCTAATACTTCATAAATGTTGTCAGTTTGTTATTAAAAAGAAAAAAATTGCACAGCTTGGGAACTCAAACAGATACAGACAGGTTCACTATCCTTAGGTAAATATCCTCGGGTATCTAAACTATGTCTGAGTTTCTTCTTCTCTAAAATGGGAATGAGAATGATCAGGTTCCGACTGTGTGATGAAGAGTAAAGATCATTTATTTAAAACACCTGATGCAATTCTAGCAATTATTCAGTAAATGCTGGTAGATACTGTTGGAGAGAGGATTCTGCCTGTATTTTCCTGCAGGCCTCTAATTTCCAAGAGCTCCCTCTACAGGAAGGTTCAGGATCAGGAAGCCAGAATGCCTTGTGGATCTGGGTTATTCTGCGCACAGTCTCTTAATGCATCTGCAGTCAATAAAGCCCCTGGCTTTATTGCCTTATTTAACATAATCTGCCTCTTGCAGAGAACCTTAGAAAGTAAATGCCAGAGGCTTCAGGATCAGGCATTAATTATAAGAATTGCAAAACCCAGGAAACTGGTTGGCAGGAGGTGCCCCGTAAAATGGCAATTTGTCGGCAACTGTTGGAGGAATGAAGACAGTAAGCCCAATGGCCACTTCCCTTCCCTTTGACTTGGAGCACTTGGCTTTCATTTATGAGGCCATCGGGTTCAATTAAGCCTCTGCATTACAAGTTGTCAGTCACCATCAAGGCACCTCCTGGATATATGTCAGAGCAGCCTCCTCCTTGTCACTTCAATCTCGTTCTAGAAACCTATGAGCAGGATTTCAAGGAGCTGAGCTGGTACATATTGTGTAACACTGTGTTTTCCTCTGTCTCTCTTCTGACTCTCTTTTTCCAGAGGCTTCAGCTATCACAGGTCAGGCTTGCAGAGAGCCGAGGGGTGCCAGGCTTCTGAGTCCTCTGGGAGTGCCCATCTTCGTGAGCTTTGACAAGGACATCCTTTGGGGAGACTGTAGCAGTAGCTTGATCAGAGTAAGCAGCCCTGGGCCATGGCTTTTCCGAGGGTTCACATTAACCCAGAAAGATGGAGAGGTGGGCACTAATCCCAAAGAACAAACCAAAGTACTGAAAAGTACTGCCTGGGCGGTAGGTTGAGCAAAGAGGTTGGCTCTACTCGTTTCACCTTTGAAAGCAGCTGCGTTTAATTTTTTTTCTTTATCAGACACACCTGACAGCTGACATCTGTCTACGTGGCACGCATTTGCAATTTTCCAAATTACCTTTAACATCACTCCTTTCCCAGCCACTCAAGAAAATATATCTGAATGCAAATGAGAGAACGGTTATGTGGATGACCTTGAAACTGCTTCTTTTAAAAAATGCATGGTTATAACTGTGTTTGTAGTCCTAAGTTTGTCTTACATCATGGAAACGAGTAGCTAAAGGTCTGCTTTTCTAAAAGGAAAGTGAAATAAAATTTAAAAAATGCATGGTTATATGTATATATGTGGCTGAGTCCCTTTGCTGCTTACCTGAAACTCTCACAACATTGTTAATTGGTTCTACCCCTATACAAAATAAAAAGTTTTAGAAAAAAATGCATGCTATTCAGAAGTTTGACTACTCAATTATCAGTAACAAATGATCTGGACACAGCTTATGGTAGGAAGTGGCAACCCACTCCAGTATTCTTGCCTGGAGAATTCTATGGACAGAGGAGCTTGGCGGGCTACAGTCCTTGGGTCTGCAAAAGAGTCGGACACAACTGAGTGACTAACAGTAGATTAAGGGATGCGATTGTATCAAGAGGTTGTGGCTAAAAATTCTGAGGTTTTTCATTTTTTGAGATGCAAAAGCGATTTCTTCATCTTTCCATCCATTCAGTAAAGCACTACAGAGTGAGGAGCATGCAGTAAGAATCACTCGAGGGATGCTCCTGTATGTTCCATTTACCAGGTGCCATCAGAACTCCAGTATAGGCAGAACTATTTTTCTAAGAAAGGACTTGGGCTCAAAAGACCCAGTTTTGCATCCCTGTTTGCATCTGTGACCTTGGAAAGATTTCTGAACTTTAATAACTTAGGACTTTCAATTTCTTCATCTGTAAAGGAAAGAGATATATGTAGCTCAGAGTTGGTATGGGAATTGAATACTAATTGCTGTGTGTCAGGCAATCGATTAAGAGCTCTACACAGATCCTTTTACTCTTCACCATATGTTTGGTCCGGGCTTCCCTGGTGGCTCAGAAGTAGGGAAACTGCCTGCTAATGCAGGAGACAGTTGGATCCCTGGGTCAGGAAGATCCCCGGGAGAAAGAAATGGCAACCTTCTCCAGTACACTTGCCTGAGAAATCTCATGGACAGAGGAGTCTGGTGAGCTACAGCCCATGGGGCTGCAAAAGAGTTGGATATGATTTAATGATTAAACACCAACAACATGTGTTTGGTTCTTTATACACATGAGGAAATCGAAGCTCAGAGGCTGTGTGATAATATGTCTGTCTAAACCTGGATTCAAACCCATGCAGTCTGACTCTAGAGTAATTACTCTGCTATATTGTCACCATTAGTTTAGATATATAATTGTTGGTTATTCCCTAAAACTGAACAGGAATTTGTATGTGTAATGGAGAGCAGATTTCAAGAAATAATTGAGCAAGAAGAATAGAGATGTTTCCTATCAAATGACATGTAAATTGCACATAGATGGTTTTTGCTTTTTATGTACTAAATAGGGAATTGTAAAATTTTAGTGTTGGAAGAAACTTTAGAGACTTCTTATTCTAGCAATTTATAATCAGCACGTCAGGCCCATTTTTAGATTTTAGCTCTCCATGGATGCTGCACTTTTAGACTTTTCCCTTCCAAAATTAGATTTATCAAGTGGAATTCACTTCTCAAATTAAAAAAGTGTAGGTGTACATGCACCCACATGACACTCATATGCACATACATAATGCCTAAGTTATGACTAAGTATATAGAAATGTCATCCAAGTTGATCAATAGGAGACCAAGCTTTTTTAACTTCTCTCTCTATTCAAGCCTCTATTTAATGGATTATTTCAGAAAAAGATTTGCCTGATTTGTAGGTTAGGTTTGGTTCTCTTGTATTTTTCTTTTTGAACAATCATTACTCACAATTGTTTAACTTCTTGGTCTGTGTTCAGTGTTAGACTGTACACACTCCTTAAGAGTGTGGCTGGGGAAAATTGTTTCCCAAGGCATCCATATAATCTAATGATGTTTGCATAATCCAATGACACATGTGTGATCTTGGGGAACTGCCATCCTGTAATGTCTGTCTGTGTCCTTCTTGGGACGTCTGTCTGTCCTTCCTTCACACTTCATTTAAAAATATAATAACAGTGAGCTCTCCAAGAACCAGATGGAATAAAGGCATCATTGTACTCTCCACGCCTGGATGAATAGGATGTTCTCATTATGAAACATTTATTTTCTCCCAGTTTTCTAAACTTGGATTCATTTAAAACTAGTTCAAATTTCATGTCGTTTCTGACTCTTCCAGGTGAAATTAGTTAGAATATCTTTCTGATCTCTACAGATATTTGGTGTCTCTTTTAGAACTAATCCTAAGGGCTGGAGCAGCCAGCATGTTTTTTGGGTTATTGCAAACAGGGAGAGATAGATCACCTTTTCTTGCTTTGAACTCTAATCTACTTTTCCAATTCATCAGCAACTCTTTGAGGGGCAAACGGAAGTCATCCTGTAGACTTTGAGTTATAGCTACTGGGAGGATGAGCTGGAAGTCTTTGTTCAAATCTCTCCTCTCTATAACCTCAACTTAAAGTGTAGACATATATGTCATCACATGTAGTCTTAGGACTTCAGGCATTTTGAAAATGTTAGTCACTCAGTTTGTGACCCTGTGGACTGTAGCCCATCAGGTTTCTCTGTCCATGGAATTCTGGAGTGGGTAGCCATTCCCTTCTCCATGGGATCTTCCTGACACAGGAATTGAACCTGGGGCTCCTGTATTGCAGGCAGATTCTTTACCATCTGAGCTACCAGGGAAGCATTTTGAGGTGACTCCAATTCACAGCTTCCACTGACTTTTCTGAAAAGCTTACATGGAAAAACTTTCAGGAAAGGAGGAGAGAACTAGAAAAGCAGTATATATACTTCTGGCTATAGAATGACTTATACTTTCTCTAAGAACTGACTTTTTTGATGGCAGAGTCAGGAGAAAATGCATATAAGGAGAGGGATAGTGTATCCATTTGTCAGTAACTATAGTATATATCATGAATTAAGTCCTCACTCTGTCATAGATATTCTAATCAATACTCCAGGTATGCCACATTTTAGGGAGGTAGGAATTTTTCCCTCTTGAAGGGATGAGAAAACAACAACAAGAAGAATGACAATAACAGCTAACATTTATTCAGCATTTTATTGAAACTCTTTTCTAACTGGATCACATGTATTCACTTTTTATATGCTAACTGATTTACTCCTCATGGTAACTGGTAAGATAGTTATCCTCATTATCTACATTTTGTAAATGAGGAATTCACAAGGTTGAACAATTTATCTGCAGTCACACAGTTGGTATGAGGTAGTGCTGGGAATTTGAATTTGAGTTCAGCTCTAGAATCCACACTTAGGAAACTGAGGCTCAAAGTGTTTGTGAAAAATGCACAAAATCACCTTTCTTGGTGTAGAATTCTGTGTCTGGAATCCAGCTCCATTTAATGATTGTCTTATAAGTTGTGTTATTAATGTAATTTTTTTTAATGCTTACTATCCTAGATACTATCATTTTCTGCTTTCCATACTAGATAGTACTTAAAGTGTGTGGTCAGAGATAAAAATAAAATAGCTTAAATTTATATTATTGAAGAGGAATATTGGTCTGAATTGCCTGGATAATGGCCTTTAGTTCACGTTTTGCTTAGAACCATCTGTGACCTTCATAATGCATTCCCTCTTGTCCCTTTGCTCAAAGGCATAGTCAGGAACTAGCTCAAAGACAGTGTCTCATCCTTCTTGGAGTTTGGGACCAGCCAACCTGAACCATCCACTTCTCTGTCCAGTGAAACTGCCTTGGGTTAAAGTTGACTTTTCATGCTCCCCATTCTCACTGCCCACTGTTCCCAAGTTAAGTCCCTTATAGTGGGAATAAGTCCATTAGATTAACAAGAGAGCGCTTCAGGGCCCCTGGCATTTCATCAGGAAAGAAGAGTTCCTAGGGTTTGTTTGTTTGTTTGTTTTTGTTTTTCCAACTCTATTTCCCTGGGACAAAAACAAACAGGAGAAGGAAGTGCTTACCTAAAAGTTGCTTGATTAGCACTTTCATTTTAAGCCCCATGTACAGGCAGAAAATCCAGTTCATCTTAATCTCGTTGAGTGACGTAAAGCTACCTTTCAAAGACTTTTCCAAATTTAATTTAATTATATGTCATCAAATGATGCTACCTTCCTGAAAATTCTGGCTGGGAGAGGGGCAAACTTGTGGTCAACATTTGTATTGGGATGAATCAGATTTCAATGTAGAAATTCCTTGCCATCATTTTATAAGAGGAAAATGCTTCAGTATTCTGAATGTAAAAGATCAGAGTTTGCCATATTTCTTACAATGCTGATCTGATTACATTCTGCTTCTGTGCTGTGTTTACCCAAGGTTAAAATAGTGCTAAATTAATTGAATCCAGCTGAGACACATGCCATCCCAATGACCTGGAGTCCTATAAATCAAATCCAGTGTGATTAATCAATTAAACATTAGTAAAGATGCTTTGGAGTAGGTGGGTTTTTGTATTTTGCTTTAGCTTTCAAGGACATTAGGTAACCTACATCAGGTTCTAATTGAAATGTTATTCAGTTGATCATACAGGTAATACAGGTTAATTATCAGATGGTAGCTGAATAATTACCTAGCAATTGGCATCTTAGATTAGTGTTATAATTATTTTGGCCCTCTTCACCAAAACACAGATTGTCCTTGCTAATTACTTATGGATTCACTGAGCATTATTGAGAGGAGACCTGTTAATGACAGAAAATAAATGGTAATCATAGCCTTGATATCAAAAGAAATAAATGAAGTTTCACATAACACCCCCAAAATTTGGTGAGGGCTTTGTCTTTGATATATCATGTGTTGTTTTATTTTACACAGCATGCTGGGAAGTACTGAGGGGAAATGGAGCCTTAAATTGATTATTTAAATTTCAGTGGTTCCTGTAGGGAAAAAAGGGGGGGAAAATTAAAGAAGAAAGGAAGCAAAAAAGAGGAAATGAAGAACAAAGGGAAGAAAAAAAGGAGAGCAGGGGGAAAGACAGATGATAAATAGAGATAAATAACAGGAAAATTAGAAGGTAATGGTTGAGAGGATGAAAGGACAGGTTGCTAAAAATTAATGAAAACTGAGAGTCGTTGTGGTAAACTGAATATGCACCTCTCTGTAAAGGTAGTTACATCCTAATCTCTGGAACCAGTGCTTTATTTTGCTATAAAGGATTTTGCAGAACTGATTATGAAGTGGGGAGATAATGCTAGTGTCTCAGGTGGGCCCTAGATGCAATCATATATATCCTTATAAAATTATGGCATCCTGCCCCATCACTTCATGGCAAATAGAAGGGGAAAAAGTGGAAGAAATGACAGATTTTATTTTCTCGGGCTCCAAAATCACTACAGATGGTGACTGCAGCCATGAAATTAAAAGGCAATTGCTATGACAAACCTAGACAGCATATTAAAAAGCAGAGATATTACTTTGCTGACAAAAGTCTGTATAGTCAAAAGCTATTGTTTTTCAGTAACCATGTGTGGATGTGAGAGTTGGACCATAAAGAAGGCTGAACACCAAAGAACTGATGCTTTCAAACTGTGGTGTTGGAGAAGACTTGAGAGTCCCTTGGACTGCAAGGAGATCAAACCAGTCAATCTTTAAGCAATCAACTTTGAATATTCATTGGAAGGGTTCTTGCTGAAGCTAAAGCTCCAATACTTCAGTCCCCTGATGTGAAGAGCCGAGTCACTGGAAAAGACCCTGATGCTGGGGAAAATTGAAAGCAAAAGAAAAAGAGGGTGGCAGAGGAGGAGATGATTGGATAGCACCACTGACTCAGCGGACATGGATTTGAGCAAAATCTGGGAGATCATGGAGGACAGAGAAGCCTGGTGTGCTACAGTCTATGGGGTCATAAAGAATTGGACACAACTTAGCAACTGAACAACAGCAACAACAAGAGGGAGATTTGATACAAAGCAAGAGGAGAGAGCAAGGTGACCATGGAGGCTAAGACTGGTATGAGTTGGCAACCAGACAAGGAGGGCTGGTAGCCACAAGAAGTTCAAAGAGACGAAGAACAGAGACTTCCCCGGTGGTCTAGTGGTTAAGACTTCACTTTCCAATGAAGGCAGTGCAAGTTTGATCCCTGGTCCGGACCTTAAGATCCCACCAGCCTTGCAGCCAAAGAAAGAAGAAGAGGAAGAAGAAGCAATGTTGTAACAAATTAAATTAAGACTTTAAATGAAATGACAAAGAATAGAATTTACTTTAAAAGCTCAGATTTAAGCATAACTCTGCCTTTAATTCTGGTTCAGTGATGCTGAGGTTGGTCTTCCGGCCTAGAGAACTCTTACAGAATACATCTGTGGGGCTGTAAGCCATCAGGTTGTGGTAATTTGTTACAACACAAAACACTTACACAGTCATTGAGCCATTCACAGATTTAGGCATCACTTCTCAGTACCAGGTGCTGCTCTGAACACCCAGAACAAAAAGAGGTGCCCAAAAGGACGAAAAACACAAACAAGCTTAATCATATAAGTAAAAGAAGATTATTTCAGACAGTGATAGGTTTTCCAAAAGATATCAATAGTGAAATCAGAAATAATAAGACAGAAAAGAAGGGGTGAAGTGAGGTGGGATGGGGGAAGGGGCCAGGCAGAATATTTGAGCCAGTCCTGCGAGGAGAGCATAGTCTTACTTCTTTGAAATCACCATCATTTTTCATTCTCAAAACAATCTTTGAAGATAATAAGAGTTATCCATATTTTACAGAGGCTTAGAGGGATAAAATATCTGACCCCAGGTTACTGTGTTAGGAGTGGTAGAAATGAGATTATACCTTGGGTTGGTCTATGCTAAACTTTTTCCTTGTGATGGGTTAAAATGTCACCAAAAGTTTTCCAACTGTCTCAAGTGAAGGTATTAGATTTTCTATTTAGATCTACATAATTTGACACTTCATGTTTACTTAGGTTGTCATGCATCAAGTTCTAAATGGCATCAAGATTCCCCATTTAGACAGGATTCTCCATGGTTTTAAGGGCAAAGCCGGCTTCCTCCCTGGGAAAATGAGAATCCACCTGACTATTACGACCCCAAATACTCATCCTCGTTCCCTTCAGTTTGACTCAGCTCTCCCTGCAAAAGCTTCCTGACACTTAAGTGAAAAAATCATATGCAGATGAATGTGACAGGCAGGTTAAGGCCCTGGAGTGAGCAGGGAAAAATAAGTTCTACTGCTGAAGGCCTGAAGAATCCTAATTTGATAGTTAGGGCCTTTGGCTTGATTAGGCCAGGCGCAAGAGAGGTATTCTGTTCTGTTGTGTCAGTTTGCAGACTCCAGGGAATGGCTGGCTATGAGGCAAGGGCCTGTCTGACTTATAAGTGGCAGACAAGAGCCCACACACAGCGCTCACCCCGTGATTACTAATGGTGGGGCTCGTCTGGCTACAGAGACTCCCGGGGCGAAGCCCACAAGCCTGTCAATGCTTGTCAGTGTCACTGTGATGACTGGCCACTCCAGAAGGAGCTGTGGGAAGAGGAGGTGCGGTAATGAGGCCACCTTGAGAAGTCCTACAGTTTGAGCAGCTGAGGACTCCCATGAAGGAAAGTCAAAGAGTGTGGCTCACAGTCCCAGCATTTGTTCATGGGAAGGTCATGAGTGTTGATAACACAAGGGGCCACATCTACCAAAAGCAGAGTCAAGAAATGGTCTTAGATATTGAGACTCTGGTCATAGCCTGTGCTGCCTTAAGAGAGAGGTAGACCCAATAACAAGAGCAACGGCAAAAAGGATAGCCAACATTCATCCCGTCATCTTACCTGCCAGGCTCTGTTAAGTGATTTAGGCATGCTAATTCACTACATCCTCACAATGGCCCTGGGCAGTAGACATTACCATTATCCCCCTTCTATGGGTCATGGGAATGAGAAAAAGGAATAGCACTAAAATGAAAGCATGATTAACTTCAAGAGGATTAAGCCACAGGTCAAGCCAAGAAGTGTACCATGACCTACACTGTGGTACAAAGTATTCTTCGAGAATGATTATAGGCATTACAGTTCAGCTCACCTGAATTGGAATCCTAATTCCACCACTAATTAGTGAGATTACCTTGAGCAAACTATTTAACCTCCCTAAGACTCAATTTTCTTATCTGTAAAGTGGAGATAATAATATCTGTATTTTATGTTGCTTGGAAAGTCAATAGAACAAGATGAGTAAGTGACTCAGAACAAGTTGTTATGAGTAACATTTTCTCATGAAGTGATCATTTAAACAATTGCATCAGAGATGCCTAGACATAGTCTCGCTATCCAAGGCCCAACTTCTTTCAGTTTGTTTGCTCATTTGTAAAATGAGGCCATTTAAGCCTATATTATAGACTAGGCAAAAGAATTGCAGTTGATCACTTGTTTAAAGTATTTTTGTAAGATACCAGGCTCTGTTGAAATATTGCATAACCTCCCTGATAAAATTCCATTATCTTTAAAATAGAAACTAAAACTGCTTGTTTGGGAAGTCAGGGTTGTGAAGATCGGAAAGTAACATGCCCCACACTGAGCTCCTAGCATGATGCCAGGGGTGTAGGCTCCCCTGGAATTAATAAAAGTTCTCATTTTTAAGTGATGGTGATTACTGAAGAGATGGCTCAGCAGGTAAAGAATCTGCCTGCAATGCAGCAGACACAGGGGATGCAGGTTCCACCCCTGAGTCAGGAAGTTCCCCGAGAGCAGGAAACAGCAACCCTTCTAGTATTCTTGCCTGAAAACTCCCATGGACTGAGGAGCCTGGCAGGCTATAATCCATGGGGTCCCAAGGAGTTGGACAGGACTAAGACACCGAGCACAATGCTTTGGGATGCACACCATACCTTAATTTCCATCAGAGGTTTCTTTTTTTTTTCCTTCATTTTTTATTTTTGACTCCAAAAAAAAAAAAAATCCTCACATTTCTCACAGGCCATCAAGCGTCTGCCTATTGAAAATCTTGCAATTAGAAGTCAATGAGACACTATTTGACCAAGTTTAAGCTGTCGGTTCAATTTCCTAAGAGGGTAAAACAACAACAACAACAGCCCATCCCTGGAGGACATTATTACATAAAATAGTGAAAACTGTTCATCCTCTGACTTCTTGTAGAAGGAGTATGACAAGTCACAGCTGAAGAAAAAGATGAGCAGGGAGCATGAGCTTTTCAGTAAATAATTCATGGACCATTCTGTGCTGCAGCTAATTTGAGATGGTTGGGAGGAGGTTGCTTTGGGTTGTTAAAAAATACAAAAACACTGTCTTTGAGCTAACTGAGTCTGCCACAAGCAAGGTCATCTTAATGTTCAATTGAGGAAAGACATCTACCATTGTCTGCTTGCTACTTACTGGACTGACAATACCTAGATAAAGCTTTTAGAAAAATCAATCATTATACATAGTGGGCTTTGGAATCTCAACCTGCTCTTCAAAACCAAAAACTAATGGGATGAGTGCCTGTGATTTGGATAAAGTTAGAAACAGCTCATTACTAGAAGAGAACATGTTGAAAAGTCTTAGTTGCTGGCTTTTTAATGACAGCAACTCAAGGAAATCTCTTTCCAAGTTTGCTTAAATGCTACATAATATATAATTCCATCTATTCTAATCAAGGACTAATTAAACCAGGGAAGAGTAGAATACCTGTAGGGGAAAAATGCCTTTTTGTAAAACCAGGACCTTAGTTATTCTAATCACGGTGGAGGCTCTGACTTTCAAAATGCCATAGTTGAGTCACAGATATGGATTGTGGAATAGCACTGTTGAAAAGAGATGTTTTCTGTTTGATATAATCTTAAGCACCATAAAATTCCAGTTACTTTCTTCTCATCACCTTGCCCTAGTCCCATATCCATCTTATTTTTACTTATTCATTTTTAGTTTCTATATTCTTTTTCAAATCATTTTCTCATTTGGGTTATTACAGAATATTGAGCCGAGTTCCCTGTGCTACACAGTAGGTCCTTGCTGGTTATATATTTTAAATATAGCAGTGTGTACATGTCAACCCAAAGAAGCTGAGGCCAGCTGTCTAAGTCACGGGCCCAGCTTCACAGTTACTGAATAACAGCGCTAAGACGTAGGTGGATGGAGTCCTCGGAGAACTCCGGAGTCCTCCTGCTCTTTCCAGTGCAGCAAGCTTGCTCACTCCTTAGTGGTCATTTAAGTCATCTGGCTTATTTTACACATGTTCAAACACAGGCCCAGAGGGTTTAAATGACTTCCCTAGAGTCTGAAGTTGCTGGGAAAGGCTTTCTGACGTGCCTCCGGCAGCTGCTATTTCACAGTTCGGCGTTTTTTAAGAGATGGCTCTCCAAATACTGTGTTTACCAAACTACCTCCAGCATACCAAGATTCCTTCCAAGATGTTATGAGTCAGCTCAGACAGATATTTCACTATTCATGAAAAGGAGTGAGACAAATCCTAAGCTGGTGAAAGTACAGCAGGAACGTCAGGTACACTTCTAGCTATTATTCAATAAAATCAACTAGAGAATGCCCAGAAAACTGATAACAACAGGGAGGATGACAAAGTAAGGGCCACATTGTAGGAATTCAGAAAATTCTCATCCTGGAGAAGACTTGTCAGAAACTCTGGGCAAAGTTAATCAGAGTGTTCTTCCTAAAGAGAGATGAACCTCATTCTTTATGTCTCTAAATTTCTAGGGACCAACAGACCAAGAAGGCTTCAGAGAGATAAATGTGGGCCCACTATAAGGAAAAGTCTTCTAACAGTCAGGGTCAGCTCTGGGTGCTTCAAGAATGAGCACAGAGGCACAGAAAAGAAACCATTGAACCAGAGACAGATCAATGAATTACTAATGAATGAGTGGCTATGGGTTGGTCATTCATCCTCTCTCAGCCTTGGTTTTCCTCTTCCTAAAAATGCAGTGTCAGAAGAGCTTTGAGGGGTTACTTTCTGATCTAAAATTCTAATGTTATGTGAAGTTATACTTACTGATGTGTTTGTGAAGAGGGCAGATCACTATGATTTGGAGGTATTATAGGAGACTCAAACATTAAGATGGAACTAAATTTATTTTGAGCTAATTTTTCTAACTCTAGGATTTAATTTATTTAACCAAAACTTGATATTAACCCCTTTGTAAATGAGCTATTAACTAAGGCATAACGGATCATTGCACATTTATCATCTAAATCTTAAGAAAATACAGTTGAGACATGTAATGAGAGAGAAAGGAGGGAAGAGGAAGAGTAAGAAAAAAAGGAGACATTTTATTCTCTCGTATAGATTTTTAGATGCAATTATTCTAATATGTTATAATACTTTGGCATTCTTGACCTAGAGTTGTGTAGGATAACTTCTTGTGTGATGTATACATGTAACTTGGTAAGTATAGCCATGAAGAATATTTAAAATTATACCAAACTTGTAGTGGTGACATGTTGAAACTTGTGCTGAGCATAGCCACTACTGCTTGCATGACAATTTCAGCACAGGGCACTGGATTCCAGCAGCAGAAATTCTGCAGTTCCAACATTGAGAACTTACCTAGGGAGACCACTTCTGTTATCCTTTGTCACACGGACCTGTGTGTGTGTGTGTGTGTGTTAGTCACTCAGTCCTGTCACTCTTTGTGATCCCATGGACTGTAGCCCACCAGACTCCTCTGTCCATGGAATTCTCCAGGCAGGAATACTGGAGTGGGTAGCCATTCCCTTCTCCAGGGGATCTTCCCAACCCAGAGATCGAACCCGGGTCTCCTGAATTGCAGGCAGATTCTTTACCATCTGAGCCACCAGGGAACCTAGTCTTTGTAATGTTGGCTGGTTTGCATCATTGACTGATTCAAAGTCTAGGGCTGGTATATATGAGTATGGGAATTAAAAATTAGACATGCTTTTGTCAAAAGCTGATGAAATGAGTGTCTGGCATTTTCAGTTTCCCAAGTGGAAAAGGGGTGCCACCTCAACAAAGTGAGGCTTTTCCTAACAGAGGAAGGGGATCAGATGCTAAGAAACCAAAAAGAATGATGAACATCATTGCAGCCAAAGAAGTCAGACAGAGCAAATATTTTAGGAAAAAATGAAAACACTCGGCAGTGGTTTCAATCACTGCCGAGAGGTCAAAGGAAAGGAAAACTGAGATGATGCTTTTGAGTTTTGCAAATAAGAAAGTCATTGGAACCTTCTGAAAGCTGTTTCAGCAGAGTGTTGGGATCAGAAGGTAGATATTGTGGGATTAGAAGTGAATGTGAGCCGAGGAAGTATCATAAATAGTGAATACGTATTCTCGCTGACTACTGATTAAATTCTAGAGTAGGCAGATACCATATCTCATTTTCATCAGCTCACAGGCAATTGGCCCACTTGCCCAGAGGCAGGTGATTGTTATTCTCAGCCTCTTTCACGGATGGGAATGGACCTCAAGTGCTTTCAGTATATTATGCCACCACTGTATTGTGCACTAATCAACTCTGCTTTGTGAGCTTTTATTTGATTCTACTTAGATTTTAAACTCTGTAACTTCAGCCATCTTAGTAATGGCTCACTCTCTCTGTAATAATACAGAGCAAAGAAAGAGGGTGATATGTCATCGGAGATGCTGAGCAACAAGTTCTGTGGAATTCGGCTGCTTTTATCTAACCTTGTTTCACATTCTTAATGGTCATTCTTCTTCTACCAGCTCGGCTGCTAACGTCTTCTCTGCACAACTGAGCATCGTGTGATAGTTTCACACTTTTTCTAATTTTTCTGTTCTGTTTTGGTGATTTTTCTAGTAGATCGTTTCCTTATTCTCTTTTAACCTCTTCAGTCTTAGACAGTGATGTTCATTCTCAACAGGGACACAGATATAATGCTCTTTGCTTCTTAATCTAGAACTCTTGTTATATCTTATTATAAGATATATCTTATTATATCTATATCTAGAACAAGAGTTCTAGATTAAGAAGTGCAAATAACCCACACCCTTGAGTTGATGAGCTTCTGGATTTCTCCCATGAGAAGATCGAGCAAACTCTTGATACCATATCCAGTGATTCAATATCTATGTCATTATACTGTTCATTCATTCATTTACCTTTTCAATCAATAAATGTTTTTAAAGGGCCAGCTAAGCATCAAGCAATAATCCTGTTGATTATTCCAGGTTTGTACTTTCCATGATATATCACAAGGAAAAGGTGTTCAGTAAGTGTTTGCTGAGGGAATAAACAAATATGTAAATAAATAAGTAGTTGGACAAAAATTGAGGGGACATATTTAATACAGAGATTGTATATTTAGAGACTTTTTGGAAAAATAGTCTAATTTTGCACATTTGGTAGCATCAACGATTATGTGAAATTGGGTTCACTAAACATCAACAAAAATGTA
The DNA here is from genome assembly GCF_023699985.2 of Odocoileus virginianus. NCBI lineage: Eukaryota > Metazoa > Chordata > Mammalia > Artiodactyla > Cervidae > Odocoileus > Odocoileus virginianus. The sequence goes on along the minus strand of NC_069683.1, from coordinate 17,244,352 downwards.
TTTAACAGACAGATAAATGCATTAACAATACAGAGGGAAACATTCTTGCATGCTTCACATTGATGCTATCAGTGGGGATGAAATGCAGACTTGAGGCAGCCACTGAAATTCTCACAAAATTGTAGATGTCAGCAAGTGAAATGTCTGATGTCAAGCAAAAAAAGGAAGTGTCTGTCAGAGCAGTCTGATGAGGGCTGGATATCTGCTACTGGCAATAGTAATGAGCTCAACAGGGTCCCAAAGGTCAGAGCTCCAGAAGGAGAAACACCACTTGGGAAATAATTTGTATTTAATGACAAAGAATTAAGACTGGCAAGTTTTCAGAATGCCAGGGATTTAGTCCATGAGAAAAAGAGCAAGGAAGCAGTTATATAATAAACCCAGTGGAAGAGGAGATGGAAAACAATGAAGTCTAGCTATGCATATTAACATTTTGGGAACTGAAGCATAAAGTGAGTTCTCAGTAACTGGTGAATCTGAATTTGCATCTCAAGCCATAATAGGAAATTCTGCTAACAAGAGATAAATCAGAATTAAAATAGGTTGATAAGTTTAATACTAAAATATCCACATTATGGAGATGACTGTCAAACTTATAGACAGTATATGATAAAGTGGTGTAGGAAAAGAAACAGTACAAACTTGGGGGTTCTGGATTATTTTCAGTGTATCTCTTCCTTTTGTGATTTAGAAGAAATTTGGAGCTAGGATTATATATATTAAAATCCCCAAAGAAAAAAATAATTTTAATAGAAAAGTATAAATTATAATTTCAAATCTATAGCTACATAATATTCCTCAAGCAGCAAAGGTAAATCACGAAGTGTTAAGTTTTCGAAAGTAAGAGATTTGTGTTCGAGACCTGGCTTCACTCCTTGTAAATGGTTTGCGATTTATCTCTTTGAGGCTGACTTGTCTCTTAGGTAAATGGAGATAATTTTAGAACTTGTTTCACAGGTTTGTTGGATGATTAAAGAAAACTATGCATTAAGGCACTCATCTCATGCCTCAAAACACTGCTATTCAATAAATTCTGACCTATTTCTATTAGTACTTATTTTAGTTGAAAGTAGAGTTGCAATTACATTGTTCTGTTCTTTTGCAAGTTGGTTAATGCTATTTGCCCCAGCTTCTTCATCATGTAAAATCATAAATCCTACCCCATAAGGTTAACACTTTCAAAAAGTGATGCTAGACTAATTTAGTATCCAAATAGAAAACAAAAATTAAGCTTTACCTACATATCAAAGCTTATACAGACAGTAAGCACTCTGAAAGTATTAACTACTTAGACTGTGAAACAGGGCAATAAAACTACTTCCCCCCATTCCTTACATTCTCTAAATATTTCTTGATATTTCTCAGACTCTTTTATTTTAAATCTACTTCAATTTACCATCTTCTCTCTCTTAGAGACTTGTAATAGCCTTCTAATCAGTCTTCCTACATTAATTTTTTTTTCAGTTGGTGGTGGCAATATTTTTTCAGCTTTATTGAGATACAACTGACATACTGGAAAAGGTCAGTTTTCTCTCCAATCCTAAAGAAAGGCAATGCCAAAAAATGTTCAAACTACTGCACAGTTGCATTCATTTCACATACTAGTATGGTATGCTCAAAATCCTTCAAGCTAGGCTTCAACAGCATATGAACCAAGAACTTCCAGATGTACAAGCTGGATTTAGAAAAGCCAGAGGAACCAGAGATCAAATTGCCAACATCTGCTGGATCATAGAAAAATGAAGGGAATTCCAGAAAAACATCTGCTTCATTGACTATGCTAAATTCTTTGACTGTGTATATCACAACAAATTGTGGAATATTCTTAAAGAGATGGGAATACCAGACCACCTTATCTGCCTCCTGAGAAACCTGTGTGAAGGTCAAGAAGCGACAGTTAAAACTGGACATGGAACAACAGAATGGTTCCAAATTGGGAAAGGAGTACATCAAAACTGTATATTGTCACCCTGTTTATTTAACTTATATGCAGAGTACTTCATGCAAAATGCCAGGCTGGATGATGCTCAAGCTGGAATCAAGATTGTCAGGAGAAATATCAATAACCTCAGTTATGCGGATGACACCACCCTAATGGCAGAAAGCAAAGAGGAACTAAAGAGCCTCTTGATGAAAGTAAAAGAAGACAGTGAAAAAGTTGGCTTAAAGCTCAAGGTTCAAAAAAATAAGATCATGGCATCTGGTCCCATCACTTCATGGCAAATAGATGGGGAAGCAATGGAAACAGTGACAGACTTTGTTTTTCTGGACTCCAAAATTACTGCAGATGGTGACTCTAGCCATGAAATTAAAAGACACGTGCTCCTTGGAAGAAAAGCTATGACAAACCTAGACAGCATATTAAGAAGCAGAGACATTGCCAACAAAGGTCCATCTAGTCAAAGCTATACTTTTTCCAGTGGTCATGTATGGATGTGAGGGTTGGATCATAAGGAAGGCTGAGCACTGAAGAACTGATTCTTTTGAACTATGGTGTTGGAGAAGACTCTTGAGAGTCCCTTGGACTGCAAGGAGATCCAACCATCCATACTAAAGGAGATTAGTCCTGAGTATTCATTGGAAGCATTGATGCTGAAGCTGAAACTCCAATACTTTGGCCACCTGATGCAGACAGTCAACCCATTGGAAAAGACCCTGATGCTGGGAAAGATTGAAGGCAGGAAAAGGGGGCAACAGAGGATAAAATGGTTGGATGATATCACCAACACAATGGACAAGAACTTGGCCAAACTCTGGGAGATGGTGAGGGACAGGGAATCCTGGTATGATGCAGTACATGCCATCCATTTTGCAGCATAAAATTAACACTAATCCTTCTCAAACTTCAGAAAATTGAAACAAAGGGAATACTACCAATTTAATTTTATGAGATGAGCATTACCCTGATATCAAAGCCAGATAAAGAAACCAGAAGAAAATTATAAGCCAACATCTCTGATGAATATAAATGCAACATACTCAAGAAAATACCAGTCAACTAAATCCCACATCATATGAAAAGGGTCATACACAATAAACAAGAGACAGTTACACTGGGATATAAGGATAGTTCAACATACAAAAATCGATCGATATGCTATATCATATTAACAGAATGAAAGAAAAAAATCACATTATCATCTCAATAGATGAAAAAATGTCATTAGTAAAATTCAATTTCCCTGGTGACTCAGAGGTAAAGAACCTCTGCCTGCAATATGGGAAACCTGGGTTCACTCCCTGAGTCAGGAAGATTCCCTGGAGAAGGGAATGGCTACCCACTCCAGTATTCTTGCCTGGAGAACTGGACCCAGGAGCCTGGCAGGCTACAGTCCATGGAGTTGCAAAGAACAGGCCACGACTGAGTGACTAACACTTTCACTTTCACGTCAATGATAACAAAATAAAACTTAATCTAGATACGGAAGAAATATACCTCAGCATAATAAAGGCCATGTATGACAAGACCATGGCTGACATAACATACAATTGTGAAAATGGAATCCTTTTCCTCCAGGATCAGGAACAAGAAAAAGATGTCCATTTTTGCCACCTCTATTCAGTATAGTATGTAAAATCCTAGCCAGAACAATTGGCTAGGAAAAAAACTGATAGGGATCCAAATTGTTAAAGAAGCAAAGTTTTTCTGTTTACACACAGAATCTTATGATTAAAAACTGTAAAGACTCCATAAAAACACTATTAGAACTAATAATTTCACTAAATTAGAATATGAAATCAACATACAAAAATCAATAGCATTTCTGTACATCAACAACAAACTATCCAAAAAGGAAATTAGGAAAGTCATCCGATGTATGTACAATCACAAAAAATATTTGGGAATAAATATATCTAAGTAGGTGAAAGACTTGTTTACTGAAAACTATAAAATACTGATAAAAAATTTAATAAGATGCAAATGAAAAGGCATCATGTATTCATGGTCTGAAAGATTTAATATTGTTAAAATCTACATATTCAAGGCACTCTCTTTCAAAACCCAGTGGCATTTTTTATAGAAATTGAAAAATCCATTCTAATATTTATATGGAACCACAGAAAACCATGAATGAATAGCCAAATGATTCTTGAGATAAAAGAACAAAGTTCCAGGCACTACTTTCTGTTTTCAAAATATATTACAAATCTGCAGTCATCAAAACATTTACTGTCAAAAGGACATTTAGACCAATGGAAATGATAGCTCTAAAATAAATTCATGCATGTATGGCCAACTGACATTCTGGAATAATTGCATATCCACATTCAAAAGAATGAAAGTGGTTCTTGGTCTTACACCACATATAGAGAAACCTCCGAATGGATGGAAGTCACAAGCATAAAACCTGAATGCATAAAACTCCTAGAAGAAAATATAGGAGGAAAGTTTCACGACACTGGTAATGGCAATGATTTCATGAATATGATACCAAAAGCACAGGCAACAAAAACAAAAATTCATAGTTGGGGCCACATCGAGCCAAAAATCTGCATAACAAAGAAAACTATCTCTAGAGTGAAAAAGCAACCTATGGAATGCAAGGAATTATTTGCAAACCATGTATCTTCTAAGAGATTTATCTTCAGTACATGCCCTGAACACCTAAAACTCAATAGTAAAAGAAAAAAAAAGAACAAAGAATAACACAATTTGCTAAGCACTTGAATAGACATTTCTTCAAAGGAGATATAAAAATGATCAACAGGTATGTGAAAAAATACTTAATATCACCAGCTATTAGGGGAATGCAAATCGAAACTAAACAATGAGATATCACCTCACACATGTCAGAATGACTATCATTTAAAAAAGCGGGAGACCACGAGTGTTGGTGAGGATACAGAGAAAGTGGAATCCTTGCATACTGCTGCACCATTGTTGGAAGTACAGAGTGATTCAACTGCTATGGGAAACAGTATGGAAGCTCTTCAAAAAATCAAAAGTAGACCTACCATATGATCAGTTAGTCCCACTTCTGAGTATTTACTCAAAATAATTGAAATTGATACCTCCAAAAAATATAAGCACTCCTATGTTCATGGCTTATAAGATGCATGTTCCTTGGAAGAAAAGCTATGACCAACCTAGACAGCATATTAAAAAGCAAAGACATTATTCTTTGCCAACAAAAGTCTGTATAGTCAAAGCTAAGGTTTTTCCAGTAGTCGTGTGCAGATGTGAGAGTTGGACCATAAAGAAGGCTGACCACCAAAGAATTGATGCTTTTGAACTGTGGTGTTGGAGAGCCACAACTGTGTGTCGTGGACTCTTGAGAGTCCCTTGGACTGCAAGGACATCCGACAAGCCCATCCTAAAGGAAATCAGTCCTGAATATTCATTGAAAGGACTGATGCTGAAGCTGAAGCTCCAATAGGTTGACCAACTGATGCAAAGAGCTGACTCCTTAGAAAAGACCCTGATGCTGGGAAAGACTGAAGGCAGAAGGAGAAGGGGGCGATAGAGGACAAGATGGTTGGATGGCATGACCGATTCAATGGGTATGAGTTTGAGCAAGCTTCAGGAGATGGTGAAGGATAGGGAAGCCTGGCGTGCCACAGTCCATGGGGTTGCAAAGGCTCAGACACAACTGAGCGACTGAGCAACAACAAATGTTCACAATAGCCAGGATGTGGAAACAGCCCAAATGTCAATCGAAAGACAAGTGGATGAAGAACCTATTGTTTCTGCACACAGAGGAGCATGACTTAATCTTAAAAAGGAAGGACATTCTGCAACATGTAGCAACATGGATGGACCCTGAAGACATGCTACCTGAAACAAGTCCAGTCACAGAAAGAGAAATACTGAATGATTCCATTGATATAAGGTATCTAAAATAGCCTACGTCATAAAATTAGAGAGTGGAATGTGATTGCCAAGCGCTGGAGGAAGGGGGAATGGTGGTTATCAAGGACTGGGGAAGGGAGAGATACAGAGTTAGTCCTCATTGTGTATGTTTCAGTCAGGCTGATGAATAAGCTCTGGAGATCTGCCATAGAACATTGTATCTATACTCAACAATAACAATGGCTCACTTTAAAATTTATTAAGAGGATGGATCACATTTTAAATGCTCTTTCAACAATAAAATAGAGAGAGAGAATTAGCAAAAAAAAAAAAAAAGAAAAGAATATACAAAAATAATTAGAAAAAGATATACAAAAGCTCCAATTAAACAAATGTAAAAATGCTGAGCATAATTAGTCATAAGTAATGTGTATTAAAACCACAATTAAGCATGTTGCACACCCACTTAAATGTCTAAAATTGAAAAGACTGACAATATCAAGTGTTTGAGAGGACAATGAAAGCCGATACCCTCAGACAGAGCTATTTGGAACTAAAATGGTTCAAGAATATGAAAACAGTTTGGCTATAACTTAAAACTGAAACATACACTAACCCATGGTCTAATAATCCCACTTGCAGTATTTATTTAAGAGAAATGAAAACATATATCCACAAAATGTTCATGGGAACTTTATTCATAATAGAGCTAAACTGGAAACAAGTCTAATGCCCACCAACAGGTAAATGAAAAAACAAAGCATAGTGTATTGACAACACTCAATAATAGTTTGAAACAGGCAAACAAAAACCTATAAGTAGAAACTTCCCTGATGGCCCAGTGGCTAAGACTCCATTCTTCCAATGCAGAGTGCCTAGGTTTGATCCCTGGTCAGAGAACTGGATCCCATATGTTGCAACTAAAGATCCAATATCCTGTATGCCACAGCTAAGATCCAATGGAGCCAAAAAACAAACAAACTACAGATACATGCAACAGCAGGAATGTTACTCAGAAAAGTTATTCTGAGCAGAGAAAATACAAACAATATAAAGACAATAATTCCACATTTGAAATTCTAGAACAGACAAAACTGCCACTAGTCTGTAGGGACAGAAGGTGTGGGAGAGTGAAAGTGAGAAGTTTACTCACTCAGTCGTGTCTGACTCTTAGCAACCTCATGGGCAATAGCCTACCCAGCTCCTCTGTCCATGGGATTTTCCAGGCAAGAGTACTGGAGTGGGTTGCCATTTCCTTCTCCAGGGGATCTTCCTGACCCAGGGATTGAAACCCAGGTCTCCTGTATTGTACGCAGACGCTTTACCATCTGAGCCTCCAGGGGGCTGACTTCAAAGATCATAAGATAAATTTTGAAGAGATGGGAGTGTTCCATAGATTAATTATAGTAATGATTACCTTGTATCACTACATTCAAAATGTAGTGGATTCAAAACTGTGGATTCTAGTTTCAGTAAACTGTCTCTCAAAATTATTAATTTTTTTCAGTTCTTTCCCTCAGTATGATTGGTATGTTTCACCTCTTTGCAGTTACTGTGGTTGTACCCACCATCCATTCAGTATCGAGCTCCTTCAATCCATTCTAAGCACCTTAACTAGACTGACAATTTTGAAATGCAAATTAGACCCTGTCCCATCCACACTGAATTATTTCAAAGTCTTCTTACTGCATTGAGGATTTAGCACCAGGCTTCCCTGGTGGCTCAGTGGTAAAGAATCTGCCGGCAGCGCAGGAGCCCCAGGAGCCACAGGTTCAATCCCTGGGTGGGGAAGATCCCCTGGAGGAGGGCATGGACACCCACTGCAGTGTTCTTGCCTGGAGAATCCTGTGGACAGAGGACCCTGGTGGGCTACAAAGGAGCCTGGCCAGTTACAGTCCATAGTGTTGCCAAGAGTCGGACGTGACTAAGCTAGTAGCCTACCTGCATGTTAAGTCCTTTAGGCCTCCCCAAGTGGCTCGGGGTAAAGAATCCACCTGCCTATGCAGGAGATGTGAGTTCAATCCCTGGGTCAGGAAGATCCCTTGGAGTAGGAAGTGGCAACCCACTCCAGTATTCCTACCTGGGAAATCCCATGGACAGAGGAACCTGGCGGGCTACAGTCCATGAGCTTGCAAAGAGTTGGACAGGCTGAGCATGCTGATGTCCCTGACCTGGTTCACGGGTTCTGTGCTCAGGCCCCATGTTCTGCTTCACACGGACAGCTCTTTACACTAGCCATTCAGTACATCTCTCAAGACGGGGCCTTCTATGTATCTGCCCAGAATCCTTTTCCTCATCCATCCTTCCTTTGGCCAGGTGCCACTTAGGATTCTCATGACTGTCAGCTCAATGACACCTCCTCTAGAAAGCCTTCCGTGATCTCCTTAATTATTAGGTCAGTGCCTCTTATTTGCACTTTCATAGCACAGCACTTAAAAGCATAATTCCTAGAATGGACATATGCGTACTTAGAACTGATTCACTTTGCTGTACTTCAGAAACTAACACAACACTGTAAATCAACTTTTTAGAAAGAAGAAAAAAAGAGTACAACTCCTGCTAAAGTGGTGAATTGACTTAAAAAAAAAGAAATCATCGCACTCTACTGAGTTTTGAACCACTTAACTATAGAGTCTTCCAAAGTCCTGTTAGGTCTAAAATGTTATGATTTTATAAACTGAATTACTTTTACTTGAATTCAGTGAGAGTCTTGCAAGACAAGATATAAATTCCAAAAAGATTGCTTTAATTCCAAAAGTTGTCTAATGATGACATTCCTTCATCTTGGTCACACATTCTTTTCTTTAAGCCCAAAGTTAATGATTACACAACAAAATAACTCATCTTGCTTGAGGGTATGCTTTTCCTTAAACTTCCTACCAACCATTATATAACAACAATGTATCCTGAAAGAGGATATGTTTCTCCTTCTTAAGAACCTTCTGACTATGTGTCATCTTAAAATGTATATTGTGGGAGTGGGTCTGTAAGACCTTTACAACCTTGAGACATTCTTTTGATTTACTGTAATAACCAATTGAAAAAGGCTATAGCTCCCTTGCTAAGACTAGCAAGGGGGGCACTCTCCATCCCCCTTCTGATAACTATGTCAGAAGCGTTCCTCTGTCCCTTTTATTCTTTAATAAGACTCTGCTACACAAAAGCTCTCGAGTGATCAAGCCTGGTCCCTGGTCCCGAAGTTAAATCTTCTTTTTAAGAGATCATGAATCCGACATTGCTCACCGTAAGCTATCAACGCCAAGTATTATTTGCAATATCTATTTACTTCTTCTTGTCATCACTATTATACTTCTGAGGAATAAAGTCATCTGTCACCCGTGAAGTGTTTATACTACCCACTCTATGTCTTATGAAACAACACAGTCGAATGACAATTAAAAGTTCCCATTGTCTCAAGGCCTTCCCTTGAGGTAGTCAGTCAACCTGGGATTGGAGCTCGCTCTGGTGGCTCAGAGGGTAAAGTGTCTGCCTACAATGCAGAAGACCCGGGTTCAATCCCTGGGTCGGGAAGATGTCCTGGAGAAGGAAATGGCAACCCACTCCAGTACTCTTGCCTAGAATCTCATGGATAGAGGAGTCTGGTGGGCTACAGTCCATGGGGTCGAAAAGAGCGGGACATGACTGAGCAACTTCACTTTCACTTTCACTGGTATATTTGCTGTCCTGAAGTAATGGGGGAGATAATTCATTGGTTACTTCTTTTATTCCTCCTATTTGTAAGATGAGAATAATATTATCTATATTATTAGCAGTGTATTTTCTATACCGGGACTTCCCAGGTGGTGTGGTAGTAAAGAGTCCCTTGGCCAATGCAGGGGACCCAAGAGATGTGGGTTTGATCCTTGAGTTGGGAAGAACCTCTGGAGAAGGAAAGGGCAACGCACTCTAGTATTCTTTCCTGGGAAACCCCCTGGATAGAGGAGCCTGGCCGGCTATAGTGCATGGGGTCACAGAGTCAGACACAACTGAGTGAACACACACTCATTATTTATATTATTATTAAAATATTGCCTATTAGTATTAGGATGAATGTGACATGCCTAAACATAGTAAGCATTCATTCAATGAAGAGTAATCCTGAAGAAAAACAACAAATCCAGCAGTGAAGAGAAAAGGTAGTTGTGTTTTGTTTTTTCCCACTTACTGGAGCCTAAAGTGCCAGCTGGGAGAATCAATACAGCCACTTCCTTAGGTCTGGAGGTATAATTGAATTAAAACATTTCTGTCTCCATCTGCAATCCCACTAATAGATGCCAGGCACTTAAATCAATGTGTCCCAGGCCTGCCTGTCTGCACAGGCACATGCCTCTTTGAAGCAGAGACACCTACATTTGTAAGTGTCAGAGGGTATCACAGCTGGGGACTGAAAGTCAGCACAGACAGACCCAGAGTGGTACAACTCTAGGACCCGAATCCAGCCATGTTAATATTACATTCACTCCTTCAGAGTGATTAAAGGCATTCCTTATCTGTTTCTGTCTCCCATTGCCCACACAGACTTAACACCATCCCGAGTTTATCACATAATCTTTTTCAAATGTACACTAATCCTTTTCTCAGAAGGAGTTTGCAAGTAACCTCTCCAGATATGTTATAAAATCAGGCTACCCAGATGAAACAAATCCCCTGACAAAGGATCTTAGCTACCCTATCAAATTAGTTACTTTGTACACAAACGTCCAAAGTAAAACAAGTGAAATTGCTAGATTTAGATGCAATTTTGGCACTTTAAAACAGCAGGCAAACATTTCACCCTTCAAGACCAAATGGACACTAATAATTACTACAATCAGGACATCAAAATGATTTCAAAGCATTAAAAACACCGACCAAAACCGACCTGGAAGAGTTAGATAAAATAAAATTTCAAGTCTGTGAATGGATCCAAGGGAATAAGTTACATATACGAAGGAACTAGTTCAAACTTCTAGCCAAACTGGATGTCTTTTGATTTTGACTTTATTTTTCACAGGTTTTTACAGTTTTATTGAATGCTTATAGTTAATAGTAGAGGGTTCTTTTAAACTAAACTTAGGACATCATGCTTAAATACCAACAATTCATGTTTTTCCCAAATGCTTTTATTTTAAACATTTCTGACAGAAAAGTTGACAGTATAACACAAAATATATACTCTCCATCTATGGTCAACGATTGCTAACATTTTCTTTTTCTCTCTCTCTTTTCCCCACACATACAGATAAACATATTTTGATGACTTTGTGAAAAAAGTTCAACCATCCTGACACTTCATGCCTACTAACTTCGAGTTTCTAATAATAAGATGGGATATTAGAATTTCTAATAAGAAATATGCATTTGGTCTTAGTCTGTATTTCTGGCATATAACTCTTAAAACCCTTGTAATTTCGTAAGGTGAGAATATTTTGTCACAATATTTGATCTTTTGTCCTCAAACAGTTCCAGCTCCTTAAATAGTTTCAAAGCAACAACAGTGAAAAGAAGTGTCTTGTTATTCACAACAAACCCCTTCCAACTGTAAACCTGAGTTTATTAATGAGGTGACTCTGGATGGGCTTCATTGCCAGAAAAGGCAACCATGTGATCAGAAGTTTGGAACTTTCCAGCCCTCCCTGAGAGAGGGAGTGGAGGTTGAACTAACCACCAATAGCTGACAATTTAATCAATAACGTCTACGTAAAGGAACAGCCATAAAAACCCTAAAAGAAGGGGTGCGGAGAGCCTCTGGGATTGATGAACATGTAGAGACGCTGAGAGAACGAGAACCCAGAGAGGACATGAATATTCCATGCTTCTCACATACCTTATTTATCTCTTCCATCCTTCTGTCCTGAGTTATATCCTCTTATAACAACTGTTAATCTAGTAAATATGCTCTTGAGACCTGTCAGCCGCTCTAGCAAATCAATCAAACCTGGAGAGAGGTTGGGACCCTATGATTAATAGCCAGTCAGTCAGAGGCACAAGAGAAAACCAGAACTTGTGACTGGCATTAGAAGTGTGTCTGTGCGCCATGGGGCATGGCTGGAGGGGAGGAAGAAGCATGTTAATGGAACTGCGCCCTTAACCTGTGGGAGCTGACTCTATTTTCAGGTAGATAGTGTCTGAACTGAGTTAGACAGTAGGATGCCCAGCTGGTGTTGCAGAATTACTTGGTATGGGGAAAACCCACACATACGGTTTATCAGAGTCAAGTATTGCATATAAAACAGACACACAGAAGGTGTTGTTCCCCCTCCCCTTTACACAGGGACATTTTATTACCTAACTACAACAGTGTCATCAAAACTAAGGAAATTGTCAAGCATTTTCTAACATCATGTGATTTCCAGTTGATGTCCGGATTTCTCCCCTTGTCAACAAGTATTTATTTCCATGGTTTATTTTTATTGTGTTGATCCAGGAACACAACAAAGCTTACACACTGTATTTTGACTCTTTTGTCTCTATCATCTCTTTAATTTAGAGATGGCAACCCATTCAATGGCAACCCACTCCAGTGTTCTTGCTTAGGAAATCACATGGACCGAGGAGCCCACTGGGCTACGGTCCATGGTGTCACAAAGGAATCAGACACGACCAGGCAAACAACAAAATGTTTACTGAGAGCTTGCTATGTGCCGGTCATGTTCTAAGTAGTTGGCTTTAATTAACTCTCTTAAACTTCTCGACAATCACAGGGCTAACCCATTTTGGTGCAGAGTACACTGGGGCACAAAGAGATTAACACATTCCATTCCTCTCCCGACTAAGAGATGAATCCTGGATTCTAATCTATGTGGTCTGGCTTCAGGGTTTTTCCACTTTAACACTTCTAAAAATAGGAAGAAAGGAAAAGAAAGACCTAGGCTGTGTTTTCCCACAAGCTTCCCTAACCATTCAATATCTTGATTGCCCACCAGTCAGGCATACAAACCTCTAGTATGGCCCGTAATGGGGAAGAAGAAGAAATAGTGTGTTTCTAGTAAAGTGACAAGAACATCAGACGTGGAGGTGAGCCTTGTGTCAGTCAGATCGGGCTAGGAGACCGGAGGAACTCTTAGCCCCTTGAGTTTCAGTTTCCTCTGAAGTAGGATTAGATGGGTTCTCAGGTTCTTGGCTATTTCATAATCCAGAAATAATTATCTTTCTGGATTATGCTGAACTACCTGGAATTTGGGAGAATGGGTTCCCATCTTTCCACATAAATAGAACCACAGCTATTGTATGGTTCTATGTGTCTATCACCATAGCTTGCCTGAAGAAAGCATCAAGATATACTCTGCACTTGCTTGAGTTGAAGATGCAGACTTATCCTATAAGCTAAAACCTGGTGACAGAGGGGCAATCAGCTTGAGTCACAGTGAAGAAACATTCCCCATTTCAAAGTGAGTGACCAAAATGCTTCGCTCTGTGACAAGCAGGTGAATTCTAAGAGGCCCTGAAAAATTAGTGAATCCATCAGCATGGGGAATTGGCTATCCTGATCGCAAATCAATGACTCATTCTGGCACCTCCTTGACAGCTACTGATGTGTTTCCTTAAGAGGACTCTTTAATTAGAGAAAGATAGGCAGATATGAGCTGCATGGTTTCACATTAAGAGAACAAACAGAATGAAACCTAGGCTCTCTCTCTCTCCATCAATAAATTGAAGCAAACAAGCCATCCTTGCAAAAAATAGCCACCTCTCTCTTTCTTCTTTCACAACATAGACACTTACTTATTGGTAAGATTATCTGAAGTTAAGTCCCATCCTTCCAACAGGCATTCTACTCTTCAAACTGATGTACCAGATACATCCATTGTTGATTAAAATATCACACACACACACACATAAATCACCAAGGAGAAGCCAAAACAGAAGGAAGCATATGTATTTATTGTCATTCTACTGAAAAAGAGGTGTTAGTACTCTCTATAGATCATGTTGGGGCTTCCTCCATGACTCAGTGGTAAAGAATCCACTTGCAATGTGGGAGACATGGGTTTGATCCCTGGGTCAGGAAGATCCTCTGGAGAAGGAAATGGCAACCCACTCCAGTATTCTTGCTGGAGAATCCCATGGACAGAGGAGCCTGGTGGGCTACAGTTAACGGGGGTAACAAAAGAGGCGGACATGGTTTAGGAATGAAACAATAGCACATGTATCATGTTGTGCATTGAAAACATGGGGTGAATGAAGAAGACAGATTTCCCTCCAATGAGAGAGGTTATAAATCTAGCAGAGGAAATGGAAAAACACATCCATAATTAAAATAGCAAGTGAAAAATGTATTGCTCACTGCAAGCACAGGGTGCTCTTTAAGCACCAGAAGGGCATCTTAATTCGTTGGGGCAATCAGAGAAAGCTTCTTGGAGGCGGTGTCACAAGTTGAGTTTTAAATGGTAAAGAGATTTCAGATGAAGGGACCAAAGGTCATTTTCAGGTAAAGAAAGAAGGTTATAAGAAAGGTATAGGGATCTGTGAAGTGGGAAGTTAGACTCGATAACATTTTAGAGTTTCCCAGGTTTAATATTTTATTATTTGAGCTTTGAAATAGGCTTTATCAGTGTAAAAACAAACAGATAAATATAAAAATGATAGTTTAAAAAAGTAAGCAAACTTGCTTTCAAGTCAAACATACATCTACAAAGGTGACTTTCCTTTTGGGGAGGATGGGACAATAACAAGAGGGAGACAGAGAGTGTACATTTAACAAATATTTCTAGAATAGTTATATATTACACACAGTGAGAAAAATGCACATAAATGAAATACAGTAGCCTGATTAATTATAATACATTTATACCATTTAACAAGCTATAGCCTTTAAAAAGAAGTATAATTTATACATGTTCTCATGGAATAAGATTGATTTGAGTGAATAAAACAGTTTATGAAAATCTATGTATGCTAAGATATCAATTTTGTTCAACACAAAACAACTGTAACACTGTGTATGTATTTGAGTTAAGAATATATGTGCAAAAATATAATAATTGATTGTTAATGATTATTGTTACTGATGGATAAATGGGGTGATATAAAAGATTGTAGAGACCATTCTATTAAAAAAATTTTATGACTGATTTTTTTTTACAAAATCCTTTTTAGAAATATTTAAGTATAAAAATTATTATCTTATTATAGAATATATACTTTATATACCATAGTACAGATTCATGTATATTTGTTTTAAGTATAGTAATATAGGGATATATGTTGTCTATCCACCTATTTATTTTTTAAGTTTTTGAACTTCCCATCTTCTGGCAACCTATTTCACATAAGCAGCCTTTGATGTTTTTTTTCCCCTTGGCCCATGTGATGATTTTTATGGCCACCATATCACATCTATTCTCTGGCGAGTTTTATGTGACATGCTAAGTACAAGGGTCAACACTTTTATAACAACTGATCACAGTCAAACATGCCCCTTAATCCACTGGTATCCACTCACTCTGGCAGACTGGTCCAGTTGATTCCATACAGCTATCAATTCACCAACACAATCTACTCCCAGTACTTCTAGTCCATAGGAATTCGCTACGTTTTTTACTATAGGAAAGAAAAGACTGACTCTGAGTCCTCCTTTGGCCATAGCCGTGGCTTGGTTAAGGCACTTTCCTTCTCTACATCATGTGATCCATAGGAATAATAAACAAAAGAGACCACAAACGTTGAGTCACTCTGAGAAAATGATGAGTTTTTAAATATTACATAAAATCCTATTATATCATTTAACTCTATACAGGGAACATTTAGAGGGCAAAGTTATGACTAATGACCCCGGGGAATCAGGGGCATTCATTTTTCAACAAATATTTATTAAGTAACTATGTTCCATACACTGATTTATATCTGGGGGAAATAACAGCATAAAACCATAAAGAAATCTATACACCAAATCAATGAACTTACCTCATAGTGGAAGAAGATATACCATGAGCAAAATAAATAGAGATATTAAAACAGTAAAACAATATGCATTTCAGGATTAACAAAATATGATTCTGTGTATTTTAATTATCTCTGAAATCAGGATGAATTTTATAGTCAAGGACATGCTTTAGTTTAATTTTGTTCTTTTCTTCTAGCACATATATAACATTAAATCTCATAACATTAATATCTACGAGTTGATAATACATGAAGTAGTATGGGGTAAAAAGCAGAAAAAAGATAGCATTCTGGAAAATACAGATTTAAATAGGGTGAGGGCTCCCTAGCAATGTGATATTTGAGCAACAAACAGGAGGAGGTGAAGGACCTACCTGTGAAGATATACAGAGAAGGTCACTATAGGCAGATGGAGAAGCAAGTGCAAAGGCCCTGAGACAGAGTGGGCCTGTGTATTTGAGGGGCAGCAAGAAAATGAGTGTGGCTTCCCTCGTTCCTAAGTGGTCAAGAATCTGCCTGCCAGTGCAGGAGACTCGGGAGACACGGTTCGAACCCTGGGTTGGGAAGATTCCCCTAGAGAAGGGAATGGCAAGCCACTCTGGTATTCTTGCCTGGGAAATCCCATGGACAGAGGAGCCTGGCGGGCTACAGTCCATGGGGTCAGAAAGAGTCAGACGTGACCGAGCACACTCACACATTAAGAGTCAACTCTCCGTCAGGCAGTTTTCTTTAAAGGCATCATCTATAATTCTCACAACCCTTTGAGACATGTTATCATTCCCGTTTTACAGATGGGGAGACGCAAACCCTGCAAAAGACACGCCAGGACAAGCGTGGCATAAGGCATTTGACCTTTCAGAGCTAGTTCCACATTGCTGTCCATGATTCTCATGGACCTTGACAGTGGTCTTGATAACAAAGTGTAGTTTCCTGTCTTATTCGGGGAAAAAAAGTCAATCTTATCTAAGGTCTTTTATATGCTGGGCATTGCACTAGACTATTCCATAGCAATTTCAGACAAGTATGCTTACCAAAGCAAGGAATAGGCTCTTGCATTTCAGAAAGACTGAGAACAATTACACTTTTTAAAAGGACAATAAATTTATTGTCTAAAAACCCTAATAGAGGAACAGACACATTACTCAAAATACAATATAACAAAGAACAAGAGCCTTGGAGCAGACAGATCTGGATTCAAACCCGACCTCACATCTCATGTTTACTATACCCAAAGGACCCAACTCTCTGAGTCATTTTTTTTTCTTTTTATCTGTTAATAGATGAGAAGCCTGGCTGCTTTCAGCAAGGACCGAGGGTAATGTATGTAACAAAACTTAACTTTGTTTATAGCAAGTAGTTAATATTATTAAGGATTAAGGCAGTGTGGTATAGTGGTAAAAGCTGTGTGTCTTTGCCCATTCTGGGTGCTATAACAGAACACCATAGAATGAGTGGTTTATGAACAGCAGACATTTGTCACAGTTCTGGAGGCTAAGTTCAAGGTCAGGTAGCTGCAGACACAATGTTTGATGAGAACCCTCTTCCTGGTTCACGGCAGCCCTCTATTCCTCACGTTCTCACATGGCAGAAATAGCTAGGGAGCACTCTGGGGTCTCTTTATATGGGCACCAATTCAGAGCCCTTGTCACCTCCCAAAGGTGCCACCTCCAAACACTCTCACATTTGGGAACAGGTTTCAACACACGAATTTTGAGGGGACACGAATGTTCAGTCCATGGCACTGCTGTAGGCAGAGTAATGGCACTCCCAAAGATGTCCACGTCTAATCCTTGGGGCCTGTGAATACACTATGATACATGACAAAGAGGAATTAAGGTTCTCATAAGCGGGCTTTAAAATAGGCAGAGTATCCTAGGCTAGATGTGTGAGGGCTTCCCTAGTGGCCCAGATGGTAAAGACTCTGCCTGCAACGCAGGAGACCCAGGCTTGATCCCTGGATCGAGAAGATCCCCTAGAGAAGGGAATGGCAACCCACTCCAGTATCCTTGCCTGGAGAATTCCATGGACAGAGAAGCCTGGAGAGCTGCAGTCTATGGGATCACAAAGAGCTGGACACAACTGAGCGACAACACTTTCACTGTCCATGTGTGACCCCAACGTAATCACGCTGCACTATGCTAAGTCGCTTCAGTCATACTCTGTGTGATCCTGTGAACTGTAGCCCGCCAGGCTCGCCTGCCCATGGGATTCTCCAGGCAATAATACTGGAGTGGGTTGCTGTGCCCTCCTGCAGGGGATCATCCCGACCCAGGCATTGAACCTGCATTTCTTATGTCTTCTGCATTGGCATGAGGGTTCTTTACCACTAATGCCACCTGGGAAGTCCTCAATAGAATCATAAGAATCCTTAAAGTGTAAGAGGGAATAAGAAGAGAAAACCAGAGAGATAGCCGTAGAAGAAAAACTCAGCTTGACATTGCTATGAATGGCTGGAAAGGATGGAGCGGACCAACAGTCAGGGAAATCAAATGGATTCTGCTGCTGCTGCTAAGTCACTTCAGTTGTGTCCGACTCTATGCCAACCTATGGACCGCAGCCCGCCAGGTTCCTCTGTCCACGGGATTCTGCAGGTAAGAATACTGGAATGGGTTACCATGCCCTCCTCCAGGGGATCTTCCCAACCCAGCGATTGAATCTGTGTCTTTTACGTCTCCTGCATTGGCAGGCTGGTTCTTTACCAGTAGTACCACTATTTCTGGGAAGCCCCAAATGGCCTCTAGAAGCTGGAAAGAGAATGGATTACCTATTAGAGCCTTGAAAAGACATTTGAGCCTTGAGAAACACTGATAGCACCGTGATCTCAGCCCAGTGTGAGTCTCACAGTGAGACTCATTTCAGATTTCTGACTTACAGAAGTGTGAGATAATATGTTAGTACTGTTTAATCTACTAAATTCTTATATTTTGTTGTAGTAAGCAACAGGAAACCAATATGAAAACTTAGAGCCAGGAGGTTCGAGTTGCAATTCCCGCTCTGCTGCTGAAGAGTTCTGTTCTTGTCGAGTTTTCTTAACTGCTCCATGTCTCATTTCCTCTTCTGTGAAATGGGAATAATAATACTAGCTAGCTACCTCATCGTCTTAGGGGATAAGAAGGATTAATACACAGCTTAATCATTCAAAGCAGTGTTTGGCTTATAGCAATTAATGTATATTAGCAATAAGTACCCTCTTAAGAGACCAGCAATAATGATCTCAGAGATGTGGTTTCCTTTCTTTTAATGCTGTAAACATGCAATATATAATTTGCAGTTAAATGCAATATATAAATGTGCAAACATTTACTACTTACATATTGCATGTTATCTGCAGGACACACAATATGTAAATATGTAGATATAAAATGCTGTACACGTCTACATTTCTAAACTATTTGTTGCATAAACTTGGAGAATGGTTAATAGAGTGTAGAACTCACATCCAGGGATGAAAATTGAGGTCGTGCCGGTAGGGAGGGCAGAGCAAGGAGAAACAGCCTTCAGCTGTGATAATGAAAAAGACAGAAAGGCACGTGTGTAAAGAACTCACAACAATGGCAGATCGGCTGCCATTTTTAACCTAACATTTTATCACTTTTTTCTTTAGAGAACAACCCCGTTGCTTTCAATCATGGGTGTAGAGAATGCACATAATTATTTGGCATTTCAAAGAAATAAAATTTAAAAGAGCCACTAAAGTTATCCACCTCTCTTTTCTAAACTCGAAACATCAAAAATAGATGTCCCTGGCATGATAACGCACTGAAGTCATTCTGAAAGAAAATTAGAATTTCCATTCCTCATTTTCCTTTCTCCCCAGTAAGGTTTTCAGCAGATGGGAATATCAATTTAGTTACTTGACATTTAGAAGGATAAATGACTTAAGAGCTTTATGATCCCCTCTCATTGAAGCATATTTGATAACATCTGCCCAACATCTTACACTCACATCAGAGCCAAAATGGTTTAACAAGAAGAGAATGGCTAGAATCCAGGACCCCAGGGTTCCATCATTGGTTCTGATATCAACATAAGCATTGGGTGCATAGACCCGATGATAAGTAGAGTTTCCTATTTTGTAGACTATTCATGTATTAATACCTTAGCTAATATGTAATTATTAAGACTAACCAAGCAGTTAGAAATGGGATTTGTAATCATTTTTTCAAGGAGAAAATAATACTGTACTTAGGGACATGCTTTCATTCTAAACTCTAGGAGGAACAAAAATCTATCTTACTAGATTGTATTAGAGAAACTGCAAAAAATATTGGATACTATGACTAAAGATCCTATTCTTAAGAAAAGTTTCTCTACTCTCATTGTTCCTTTTTAAAGACAAGTTGCCATCTTTACTAGAAATTCTAATTCTTCTTTGATGTAATAAATTACATTGATATTCTTACCTCACTAGTTATCAGTTTCAAGTCAAGAACATAAAAAAATATATAGTCTGATCCTTCCATTTTATAGTGTCCTTTTAAAGAAGAGAAGGGACTGTCATCCCTAAGGCATTTATGAAGACTGATTGGGCAATCTCCAGCAGATAAGAGCCATGAAACAATTAGCAACATTCATCAAGATCACCTGAACAAATAGAAAGCAAGTATCTCTAGACTGGATATTCATATCTAAGTGAAATATAAATCTCTCCTGATACCTGGTATTTGGATATGGACTAATGAATAGTTTCATTCCTTTGAAATTATCCTCTCTTGGTATTATGTGTAAGGCAACAGTCTCTGTGTCCTAAGAAACTATGCAAACATCCAGGACTTAAGAAATAATTGCTAAATGAAGAGATGGATTAAATAACTTATTTACACTGCTCTTCCATTCTATTGGCTTGGCTTGTAAGATTAAGGAGTTTTCTGGTACTGTATGTGTGGTCTCAGTGGAATTTAGTTTGCTAAGTTACTCTATTACATAAATAATGATAATGAAACATAGAATTCTGAAACTTGAAGGGATATTAAAGGTCAACTGATTCAATATCCTGATTTTCCAATTTGTAGAATGATTTTAGCATTTCAGGGGCCTGCAACAGGTCATCTAGTCAAAAGTTTGACAAAACATTTCATGAAAGATGGTAATACATTTTAGGCATCAGACTTGAATTAAATGCCAATGGTTTCGTTTAGGAAACAATTTAATGTTAACATTTCACTTGATTAAATATATATGTTTTTACAAACTATGACTCTGGAGGAACCTACAGCTTGCTGATAGTCTTTCCTGCCAAGAGATCTTTATCTGGATGAGTGACATATTTATATAATCTGCTCCAGAGGTTAAAAATTAGTGTTGGTGGGCTATTAAAGACATGGACATTTTTAATTGAGGAGAAGAAAAAAATTCTAATATTCAAACTAGAATGATATGCAATAGAATGATGCAATAGAATGATATGCCCTAATAATATTAATTTAGCTCTGACCTGGTATAGTCAACTTAATAATTAAACTTAAAAGTACATATTTACCTAGGATTTTCTTAGTCAATGTCTCTAGAATACAAACTTCAAAAGCATAGCAATTAAACGTGTTCACAACAAAGTACACCGCTTAGCAACTAGTAGATCATCAATAATTCATTACTTTAAAGAAATGAGTTAAAGGGGTAACTAAAGAACAACTTGGATATTTTATTACGATAGTTATCCCTACTATGTCAACCAAGCACAAAGACGAAAGCAGAAAGACAGCATTAAGTAAAAGAGAAAGTCCAAACTGTGGCAGGAAGGCCAGCCTCGTGAGGTGTTCATAATCAACACGGAACAAAGACTTATGAATAAAATAGCCCACATCTTTTTTGTTATAATTTAAATCTGTATCCTTTTACTCTCACAAAGCATACTTTTGTTACCTTTAAAACACACATCTTTTGACAAAGTTTTTTTTTTTTTTTAATTGGAAGGTAGTTGTTGTACAATGTTATGTAAGTTTCAGGTACATAATACAGTGATTCCCAAATTTTAAAAATTATACTCCATTTACAGTTATTATAAAATGTTGGCCATATTTCCCATGTTTAACAATATATCTTTGTGCCTTATTTTATATCTAATACTTTGTACTTCTTACTCCTCTACCCCTAAATTACCCCCTAACTTTCCCTCTCCCCACTGGTGAACACTAGTCTATTCTCCATATCTGTGAGTCTGTTGCTTTTTTTCCAAAAAGAACAAAAAAAAATTAATGGCCATTTGTTGTTTACTACACAACAAAACTATCCATTCTCTTTTCTTTCTTTTTTTTTTTTTCTCTCTTTTCTTATAGTGACAACATACTATTTGCTTTGCCTGTCACTTGTATCCTGCCATTGGACTCAGTTTGGAAGGACCATCAGGTATGGCATACTGCTCATCAATAACTAAGATGTAGGAAGGTAGCCCAAGCTCAGAAAATTGGCAGCTCTTTCTCTGAAACTAGCTTGCAGCAACCAAGAGACTGAAAATATTTGGGAGAGTTTCATAGCAATGGTAGAAACCATAGACACTGCCCAAGAATTTCTGCAACTTGAATGCCCAGGGTTCCTCTGGTTCTTGAGCCTTCCTTTAGAGTCATCTCCCAATCAACCAGAAGATAAGTTTCTGCTTATATGAACCATAGCCAGTTTCTGTTGCTTGCAATCCAGAAATTTTAACTGGTGCAGTGTTCTGGTGAGAATTTTAGAATCCTCATGTCTAGATTTACATATTTGATCTGTCACTTACTGACTACATGATGTTCAGCACATTCCTTGCTCTATGAAGTCCCAGTTTCCCTTCTTGCAAAATGAAGATAAAAGAATTTACCAAATAGAGTTGGTATAGGGATTAAATGGTGTTTGTATAGCATCAAGCATTTAGTAAATACTCAGTAAATGTTTGCAGGATAATATGAATATAAAAGATAAAATGACTCTTCACAGAGGTACTGTAATTCAAGAATAATAACAGATAAAATTACTATTTCTCCAAGAGTTTGACTAAGTTCAGTTCAGTTCATTTTAGTCAATCAGTTGTATCTGACTCTTTGTGACCTCATGGACTGCAGAATGCCAGGCCTCCCTGTCCATCACCAACTCCCAGAGCTTACCCAAACCCATGTCCATTAAGTCAATGATGCCATCCAACCGTATCATCCTCCATCATCCCCTTCTCCTCCCAACTTCAATCTTTCCCAACATTAGGGTCTTTTCAAATGAGTCAGCTCTTCACATCAGGTGGCCAAAGGATTGGAGTTTCAGCTTCAGCATCAGTCCTTCCAATGAACACTCAGGACTGATCTCCTTTAGGATGGACTGGTTGGATCTCCTTGCAGTCCAAGGGACTCTCAAGAGTCTTCTCCAACACCACAGTTCAAAAGCATCAATCCTTTGGCACTCAGCTTTCTTTATAGTCCAACTCTCACATCCATACATGACTACTGGAAAAACCATAGCCTTGACTAGTTGGACCTTTGTTGGCAAAGTAATATCTCTGCTTTTTAATATGCTGTCCAAGTTGGTCATAACTTTCCTTCCAAGGAGTAAACATCTTTTAATTTCACTGCTGTAGTCACCATCTGCAGTGATTTTGGAGCCCAGAAAGATAAAGTCTGCCACTGTTTCCACTGTTTCCTCATCTATTTGCCATGAAGTGATGGGGCTGGATGACATGATCTCAGTTTTCTGAATGTTGACATGTTGGGCATTGATAAAAAATTTCTTAGATTTTAAGATCCATTTTAAGATTAAAATGAAAAATTTCTAAACTAGGCATCTGACAGTCAATATCTTCCTTTAATGAAGTACTGTTCATCTAGGCCTTTGTATTGTCTCTGCTCTGAAAAAGTGAAATGTTAGTTGCTCAGTTGTGTCTGACTCTTTGTGACTCCATGGACTGTAGCTTGCCAGGCTCCTCTGTCCATGGGATTTCCAAGGCAAGAATATTGGAGTGGGTACACATTCCCCTTTCCAAGGGATCTTCCCAACTCAGGGATCAAACCTGGGTCTCCTGCACTGCAGACAGATTCTTTACTGTCTGAGCCACCAAGAAAGTCTCTGCTCTAGCCTGATATCAATAGGTGATGCAGTTTAAAATCAGTAGAGTCCTAACCCAGGAATCTCGGTGACTAGCAGGACAGGTTCTGAATCACCCACACAATACACAGTGCAAGGGACCACATCTATTGCACATTTTTCAGCCTTTATTCTCAACCCAGGGGTCCCCAACCTCTGGGATCTAATGCCTGATGATTTGAATGGAGTTGAAAGGTAATAATAATAGAAATAAAGTGCACAATAAATGTAATGCACTTGAATCATCTCAAAACCTTCACCCCAACCTCCCATCTATTGAAAAATTGTCTTCCACAGAACTGTTCCCTGATGCCAAAAAGATTGGATACCGCTGCTCTAATTTAGTCTTTATGGAGAAAACAGGCAAAGTAACTTTATTAAATAATTGTGCTGACCTCCACTTGTCTTAGAGAGAAACCCAATCCTGGTTGGTGTTCAAGAGAGCTCTATGTTCAGCCTTCTGTTGTTGTGACTGTTGTAGCTGATGCTTGTTTTCTGTTGGGATAGCAAAGGACTGTTAACTAAAGCACATGCTTACTGACCTGTGGTCTTCCTTCACATTTATTGCCTCTGCGATCATGATCTTAAAGGGAAGAGGAGAAAAGAGCTCTCCTGCTAGAGCTGACTTCTGTTCCCTCTATGAGCAATATTAGCATTCACCGAGAGCTATTGATTTTTCCTGTTGGGGCCGGAGGCACATGGGTGAATCTTTTCATTTGCCAAATCGCCTCAGTTTACCAACTTATTAAGCGAACTAAATGGTTGTTGCTGTGTAGAAGGGATAAGTCTGATTGATTAATTGCTGTAAAAGCCCTGGGGATCCAGGGACAGAATGAAATAAAAAGACACGGTGCATTGTTCTCTTGGTGTTTTTTATTAATGTTGACTGAGGGGTATTGAGCCAGCCAAGCACACAGTGTTATATTGATTTTCAAAGTGAGCACTTAACTGATGCATCAACATTAAATATAAACATAATCCTATCGTGGGAAATAAAGCATGATCTCCTTCTTCTCGTCAGGTTTTGTTGATGCAGGGTTATTTAAAGCATGAAGGCCTCAGTCCCATTAGTGTCCAGAATTGCTCAAGTTCAGTGTTTAAGTAAGGGATACCTTAATAATTTATTTGAGGCTTGCCAGAATTGTGTGATGATTCTGAAGCATGGAGAAGGGAGAAAATGAAAAATAATTTCAAAAGTAGTGTTTTTTGGAGACACACAGAGGTGGATTCCAAATCTTCACCCAACATTTGTACAACTTAACTAGAGGTATTTGAACCTCAGTTTCCTCATTTGTAAAACTGACATAATCTTACCAATAACCTTGAACTATTGTAAATTTGGGGCTTCCCTGCTAGCTCAGCAGTAAAGAATCCACCTGCAATGCAAGAGACACACGTTCGATTCCTGGGTTGCAAAGATCCCCTGGAGGAGGAAATGGCAACCCACTCTAGTATTCTACTTTGGGAAATCCCATGGACAGAAGAGCCTGGAAAGCTTCAGTCTGTGGGGTCACAAGAGTTGGACATGACTTAGTGACTAAACCACAACAGTAACTGCAAATTTTACAAGCATATGTAAGTTAGGTGTCTAACTGTTAGTTGGAATATAATAAACATGTGTTCTTTTTCCTTCCAGTTTTTAAACAAACAGACTAGAAGCTCTTGACTACAGGAGGAAATACTTTCCACAGATGCAAGTGGGAAGGTGACATTGAAATAAAGACTGTTTGGGATCCAGGAGCACAAAAGTCCTTAAATCATCTAGAAAACTACAAAGTGCATTCAAAGCCACTTTTTTTTTCTACCAATTACAAAATTGTAGTCAAAATAAGAAGGTTAGATTATTTTTCAGGGATAACTTCCCAGCACTACTTATCTAAAGGTGATGGATAAATGACCTCTGTGATCCTTATCCCCAAAGGCAACATGAGTGGTAGTGCTAAGTTATAGGTGGGGCATTGTATGGAGGAGGCAACATTAAATAAAAAATAATGGAATAAAATATCAGTGATTGGTATAAGAGAAAAGAGTTTAAAGGGGGAGAAAATGCCTGTGGTACATGCTAAGTCCCTTCAGTCATATCTGACTCTTTGCTACCCATGGACTGTAGCCTGCCAGGCTCCTCTGTCCATGGGATTCTCCAGGTAAGAACACTGGAGTGGGTTGCCAAGCCCTTTTCTAGGGGAGCTTCCCAACCCAGGGATCAAACCTGTGTCTCTGTCTCCTGCATTGGCAGGTGGGTTCTTTACCACTAGCATCCCCTGGGAAGCCCTGGAGAGTGAACTGTGCTATTTTAAATGAGGGGCATGGAGGACCTCTCTGAGAATGGGCTGTTTGAAGATACCTGGGAAAAGTGGAGGAGAGAACCTTGTGGATGCTTCAGGGATGGCATTCCTGATGAGGAGGATCAGAGTAACCTTGTAAGACATGGGAGTGGGGTGGGGAGGGGCACTGTGTCTGGGGCATGGGGCCCAGGGTAGGGAGGTTGGAGCTTAGACCTGAGATGGGGTCACAGTGGGTCCCGTGGCTTTCGTTCTAAGTACAATGGGCAGTCACCAGGGGTTTGAGCAGAGGAGAGATGTATCTGACAATTCTAAAGGTTAGTGGTGGTGGATGTTTCAGAAGACGACAGTGAGCAAAGTCTTATTGGCCTTGCTTCACGGCAACAATGAGAACGATGTCTATACTGATGAGGTCTGTACATAGAAATGAAAAAAATGGGGAAAACTGATACCTTAGGAAGAAGTAGGCACTCCTTTTGAGCACTTACTCCTTCCAAAATGTAAAGAGATGAAAGGAATGATTAAACATTTTGTGTCACTCTTCTCACTCTTTGTGACGCCTTGAAGTGAAGTTTCCAGGACTAGCTTTGAAATTTGGAGTACTTTACTAATGATTTTGTTTTTATCTTTGAAGGCAGACATGGCGTCGTAGCTTTGTATTTCTAGCTCTTATTACAAAAGCTGACACCTGGTAGACACAAATATATGTTGACTAAATTAATATCTCAGAAAGACTAATATCTGCGCATATACTACTTCAGTTGCAATTCATCTGCTTCCACATTTATTATCATCTTATTTGATCCTGATGGTAATCCTGAGAGGGGGCTATTACATCTTATGACACCCAGAGATGTCTCATAAAATGTGTTGAGATCACTGAGGCTCGGGGAGGTTAAACAACAAGTGAAGTCACATAATTAAAAGTGGTAAAAGTTGGATATAAACACTAAATCACATTATCTCTTACCAAGATCCTATGCCACATTTGCTGCAAATGTCCTTCCAGTACCCACCTTCTGAGCTCATCCTTTACTCTATAACCCAGGACTGTGTGCAGTGTGCTATGATTATTTGCTCAGTCATGTCCGACTCTTTGCCACCCCACAGATGGTAGCCCACCAGGCTCCTCTGTCCATGGGATTCTCCAGGCAAGAATACTGGACTGGGTTGCATGCCCTCCTCCAGGGGATCTTCCCAACCCAGGGCTCAAACCCAGGTCTTGCTCATTGCGGGTGGATTTTTTACCATCTGAGCCTCCAGGGAAGCCCAAGAATGCTGGAGTGGGTAGCCTTTCCCTTCTCCAGGGGATCTCCCTGACCCAGGAATTGAACCGGGGTCTCCTGCATTGAAGGCAGATTCTTTACCAGCTGAGCTACCAGGGAAACCCCAAGGCTAATCCTAATTAAAACTAGCTATCATATCTGATGTGTATATAAGCGCTGAAAATCGATAGGTAACGTCTATAGGTATCCAAAAACAACTGTGCACAATAAGGAAGTGGGTGAATTTTTAGACATTAGGAATGCACATTTTTCACCTTAAATGTATTGGAACAAGAGTTCTTCAGAATTAAGTGAGCATAGAAGGCTCTGAATGAAGACTCTAATATGACAGATTGACAGCTACACAGGGTATCTAGCCATTTATACCATGCTCTAGAGTTTTGAAAAGGCACCTAATTTTAGTGGCAGGTAAGAGACCTAATTGCATGTCAATATCTTGACTGTTTTTTTCTACTCTGGCAAAGCTGCATGTTTCTCTTAGATTTTTGTCATCTTACCAGAGCCCTATTGTTGGTCGGTCTCCATTTACAGAGATCAAGTTAGTTTCTCCCACTGTAAACTTATCCCTTGCCTTTTAGTAAACCTTTACAAAGTGCCAAACTTGCTCATTCATAATTTAAACCGAGGGAAATAAGACTTATCATGAAATGAGCATTTAAGCAGGTTTTTAACTACGGGGAACCTCTGGAGACAAAGCCATCACCCCATCTGATCCTCTCTATCAGTGACTCTTGGGGTCTCATTATCCTATTTGGTATTTCAAAACTGAAACCACTGTATTAACACCAAGGGCATCACTCATTGCTACCAGATTAAAAAAGGCAGCAAAAAAATGTGCCAGTGTCAGCATGCAATGAGGGTCCAAAAAAGAAACAGATGCACAAATGATTCATCATCATCAATAGGAACTGCCAAGATGAGATGAAAAGGGAAAAAAATTAGAAACTCTTTCCATTGTGCTAATGATACCACTGTCTGAGATTGAAGGGGAGCACAGCTCTTCCGCTATCAATTATATTTTGCTATTTAATTTAATTTTGGTAACTACTTAGTTCAGAGGTAGAGAGTAGCGTTTTCACATGTGTATTTAGCACACACCTAAAGATCGTTTATTCTGTCCCCTATTCTTTACTATGAGCTTTATAAATACTTATTTAAATATCAGAAATTCTTGGTCAGTTTCCTTTCTGTACAGGTTCTTCTTCTCTTTCTCCTTTCTCTTCTTTATCATTAGTATGTAATATTTCTGTGAATTTCCCAAGGTCAGTCTTTACAATGAATAATAGTTGACAGCTGACCTCCTGACTTTATCCTAGAGGACATTAAGGAAAAAACCCAAAATATATTTATTTTATGATTTCTAAATTTTAATTTTAACTATGATTTCTAAAAGTTAATTTTAACTATGTCACCATAAAATCTTATGCACAGAAACTTAACGACTTTTGCAGAGAAATTTTTTCAACATTGGACAGGTCATGAAGTTCTTTATCTATAAATGCCATTTATCTGCCATTCTTTCTCTATAAATGTTATTGTCATATTTCCTGCACTACCAATGAGGGGAAAATACTCACCAAACAGCTATGATAGCAATAGTTAGAAAAAAGTCAGAAGGAGGCAATAAATGCACCTCTCCCCCTGATGAATAAGTGATTTTTCTAGGCATCTGCTGGAAAAAAATAATAATCATAATTTATATTTTCTTTCTTCATCTACTGAAGTCACCATTTGTTCTGAGTTGTAAATATAAACAAATTAAAAAGAAGGAGTGAATTACAAAAATGCAAGCTCAGCTTTTTTCCCCCAACCTGCAGAAAAAGAGCCTGATCCTGAAATAAAACCATAAATCAGTTAATGACAGTGTTGGATTTTGTGAGAGATTTAGCTTCTCAGCTAATGTGTCTCCCATTGTGATGAAATTTCAATATGACCCAGTGACTATTTTCCTTTTATTTCTCTGGCAAGATGGGAAGAAGGGCATGAAGGGTGAGAGCTGGTAAGACTGTGACTCTGTAGCAGACACTACAGTTTTCTTGTTTGTGAATGTATTGAATCGTAATGACACATCTGACAAAAAGAATTATGTCTTTTTGTGGGCTTGTGTTCTTTATTGCTCACATTAGGTCTTGGGAAAAAAACAAAAACAAAAACAGGTGAATTCAACAGGCTATAAGTCTTCCCTAGCATACAGTATGATACTGTCTCCTGGTGGAAGAGAAGGCTCAGGGAACATAGAGAACCTCCCCCTACCATGGATGGAACACGTGTTGGAGAGAGAAAGGAAAAGTCCCAACACTGGGGTTTCCATCTCACCTCCCCAGACGAGTCTTTGGTTTCCAAATCAGACTGACAATCAAGAGGGATGATTACAGACACCCAGAATCTATCTGAACTAGTACCTCCTTATTTCCAACCGGTTCGTTCTGTTTCTAAGTAAGCAAACCACATTAGTGAACATATGCAATTCCCTATTTACACTAGTAATAAAGGGGGGAACAGCAGTCCCCAAAATATTGGAAAATAAATCTAGCTTTTTATATTGAAGAACACTAATAATTTTCAATGCACCTTTCAATAAATTTCCTTTAAAATATGCACAAAGATATAAAAAAGGGAGAAAAGGTAACAACCAGACTATAATTGAAAAATAAGACCTAAAGCAATGTGTGAGGGAAATCACTAATAACATCATTAGTGAAGACAGATTGAGAAGATTACTTTTAAGTCCATATATAGTATTTTTTTCTGAGCCAGAATAGCCCAGATGGCCATAAGAAGCTGAAAAAAAAAAAAAGAGTTTGATTCAACCCCTGCCCACCATTCAGGTCCTAAGTCGGGGGTGGGGGGGGGCGGGGGGAAGGGGCCTTCCCTAAAAATACTCTTCTGCTTTCTTGTTTTCCTTTTTTATTCCTCCTTCCTTCCTTTCTCTTTCCTTCCTCCTACCCAACATCCCTCCCTCTCTTTCTTTCTTTCATTTCCTTTCCCTTCCTTCCTTCCTCTGTCCCTCCCTTCCTCTCCTTTCTCATTCTTTCTTTCGGTCTTTTTTTCTTTCTTTCTTTCTCTTCCATTCTTCTTTTTCCCCATCCATCTTTCTATACAGGGTTCTAACTGTTGCTTCTTGGCTCATAAACAGGTTTCTCAGGAGACAGGTAAGATGGTCTGGCATTCCTGTCTTTTTAAGGGCTTTCCACAGTTTATTATGGTCCACATAGTCAAAGGCTTTGGCATAGTCTGTGAAACAGAGGTAGATTTTTTTCTGGAATTTCTGGAATTCGCTAGCTTTCTCTATGATCCAGAGAATGTTGGCAGTTTGATCTCTGATTTCTCTTCCTTTTCTAAATCCAGCTTGGATATCTGGAAATTTTTGGAGCAAGAACTTTACTTCTTGCAAAAACAATAAATAATAAAATAGAACCCGGAATATGTGACATTGACTTTAGGCTTATAGAGAAGTGAAAGACCTGTTCATGGAGATTGGAAAAATGACTTCTGTGGACTTGTATTTATTTCTCTCTTCAACTAAGAGTGTTATTCAGGGAAAAAATATTTGATATTACTATTGCTTCAGATAATTTGGAATACAAATATCATAGCTTATGGCTTTAGGCAAAGGAGCAGCACAACTGAATTTTTCATCTTGCCTTAATTGCTACCAAGTGCACTTGACATGGTGCTAAGATGGAGATGACTCAGAAAAGACGTTGCAGGTTTGCGAGAAGATATTATTGGTAAAAGAGTTATTACAGAAATACTTGCACTGGAGGGGTAGGAAGTTGTAACAATTTCTCATGGCCAAGTTACAGCTGACAAAATGGAACAACAATAAGTCACAACCTCAGGGCAGAGAGCGAATCAATAGCATGTCCATAAAGTACTTGGTTACATTTTCTAAAGAGATGAAAGTGGGTCCCAGAAAATCCTCTCATTTGGACAAATTGGCTCAGGAAAAAAAAAAAAAAAAAAAAAGACTCAAGACATAATCTCAAAAAGTCCAATAAATTCATGGTACTTAAAGTTCAAGACACATCAGAACCTAGGGTGGCCCCCATAATTCCAAATCCCTGTTATTTACACCCTTTTATAATCACCTCCTCTTGACTGTGGACAGGATTGTGATTCTAAAAAATAGAATGCAAAAAAGTACTTAATATTTACAGGAAAAGTTTGCTGACCTCTGAATAGAACAAAAGCAAGCAAATAACCATATATTAAGTTTCCTAATTTATTTGATCATGAAACACATTATTTTGTGCTAAAACTTATTTTTCCGAGCAGCACAAAAATTAAAAATACTTTCAGCATTTTGAGGGAAGAGAAGTTGGGATTTAAGCTGCATAGTGTAAAAATAAAATTTTCTCATAAGCTTTGTCTATTACTCCAGTTTAAATTTATTAAATTATGATTGTGAAGGCATGCATGCATGCTCAGTTATGTCCGACTCTTTGCAACCCCATGGACTGTAGCCCACCAGGCTCCTGTCCATGGGATTTCCTAGGCAAGAATACCAGAGTGGTTGCCATTTCCTTCTCCAGATTAAAGTATGATATGATATGTGTAAAATTTCATATAACATATATATAAATATATATATTTGTCTAAATAAACAATTTTTTTCTAAAACAATATTCACTGTGGCAAGGGCATATTGATAAAGATATAATTATATATATTGATATGCCTGCATGCATGCTAAGTCACTTCAGTCATGTCGATTCTTTGCAACCCTATGGACTATAGTCTGCCAGACTCCTCTGTCCACGGGATTCTTCAGGCAAGAATACTAGAGTAGGTTGCCATGCGCTCCTCCAGGGGATCTTCCTGACCCAGAGATCAAACCCATGACTCCCGCATTGCAAGCAGATTCTTTACCACTGAGCCACCTGGGAAGCCCATATGTTGATATTTGAGTGTTTAATTTGATGAAATCTTTCAGGTAAGCACTTACTTCATTGCTTACGTGTGTTATTTAACAAGCTTAAAATAGCTTTTATTTCCATTTTTGTAATCCCTAATGAAATAATTGATTTAAGCAATGATCATCAGTGACTGCCAAAACCTCTAGAGGAAAAGTAAACAGAGAACTTATTCCAGAAAGTACAATATTATTCCATGAATGCTTTGCTGATCATATAATGAAACATGCACCTTTACAACTGAGGAATCAGGCTGACACTAGGAAATCAATCATCTTCCCATAATGCATGACACTGTATGACTCCTGATGACAAATAATGAAGGACAAGAGAGCACCTAGAAAGTAGTCTTGCCAGGACTTAAGACTTTACAAAAAGAACAAAAGATATGGGGACAAGCTAAATTATATCATGAAAAAATAATCAAATGAAACCTGAATGTGTAAGTTCTACTGAAAAACTGACTTGTTTCCCTGAAACCAGTTGATGGCACAGGAACAATAAAATGGAAAGGTGGGCACAAAAAAGAGATTTAAGAAATAGAGGACAACCAAACGCAGTGGGTGAAAATGGTCGATTCTGATTCCAACTGACTAACTGGATGGCAGGACTTTTTTTCTTTTTTCTTTAGTTTGAATATGAGCTGAGCACTTGATAGAAAACAACTACTGTTAGCTTTTAGAATTTATAATTCTAAATTTCTAGAATTTAACTTTTATATGTAATAAGTGATTTAGGTATTATGTAAAATATTCATATTCTTTTTATAAAAGAAATGTATACAGACAAATTTAGTAGTGAAAAATAATAATATATTATATAAAACACTCTGCAAAACAGCTTAAAAAATAAAAAATGATTTAGTAAAGAAATAGATCAAATCTAAGAGGAGAAATTATTGACAACTGTTGTGTATAAATAAGGGGTTGACGAGGGTTAAGTTAACAGGTTATTCTGTTTGCTCTTACATATCTGAAAATTTTCAGAATGAAAGACTGATTTCTTTTAATCTTATATCCTTTAGTTTAACTAGTTCCCTTCTGGGATGTAGGGCTATTGCAATTATAAGAAAAGTGGACACCTAATTTTGCAAAAAGATATTAATGAAAGCATTATTTATCTTGGGTTAAAAAGAACCTCACTTTTAGGGTGTTTTAGAATTAAATATTAATGAAACTTGGAGTATTATGCTAACAAAAAATTTATAGTGACATGGGAAAAATTTCTACAAACTTTAAGGAAAATGCTGGATAAAAATTATGTGTGTGTGTGTGTGTGTGTGTGTGTGTGTGTGTGTGTGTGTGTATAATATATAGCACATAAAATAAACATAGAAAAAAGAGGAATAAGCACATCAACTTTGATGTCCTTCTCCAGGGAAGCTTTCCAATCCAGGGATTGAACCTGGGTCTCCTGCATTGCAGGAAGATTCTTTACCATCTGAGCCACCAGTGAAGCCATTCTTTTCTTAATACATGATTTTTTGTTCTTTACACACTTTAGCATACTCATCAAAATTTCTATAATTTGTAAACATGCATGTATTTGATAAATAGTGAAGTTCAGTTCAGTTGCTCAGTCCTCTCTACGCTTTGCGACCCCATGGACTGTAGTAAGCCAGGCTTCCCTGTCGGTCACCAACTCCTGGAGCTTGCTCATATTCACATTCATCAGTCGGCGATACCATCTAATCATCTCATCCTCTGTCGTCCCCTTCTCTTCCTGCCTTCAATCCCTTCCAGCATCAGGGTCTTTCCAATGAGTCAGTTCTTTGCATCAGGTGGCCAAAGTACTGGAGCTTCAGCTTCAATATCAATCCTTCCAATGAATATTCAGGACTGATTTCCTTTAGGATGGACTGGTTGGATCTCCTTGCAGACCAAGAGACTCTCAAGAATCTTCTCCAACACCACAATTCAAAAGCATCAATTCTTCGGCACTCAGCTTTCTTTATAGTCCAACTCTCACATCCATACATGACTACTGGAAAAATCATAGCTTTGACTAGACAGACCTTTGTTGGCAAAGTAATGTCTCTGCTTTTTAATATGCTGTCTAGGTTGGTCATCTCACATGCTAGTAAAGTAATGCTCAAAATTCTCCAAGTGAGGCTTCAGCAACACGTGAACCATGAACTTCCAGATGTTCAAGCTGGATTTAGAAAAGGCAGAGGAACCAGAGATCAAATTGCCAACATCTGCTGAATCATCGAAAAAGCAAGAGAGTTCCAGAAAAATATCTATTTCTGCTTTATTGACTATGCCAAAGCCTTTGACTGTGTGGATCACAATAAACTGTGGAAAATTCTGAAAGAGATGGGAATGCCAGACCACCTGACCTGCCTCTTGAGAAACCTGTATGCAGGTCAGGAAGCAACAGTTAGAACTGGACATGGAACAACAGACTGGTTCCAAACAGGAAAAGGAGTACGTCAAGGCTGTATATTGTCACCCTGCTTATTTAACTTATATGCAGAGTACATCATGAGAAACACTGGGCTGGAGGAAGCACAAGCTGGAATCAAGATTGCCGGGAGAAATATCAATAACCTCAGTGCAGATGACACCACCCTTATGGCAGAAAGTGAAGAGGAACTAAAAAGCCTCGTGATGAAAGTGAAAGAGGAGAATGAAAAAGTTGGCTTAAAGCTTAACATTCAGAAAACTAAGATCATGGCATTTGGTCCCATCACTTCATGGGAAATAGATGGGGAAGTAGTGGAAATAGCATCAGACTTTATTTTGGGGGGCTCCAAAATCACTGCAGATGGTGACTGCAGCCATGAAATTAAAAGATGCTTACTCCTTGGAAGGAAAGTTATGACCACTATAGATAGCATATTAAAAAACAGAGACATTACTTTGCCAACAAAGGTCCATCTGGTCAAGGCTATGGTTTTTCCAGTAGTCAGGTATGGATGTGAGAGTTGGACTATAAAGAAAGCTGAGTGCCAAAGGATTGATGCTTTAGAACTGTGGTGCTGGAGAAGACTCTTGAGAGTCCCTTGGACTGCAAGGAGATCAAACCAATCCATCCTAAAGGAGATCAGTCCTGGGTGTTCATTGGAGGGACTAATGTTGAAGAAGAAACCCTAATCCTTTGGCCACCTGATGCGAAGAACTGACTCATTGGAAAAGACCCTGATGCTGGGAAAGATTGAGGACAGGAGGAGAAGGGGATGACAGAGGATGAGACGGTTGGATGGCATCATTGAGTTGATGGACATGGGTTTAGGTGGACTCCGGGAGTTGGTGATGGACAGGGAGGCCTGGCATGCTGCAGTTCATGCGATCACAGAGTCAGACACCACTGAGTGACTGAACTGAACTGAGGTTGTTCATAGCATTTCTTCCAAGGAGCAAGTGTCTTTTAATTTCATGGCTGCAGTCACCATCTGCAGTGATTTTGGAGCCCCCCAAAATAAAGTTTCTCACTGGTTCCATTGTTTCTGCATCTATTTGACATGTGATGGGACCAGATGCCATGATCTTCGTTTCCTGTATGCTAAGTTTTAAGGCAACTTTTCCACTGTCATCTTTCACTTTCATCAAGCGTTTCTTTAGTTCTTCTTCACTTTCTGCCATAAGGATGGTGTCATCTTGAATACCTTAGGTTATTGATGTTTCTCCCAGCAATCTTGATTCCAACTTGGGCTTCATCCAGCCTGGCATTTCTCATGATGTACTCTGCATATAAGTTAAACAAGCAGGGTGACAATATACAGCCTTGACATAATTCTTTTCAGATTTGGAACTGGTCTGTTTTTCCATGCCCAGTTCCACGTCTTGACCTGCATACAAATTTCTCAGGAGTCAGGTCAAGTGCTCTGGTATTCTCATCTCTCAAAGAATTTTCCAAAGTTTGCCACACACTCAAAGGCTTTGGTGTAGTCAATAAAGCCGAAGTAGATGTTTCTCTGGAATTCTCTAGCTTTTTTGATGATTCAATGGATGTTGGCAATTTGATCTCTGGTTCTTCTGCCATTTTTCTACATCAAGTTTGAACATCTGGAATGTCACAGTTCATGTACTGTTGAAGTCTGGCTTGGAGGATTTTGAGCATTACTTTGCTAGCAGGAAAGATGAGTGCAATTTTGTGGTAGTTTGAAATTGTTTGGCATTGCCTTTCTTTTGGATTGGAATGAAAACTGACCTTTTCCATCCCTGGAGCCACTGCTGAGTTTTCCAAAGTTGCTGGCATGTTGAGTGCAGCACTTTTACAGCATCATCTTTTAGGATTTGAAACAGCTCAACTGGAATTCCATCACCTCCACTAGCTTTGTTCATAGTGATGCTTCCTGTGGTCCACTTGACTCTGCATTCCAGGAAGTCTGGCTCTAGGTGAGTGATCACACCATTTTGGTTATCTTGGTATTGAAGATCTTTTTTCTATAGTTCTTCTGTGTATTCTTGCCACCTCTTCTTAATATCTTCTGCTTCTGTTAGGTCCATACCATTTCTATCCTTTATTTTGTCCATTTTTGCATGAAATATTCCCTTGGTATCTTTAATTTTCTTGAAGAGATCTCTAGTCTTTCCCATTCTGTTGTTTTCCTCTATTTCTTTCATTAATCACTGAGGAAGGCTTTCTTATCTCTCCTGGCTATTGTTTGGAACTCTGCATTCAAACGGATATATCTTTCCTTTCTTCCTTTGCCTTTAGCTTCTCTTCTTTTCTCAGCTATTTGTAAGGCCTCCTCAGACAATCATTTTGCCTTTTTGCCTTTCTTGGAGATGGTCTTGATCCCTGTCTCCTGTACAATGTCATGAACATCTCTCCATAGTTCTTCAGGCACTCTGCCTAACAGATCTAAACCCTTGAATCTATTTGTCACTTCCCCTGTATAATCATTAGGGATTTGATTTAGGTCATGCCTGAATGGTCTAGTGGTTTTCCCTACTGTCTTCAATTTAAGTCTGAATTTGGCAATAAGGAGTTCATGATCTGAGCTGCAGAGAGCTCCTGGTCTTGGTTTTGCTGACTTTATAGAGCTTCTCCTTCTTTGGCTGCAAAGAATAAAATCAATTTGATTTCTGTATTGATCATTTGGTGATGTCTGTGTGTAGTCTTTTCTTGGGTTGTCAGAAGAGGGTGTTTGCTATGACCAGCGTGTTCTCTTGGCAAAACTCTGTTAACCTTTGCCCTGCTTCCTTCTGTACTCCAAGGCCAAATTTGCCTGTTACTCCAGGTATCTCTTGACTTCCTACTTTTGCATTCCAGTCTTCAGTAATGAAAAAGGACATCTTTTATTGTGTGTTAGTTCTAGAAGTTCTTGTAGGTCTTCATAGAACAATTCAACTTCAGCTTCTTCAGCACTACTGGTTAGGGCATAGACTTGGATTCTATGATATTGAATGTTTTGCCTTGGAAATGAACAGAGGTCATTCTGTCGTTTTTGAGATTGCATCCAAGTACTGCATTTTGGACTCTTTTTTTGACTATGATGATTACTCTATTTCTTCTAAGGGATTCTTGCCCACAGTAGTAGATATAATTGTCATCTGAGTTAAATTCACCCATTCCAGTCCAGTTTACTTCACTGATTCCTAAAATGTTGATGTTCACTCTTGCCATCTCCTGTTTGACCACTTCCAGTTTGCCTTGATTCATGGACCTAACATTTCTGGTTCCTATGCAGTATTGCTCTTTACAGCATTGGACTTAAGTTCCATCACCAGTCACATCCACAACTGGGTATTTTTGCTTTCGCTCCATCCCTTCATTCTTTCTGGAGTTATTTCTCCACTGATCTCCAGTAGCATATTGGGCACCTACCAACCTGGGGAGTTCGTCTTTCAGTTTCTGATCTTTTTGCCTTTTCATACTGTTCATGGAGTTCTCAAGCCAAGAATACTGAAGTGGTTTGCCATTCCCTTTTCCAGTGGACCACATTTTTTCAGAACTCTCCACCACGACCTGTCCATCTTGGGAGGCCCTACATGGCATGGCTCATAGTTCCATTGAGTTAGACAAGGCTGTGGTTCATATGATCAGTTTGGTTAGTTTTCTGCAATTGTAGTTTTCATTCTGTCTGCCCTCTGATGGATAAGGGTAAGAGGCTTATGGAATTTTGCTGATGGGAGAGACTGATTGATAGGGAAATTAGTGAAACAAGCAACTAGTATCTGGATAAATGGTTTCTAATTGTTTTAGAGAATTCTTAAAAAGTAAAAGGGCTCCCCTGGTAGCTCAACTGGTAAAGAATCCACCTGCAATGCAGGAGACCCTGGTTCAATTCCTGGGTAAGGAAGATCTTCTGGAGATGGGATAGGCTACCGACTCCAGGATTCTTGGGCTTCCCTGGTGACTTAGATGGTAGAGAATCCACCTGCAATGCGTGAGACCTGTTTAGATCTCTGTGTTGGGAAGATCCCCTGCTGGAGGGCATAGCAACCCATTCCAGTATTCTGGTACGTGTCTGCTCAGTATTCACACTTCAATTTTTCTTTCCACCTATATTTGTACTTTCTTATGATTTGAAGAAATCCTTTTTCAGTTACCATGTCAGTGACTAGTTAACTTCATAACTATGTAGGTTCTCTTTGAGAACAGTTGGGGTAATATTTATCCAGCTGGAATATAGAGTTTGGTGGAGTTCAGGTGAGCTGACTGCACATTCTCTTCGTAGTCTTTACCAAATGTCTTAGGTTTTTCAAATTATTATTTTTAAAAAATCAAGTTATTTGAAAATATGTCTAGCACCTCTGTTCTCCCATTTGGAACCCAGAGATACTCAGAAGTTACGATGTAATGGTATTTCAACAAAGGATAGCTTTCCCATTCTATTCCCCCTGTCTTGCTGGACAGTGAGAGCATAAGATAAATATTAACAGACATTGGCCAGGTATTTTTTCTCCTTCGCTACTTTGAGTTTTATGTCTGAGAAGGCTAATTAGGACCTGACATAAGAAGGGCTGCTTTTCTGATTCTGTAACCCTTTTTGATTCCTTTGATTTAAGTTTTTGTACAAGGAACTGCACTCCCTTCTATAACTTAATTATTTTTCCCCTTAAGTCTGCTTGCAGTGTGGGGTGAACATTCAATATGAGGGGATTCCTGCCTATAGAAATAAGCATTGCAAGCTTCACATCTGGGCTGAGAATTGGAAATATTGGGAAACACATTCCAGACATACTTTCACAAACTCTTCAGCCTCCACACTGTGC
Organism: Odocoileus virginianus; assembly: GCF_023699985.2. Taxonomy (NCBI): domain Eukaryota; kingdom Metazoa; phylum Chordata; class Mammalia; order Artiodactyla; family Cervidae; genus Odocoileus; species Odocoileus virginianus. Next base: position 17,205,007 of record NC_069683.1, on the reverse strand, counting down.
AACTACTGCATTTATATTTTATGCATATAGATATATACTGTTTAATAATTTATAGAGCTGGATACACTTGCTACAAGGCGATGTGATGTTCTCATTTGATCTACTTTGGTAGAATCACTTTCTGTCAGAGAATTTACTGCAGTCATGGGCCCAGTAAATATTTAATAACATTAGAGACATCAGAATCTATTTTTCTTTGAAGAGTGCTTAATTATGTCAATTTCCCATGATGAGATGCTAAAGTCAGTGCTATTTAAATTTGTAGTAACTGGGTGGAGGTGGAGAAGTCTTGCATGAGGCTCCCCTCCCACAAGAAGTTAATGTATGTGAATTTAACAAGGTATTCAGGCAGAACTTCAGCCTCATTAATTTGGGCCACACAAATTAAATATTTGTAATACATCAAATGTGCTTGAGCTAAAGTTTACCTAATACTATCAGGAAAGATCGGCTAAGCTTCATGGGCATATAAACAACGCAGAGGGAGAAAGTCCAAACCGTTTTTACTGTGTCCTCTCTTTCCATGTATTTTGGTAGGTATTATCTGCCTACATATTAGATAGAATCATATGTTGATATTTGATGACTGTTATGAAAAAGAGCAATTTCATATGGGTCAACTTATGAGCTTTAATCACTTTAGCACAAAAATTCTGATGATGGAATAAACATCATCTCTGTCAGTTCTTTCCAGTTGGTGACAAACCAGGCTACACTCTTGATACATTTTTCATACATTACCACTAAAATCTCCTAAGCCAAGACCTTAGCTGATGAAAAAGTTGATAGGATAAGCAACCCAGTTCCATTTGGCTTTCCAAATAACTACACGCATTTGCTCAAGAGTGAGAGTTATAACTTGCAATTCTTAGTAAAGTCAGAACATATGGCTTCTCTCTGAATAAACTATAACATGGTTCTCCGTGCACGATCACAGCTTTCACTCAAATATCTCATTGCAGTAATTTTTACGTCGTCTAAAGAGGAAATTTTTTAAAATTTGTATTGTCTTCTGGACACAAAACAATATTAAAATTTTAGAATAATTGCCTTTGTAGAAGTTTGTTTATAGAAATGTAGTTATAATTAATCTAGAAAACAAAACACATAAACTTTGTTTAAACACTTTCATATTATTGAGTACTAAGTATTTTGGCTTCCCTGGTGGTTCAGGCAGTAAAGTATCTGTCTGCAATGCAGGAGACCTGGGTTCAATCCCTGGGTTGAGAAGATCCCCTGGAGAAGGAAATGGCAGCCCACTCCAGTATTCTTGCGTGGAGAATCCCATGGATGGAGGAACCTGTTGGGCTGCAGTCCATGGGGTCGCAAAGAGTAGGACACGACTGAGCAACTTCACTTCCTTTCACTTTCACTAAGTATTTTCTGTTTAATAATAATAATTGAACACAATATTTGAAGTGAAAGAGAGTTAGAGAGTTGTATTTCCAATTACATGTTTCAATTATATGTGTACTAACTTGAAGATTCTTTAAATCACAGAAGTATAGGAGTGGATAATATCAAATTTACCAATCCAACATCAAAGATCAAACCAGTCAGTCCTAAAGGAAATCAACCCTGAGTATTCATTAGAAAGACCGATGCTGAGGCTGAAGTTCCAATACTTTGGCCATCTGATACAAAGAGCCGATGCATTGGAAAAGACCGTGATGCTGGGAAATATTGAAGGCAAAAGGATAAGGGGGCAGCAGAGCATGAGAAAGTTGGATGGCATCACCAACTCAGTGGACATGAATTTGAACAGACACCAGGAGATGGTGAAGGACACAGGAGGCTGGCATACTGCAGCCCATGGGGTCACAAGGAGTTGGACACAACTTAGCAACTGAACAACAACAGCAACAATTTGCATTGTTACTCTCTTTACCAAGTGGTGCATTCATTTAAGGCAGAGAAAATCTCATACATTTTCAGATCTTTCAAATACCTATCAGGTACAAACTCAAGTGATTTTGTGCAAACGAAATTGTATGAATTTGTTCCATCAAATTACATACTTCTATGTATAATATATCAGGCCAATATATTTGGCCCATCTGTGCATTTTATGCCCTTGACCACAAAGTGGGTGCAACAAGAGACAAGAGACCCACACTGGGTCAATGGGGCTTATTTATGGGATTTTTGCTAGACTTGCTGGCAAAAAGAATCATCTTTTTTATACCTTACTATAATGCAGTTCACCATAACTCTTTCAAAGAATATTTGCAAAACTCCTATTATGTACCAGGCCTTACACACCACAAATGGAAAGTCTCCCTGAGAGAAAAATGGGATAAAAATCATAGACTGACACATTACTTGAACATCAGAAGTTAGCTGCCAGTGAAGTCCATTTATAAAGTTTATACATCTACAGTTTATATATTTATAAACATATAAAGATAGTTTATAAATATATAAAGGTAATCTATAAATATGTAGTTTGCTGAGTTGTCAATGGTAACAAAATATCTGAAAAATATGTTTTCTGAAATTAAGTTTAGGTATTGTTCAGACAACTTTATTATCTCTTAGACCCAACTCATCATTCTGAGGAGATAAGGCTTAGGAATCACATCACCCATGCATCTATGCATTCGACTAATGCAGTTTCAGTTATTGGTACATAGATACACTCACACCTACACATATACATCTCACATATATATTCATCTGTATATATTCATGCCTAAAACTTAAATTGTTCGGGTAATTTTGCTTGTCCCACATGAGTGTGAAGGGGGAGTTGTAAACCTGTACCCCCTCAGACGATTTTAGTTTGTCTAGTCCTCTCATAATAAAAGCAGTTCTATTAATGACTGTATATAAGGATTTTTCATACAATGTGTTTCATTTATTGAGGAATTATGATTTGAAAACTTTCCCTTGAATCACTGAAACTTTGCTTATCATAGCAAAAAGAATTGGTGTTACATAAATGGCCACCACTTTCATAAACTACAATATCCCTATGGCCTTTATATACCTAGATAGCCTCTAAAATTGAGAAATATACTGAGATAAACTGGTGAATGCTGAATGAAGCCTAAACATCAGAATAAACATGTATGAGTCTGTTTTTTAATAGGATATGTGTATATTCAAACTCCTAATTTTCACATATAAATTTACCACTATACACACACATATACGCACAAAGGTCCAAAAGGTACTCTATAAATATGTCAAGAGTAATTAGCCCTGGGACCCTAAGTTGTTTGAAAAAAATTTTAAAGCTATTGTCATTTTCTACAGTACTCCCTTATTATAACTTTTAGTTACGAGAAGGACAATATCCAAGAGACTTGACCCTATGATTCAAGATCAGAACAAATTGGCTTGACAGCTTAATTTGTACTTTTTTTCCAAAATCACTGCACATGGTGACTGCAGCCATGAAATTAAAAGACACTTGCTCCTTGGAAGAAAAGTTATGACCAACCAAGAAAGCATATTAAAAAGCAGAGACATTACTTTGCCAACCAAGGTCCGTCTAGTCAAAGTTATGGTTTTTCCAGTAGTCATGTATGGATGTGAGAGTTGGACTATAAAGAAAGCTGAGCACCAAAGAAATGATACTTTTGAACTGTGGTGTTGGAGGACTCTCGAGAGTCCCTTGGACTGCAAGGAGATCCAACCAATCCATCACAAAGAGTTGGACACGACTGAGCGACTGAAATGAACTGAACTGAACTATTTTCTCAACTTTCATTACATCAATGAAATCCAAAATCTATGCCATACAGGCCATCTGTAACACACAGTCAGTAAAGAGAGGAACAGGACACTTGACTAAGTTCAAGGCTTCTCCCTTTTCTCTCATTGTTTAGATATACTTTGTACATGTCTCTTGGTCCTAAATCGTTTTTGTTTATTTTTTAATTGGAGAATAATTGCTTTACTGTGTTCTGCTAGTTTCTGCTGTACAACAACACAAATTAGCCAGAATTATATATATATATATATATATATATATATATTCTGTTCAGTCGCTCAGTCGTGTCTGGTGTCTGACTCTTTGTGACCCCATGGACTGCAACATGCCAGGCTTCCATACCACCAACTCTCAGAGCTTACTCAAACTCATGTCCATTGACTTGGCCATGCCATCCAATCATCTCATCCTCTGTCATCCCCATCTCTTCCTGCCTTCAATCTTTCCCAGAGTCAGGGTCTTTTTAAATGAGACAGTTCTTTGCATCAGGGGGCCAAAGGATTGGATTTCAGCTTCAGCATCAGTCCTTCCAATGAATATTCATGGACTGGTTGGATCTTCTTGCTGTCCAAGGGACTCTCAAGAGTCTTCTCCAACACCACACCTCAAAAGTATCAATTCTTCGGCACTCAGCTTTCTTTATAGTTCAATTCTCACATCCATACATGACTACTGGAAAAAATAGCTTTGATTAGATGGACCTTTGTTGTCAGAATAATGTCTCTGCTTTTTTAATATGCTATCTAGGTTGGTCATAGCATTTCTTCCAAGGAGCAAGTGTCTTTTAATTTCATGGCTGCAGTCACCATCTGCAGTGATTTTGGAGCCCCCCAAAATAATGTCTCTTATTGTTTCCATTGTTTCCCCATCTGTTTGCTATGAAGTGAAGGAACTGGATGCCATGATCTTAGTTTTCTGAATGTTGAGTTTTAAGCCAAATTTTTCATTCTCCTTCACTTTCATCAAGAGGCTTTTTAGTTCTTCACTTTCTGCCATAAGGGTGGTGTCATCTGCATATCTGAGGTCATTAATATTTCTCCTGGCAATCTTGATCCCAGCTTGTGCTTCATCCAGTCCAGCATTTCTCATGATGTACTCTGCATATATGTTAAATAAGCAGGGTGACCATATATAGCCTTGACATACTCCTTTCCTGATTTGGAGCCAGTCTGTTTTTCCATGTCTAGTTCTCACTGTTGCTTCTTGACCTGCATATAGATTTCTTAAGAGGCAGGTCAGGAGGTCTGGTATTCCCATCTCTTTCAGAATTTTCCACAGTTTATTGTGATCCACACAGTCAAAGGCTTTGGCATAGTCAATAAAGCAGAAGTAGATGTTTTTCTGGAACTCTCTTGCTTTTTCAATGATTCAGTGGATGTTGGCAATTTGACCTCTGGTTCCTCTGCCTTTTCTAAATCCAGCTTGAACATCTGGAAGTTCATGGTTCACGTGTTGCTGAAGCCTGGCTTGGAGAATTTTGAGCATTACTTTACTAGCGTGTGAGATGAGTGCAATTCTGCAGTAGTTTGAGCATTCTTTGTTATTGCCTTTCTTTGGGATTGGAATGAAAATTGACCTTTTCCAGTCCATATATGTATATATAATATATCTCATCTCCCTCTTAAGTCCCCCTCTCCCTTTCTGTCCGACCCCTCGAGATCATCACAGAGCACCAGACTTGGCTCCCTGTGTTAAACAGCAGCTTCTCACTAGCTGTCTATTTTACACATGATAGTGTATATATGTCAGTACTAATTTCTCAATTTATCCCAGCCTCTCTTTCCCCTAATGTGTCCACAAGTCCATTCTTTATGTCTCTGTCTCCATTCCTTCCCTGCAAGGTTCATCAGGGAAGGATAGGTTCATCATAGGTTCATCAGTACTGGCTCTAAATTTTTATCATGACCCCAGTTCAATCCAGATCCTTCATGATTCTGCCTGAAGCCTTTCGCTACAGTCTTGTAATTCCATTTGGCCCTCGTTCGATCTCTGCAGCCATCCTAATGGTTAGGCCAGTCTTGTTCATTCTGTTAAATGTGTGTACTCCAAGATTCCTAACTTTGGGACTGCAAATATAGGCCTGTGAAGTAAATATTATTTTTCAGGAAGAATTTTCCAACACTAATGCTGAGCACTGAAGAATTGATGTTTTTAAACTGTGGTGTCAGAGAAGACTCTTGAGAGTCCCTTGGACTTCAAGGAGATCAAACCAGTCAATCCTAAAGGAAATCAGTTCTCAGTATTCACTGGAAGGACTGATGCTGAAACTGAAACTCCAATACTTTGGCCACCTGATGCGAAGAAGTGACTCATTGGAAAAGACCCTGATGCTGGGAAAGAGTGAAGGCAGGACGAGAGGGGGATGACAGAGTGTGATATGGTTGGATGGCATCCATCCACTCATGGATGGACATGAGTTTGAGCAAGCACCAGGAGTTGGTGATGGACAGGGAAGCCTGGCATGCTGCAGTCCATGGGGTCACAGAGTCAGACACAACTGAGCAACTGAACTGAAGAAGTAATACTTTGGAAGAGATTATGTATTCCATCCATGCACAAAGTTTTAGCACCTTGTGTATTATCAAATGATAAACTGACCTCATTTTCTCCCTTATTTAAAATCATCCCTAGGCCTTTCTTGCATTAAATATATCAGTTAACGATATATCATTTATTCTATCACTAAGCCTACAATCTGAGAGGTAGATTCTCTCTAGGTATCCTTTCCCCTCATGCCTCACATTAACTTCTATGTATTTATCCCCCTCCTACTTCAAATTATTCTTATATTTCTCATTTCTACTTTACTTACTTTAGTTTGGAAATGCATCATCTTTCACTCACTTACAGTTGCGTCAGTTTCCACTACCTTTCATTTACCCTCCACATTGTTGCAAATTATCTTACCAAAATATAAATCGGGTTATATCCCTGCTACCTTAAAATCACCCAGCAGCTCGACAGTATTAAGATAAGTAGTCTACAATTTTATATTGTGTATGCTATAAGTCAAAACCAAAAAGAACAAGCACTCTCAGAACATCTATTATTTATTTATAAGTTATATGTATATATATATATATATATATATCTGTATTACATGTAATGTGCACATTAGAAACCATACACACAAAATATACGATGAAATAAAAGTAAATGTAACTAGGCGATCTCTGTTTTCTTCCAGTATGCCATGTCTGAGAGCCTGGCTCACTCCACTTTTGCTGCAGCAGAAGCTAGTTGAGAACCCCCATTATATGAGCCCTTGCTGTGGGCTCTTCTCAGTCGCTCAGTTGTATCCAATTCTTTGCAACGCCATGGACTATAGCGCGCCAGGCTCCTCTGTCCTTGTAGTTCTCCAGGCAAGACTACTGGAGTGGGCAGCCATTTCCTTCTGCAGGGACTGAACCCGTGGCCCCTGCATATCCTGCACTGGCAGGCGGATTCTTTACGGCTGGAAGCCCATGTGAGCCCTTATCCAGCCCTTATTTTTTCGGCCCTTTCAATTAGTCTCCGGTAGATTGTTTTCTCCCCAACTCTTTCTTGCTTAATTGTACTCTAAAAGTGACTGCCCTCTAGATAAAGTTGTGTTAGGCTCCTGGTGTTTCTCTCTCCAAGGAAACACTCCTTTCCTTTGTGAACATCATTTGTTCTAGAAAGGTCAGGTGATGATAACCTGGGGGATCACCAGCATCTGGTCCAGAACCGCCTGAGGCCAGCCCTGATGATCTCAGTGTCTCCAAGAAGAAGGCAGAATGCAAGTCTACATCAGCCCCTATCCTTATCTACAGCCCTATTTTTCACTCTGAAAGTAAAAGACCCCTTCCTATTTCCCAGAAAGAGGGGCACAGTCTTGAGGACCTTAGCCTGCTGTGGCCTCCTTTGTCCGGCAAAGTAATAAAGCTACTTACTCTTTCTACTCCTCCGAAGCTCTGTCTGCATTTCTATCCAGCAGTGGTGTCCAGAGGTCCGGTTTTAGGCAACACTTTGGAGACCATTATTTTATTGGAAAAATAGAAACTCTTTCCTATCCATTCCTTTGTGTCATTTTGTACTTGTCCCTCTTTCCTCCTTAACACGGTGACTTATGATTTATAGCTTATGTGTGATAAGATGTGTATAGAGGAAGGATTAGGTTTAAGATTAGACTTAGGCTGAGCCCCTCTGCAGAATATAATACTTTTTTTCTTTTGCCAAGAGCATCCAGTGCATTACTTAGAGTATATAAATTAATGAATTAATATAATTAAATATGCAAGTTAATATATGAACTTAGATTAAGCTATAAATGTGAAATGTGTTTGTTTGAGTTGTTTGTGGTCTGATTATTTTTCTACTTCAAGTACAACATACTCTGTAATTATTTTGTTTTAAAAGATGGGGCTTCCCTGGTGGCTCAGATGGTAATGAATTCGCCTGCAATGCAGGAGACTTGGGCTCTCTCCCTGGGTTGAGAAGATCCCCTGGAGGAGGGTGGGGCAACCCACTCCAGTATTCTTGCTGGAGAATCCCCATGGACAGAGGAGCCTGGCAGACTATGGCCCATGGGGTCTCGAAGAGTTGGACACAGTTGAGTGATTAAGCACACAAAAGATGAGGAGGGGTGAAATTATGCTTAAAATGATAAGTAATTGCCTGGTGCTTTAGAGATATTACTATCAAAAGAAAAAACGCTAATTATAAGTGCTGTTGGTTGCTGTTCCACACCGTGTTCCACTCTTTATGGCCCCATGGACTGTAGCCTGCCAGGCACCTCTGTCCATGGGGATTTTCCAGGCAAGAATACTGGAGTGGGTTGCATTCCCTTCTCCAGGGATATTCCTGACCCAGGAATCAAACCCATGTCTCCTGCATTGGCAGGCAGATTCTTCACCACTGAGCCACCAGGGAAGCCCAATCACAAATGAAACCCCTCTATTTAGTTGTCAATCACTGTTTAGTTTGGAATCAGACCTATTTTGCATGCAGGCAAATCATAAAACTGTGTGCTGGGAAAAAATGAAATTGAATTTCTTTATAATTCTTCTATAGTTTGGATGCTGGTTGTCCCCAAAGTATTGTTTTCACTTGTTTATGCTCCTAAGTTTCTGCAAAATAGATGCTGACAGGAATTAGCATATTTTGAGAAAGATGACTGTGATGTTTTCAACTGTCTAAATCTCTTGAGTTGGGGAGATTGAAGGAACTGAAAGCAAGTTTTCCTTCAGTAACATTTCCTTTATCTCGATGCCTACTGTTTAGCCGTCTTTGCAGAGGATACATAAGAGCCTTCAATCCAGTTTCAGCAGCGACTCCCTAGGAAGTACTTGGGAAACTATGAAGTTTGTAAATTGACACTCGCTCCACAATTTCAGAAAACAGTCTCCCGTGGCGAGTTATAAAAAGGTCTCAAGATGGAGTTGGACTTTATCACCATGCATTTCAAAAAACTGACTTTAGAAATAAACATATATATATTCTGCCAAGCACTGAAAAGGGGGTAAACACAGAGAAAGAAAACCCACTTATATAAAACTTAATGAATTGCTCCAATTTTTGTGAAAGTAAGCAAAATCTGAGGCCATGCATAGGCTAGTGATACAATTTTTCTCTCTCAAGGCAGCTACCACTGTCCTTTTGGCCAGATTTCTACAAAGAAATCTCATTATTCTTAGGTTTAGCCTTGGAACCCAAGGAGACTTTGTCATTTAAAATTGCATCACCAGTTTCTACCAGCTGAGCTTCTGAGTGTGCCATACAGACTCTCTTGTTGGTGTTAATGCTCTGAGACTTTCTACATGAATGGAAATCACTAATCATTAAAGCAAGGAGATTTTTTTTTTCCTTCCAAAGTGCTTTAAAAACATTCTCCAATCCTCCCAGCTAAAAGCATACTTTATTCCCCTGAAGTTTATAGTTTAGTTCAGCTGCTCAGTCATGTCCGACTCTTTGCAACCCCATGGACTGCAGCATGCCAGGATTCCAGGTCCATCACCAAATCCAGGCGCTTTCTAAATTCATATCCATTGAGTCAGTGATGGCATCCAACCATCTCATCCTCTGTTGTCCCCTTCTCCTCCTGCCTCCAATCTTTCCCAGCATCAGGGTCTTTCCTAATGAGTCAGTTCTTTGCATCAAATGGCCAAAGGATTGGAGTTTCAGCTTCAGCATCAGTCCTTTCAATGATTATTCAGGACTCATTTCCTTTAGGATGGACTGGTTTTATCTCCTTGCACTTCAAGGAACTCTCAAGAGTTCAAAACTCTCAACACCACAGTTCAAAAGCATCAGTTCTCCGGTGCTCAGCTTTCTTTATAGTCCAACTCTCACATCCATGTATTACTGGAAAAACAATAGCTTTGACTAGATGGACCTTTGTTGGCAAAGTGATGTCTCTGCTTTTTAATATGCTGTCAAGGTTGGTCATAGCGTTGCTTCCGAGGAGTAACTGTCTTTTAATTTCACGGCTGCAGTCACAATCTGCAGTGATTTTGGAGCCCAAGAAAATAAAGTCTTTCACTGTTTCCATTGTTTCTGCATCTATTTGCCATGAAGTGATGGGACCAGATGCCATGATCTTAGTTTTCTGAATGCTGAATTTTAAGCCAATTTTTTCACTCTCCTCTTTCACTTTCATCAAGAGGCTCTTTAGTTCTTCACTTTCTGCCATGAGGGTGGTGTCATCTGTATGTCTGAGGTTATTGATAGTTCTCCCAGCAATCTTGATTCCAGTTGGTGCTTCATCCAGCCTGGCATTTTCACATAACATACTCTGCATAAAAATTAAATAAGCAGGGTGATAGTATATAGCCTTGACATACTCCTTTCCTGATTTGGAACCAGTCTGTTTTTCCATGTCTAGTTCTAACTGTTGTTTCCTGACCTGCATACAGATTTCTCAGGAGGCATGTCAGGTGGTCTGGTTTTCCCACCTCTCAAAGAATTTTCCACAGTTTTTTGTGATGCACACAGTCAAAGGCTTTGGCATAGTCAATAAAGCAGAAGTAGATGTTTTTCTGGAACTCTTTTGCTTTTCTGATGATTCAGCAGATGTTGGCAATTTGATCTCTGGTTCCTCTGCCTTTTCTAAATCCAGCTTGAACATCTGGAAGTTCACGGTTCACGTACTCTTGAAGCCTGACTTGGAGAATTTTGAGCATTACTTTGCTAGCGTATGAGATGAGCGGAATTGTTCAGTAGTTTGAACATTCTTTGGCAAGGCCTTTCTTTGGGATTGGAGTGAAAACTGACCTATTCTATTCCTGGGGCCGCTGCTAAGTTTTCCAAATTTGCTGGTGTGTTGAGTGCAGCACTTTCACAGCATCATCTTTTAGGATATGAAATAGCTCAATTGGAATTCCACCACCTCCACTTGCTTTGTTCATAGTGATGCTTCCTAAGGCCCACTTGACTTCACATTCCAGGATGTCTGTCTGTAAGTGAGTGATTACACCATCATGGTTATCTGGGTCATGAAGATCTTTTTTGTATAGTTGTATATAGTAAGCAAAAATAAGACCAGGAGCTGACTGTGTCTCAGATCATGAACTCCTTATTGCCAGATTCAAACTTAAATTGAAGAAAGTAGGGAAAACCACTAGACCATTCAGGTATGACCTAAATCAAATCCCTTATGAAGTTTATAGTAGAGTTTGGAATTTGTTTGAACATCATTTTCCCATTGGACTTAGAGTGGATTTGATAGTCCACATATGAAAAGACAAAAAAAAGGGGGGGTGGTGGTGGGGTGGGGTTAGGGTCACAAAATGAGAGAGGAAATAGGGCATATCCAATGAAATGTGATGTGTATTATCAAGAAGCTACCATGCATAATGTATTGCTCTTGACATAGTGCCCAATGCAATGGTGAATATGAGAATGTGACAAGGGCCAGGAGGAAAGGTTTTGCTGAACTACAATTTATATACTTGTAGTTAGATACTGAAAGTAAAAGACATTATGAGAATGTATGGGTTGTAGGTAGTCTTACTCAGATTCAAGTATGAAAGGACATATTGAAGGAGGTGGTATGTGAAAAGGGTCTGAAGGCTGGGTAAACAAAATTGGAAGCACAGAAGGCAGTCTTGACAGAAAGGCAGACTTGAGCCCAGGCATGGAGGAGGCTTCAGGAAAGCCTGTCCCGGCGTTCACATGGAACTGTTTGGCTGGAGGTGTAAAAGTGCCTGGGGTGTGAAGTGGAGGTGAGGCTGGCAAAGGAGTGTTTGACTAAGTTAGAGGAGACTCTTTTCTAGCAAGAGTAGGGAGGGCACCGTTCAGTAGGTGGTGAGAGTCCTTGAAAGTGTTTTAGCAGAGGAGTGACGCGATCAGATGTCTGCATTACTAACAGCATCCTGCTAAAAGCAGAATTTTACAGCTGTGTTGAGAAATGTGGAGGCTTCGTGTTAATGTAAAATGTATCCTGCCTAAGGGCTGTGAAAAAATTATGACTGTGGTGTAGTACCAATGGATCCCACTCTGCCCCAGAGCCAGGGAGAAGACTGGCTAAGGGGCTTAACTCAGGACCCTTTGTCTATAATGAGGGAGATGGTGCGGCTGGCTCTACCTGAAAGTTTTTTGCAATGACTGATATTGCTCAGTCATCTAATTTAAACATACTTGGATTTATCTGGCCTAAGGGAGTTTCTGAAATATTTTAACTGAGAAGGTAGGGATTAAAGAGTGACAGAAAAATCAGTCAGATGTCTTGCTTGAGAGGCAGCTGGTGGAGGGAGAAGCATGAGATGGTGCTCAGAGTACATCCCCGAGGGCTGCTATTCCTTCCCATGGCCTCGACAGGAAAGGCACAGACCAGCAAGCCTACAGGATCTGAGAGTCACTGCAGTAGACAGTGCACTGATGCTCCAGACTCTGACCAATTTGACTTCAAGTAATCTTTCAATGCCTCCTCTTAGGATGCAGGCACCAGATAATTGGAATAAAATTGCCAAGTCTCTGTAAGTCCTGCTCTGCCTTGAGATCAGGGTAGATCTCAGATAAGGATCTTGGGAAATGTTTGAACTGCTCCCCATTCATCAACTTCCTATGGCTTACACCCTTGACTGACCCAAATCTCCTCTTTAAATAACTCATTTCTGTGCTTACTCTTACATTCTTGGTTTTTCTGGCCAAGGACTCTACAACTATTGACAAATGGAATATTGCCTGCCACATCAGTATACAAAGGATATCACAGTCATCAGCAATCACAGCCCTCCAATGTCAGCTGGTGAGTTCTCAGGAAACACTGGAAGGAAAGAATATCTGCCATCTAGCAATCCTCAGGCTGCAGCCACTCTCTGTGGTGAGCCCTGAGGAAGCTCAGGATGGGAAAGCACAGGACACTGGCCCCAGATAGCTGAGGAACACATCAAAAGAAAGATTTCACAGAGCCCAAACTCCTGAATCTTCCCATACACAGAAAAGTGCTAAATTCCTTAACTTGGGATATCTGGTTTTCTTTAAGAAAAATATTTTGACGTTCAAACTACTTGTCCTTTGTTGCAAAACTTCTGTTTAACCTGGATCCCTTGCTTTGTCTCCTTAGAGTAGTTCTCCCAGGATTACTTGAGATGCTGTCTCCTGGGCTCGAAGTCCTAAAATTCTGGCTGAATAAGGCATATAACTCTCAACTTTTAGGTTGTGAATACTTTCAAAGTCAACACTTTTCTAACTGTGATACTATCCAATTAATCTTCTCTCTTCAGTAAGGTAATCCAACTTCTCAGATCATGTCCTTCCTCTACCAGACAGATGTTAATTCAGTAAGACAGGTGTGGGTCCAGGATTCTACACTTTTGAGAAATGTTTTACCTAGCCCTGATGCAGCAATTCACAGAATCACTGCTTTAGATTCTAAATTGCATACAGGTAAGTATTAAGTGTGGCTTCCCTGGTGGCTCAGCAGTAAAGAATCTTCATGCAATGCAGCAGCTGCCAGAGACTTGGGGTTTGATCCCTGGGTCAGGAAGATCCCCTGAAGGAGGGCATGGCAACTCACTGCAGCATTCTTGCCTGGAGAATCCCATGGACAGAGGAGCCAGGAGGGCAACTGTCCACAGGGTCACAAACAGTCTGACACAATTAAAGCAACTTAGCACACAGCACAAATATTAAGTGCATTTGTTTACCACTCTGTTCCAGTGCCTAACAAAGTGCTTCTTACAAAGAAAGGGCTTAACATATGTTTTCTGATAAAATGAATGAATAGATGTGTCGACCTAAAAAATATTCACAACCTAAAAGTTGAGAGTCGTGTTTTATTCTGTGGAACTTTTTAGGACTTCAAGCCTGGGAGACAGCATCTCAGATAACCCTCCCAGGAGATAAAGCAAGGAGCCAGGTTATATAGAAATTTTGCAACAAAGGGCAGGTAGTCAGAACATCAAAAGAGTATCGCTAATTAAAGAAAATTAGATAACCCAAGTTAAGGACTTAGGGAAGATGTAAGAATCTGGGCTCACTGAAATCATTCTCTTCGTATGCACCTCACCTATCCAGGGCCAGTATCCTGAGTTTCTAACACCCTGAGCTTCCTTGGAGCTCACTAAAAGAAGTAGCAGGAATTGGATGGCTGCAAGATCACAGGCATTCTTCTCCTTCCTGAGCCCCCTTAGGCATCACCAGCTCACACTGGAGGGCTACAACTGTTGGCAACTGGGACATCCTTCTTTACTGATATGGCAGGGAATATATTATTTCTCAGATGAATGAGTGAATAACTATTTGAAACACATGGGCTGCAGAATTTTCTGCCTACCTTTGCCCCTGGATCTTATATATTAGGGATCTTGGCCTGGGATCAACTGAAATTTCAAACATGTAAAATTTCATACACAAAATTTCAAACACATCTAGTAAAAAGAATTGATAAAAATTTAGAATGTGGTTTACGTAGGACACATTTGTCAATGTGGGAAGCAAGTGACTGTTGGGTTTTTCTTAGAAAGGAGAAACAGCAAAGGTCAGAGCAAGATGATACTGATCCACAGTCAGAGCGGCCTCAAAGAGAAGCTGAAGTTGTTTGCAGGATGGGCACAAGCAAAAAGTCAGGAAAAGGAATTTTTTTTAAAGCCTTGTGCTTCTGTGGAAGTTAGCATGATTTCACCAGAGGAAGACTTCAGTGAATATAGGGCTATTTTAGCACCATACAATTAAGAGTTGGAAGTGTCAAGAGTTAATAGCCTTGAAATGTACATGAAGAGGTAAAAGGTGACAGAAATAGCAATGACAGTAATAAGATATTAGATGGCCAAGGAAAGTCATGAAAAGACCAGAGAAGAATAAAATCATGTAAAATAACCCCTGAGAATCCTTAAGTCACTTCACTGGGAATTTTGTAGACTTGAGTTAATCAAAAGCAGCACATTAGTGTAATATGATTTAAACATGTTACTATGTGATGTCATTAAACACTCATAACTGATGTACCCTGCAGACATTTGGATTGTGTATACAGTCACTGGGGGTGTAACCATCTCTCCCACCCACCTCTCCAAATTTATCTAGCTATTTTCATTTCAGTATCTATTCTGCTTAGTTTAAGTAGTGGGTGCACAAAAATCCCTAAATAAGTTATATATATTCACCAAAATCTTCATAAATTTCCTAAGTCCTCAAGAGTTAGGGAGGGACTGCAGTATTATGTCAGGATCCCCCCATCCCCCAAACAGCCTTTGGAGATGACTAACAAATCCTGCAGTGAATCTGTTCATTTGTTCCTTTGCTATTGATGGTTCTGTGTAAACTACAATATTCTGTTCCTCTCTTGGGTGGAAATCAGAACCCCGGGCATCGTGAAGTTCTGAAGCAAAAGTCCCCCGAAAATACGCTGCCCAGGCTCATGCTGCCGTCTGTGCGGTTACTTCTGTCTCCACTAAGGACTTAGAGTATCCACATGGAGAGAGTGACAGTTATATTGCCTAGAACTGCTAGTGTTAGAACATTAGTCACTTTTAGCAACAGCTTGTTTGGTCCCCTCTTCTTTACCCTCTTCTAGATAAGACCATACCCAGCACCTGAAGCTTAAAGATGAGATCAGATGGACAGCAGTGTAATAGTCACCCTCACTCACAGCCCAGGGCAGGAGGACATGTGGGTCCACACCCAGGGAGCTGCACCTGGGAACACAGTGAGCCAGCAGCTACGGAGGAGGCAGGCTTCATAGTAACGGGAGGACGAGGTGACCCTGAGTTCTCACAAGAGGACGTGGTTGGATTGTTTGAATAATTCTATGGCATGGCAGAGTTAAAGCATGCCACTCAGGGATAAGTAGGCCTTCTGCCTTCTCTTCATGACACAGAGTTGTTTGCTAGAGGACCTTCCTGTGGGAGGAGAATTGGAGCAGAGGGAGCAGGTGGTGGAGTCATCTGAGGTCCTCCTGGTTCCAGATGGCAAGGCAGAATTTAATACTGAGTCTCTGTTATAGTTGATACCAAGTGAATGCTTCAGTTCAGTTCAGTTCAGTCAGTCTCAGTCGTGTCCGACTCTTTGCGACCCCATGAATCGCAGCACGCCAGGCCTTCCTGTCCATCACAAACTCCCGGAGTTTACACAAAATCATGTCCATCGAGTCGGTGATGCCATCCAGTCATCTCATCCTCTGTCGTCCCCTTATCCTCCTGCCCCCAATCCCTCCCAGCATCACGGTCTTTTCCAATGAGTCAACTCTTCGCATCAGGTGGCCAAAGTACTGGAGTTTCAGCTTCAGCATCAGTCCTTCCAATGAACACCCAGGACTGATCTCCTTTAGGATGGACTGGTTGGATCTCCTTGCAGTCCAAGGGACTCTCAAGAGTCTTCTCCAACACCACAGTTCAAAAGCATAAATTTTTTGGTGCTCAGCTTTCTTCACAGTCCAAATCTCATATCCATACATGACCACTGGAAAAGCCATAGCCTTGATTAGACGGACCTTTGTTGGCAAAGTAATGTCTCTGCTTTTTAATATGCTGTCTAGGTTGGTCATAACTTTCTTTCCAAGGAGTAAGCATCTTTTAATTTCATGGCTGCAGTCACCATCTGCAGTTATTTTGGAGCCCCCAAAAATAAAGTCTAACACTGTTTCCACTGTCTCCCCGTCTATTTCCCATAAGGTAATGGGACCAGATGCCATGATCTTAGTTTTCTGAGTGTTAAGCTTTAAGCCAACTTTTTCACTCTCCTCTTTCACTTTCATCAAGGGGCTCTTTAGTTCCTCTTCACTTTCTGCCATAAGGGTGGTGTCATCTGCATATCTGAGGTTATTGATATTTCTCCTGGTAATCTTGATTCCAGCTTGTGCTTCTTCCAGCCCAGCATTTCTCATGATGTTCTCTGCATATAAGTTAAATAAGCAGGGTGACCATATACAGCCTTGATGTACTCCTTTTCCTATTTGGAACCAGGCTGTTGTTCCATGTCCAGTTCTAACTGTTGTTTCCTGACTTGCAAACAGGTTTCTCAAGAGGTGGTCAGGTGGTCTGGTATTCCCATCTCTATCACAATTTTCCACAGTTTATTGTGATTCACATAGTCAAAGGCTTTGGCATAGTCAGTAAAGCAGAAATAGATGTTTTTCTGGAACTCTCTTGCTTTTTTGATGATCCAGCAGATATTGGCAATTTGATCTCTGGCACCTCTGCCTTTTCTAAAACCATCTTGAACATCTGGAAGTTCTCGGTTCACGTATTGCTGAAGCCTGGCTTGGAGAATTTTGAGCATTACTTTACTAGCCTCTGAGATGAGTGCAATTGTGCGGTAGTTTGAGCATTCTTTGGGATTGCCTTTCTTAGGGATTGGAATGAAAATGGACCTTTTCCAGTCCTGTGGACACTGCTGAGTTTTCCAAATTTGCTGGCATATTGAGTGCAGCACTTTCACAGCATCATCTTTCAGGATTTGAAATAGCTCAACTGGAATTCCATCACATCCGCTTGCTTTGTTCATAGTGATGCTTTCTAAGGCCCACTTGACTTCACATTCCAGGATGTCTGGCTCTAGGTGAGTGATCACACCATTGTGATTATCTGGGTCGTGAAGGTCTTTTTTGTACAGTTCTTCTGTGTATTCTTGCCACCTCTTCTTAATATCTTCTGCTTCTGTTAGGTCCATGCCATTTCTGTCCTTTATTGAGCCCATCTTTGCAAGAAATTCTTACTGTGTACTTAATGCTGGTCTAAGAGCTTAAAATGGATTTCTCGTTTTCTCTCTACATTTTATCTCTATAGTATCTCTATACCTATAAGGGAGTCCTTTGAATTTCCTCTTTCTTTAGCACTTTTGGAAATGGTGCTAAAGTTCCCATAATGAGGGGTAGGGCTAGAATTTGAAAATTATGTATACTGCCTTCCAGTTACATCAATAACGGCAACAAGTTGGTCTGGCCTTTTAAATACAAATTTAGCTGTAGAATCCTTGAGTTTTAAAGCTGTAATGGGCCTTAGAGATTTTATGGTACCCTGGGAAAATGAATGACATAGTTCTTTTGAAGTGAAAAAATAGGACAAAGATATAAGGTAAAATAATTTTGGGTCATAATTGAACTAATGCTAATTATACACAAGCATTTTTGAAGGATCTGGGGAGCTTACTGTTACTTAAATTGAATAGTAATGATATTGCCAATATGAAAATGATAACGCATCATTAGGAAGACGTCTTACAATTGCAAAGCCCCGGCTGAATGTGCTTTAAGCTTAGATAACTCGAGCTTTGCTGACCTCACCAACCTATGGTTATGAAGTTAGACATGTTACTATGAAGAGTCCATTTTTAAGCACCTCTTCTTCTTACTTAGTCATGTGTGAAAACAATCTCTTCCCCTGAATATTCATGCTGTTACTCAAGGAGATATCTCAAATATTCTCAGGCACAGAATTACATTGTCAGAGTAGTTCATTGAACATCCCTCCCAAATAGTTATTTCTGGATTTTACCATAGCCACCTGCTAGGGTTCACCCTTTGTGTCATATACCTCAATCATATCTTACTAGCACTTGCCTTCTGCCTTCTACCAAGCAGTGAGATAATTCTGCCATCCATAATGTCCCTAAGCTGCCATATGGTATGTGGTAATGGGAGAAGAAAACTCCTTTGTTCAGGTTTTACTCCTTTAGAGTGATTCCAGAGTGGTGTTGACTCTTAAACTTTGTAATGAAAGGGCTCTGATGTTTCATTTTGTTTGGTTTCTTCCTGAAAGGGTGTATGTTCCTTTTACCAGATTTCTGACATTCTTGTCATAGGATCTATTAACAGTGATTTAAAAAAAATTAAGATATAATTTACATAGAGTAAAATTTACATTTTTGGTGCACAGTTTCTATATGTTCACGGTCATGTAGCCCTCACCATAATCAAGGTATAGAGCAATACCATCACCTCCAAAAATTCCCTTTGCTTCTTTCTTGTCAAACCTTCACCTCACTTTCAGCCTCTGGTAACTACTAATCTATATCTGTCCCTATATTTTTCCTTTTTGCATGTGTCATAAATATGTGTGCTGGTTTTTTTTTGCTTTTGTTTATAGCTAAAGTGAACATGGATCCATTTTCCTGGAATTGTTTTACTTTATGCATAATTATAAATGGCATCACTTCATTCTCAAAGGTGTCTCAATCTGGATAATAAACTAGAGGATTGTGCTACTTATAGTAACACCCCCTGCCCCCTCCCGACACACACACATACACACACAAACATATCCCTCCAGGGAGAACTGGACTTAAGCCAAAAGTGAGAAAAAAATCTCCATGTTCTCTTTAAGCTTCTCCCTAATCCTTCTATTTGAAAAACCAACAGAAAAACAAAATAAACAAGAAGACAGCTCAATAAATTTGGATCTTTAAATTTTAAATGAAGTTATTTTCCCAGAGTAATAATTTATGCATGTGGCATACTAACAGTGGAATATTCAAGTGTTTAGCATATACTACAAATATTAATAAGATGGGGGCTTCTCAAGTGGTTCAGTGGTAAAGAATCCACCTGCAATGCAGGAGATGTGGGTTTGATCCCTGGACTGGGAAATGGCAAGCCACTCCAATATCCTTGCCTGGGAATGCCAAGGGCAGAAGAGCCTGGTGGGCCCCAGTCCATGGGGTCACAAAAGAGTCAGACACGAGTTGGAGACTAAGCAATGATAAAGCAAATAAGACAGACAGTGATATATATACAAGTCCTAGTTCCTTGGCTGCAATGTCCCATGTTTTCCTTACTCTAAAAACACATAAATGCATCACAAATCATGTTCAAAATTGCTGCTTTAGTATGCTAATGTTCTTAGCTTATTAATACACAAAGGAACTTGTCACTGGAGAAAGTTTATGTGCAGACAGATCAACTACGTGGCTGGACTGTGAGACAGATTATTCAGGAATGAAAAAAGAGGGAAAAGGCACTGGACTTTCTCATACCTAAGATCCTTTCCAGTCTAACACAATGGTGTACCAATGATGGAAAGAATGCAAACTTTTGATAAAGTTCAACTTACATTTGAATTCTCAATCTGCTACTTCCTGCCTCAGCTTATGTTTCCCATTCTGTCAAACAGGGATAATATTTAACACAGCCATTAGAATTAAATGGGATAATGCATGTAATTTGTTACATGGTGTCCAACCCATAGCGGTTTTTTTCAAAGGTAGCTATTATTAAATGGAAGCAAAGTGTTTCTTAGTTGCTTTTCAGAGTTTATTAGCACTTTGAGCAATAGAAGTAGAAATGGTCCACTGAATAAGGCTTGGTGAAATTCACCAATTCAACTTTGATTTTTGTCTTGCAGGAGTGAGCTATTTTCAGTTTTTCATTCCATTTAGAAGCACGTAGGGTGGAGCATAAAATTCCACTGGCTGTGCTTTGTCATAGACTGCAGGAGCCCACACAAGAAGCATCCCTAATATTTTCAGAGCCCCAGGCAAGAGTATAGGCAGAACCCCACATACAACTCATCTCCGTGTTTAATGATTATAAACTAGGCTGACAACCTGCTAAATAAAATATATTCTAGCTTCCTACATTATCAAATACATTCATAACCGTATGAACAACCAGGTTTGGATCTAGGATTCTTGAACTGCTCAGAGTTCTGTCCTAGAACCTGGCAGCATGAGGAAACCTGTGCCCGGGCGCCCATCCCCCTACCATGCACCCCCGTTTTCTGGTCCACCTGGACTCCATCCTTCACCACGAGGGGCGCCACAAACACCTGTCTGATCATGCAAGGTTTGTCACAAACAGCCAGCCCTTGGGTACCCCTGAGACCTAAGGATATCGCGTAGAAGTTCCCATCAACCTTTGGGGAGATGAACCAAGGGAAGAGCACCAAGCCGCTCCTGGAAATAACTACAAGGACAGGCTTTTCCATAGCATATGGACCATGGCCTTGACGTCTCACTTCCTGTAGGGAGTGGTACAGCCAGAAGAAATACTGAGAGGATCTGTCAGAAAAGTCATGCCTGGGGCAGATGCCTCTCTTGCTCAGGGTCTAAGAGCAATGCCAATTTTATATGAAGGCATTCTGAGCAATGAAATGTGGGAGAAGGTGAAGCAGACAATTTCTAGGTCTGTTCTTTAAAACTTTTCACGAAAAAAAAAAATTTAAAAAAAAAATAAATAAATAATAAAAAAAAAACTTTTCACGAGATGTTCCCATTCTCTCTTCATTCATCAACTGGCCAGAGGCAAAGGATCTAGCAAAACATTCTGGGGGTTTAGGGTACGGCAGAGTCATTAGCTGGAAAGAGCTTGGATCCCTAAGTTCAGTTCAATTCAGTCACTCAGTCATGTCTGACTCTTTGCAACCCCATGAACTGCAGCATGCCAGGCCTCCCTGTCCATCACCAACTCCTGGAGTCTACTCAAACTCATGTCCATTGAGTCAGTGACCATCCAACCATCTCATCCTCTGCGATCCCCTTCTCCTCCTGCCCTCAATCTTTCCCAGCATCAGGGTCCTTTCAAATGAGCCAGTTCTTCACATCAGGTGGCCAAAATATTGGAGTTTCAGCATCAACATCAGTATTTCCAATGAATATTCAGGACTGATTTCCTTTAGGATAGACTGTTGGATCTCCTTGCAGTTCAAGAAACTCTGAAGAGTCTTCTCCAACACCACAGTTCAAAAGCATCCAATTCTTCTTCACTCAGCTTTCTTTATAGTCCAACTCTCATACTGGAAAAAACAGTAGACTTGACTAGACAGACCTTTGTTGGCAAAGTAATGTCTCTGCTTTTTAATATGCTGTCTAGTCGGCCATAACTTTTTTGCCAAGGAGCAAGTGTCTTTTAATTTCATGGCTGCAGTCACCATCTGCAGTGATTTTGAAGGCCCCCAAAATAAAGTCTGTCACTATTTCCATTGTTTCTGCACGTATTTGCCATGAAGTGATGGGACCAGATGCCACAATCTTAGTTTTCTGAATGCTGAATTTTAAGCTAACTTTTCCACTCTCCTCTTTCATTTTCATGAAGAGGCTCTTTAAATTAGTTCTTCTTTGCTTTCTGCCATGAGGATGGTATCATCTGCATAACTGAGGTTATTGACATTTTTCCCGGCAACCTTGATTCCAGCTTGTGCTTCATCTAGCCCAGCATTTCTCATGATGTACTCTGCATATAAGTTAAATAAGCAGAGTGATAATATACAGCCTTGACATACTTCTTTCCCAATTTGGAACCAGTCTGTTCCATGTCCAGTTATAACTGCTGCTTCTTGACCTTCATACAGATTTCTTAGGAAGCAGGTCAGGCAGTCTGGTATTCCTATCTCTCAAAGAGATAAAAAAGTCTTTGGCATAGTCAATGAAGCAGAAATAGATGTTTTTCTGGAACTCTCTTACTTTTTCGATGATCCCACGGATGTTGGCAATTTGAGCTCTGGTTCCTCTGCCTTTTCTAAATCCAGCTTGAACATCTGGAAGTTCACAGTTCATGTACTGTTGAAGCCTGGCTTGGAGAATTTTAAGTATTATTTTGCTAGCAGGTGAGATGAGTGGAATTGTTCGGTAGTTTGAACATTCTTTGGCATTGCCTTTCTTTGGAATTGGAATGAAAACTGACCTTTTCCATTTCTGGGGCCACTGCTGAGTTTTCCAAATTTGCTGGCATGTTGAGTGCAGCTCTTTCACAGCATCATCTTTTAGGATTTGAAATAGATCAATTGAAATTCTATCACCTCCACTAGCTTTGTTCGTAGTGATGCTTCCTAAGGTCCACTTGATTTCACATTCCAGGATGTCTGGCTCTAGGTGAGTGATCACACCATCATGATTATCTGGGTCATGAAGATCTTTTTTGTATAGTTCCCCTTTGTATTCTTGCCAGAACCTTGGATTCTGCATCCCTAAATCTCAGCATAAAGCAAAATTCCTCCCCATCTCAGATAAACAGAATTTGTGTTGAGTCATTGTAATTGTGTGTGTGTGTGTGTGTGTGTGTGTGTGTGGTGAAAGTGAAAGTGTTAGTTGCTCAGTCCTGTCCAACTCTTTGCGATCCCATAGATTATAGCCCGCCATGCTCCTCTGTCCAAGGGGTTCTCCAGGCCAGATTCCTGGCGTGGGTTGCTGTTTCCTTCTCTAGGGGATCTTCTCTACCCAGGGATTGAATAGATTCTTTGTGATATGAGCCCCCAGTGTGTGTGCTAGTAGTTACCATACCCTGCCCAACATATCTACTATCCTAGAGATTTCTTCTGGATGCATCTCTTCCCTGTTGCTGTTGTTGTTAAAAAGGCCCTAAGTTGTGTTCGACTTTTTGCAACCCCATGGGCTGTGGCCTGCCATCCTCCTCTGTCACGGCTGCAGTCGCCATCCACAGTGATTTTGGAGCCCAAGGAAAAAGTTTCTTGTCTAAATGCTCCTGCGTGCATGCTAAGTCACTTCAGCCGCGTCTGACTCTTTGTGACCCCATGGTCCATAGCCTGCCAGGCTCTTCTGTCCATGAGATTCTCTAAGCAAGAATAGTATGTGCTTCTAACTCTGCATCCTTTCAGTAAACAAACAAAAAGACTTTCATTGTGAGTGAATGGATGGATGAATGAATGAACAAGGAGAATTGTGAAGTGAATTAATTAACAATTGACTAAGTATCTAGTAGCTTCCCCTGATAGGCTAATGTCAGATTCAAGCATATATTACTCAAAATAAAAAAAAAAATAAAACCATTAAGCCTAAATTATTCCTCCCAGTGTTTTTCTTATTTTCAGATTAATAGTTGCCAATCATGACATGAGTAGTAACAAGGATACTTTTTGTTTTGCCTCTGCCTCCTTTCTTTCCCAACCCCTAGTTTTCAGGTAACTGTCCTGATTATTTTTCTTCACATATCCCCTTCATCTTATCCATATGATTAAAAAGGGAACAGTCGTAATTTTTCTGGCTGGACTCTGACTCCTGGATGCAATTTATAGACAACAGACAGACAATAGACACTCCAGACTGGATTAATCGAAAGTCATCCCTGAAAATTAAAAATTGAGGGAATATGAGAGTCTCAGTTTGGCTGAGTGATGAAGTCATAAACTGAGCTGAGAAATGGAGTATTTCCTGCCATATCAACAAACAAGAGTGTCACCGTCACCCTAGATTCCAGGCTTCCAGGGCAACCAGGAAGGAGAAGAATACCTGGCATGCAGTAGCTCTCAGACTGCCCCCACTCCCTACAGTAAGCGAGGAACTAAGGATGTGAAAAATCAAATCACTGGATGCTGGCTGGCCCCAGATAGCTGAGATGCATTTGAAAGGAATGATTTCAGTGAGTCCAGACTCTTGCATCTTGGCATACATAGAAAGCCACTAGATTCCTTAACTTGAGATATCTGTTTTTTCTTAATTAGCAATAATCTTTTGATGTTCTGACTACCTGCCCCTTCTTGCAAACTTCTATGTATCCTGGCTCCCACCCCTCCACCCCACCTCCTCGGAATAGTTCTTTCAGGGTTACTTCAGATGTTTCCTCCCAGGCTTGAAGTCCTAAAAATTTTCACCAAATAAAACATAATTCTCATCTTCTAGGTTGTGACTATTTTGTTGAAGTTGACAGACTCGAGTTTGATGGTGTTCATATCCCACCAAGTGCACTGGGAAACCCAGAAGGAGAGAGAAAACCTAAAACAATAACAAGAGATGTGCAAAGAGAAACAGAGATGAAAGATCATAAAGCACACTTCTTGGGGTCCTTCTCATTTTACAGCCCTTGGCCTCAGTCTGTTCCTAAAGTCCATCTTCATCCCTGTCCTTTAGGCCTGTGAAAACAGCTTCTATTAAAAAGAGAGAGAGCTCTCTTTTGGATAACTGAAATGCATATAGTTTGTGTTATCAGCCATCAAAATAGAACTAAAGACAACAACAACCAAAAACAGTATGAGGCATCTGCAGGGGCAATACCCCAATTTCCATTTCCCTATCTTGACCATAAACATTTATGTCACCTTGAAATTATTCAAAGCACTGAACCCCTTTGGTCAAAGACACGAAAGGCAGACCGTTCCATCTTTGAAGTTATACTGTCTTTATTATTAGAAAAAAATACATCTGCTAAATTTTTTTCCAATAGAGCAACATAATAAAAGAGTAAGTGTCTTTGTAGGGAAAATAACATAGAAAGATAATTAAATCTCAGGGGCATTTTTTTTGTCTAATGCAGTTTTTCTCAAAAAGAAAAACAAGCATCAAAGTTGCCCCCAAAGACACTTTCCAACCTGCCATTGCCACGAACATGAAGTTGAGAAATGAGAATTCTGTGCTTGGTTTGTTCCTTCTTTTCATGAAAAAGAGGCTTAATATTCATAGGGGACAGAGTAGAAACAAAACCTCCGCTGTGATTTCCAGGGGTTGAAATGCTTCTCACCACCTAAGGTGTTCATCTTTACAAAGATAGTTGCTAGGGAGTTGGATGATTTGAGGGAATATTTTTGAATGTTTATAGAACTAAAGAGTGGCATCATTGGCAAATACACTTATTGGCAGAATTAAGCCAATTAGCTGGTGCTGCTAAAGTGACTGCACACAGCTGATTTCACGAAAGGGACAAATGTATAATGATGTTTGCTGTTGGAGTTTCTTAAACTCTGGATAGTTACATCTCAGATAAAGGTGGTGATAGATTCTCTCCAGTGTTCTTGCCTGGAGAATCCCAGGAACAGAGGAGCCTGGTGGTCTGCTGTCTATGGGGTCGCGCAGAATCAGACACGACTGAAACGACTTAGCAGCAGCAGCAGATTCCCTCCCTCAGGACATTTTGAGGGTTCATGTTTAGGGTTATAAAAACACATAGGAGAGTATCTTTAGGTGATTCTGACATGTTCCCTACTTTTTCTTGGGTAAAATAAATGACAGGATCTGCCTTCCCAGAGGCCGGAGATGATTTTGTATGACAAGAAAAGGCCTAGCGATGTGTCTCTACATCATTCACAGTGACTGTACAATTCATCTGTAATTCTCACTTTAATTTTCTTCCTCACACATTTCCCTAACTAGCATTTTCAAAAACAATGATGGTCACCAGCTATATTTATAGGGACAATAATATTTTGTTTTAAAAAAGCAGAAGAAAATTGTCTATGCAGATAATTCAACAAATAAACAAAGGAAAATAAACATTTCCCATGATATGCAAAGACATGGTTCACTGACTCCCCTGATTGCTACTTTTGATTGTCTTCTTACTACATGTCATCCATGTCCTGCTTCCCTCATGACTAGGGGAAAAAAAAGTATGTGAACATGAAATGGATAATTAGTGAGTGTCACCAGTTGGATTCTCTGGGACTAGATGCTGAGGAGTTGAGAATTTTTAGGGAGGTTCTTTAGGGTTTAGGATTCTCTGCAGAGAAGGGAACAGAGCAGGGTGGAGAAATAACTAGGACTGCCAAGCTATCTCAATGGATGCTGCTGGTAAGTCTGCGGGGAGTGTGAACTTAAAAAAGAAAGAAAGAAAGAAAAAAGAATAGCCTAAAAGTTGAGAGTTACATTTTGTTTGGCAGGTGGTGTAAGAGGGCAGCAGAGTATGAGACAGTTAGATAGCATCACCGACTCAATGGACATGACTTTGGGGAAACTCCGGGGATAGTGGAGGACAGAGGAGCCTAGTGTTCGGAGGGCACGGGGTCACAAAGAGTCAGACACAACTTAGTGGCTGAACAAAAACAACAACAACAGATGACTTCGAGCCTGGGAGACCACCTCTCAGATCACTCTAAGGGACTACTTCCAAGAGGCGAGGGAGAAGCCAAGATACATAGGAGTTTTGTAACACAAGTTTTTTCAGAATTTTCCCAACAAGTTGTTGGGACATCAAAAGAAGACTGGACTTATCAAGTTAATGAATTTAGTGCTTTTCTATGTACACAAAGATGCAAACGTTTGAGTTCAGTGAAATCAGGCCTCTCATATGCACCTCCGCTATCTGGGGCCAGCATCCCGTGTTTTCCCCTCCTGAGTCTCCTCAGGGTGCACCTAGGGGGAAGGAAGTGACTGTAGTGGCTTATGGCTTGATGGCTGTTGTCTCTCAGTCGTGTCTGACTCTTCCTGATCCCATGAACTGCAGCACAAGGACAGTTTTCCCTGGTCCTTCACCATCTCCTGGAGTTTATTCACACTCATGTCCATTGAGTCAGTAATGCCATCCAACCATCTCATCCTTTGTCTTCCCTTCTCCTCCTGCCTTCAATCTTTCCCAGCATCAAGGTCTTTTCCAATGAGTCAGCTCTTTGCATCAGGTGGCCAAAGAATTGGAGCTTCAGCTTCAGCATCAGTCCTTCCAATGAATATTCAGGACTGATTTCCTTTAGGATGGACTGGTTTGGTCTCCTTGCAGTCCAAGGGACTCTCAAGAGTCTTCTCCAACACCACAGTTCAAAAGCATCAGTTCTTAAGTGCTCAGCCTTCTTTATGGTACAACTCTCACATCTATACATGACTAGTGGAAAAACCATAGCTTTGACTATACAGACGTTTGTTGGCAAAGTGACATCTGCTTTTTAATATGCTGTCTAGGTTTGTCACTGCTTTTCTTCCAAGGAGTAAGCGTCTTTTAATTACATGGCTGCAGCCACCATCCTCTGTGATTTTGGACCCCAAGAAAACAAAGTCTGTCTTTGTTTCCATTGTTTCCCCATCTATTTGTCATGAAGTGATAAGACCAGATGCCATGATCTTAGATTTTTGAATATTGAGTTTTAAGCCAACTTTTCCACTCTCCTCATTCACCTTCATCAGGAGGCTCCTCAGTTCCTCTTCACTTTCTGCCATTAGGGTGGTGTAATCTGCATATCTAAGGTTATTTATATTTTCCCGGCAATCTTGATTCCAGGTTGTGTTTCATCCTGTCCAGCATTTCTCATGAAGCATACAAGTTAAATAAGCAGGGTGACAATATACATCCTTGATGTACTCCTTTCCCACATAGCCCTTCCCTGCAGAATACAAGACTGCAGGGCTGGGCTTGATGGTGGACCACCTGTTTCCATCCTGGGTTCCCTCGGGGCTCATCACCAGGGCAACTGTAATATGAGAGCTTGATGGATACAACATTATTTGTTTCCTGACATGGCAGGCAATATTCTTCATTCACAGGAGCTCTGAAATGTGGATGATTTTTCAGAGCTCTTCTGAGTGGATCAGTGATGTTGGGCTTTTACACTCCCATGTAAACCAGTCATGGATGCTAGCAGCC
The DNA here is from genome assembly GCF_023699985.2 of Odocoileus virginianus. Taxonomy (NCBI): domain Eukaryota; kingdom Metazoa; phylum Chordata; class Mammalia; order Artiodactyla; family Cervidae; genus Odocoileus; species Odocoileus virginianus. The sequence goes on along the minus strand of NC_069683.1, from coordinate 17,176,664 downwards.
CAGGGAGGAAGGGGCATATCACCTTGGCCAAAGTGGTTCTCTTCATTAGAGGCAATCTCTGAAATGCGCTCTCAGCTTCAGCAACTGGGAGAATAATTTTATCATTCTTGAAGGGATGGCATAACATCCCAGCATCCTTCATCTAACAGGGAAAAATACTTTTGACTAAATAGTGATGACTTGCACCCAACAGTATAGGTAGCTATCTGTCTAGTATTTACTCATAATAAACTCTGTGCCCAACCCTGCAAAAATACAGTGGGGGGAAAATCCAATCAGTACAGGATATTTTGTTTGAAACAAAAATTTATTCCTGTAGCAAAACCAAAGTACAGGGCAGGACACTACAAAGTTATAGCTAAGGGAAAGATACTTGGAGAAGATGGTGACAAATATTACTGAAATCAGCAGGAATGAGAGCCAGAATATGGGTTACACCTTTAAAAACAGAATTAGGGTAAAACAGTCAGGTTTTAGGACTTTGTACGGAAAAGAGATGGTTAGGCAGCCCTGGGACAATACAAGTAGGCAGTAGAATGATTTGTAAGAGAAATAAAAATGATGCTTGTCTCATAGCTGAGGGGGGCCAATTTGAATAGATGAAGTGGGTATCAGATGACAGAATGACTTGAATGCCAGGCTGGTCATTATTCAATACAAAATGGAAAATAAAATACAATTCAAAATAAATTTATTAAAAATAAAATAAGCAACTCAGTATGGATGTCATACAATAAAAGTGGGGCTTTTAGAAAATTAACCTGGTGGAGGGATAGACAAATGGACAATAAAGTGTAGAAGATAAGACAGGAAATCACTGACTTCTTGAGTAAGTTGGCAAGAAGGTGGAGTTTCTGAAATTTGATGCCACATAAAAAGAAACTAGAATTCAACAAAGTAATGTAATGAAACTTTTCCAAAGTTGCAGAACAAAGAAGTAATGGAACTGGGAATCAACCCCACATCTGCCTCTAAAGTGTCTTTTTTTTTATCACCAGGCTGTGTTGTCACGATGTTAAAAAATCTATCTGTAAGGTGATTTTCCCCTTAGAGTGCTCAGAAAGTAAGAAAACTAAAATGTTGGCACTGATTTGGAACACAAGGCAGTTTTCAGATTTTGACACTATTTGGGGAATTAAGTTTTTCTCTATGTCACTCTTTCATCTTTAGGAAAGGATAGAGCACTCGTCTTGCCTCTAAACACTTTCTGAAACTTTTACGCCATCAATTAATGAACTTAATAAATATTTACTGACTGCCTAATCTTCTTCAAGAAGTATTCCTGGTGTTACTGAGAAAGCAGAAAATAAGACAAATTCATACTGTCTTGAAATTTATATTCTGCTGGACAGAAACAAATAATAAACATAAATAAACAAGTAAAAGTCATGAATACAAAAATATAATAGTTTCAAAAAGTTGTATATTTTAGGAAGAAGATGTATAGGGTGCATTTATGGACAGATACTGGGTTAGGGAGGTGAGATGGGATAATTTGGGGCCAGAAGACAGTATGTTGATAAATGATAGGACTCTATTTTTAGAGTGCTTTATTTTTCTTAATGCTCCCCCACTTATTAGCTATCTGTTCTTGGTTCATCTGTCTGCGGCTCAGTTTTCTCAACTACTTTATAGATCTGTTACCATAATTGGGTGCTTCCCAGGTAGTCGGTGACTAAAGAATCAACCTGCCAATGCAGGAGATGCAAGAGACACAGATTTGATCCCTGGGTTGGGAAGATCCCCTAGAGAAGGAAATGGCAACCCACTCCAATATTCTTGCCTGGAAAATTCCATGGATGGAGGAGCCTGGCTGGCTATAGTCCATGGGGGTCACAGAGTCAGACACGACTGAGCAGGCACGCACCCACCATAACTGGATGAGTAAATGCACAAAACCTTCTTTAAGCAGAGTAAGAGTTCAATAAACCCTAATTTCTTATTAAATATTTTTCTTATTCCTGAGAATGAGGGTTGTATTTTCCCATCTCCTCTCTTTTAAGCAGAAGGAGCATTAAGTCACAACTGCCCAGAACAGTTCCTAATGCTAAAATTTCCCTCTTGAGATTATTGTCCATCTCTTTGATGTTGAGTTGCCTTCCCCTTCGCTCAGTAAATACTTATTAAACGGCCTCTATCTGCTAGGTTTTGCTTCCTTAAGGTGTATTTAATTCAGAAATTACTAAATGAAATTCCTTAAGTTTGTTTTGTTTCTCTGTAAACCCTCACACTGGTTTATCAGCCTGCAGGAGAAGCGGAAAGATAGCCTTGGGGGCTTTGTCAGTTGGGTCCAGTCCAGACATCAAAGAATACTATGAATGTGTGAAATTGCCTTTGGCAAATACTATTTACAGACCCTCTGGCACAGTTATGCTGAAATGATAAGAAATGTCACTGCAGCACACTGCATGGAATAATAAACATTTCCTGCCTTCAATATCAACGATCCACTTATCCAGAACCTAGAATGGCTTGCAATCACAATAAAGGGAGAGGCAATGGTTTCTGTTTCCTTCTCATTAATATGCTGCAACTCTTCCTATTAATTAAATCCGTAGGATAGCCAGGAGTAGAACCTAGTGAGATTATCTATATTATGCACTTGAAATATAATTTATCCATTTTAATTAAATAAGTTCTAAATATAATCACTTTTAATTCTTCTATACCTGGAAACTAATTAAAAATGAAATTAGTTAACATTTCTCTGTGACATCATTAAAAAATTGTTCATGTAAAAAAGCAAATACCCCTATAGAATGTGGCATGTTTACCTGGATCCCTCTGTGATGTTGATGACCAAAGGATTAAAACGTTGCATGAATACAAATCTCTGGGCAATAATTTTTTTTCTCCCCACAAATTTCTCTCCATGTCTACTCATCTCCTTCCTCATCTCATCTTGGCATGTTCCAGACATTGGCTATAGCTTTGGAAGCCTATTCAATGTCATGTTCCCGATTATACTGTTTCACGTTCAGGTTATACAACTTCATGCTAGGTTGATATGAACATGCCCATCTGTATGCTTTACTTCCTTATAGAGCATATTTTTAAGGCCTTCTTTGTGTGTTAAAATGGTTAGAAAAGCACTACCTCAAGAGATGTCTAGAGCAACATTTATGTCAATATATGCCCTTTAATGGAAGAAATAGAGGCTGAAAGAGAAAGGTAAGCACACACACACACACGGTAAGATATAGTTGACATCTATCAAGCACTCTGCAGGGATTATCTTATTTTTCAAGATATCTAACTTTCTCAAGATAACACTATTTTATCATCCATTCATAACAGGGAAGAAACTGATATTTAGATTATATGCTCTAGGCCACTGTGCTCTACAGATTAGTTGGGTGACCTTCCAAATTGAATTGATCACATCATGATCAGGTCTAGAGATGGAGCCTTCTAAATCCCACTTCTGAGACCTTTGGCATTTTTTTTCCAAGTCTCTATTTTTAACTCAGTAGAATTCTGCACAAAGACAAGAAAAAATTACTTCAAACTATGAAGTTATTTTCCTAATCAGGAAGAGTTTCATAAAAATATGAAGATGATGACCAATAAAATACGCTGTATTGGGTGCCGACTATTTGTCAGATCGCGTGCTAGATGTTAAGGCATAGACAGAACTGGGAAAAATTGATCTCTTCAAGGAATTTATAGGTAAGGAGGAGAAACAAATACACATGTGAAAAGTTTATAATTTTTTAAGAGATTCAATTAAGAGCAGTATCAGTTCAGTTCAGCCACTCAGTTGTGTCCAACTCTTTGCGACCCCATAGACTGCAGCACGCCAGGCCTCCCTGTTCATCAACAACCCCCAGAGTTTACTTAAACTCAAGTCCATTGAGTCGGCGATGCCATCCAACCATCTCATCCTCTGTCATCCCCTTCTCCTCCCTCCTTCAGTCTTTCCCAGGATCAGGGTCTTTTCCAACGAGTCAGTTCTACCCATTAGGTGGCCAAAGTATCAGAGTTTCAGCTTCAGCATCAGGCCTTCCAATGAATATTCAGGACTGATTTCCTTTAGCATGGACTGGTTGGATCTTCTTGCTGTCCAAGGGACTCTCAAGAGTCTCCTCTAACACCACAGTTCAAAAGCATCAATTCTTCAGCACTCAGCTTTCTTTATAGTCCAACTCTCACATCCACACATGACTACTGGAAAAACCATAGTTTTGACTAGATGGACCTTGGTTGGCAGAGTAATGTCTCTGCTTTTTAATATGCTGTCAAGGTTGGCCGTAACTCTTCTTCCAAGGAGCAAGTGTCTTTTAATTTCATGGCTGCAGTCACCATCGGCAGTGATTTTGGAGCCCCCCCAAATAAAGTCTGTCACTGTTTCCACTGTTTCCCATCTATTTGCTGTGAAGTGATGGGACTGGATGCCATGATCTTAGTTTTCTGAATATTGAGTTTTAAGCCAACTTTTTCACTGTCGTCTTTCACTTTCATCAAGAGGCTCTTTAGTTCATTTTCACTTTATGCCATTAGGGTGGTGTCATCTGCGTATCTGAGATTATTGATATTTCTCCTGGCAATCTTGATTCCAGGTTGTGCTTCATTCAGCCCAACGTGTCTCATGATGTACTCTGCATATGTGTTAAATAAGCAGGGTGACCATATATAGCCTTGACGTACTCCTTTCCCGATTTGGAACCAGTCTGTTGTTCCATGTCCAGTTCTAACTGTTGCTTCCTGACCAGGATACAGATATCTCAAGAGGCAGGTTGGGTGGTCTGGTATTCCTATTTCTTGAAGAATTTTCCACAGTTTGTTATGATCCACACAGTCAAAGGCTTTGGCATAGTCAATAAAACAGAAGCAGATGTTTTTCTGGAACTCTCTTGCTTTTTTTCAATGATCCAACAGATGTTGGCAACTTAATCTCTGATTCCTCTGCCTTTTCTAAACCCAGCTTGAACATTTGAAAGTTCATGGTTCGTGAACTGTTGAAGCCTGGCTTGGAGAATTTTCAGCATTAGTTTGCTAGCATGTCAGAAGTGTGCTATTGTGTGGTAGTTTGAACATTCTCTGACATTGCCTTTCTTTGGGATTGGAATGAAAACTGACATTTTTCCAGTCCTGTGGCCACTGCTGATTTTTCCAAATTTGCTGGCATATTGAGTGCAGTTCTTTCACAGCATCATCTTTTAGGATTTGATAGCTCAACTGGAATTCCATCACCTCCACTACCCACTACACTAGTCCTAGGTGATGTCTAAAAAAGAAAAAACTATGGAATTATCTATTTATTGCTTTACAGATAAAAACAGAAATAGAGAATAGGGGAGACTAATATTGATTAGGCAAATATATGACCCTGGGAGGCATCATCTGTGTGTACTGCATTTAGTGTTGTTTTTCAGGGAGGCCTGTTGTGCTGCAGTCCATTGTGTCGCAAAGAGTCAGAAACGACTGTGCGGCTGAACTGAGCTGAACCGATCTACCTATTATATATTTATCTTTCTATCTAATTATCATTATTGTTTCCACCTACAGAGGTAAGAATTGCAATCCAAAGAGTCTAAGCAGACGGCCCGTGTCATCAAAAGTATTAATGCTGAACACAGCATTCAAAATCAGTACTCTGTGATTTCAAAGTTTCTTTTGAACATGACATTCATCCAGATTTGAGTAAGAATGATTTGATTTCTCTTTAGTCTTGAATGTTGCAACATTTTCTCTACTTAAATGTTTAATCCCTAAACACTAAATTTCTTTTTTTTAAATCCCTGGTGATTATCAGCAAAAAGAGACAAAGATTGGAATAACAGGTGTATTTCTCTCTTCCTACTTTTATGATGGATTAAAATTTCCTTTAACTTGACAAAAAGCATCACAGAGCAGTTAAAAGCATGAGTTGTGGGGTCAGAGGCAGCCTCCTTTCTTACCATTGCTTAGCTGTGCACGTCTTTGGGCACAATACTGAGATTCCCTAGGCTTCTGTTTCCATATCCAATGGACACATTAACAACATGGACTTCAGAGGGCTGTGGGGAGAACTAAATGAAACAATGAACATCAAGCACCTAACTAAGCCTCGGCATGCAATTTGTCTCCCATCTAGTTAGCTACCCTCTTTTTAGGGTTTCCATGGTGGTGCAGTCAGTAAAGAAACCACCTGCAGTGGAGGACACTGGGCATTTGATCCCTGGGCTGGGAAGTTCCCCTAGAGAAGTAAACGGAAACCCACTCCCATATTCTTGCCTGGGAAATCCCAAGGACAGAGGAGCCTGGCAGGCCACATACAGTCCATGGGGTTGCAAGAGTCGGACACAAATTTGTGACAAAACCACCACCATCTTCATCATCCTTTTTACTTGCTAACTTACTACAGTTGGCCATAAACCCCTACATCTAAGAAATGTAACTTTTCAGTATTGATAAGGCCCTATCCACCTACCCTTGCCAAAATGCAGATGGTAAACATTTTACACAAATGAAATTTTTAAAATTATTTTCACCCATAATATATTGCAGTGAAAATGTTAGCCCACTCCCAGAAGTGTTGTTTAGAATAAGGCATAATTAAAATAGGACAACAATCAACAGCAGGAATGTTAGCATAAAACCAAGGAAATTATTAAGAAACTAAACTGAACAACATCATTAAGAATCACCAGAGGCTTCTGTAAATGTGTAAGTAGTGCAGGAGTTGAAATAATACAGAAGGGAAACACACTATAAAAATATGTTTGTGTCTATAGGCATTGCCTGCCTGAGTCTCTGCAGATTGTATAACTCAGAGCTTCTTCAATGTGCATGACTTACGACAGTGAATCAAATATTAGATAACATCAAGGCTTGAATTTCAGCAGGTGCTAAAGCACAATCTATATTTATTCCTGTCCTTAAATGTAGTAGCTGAGCCATTAAAACAATACTCACTCCACTTTTGAAAAATAAGAACCCTATAAAAATAAACCGCTCTTTGTATCCAAAGTTTATACTTCTGTTAAGCCACCAAATGTGATTTATGGAATAAAAGAGCTATAAATCATGATGAACACCAAGAGGAGTCACACTTGAACTATCCTGGTAGGATAATGAGTCCAAGCACTGAACGAAGCCCTACCTCTGGTGTTGGAGTGTTGGAAACTGGGTGAGCTAACGCAGGGATCCCAGAGAGGCTTCCTGTCTGTGTTTCAGCCCCTGATTTTGCTCATGCAAGTCGAAACGGAACCTCCTCTGCCGCTCCATGCCAAGTTTGCCCTCCAATCTGCAACTTGGAGAAGGAGTCTCTTAGTAGCGGCTGTGTCTAGAAAGTAACATCTTGGATGTGATCTCAAGTACAGGAAAATGTTTAGCCAGGAAAAACTTAGTGCATAAATTTGCATAAAGAGGAGCCTTAAGGCTGGAAAAACATTGCTGTGTTTGAAGGTGACTGTGAGGGTGGCAATGGGGGAATTTTAAAAGGAGGTAAAGATCAAGATGCAACGGGCCATAGAGCAAAGAATCTGGGTTTTAATCTACAAGCAATGAGGAGACACTGATAGATTGTGGCCAAGGGAGTGACTGAAGGTGTAAATTGTGATTTATAAGAAGCATTTTGGCTACTGTATGGGAAATGATCAGAATGGACAAAGAATGCATGACCAACAATATAGCTAAAGAGGCTACTACAGTGACAGGAAGTGCCAGTGGCAAAGAACCTGTATGCCAGTGCAGGAGACGTAAGAGACTCAGGTTCAATCCCTGGTTCAATCAGGAAGATCCCTCGGAGGAGGGCATGGCAACCAACTCCGGTATTCTTGCCTGGAGAATCCCATGGACAGAGGAGGCTGGTGAGCTATAATCCATAGGGTGGCTAAGATTCGAACACAACTGAAGCAATTTAGCAAGCATGCATGGTGGCATGAACCTAGGGGATGAAAGTGTAGATGGAGAAAAGTAGACAGCCTCTAGCTCTGTTCTGGTGGTAGACTCGGAGTTTTGCTGATACTCAGTCAAAAAAAGGAATGAAATTGGATCATTTGTAGAGATGTGGTTGCACCTAGAATCTGTCATACAGAGTGAAGCTAAGTCAGAAAGAGAGTATATGTGGAATCTAGACAAATGGTACTGATGGACCTATTTCCAGGGAGGGAACAGAGAAACAGATGTGGAGAACGGACTTGGGAGGGTGGGATGAATTGGGAGATTAGGATTGACACAGCTACACTATCTTGTGTAAAACAGATAGTCAAAGCTATGACTTTTTCAGTAGCCATGTACAGATGTGAAAGCTGGACTATAAAGGAGGCTGAGTGCCAAGGAATTGATGTTGTTGAACGGTGGTACTGGAGAAGATGCTTCAGTCACTGGGACAGTAAGGAGATTAAACCAAAAAGGAAATCAACCCTGAATATTCATTGGAAGGACTGATGCTGAAGCTTCAATACTTTGTGCGAAGAGCTGACTCACTGGGAAAGATACCTGATGCTGGGAAAGGCTGAAGCAAAAGGAGGAGGGGGCTGCAGAGTTTGGTTTGATAGCATCACTTACTCAATGGACACGAATTTAAGCAAACTCTGGGAGACAGTGGAGGACAGGGGATCCTGGCATGCTGCAGTTGCAGAGAGTCGAACATGACTTAGCTAGTGAACAAGTGGGAATCTGCTATAAAGCACAAGAAGCTTATCTCAGTGCTCCGTGATGATCTAGAGGGGTGGGATGGGGTTGGGGTGGGAGGGAGGGTCAAGAGGGAGGGGATATATGTATATAAAGCTGATTCACTTTGTTGGACAGCAGAAATAAACACAAGATTGAAAAAAATTTATTCCAACAACAACACAAAAAATTGTAAAAATAGAAAACCAAGAAAAAAAAAAGCCTTGCTGATAAATGAGATGTAGATTGTAGGTGCCTGCAAAAGGGAAGTTGTCAAGAATTTCAAAGTCTCTTGCTTGAGTGGTAATAAAGAACTTTCGCTGGAATGGGTAAAACACCAGGATAAGGGATCAAAAGTTCAGCGGGGAATTGCTAATCAGTGTGCATAGACGTTCAGTTATGCAAGATGAGTAAGTTCCAGAGATCTGTGTGCCTATAGTTAACAATACTGTATTGTGAGCTTAAATTTTTGTTAAGAGAGTAGATCTCATGTTAGGTGCTCTTACCACAATAATACTTTTTTTTTTAAAAAAAAGGGGGAAAAAAAAAGATTTCAATGCTTAGCCTGTTAATTTGACCTGTCTATGAAGCATTCAAGTACAGATTTCTAGTAGGCCATAAATTGTAAGAGTTTGTAGGTTAGACAAGACCTCTCCGTTATTGTCTTTGTCACCTGTGTAGGTTGCTTCATTATAAGCAGTTATTTGTAGGCTTTTCCTAACCTAAGTGTTTTCCTAGGTTCAAAGAAAGACAGCCACTATTAGAAGGAACATTTCTTAAAATTCAAATACCCAGATGACCTTTACAACAAAAAGATTTTGCTAAGACCTTGATGACAAGCTGTGTACACTGCTTTGCAATAGCCATGAAAATAAAGTTCAGCAGAAGTAAACCACCAGAGATGATTTGTCTTTGGATCCTGAGCGTTAGAAAGCTGTGCTGTTCTTGACTCTTTGGGAGTTATCATCACCTTGGCCAAATTCCAACCCACTGAGCTTTCTGAGTCAAAAATAAATTCCCATTTGTAACAGGGTATATAGCATAGGACTAGAGAAACTATCAGAATGCTGACAGTAGAAAAAAACATTCCTTCCTTTCCTATAGGCCCAATGAGGACCGAGCTGAGCTTAAGTTTTTGAGAGCCACACTAATTAGACAGCAGTGTTTCAGGACCTCTGAAGCATGGCCCCACCTAAACCACTTATCTTCAAGCACAGGATGATAGCATAACAATTCGTGAAATGAAGCCATTTCTGATCAAATGGGTCTTTTCTTCTGACACCCTCTGCCCAATGCAAGTGACTTGTTCCCAAGTTCCAACTCCAGAAGGTGAGACTCTGCCGACATTGCAATAGGAAAGTCTACAGTAATTGATTCCAACTCTTGCAGCCACAAAAATTGCTTTGCTAAGCAAGAGGATTTATGGATTTGGCCACATTTCGTTGTTTGCTGCCTTCATTTATTACAGATGCATTTTCCTCCCTGTTTTCCAAGATAGAGTGGCTGGAATTGATATGGAAATGCTTTCAGCAATGCATTAAAGAAAAAGAAAAATTTCTCTATAGGACCCATTTAAAAATTTCATTCATTTCCCCCCCTTGTTTAGCAGTAAGGTCATTTTGCTGCAGAAAAACTTTGGAAATATAGATATAAAGAAAAAGTGAAAATTATTCAAATCACACAAATAACTGTCAAATCACTATTTTAGAAATTTTATAAAAGTTTTCTTCCTAAAATTATAGATATTTGTTTCTAATAAAATTATAATCAGATAATTTTGGTATGCTGCTTTTTCCCATGTTATTTAAAACACTTCAAAACATGTGATTTTTTTTTTTTTAAGGTCTGCAAAGTAATCAATTAAATGTGTAATGGTTTATTAAATAATCCATTATAATCTAATATTTGTTTATTCAGGGCTTTTCAAAAATAAATTTCTGTCCTTATGTACTCACATTTCAATAATCCATAATTTATTCAAGAATGACTGATTTCAAAATTTCTGTTAAGAGTATAAGAGAAAAAAAGAGAAACCCTGACATATAGACTTATATCAGTATAATAAAAATGTATACTTTGGAATCTTTTATATATCAACAGGTTAGCAAGTTTAAAGAGAGTGAACTCATTCATATCCTTCTCCTCGATTCATTTTACTGGATCAACTAAGCTAAGCTTTCTATAGTGAATATTCCATGGAATATTAAAACGGCCAGATGAGATGCTCATTTAATGGTAGGCTCATATGATTCATAAATATTTCAAGGTCTTTGTTTCTTAGGTTTTTGTATTGCAACTGGTAACAGCAAAGACCTCATACTTATCTTTTAGAAATAAAGTTTTATTTCTCCCTTCAATTATCCATTTGCAACAATCTATAAAGTTTCATTCTTGGGATCTTCCTGGTGATCTAGTGGCTAAGAATCCATATTTTCAATATAAGGGCCTTGGGTTTGATCCCTGGTCAAGGAACTAGATCCCACATGCCCTAACTAGGAGTTCACATGCCGCAACTAAAGACATCGTATGCTGCAACCAAACCTGGCAAAGCCATACAAATAAATATTATATATATTTTTAAATTTTCAATCTTTATCTGTTTTCATTTAACATGACAATAGGATCAAGGACTTAATTGTTTCTAATGATGATAACTTTTGATCCTAATCCATGTGGGGCTAGGAGTGGCACTAACTCAGTGAAAAGTTTTCTCAGAAACCCAGAAGTCAATGCATTCACACTCTTGGACATCTCATTTTATGTTTAGTGTGAAAAGCCCAAGATCTTGCCTGCCTCACTTGCTTTCTTTTCACTTTCTAATTTCTGTCACATACATAAAGAAGACTCCTTTCTTCTATATGCTTGGAAATTCTGGAATAAATGTGTAATTTTCATGCCACATTTAGGAGGTGAGATATGAAAACACGAGATTCCCATTTTGGTCTGGTCTTTTAAGATGTGCATGAGGCTATAAACTTATTGACATAATAAAGTGATAAATCTGATGAGTGTGTACACTTTCACAACTTTCTCTCCCCTCCCTTTTACCTACTGAAGATAATCATATCCTTTCTTTCTAAGAGGATTTTGGTTTTGTACCATGGTTTGGGTAACTTTCTAATGTGGAAATTAGAAATAACAGAAATGGAATGTAACAATAAAGATTCAAATCAAGATACATAGAAAGCTGAAGGAAAGAAGAATAAGAGAAAAGTGTCCTTTTTAGTGTTTAAAAAATTGGTGATTGGAATTGAAAGTGAAGAAACGAAAATTTGTAGAAGGTCAATGATGGATATGAAGAGAAATAGGGAGAGAAGGTGTTTTAAAATATGCTTCAGTTCATTTCAGTTCAGTCGCTCAGTCGTGTCTGACTCTTCGCGACCCCATGAATCGATACACGCCAGGCCTCCCTGTCCATCACCAACTCCCGAAGTCCACCGAAACCTATGTCTATCGAGTCGGTGATGCCATCCAGCCATCTCATCCTCTGTCATCCCCTTCTCCTCCTGCCACCAATCCCTCCCAGCGTCAGGGTCTTTTCCAATGAGTCAACTCTTTGCATCAGGTGGCCAAAGTATTGGAGTTTCAGCTTCAGCATCAGTCCTTCCAATGAACACTCAGGACTGATCTCCTTCAGGATGGACTGGTTGGATCTCCTTGCAGTCCAAGGGACTCTCAAGAGTCTTCTCCAACACCACAGTTCAAAAGCATAAATTTTTTGGCGCTCAGCTTTCTTCATAGTCCAACTCTCACATCCATACATGACTACTGGAAAAACCACAGCCTTGACCAGATGGACCTTTGTTGGCAAAGTAATGTCTCTGCTTTTTAATATACTGTCTAGGTTGGTCATAACTTTCCTTCCAAGGAGTAAGCATCTTTTAATTTCATGGCTGCAGTCACCATCTGCAGTGATTTTGGAGCCCCCAAAAATAAAGTCTGACTGTTTCCACTGTCTCCCCATCTATTTCTCATGAGGTGATGGGACCAGATGTCATGATCTTAGTTTTCTGAATGTTGAGCTTTAAGACAACTTTTTCACTCTCCTCTTTCGCTTTCATCAAGAGGCTCTTTACTTCCTCTTCACTTTTTGCCATAAGGGTGGTGTCATCTGCATATCTGATGTTATTGATATTTCTCCTGGCAATCTTGATTCCAGCTTGTGCTTCTTCCAGCCCAGCGTTTCTCATGATGTACTCTGCATATAAGTTAAATAAGCAGGGTGACAATATACAGCCTTGACGTACTCCTTTTCCTATTTGGAACCAGTCTGTTGTTCCATGTCCAGTTCTAACTGTTGCTTCCTGACCTGCATACATGTTTCTCAAGAGGCAGGTCAGGTGGTCTGGTATTTCCATCTCTTTCAGAATTTTCCACAGTGTATTGTGATCCACACAGTTGAAGGCTTTGGCGTAGTCAATAAAGCAGAAATAGATGTTTTCTGGAACTCTCTTGCTTTTTTGATGATTCAGTGGATATTGGCAATTTGACCTCTGGTTTCTCTGCCTTTTCTAAAACCAGCGTGAACATCTGAAGTTCACAGTTCACGTATTATGGTTAGGGGAAAACAAATCCATTATCTTACAGTTGCTGAGGCTCAGATGTCTGGGTATGGGTCAGGGTCTCAGCAGCTGAAATCAAGGTGTTGAGAGCTACTGTGGGTAGTGATGGCTGGGGTCCTCTTCCAAGTTCACTGGTTGTTCGTGAGTTTCAGTTTCTTGTGGACATAAGTCTGAAGTCCACATTTTCTTTTGGGTTATTACAGGGACTGCTCTTAGGTCCCAGAGGCAGGCTGGTTGGCCTCAGGTCCTTGCCATGGGAAGCTCTCTCATGGCTATTTGCCATTTTAAAGTAAGCAAGAGTCTCTTCTGCTTGAATCTCTCTGACTTCTTTTAAGGGTTCACCTGATTAGGTCAGGCCCACCCACACTAATCTCCGTAACTTATTTCTTGAAGAATTTGTATCGGAATAGAGTAGTTTTCCAATGTTGTGTGAGCTTCTGCTACACAGCAAAGTGAGTCAGCTGCACGTACACATCCATCTCCTCCTCTTTGGAGTTTCTTACCATTTAGGTCATCACAGAGCATTGAGTAGAGGTCCCCGTGATATTCCTTAGGTTCTCGTTACTTATCTGTTTTATACACAATAGTCTATACATGTCAAAGAAAAAAAAGAGAGAGAGAAGAGAGAGAACATGGAACATCCAAATACAGAAAACTGACAGTATATATGGTCAACAAACCCTGACCAGGGGCACTCAGCGACACTCGGGATGAAACACAGGCACTGACTTCTGTCTCTGAGCCCCAGAGATGGACTTCAGGGGAGCCAAGCCGCCCACGTGTTAAAGCTCAGCCACCACTCCCATCCTGTGCAGGTGGCTCTTGCTTTCCTGCAGGCATCTTCTAATGACTGCAGTCATCTCTGCAATCCCCCTTCCTCCGCATCATCTCTTTGGCCATGTAACTCAGCGGTGCACAGCCCCCCACCCCAGCCCTGGACTTGCTCTGCCCGTGGGATGACCGCAAAATGTGATGCAGGTGGCAGCTGCAGTGACTGAGTTTTCACTGCTGCTGCCTCTGCTATGGCCATATGAGGTCACATGCAGCCCTGAAGTTGAGCCATGAGAAGCTGGATTGAGTTGCCTAGTCAACGAGGCAAGGTCTTGGTGTACCAGCTGGCAGCCAGTTGACCCCTAGACATGGAGTGAGCCCAGTCAACATTATTGGAGCTTGCCCCACCAGACTTCAGTACTAGGAGCAAGCCCCACCTACAAGAGCTTAACTGCACAGTGCTACCTGGATGATTCTTTTCTGTGCCATTGGTTTGCCATGTGGTTTTTCATCGCCCAGCATTATTGCACCAACAGAAAATAAATGCAATTCCCCCCGTTTCCTCTACAGCTTTAAACTCCCCATTTCCTGAAGCTCTTTGCCCATAGCCCTAAAGCACACTCAACTCTTCTCCTCATTCTATGCTTTGATGCCACATCTTCCTTCAACTTCATTTTACCTCCAGGTATGGTCTTCCTCTGCTTTTGCTGCTGGCTGAGAGACTCCAAAGCTCAGAGCAGAATTAGTGCCTGTTCCAGGAGATGAAACCAGCCTGAAAGATCAGAAAGTAAAGCAGACGCTGGAGGAGCAGAGACACTTCTGTGAGAGTCTTGGATTTTGTGAAACCAGCAGATCACGAACATTTTTAATAAAATCAGTTCAGTTCAGTTCAGTCACTCAGTTGCATGTGCCTGACTCTTTGTGACCCCATGGATTACAGCATACCAGGTCTCCCTGTCCATCACCAACTCCCAGAGCTTACTCAAACTCATGTCCATTGAGTCGGTGAGCCCATTCAACCACCTCATCCTCTGTCATCCCCTTCTCTTTCCGCATTCAATGTTTCCCAGCATCAGGGTCTCTTCCAGTGAGTCAGTTCTTCGCCTCAGGTAGCCAAAGGATTGGAGTTTCAGCTTCAACATCAGTCCTTCCAATGAATATTCAGGACTGATTCCCTTTAGGATGGACTGGTTGGATCTCCTTGCAGTCCAACGGACTCTCAAGAGTCTTCTCCAAAGGCATAGTTCAATGAATTAGCCATGGATTTACATGTATTCCCCATCCCAGTCCCCCCTCCCACCTCCCTCTCCACCCCATCCCTCTGGGTCTTCCCAGTGCACCAGGCCCGAGCACTTGTCTCATGCACCCAACCTGGGCTGGTGATCTGTTTCACCCTAGATAATATACATGTTTTGATGCTGATCTCTTGAAACATCCCACCCTCGCCTTCTCCCAGAGACCACAAGTCTGTTCTATACATCTGAGTCTCTTTTTCTGTTTTGCATATAGGGTTATCATTACCGTCTTTCTAAATCCCATATATATGTGTTAGTATACTGTAATGGTCTTTATCTTTCTGGCTTACTTCGCTCTGTATAATGGGCTCCAGTTTCATCCATCTCATTAGAACTGATTCAAATGAATTCTTTTTAATGGCTGAGTAATATTCCATGGTGTATATGTACCACAGCTTCCTCATCCATTCGTCTGCTGATGGGCATCTAGGTTGTTTCCATGTCCTGGCTATAGCATCAATTCTTCTGCGCTCAGCTTTCTTTATAGTCCAACTCTCACATCCACACATAACTACTAGAAAAACCATAGCCTTGACTAGACAGACATTTGTTGGCAAAGTAATGTCTCTGCTTTTTAATATGTTGTCTAGGTTGGTTATAACTTTTCTTCCAAGGAACAAGCGTCTTTTAATTTCATGACTGCAGTCACCATCTGCAGTAATTTTGGAGCCCCCAAAAAATAAAGTCTGCCACTGTTTCCACTGTTTCCCCATCTATGAATGCATTTAAAAACAAATAACTAAAAATATACTTAAGAACAGGGCTTATTAAATTTGGCAAGGTTAACATTTTGGACTGATGATCCTTTGCTTTGGGGGCCTATCATATGCATCGTAAGGATACTCAGAGGCATGCCAGTAGCAGTCCTTCATTCATAACAACAATATTGTTTATAATCACTGCCAAATATTTGCTGAGGGGGCAGATTTTCCACAATGGAGAGCCACTGCTTAAAAATGTCTTTCCCCCCTCTCCCTGCCCATTACCACCACCAACCCATATCCTCCCCTGTTATCAACTTTTTTCCATTTTCTCCAAAGAGCAGGTAAACATTAGAATCATTTCAACCATAGTTATACTGAATTGCTCTTCCTTCAACCTAACTCTGCACAAAGAGTGGACTTTACTGGGTGCCATCTGTAAGTAGTTAGGATTTCCAAATTGATAAGCTGATATATATAGTATGTATCATTACATTGACTATTATCATGTTATGTATCAGCTGGACAAGGAGAAGATAAAAAAGAGGGTAGTGGGGTTGAAGATTAGGGAGATGTCTGTTTCAGTCCTGAATTTATCAAAGATAGAGAGAAATAGCTGTATTTACAGGTTTTGACATCTCTAAAATTTGGTAAGCATCAAAGTTCCTTTTCAGATATGACATTCAGGAATTTGATTATGTTCTAGTTCTGTCATAAACACCTTTGACACAATGGAACTATTTTTCCAGTGATGCACAAGTGAGGTTAGCAAATTTCTAGATAGTAAAGCAATGTCTATGGTAGGAAATTCAAGCATTGGGAAGAACTATGAGGGACAGGAAATCACAAAGTGGAGAGCATGCTTACAAACTCTTCAGGTTTGAAAGCTGTAATCTCTTGATTTTCACATCTATTCTTACTTTCATCTCAGCAGAACTTGTTGACGCAGTCTGTTGTACATTCCTTTTCCTACATCAACATATCTCAAATTTGACCATGAATCTCAAAGTAAAATAAGCTTCTGTAAAACAAATGATATGCTGATGAACCTATTTTTCAAGGAAGAAATGGGAATGCAGATGTAGAGAATGGACTTATGGGCACTGTGGGGGAAGGAGAGAGCGGGACCAATGAAGAAAGTAGCATTAATGTATATACACTATAATGTGTAAAATATAATAGATAGCTAGAGGGAAGTTGTTATATAACTCAGAGAGTCCAAGCTGGCACTCTGTGATAACCTGGGGCGCGGGGAGGCGGGCGGAGAAGAGGGAGGCTCAAGAGGAAGAGGATTTTTATATAATTATGGCTGATTCACATTGTTATATGGAAGAAACCAATACAACATTTTAAAGCAATTTCCTCCAATTAAAAAAAAAAAAAAGAAAATATATATGTATTATGTACATTGGTACTGGGAAATTGCACTGGGGTTAAAGAAAAAGCAGAGAAGAGTTTTCAGCCCCATTATAAATATAATAGGATTTGAACTTTAAGAGCTATGATACAATTAAAATAAATAAATTAATTTAAAAAACAGAAAAAATAAAAGTGGAAATAAAAGAAAAAAAAAAAAGAGCTATAAATGCCCTTGTTCTCCTCTTCACTTGTCACCAAAGGATGGCAGCAGATTTAACAACTAGGCCAAAAACTTCAAGAGCATTTTAAAAGCTACTTTGTTATTCAAAGATTTGGGGCAAGAATCCCTGGGGACTTGCAATATCAGGGAGAAAAATGGACTGAAGTCCTAGAAGATGGGTGTTGTGGCGTGTCACTGTAAAATCCAAGACCCTATTCCATTTAGACATCTTGTTTGAAAGCTTTCTTATATCATGAAAAAAACATGTTTCCTACCCATTAGTTGTCTGTCAATGGGAAGTGTTAAATCTGGATGCTATTCCGACCCTCGTTTGGTCTTCCCGGTACTACTTCAGCTAGCAGAAGGAGGCCGGGAACAACTCAGAACTTCTCTATAATGTCAGGTACAGAAAAGTCAGGAAACTCTTCAAAACTATCTCATGATTTAGAAAGTGATCCAATTCAAAGCATTTTTTAATTTTAAAATAATTTTAGTTTTATAGTTTTTCCTCCCTTTTAAACATGTGGAGGACTATTTTATAATTTTTTCAAAAGTACTTATTCAAAGGATAATAATTATTATTTTTAATGTTGGAGCATTAGTGAGTCAGAGCTTTGTAATCATTCATGGAACAGCACAGGATTAGCAAGATATGAATTCAGCAGGGGATTAAGCAGAAAGGCTAATAATTTGCCCGAGCTGAATGAATCCTGAATCTTTCTGGGGGTTGAAAAATATTTGATTATCTCATTTTTGAAAAATTATTTTTAGCTCTTGCTGATGTTTCCCAAGTAGAAGCATTAAGATTAAGTTATAAGCTGGAATCTTCCACTTCAGGAATTCTATTTTGTTATCCTGTTAAATAGGTACCTAGGATTCTACAAAGCAAAACTTTCCTGTTGGAAAAGTTTGGGTACAAATAGTAAATGCTTTAAATCCCAGTGATTAAAGTATCTAAGATGAATGTCAACGTAGACAGACTGAGTTGAAAAATGATGGACAAAATACTTATTTCTTTTCTTTTCCAAAATGGAAATAAATTATTGACTCATATAATGTAAAAAAGTATTTTGTGTTTATGGTAAATAATTAATTCATAACAGAATAATAAAATCAGGGATGTAAAATGTAAAAATTGCCTGTATTCACTACATAAAGATAGCAACACTGAAGTTAGTGTATATAAATTCAAACTAGCAAATATTAATTAAAAACGAAAAGGAAGGTCTGAATATGCATTCTCAGAGAGTACCTACATTTTTTAACTTAATAAGTTTCATAAATTCTTTATAGTGTTCATATAGGTCTGTATTTTTTTATTTTTTAAATCCCAGAATATTTATCCATTGAATAGATACATAAGAACATTGCATAGTGGTTAAGAACATGAGTTACAGAGTCAGATAAACCTAGATATGAGTCCACGCTCTGCTAACTAGGAGACAAATATTTTGACATTTAGCTGACTCCCCTCCAAATCATGGTTTGTTCTATTTTTTTTTTCTCAAAGGAAGATAATGGATATAATAATAATATCTAATGTGTAGACTGTTGATTGTGAGAATGAAATGAGATTTTTTTTTTTCAAAGTGCCTTGAATAGTATGTACAATATTTAGCACATTGCTTGGGTTCAATGAATCTTAGATGTTATCACTGTGATAATTTATTAAGCCAAGCATCTAAAACTTAATGTCTGAGATGTTTTCTATGCCCTCTGTTATTTCTAAAATCTAGAATAATCCTGTGAAACCAAACTTATGAACTTGTCTGACTATAATTTTTTTTTTTTTTAGGACTTTGATTCCTCTGGGCAATATCCCCCATCCAAAAGGGTGGACCAATATTAAACCCTATTAGCATTTTACAGGAAGAAAAGCTTTGTCTTATCCCATTTGAACAGTTAAAGATTTTTCTCAACTACATAGGTGAGAAAAATCTTCAAACCATGTGAAAAACAATTTTAAACCATTAAAATACTCTTCCAATGGCCTTAAAAGATTATGATGTGTCTTTTAAAATATCTTAAGATACAATAAGAGCCATGCTCCTTGCTAAACAATTTCCAGAGAAGCAGACATTTTATTAATATATTCCCCAAATGATCATCTCTGCAACTCCACAGAGCAACTTTTAGTTCTGCTATGAAATTAACTCTGTTAACTCTAAAGTTTAAGAAAAACGATTTCTTTCAAGTGTCTATGAATGTGGCAGTGGCCCAGGTTATACAGCAGAAAGAGTACAGGCTTTAGAATTATATAAAACTGTGCTCTGATTCTCATTATCAGGTATAACGAAGAAGTAGGAGAGAACTGGACTGGGCAGGCCCGTGGAAATCATGTCAAGTTAAGGAGAAGCAGTTCCACAAAGAAAGAGAAGTTCTGCTAAATGGAAAAGAGAGGAGGACTACTGATCCAGCCAATGTGAAGAAATGCTTATTTGAGCTTTATTTTCCCCGCATAGAAATGAGTAAATGAAGTATCTGAGCGGTTTCATTATGCTGTTAAACTTTGCACAGCTAATACATGCATGATACAGTGCTCAGCTTTATAGTCCAACTCATGAGAGTTCATACATGACTACTGGAAAAATCATAGCTTTGACTATACAGACCTTTGTCAGCAAAGTGATGCCTCTGCTTTTTGATAAGCTGTCTGAATTTGTCATAGCTTTGCTTCCAAGGAGCCAGCATCTTTCAATTTCATGGCTGCAGTCACCATCTGCAGTGACTTTGGAGACTAAGAAAATAAAATCTGTCATGGTCTCAACTTTTTCTCCTTCTATTTGCCATGAAGTGTTGGGACTAGATGCCATGATCTTAGTTTGGTAAGCAAATTCAGATCTTAACTTCCCTTTTATCAGTTCTTAACTGTACAACAATTAAAGCTTTACTACTTGAATATTGTATCCTGTCAATATTTACAAAAGTTATAGTGCAGAAAAGAGGCCAGACTTAAATAATGGTATAAAAACAAAAAGCAACAACTGATAGCAAAGGGAAGGAGTGTGGTATAATGAAATTTCCTTGGAATAACAGGATTGCCATTAATTGTCTGAGTGACCTCAGAAAATCTCACTTAACCTTCATAGCTTCTAATTATAAAATGAGAGAATTAGAAAATGAGCCCATCTGATTCTAACATTTAATGATACTATGATTTCATGAAATAATAAATATTGTGGAATGTCCAACCTTCTGGATCATTGGGTGGTTGGCATTTGTCTTACTGTTCAGATATCAGACAAAACAGCCTTAGATTTCCATGTATTCCTAAGGCAATTCAGGGTGTATGCAGAAAGGAAACTGGGTGTGGCCTGGAGTCTTAGGTGGGAACTTTTGGTGACTTTGGACAAATTTTTTCTGTCTCTGGTACTTTGTTTCCTCATTCGCAACATAATGGGCTCGGGTAAAAACAGTGGTCTCTATTAATAAACAGTGGTCTCCATAAACCATTATGGAAAACCTCAAACAAAGTTTTTGCCCAACCCAACATTTCAACCAAAGAACCCTTTTGCAAATGAAAATGTTAAGTACTGTAGATTGCTTCTGTCCTAATGGAAGTGGAGGCTGAAGACCTCACTCGGCCCCTTTCTGGCTCCTGACTACGGTCTCAGGCATCTCACAGGCACTGCTGCTGCTTAAGTCGCTTCAGTCGTGCCCGACTCTGTGCGACCCCAGAGACGGCAGCCCACCAGGCTCCCCCGTCCCTGGGATTCTCCAGGCAAGAACACTGGAGTGGGTTGCCATTTCCTTCTCCAATGCATGAAAGTGAAAAGTGAAAGTGAAGTCGCTCAGTCGTGTCTGACTCTTAGCGACCCCAAGGACTGCAGCCTACCAGGCTCCTCCGTCCATGGGATTTTCCAGGCAAGAGTACTGGAGTGGGATGGCATTGCCTTCTCCACTCACAGGCACTAGGTCCTCTCAATTTTACAAATCTAGAGTCCTTTCAACTATATAATTCTGTGGTTTCAGGAGTTAGAAAAACAAACAAAAAAGCTAATTTGGCTCATTTCTTTCTTGGTTTCTCTATAAGATTAAGGCAATCCACAGAATTTTTCAATGTGACATTATTTCTCAAAATTGAGCTTATTTGCTTCATTACAGGAAGGCCAAAGAGTATCTCATTACATACTTTAATATTGTGAACCAAAGTTCTCAAGCTTTAGTAATTGAAGACTGTTTTCGATTTTTTCTACTTTTTAAAAAAATTCTTTTTTACACCAAGCATTCTTACCTAGAGGTCTTTTTTGGAGTAAATGAAATACGATGCTATATGTAAGGTGAACAAAGATTCCAGTTTCCCAGGAACCTGAAAATCCCTTATTTGAGGGAACTCCTTAGTCCTAAGCAGAAACTGAGAGCCTGTCATCATTATAGCTAGTCATCTTGTTGAGAAAAGAGAGCTTTTTTTGTTTTTTTTTTTAATTGATATTTTTTCTTTAATTCTAAAATGGTGAATGATAGCGAAAGAAAAGAGACACCTAGGGACTTCCTTGGCAGTCCACTGATTAAAACTCTGTGCTTCCACTGCAGGGGGTGTGAGTTTGATCCCCGGTTCAGTTCAGTTCAGTCACTCAGTCGAGTCTGACTATTTGCACCCCCATGGACTGCGGCACGCCAGACCTCCCTGTCCATCACCGACTCCCAGATCTTGCTCAAACTCACGTCCGTCGAGTCAGTGATGCCATCCAACCATCTCATCCTCTGTCGTCCCCTTCTCCTCCTGCCTTCAATCTTTCTCAGCATCAGGGTCATTTCCAATAAGCTGACTCTTCGCATCAGGAGGCCAAAGTATTGGAGCTTCAGCTTCAGCATCAGTCCTTCCAATGAAAATTCCTGAATGAGGAACTAAGATCCCTCATGCCCCTGTGTGGCCCAAAAGAGCAAAAACAAAACAAACAAAAGAGGCGTCTACCCTCTGATGGCTGATCCCGGCACACAGATGCCATCTGCATGCACCATCCTGCGAGCTTTACAGCTCCATCGTCTGGGCTCCAGGCTCCCCTTAGCGCATCCGGCGCTGTCAGAAGTTCATTACTCGACGCAGGCTGCTCCTCTTTCTAAGACTACTGCGCGTCTGCGGTCCTGTCCTGTACTCCAATCCAGGCAGCACTGTAAGTCTGTACAATTTTCTATTGCGGCTGCAACAGATTATGACAAATGCTGTGGCTTAAAGCAGCACAAACATGCTATACTGCAGTCTAGAGATCAGACATTTTTCATAGGTATCACTGAGCTAAAAGCAAGATGTTCACAGAGCCGCATTTCCTCCAGAGGTTCTGGGTGGGGGCTAGGGGGGATATCTGTTCCCTCATCTTGTCCACTTCTAGAGAAGTGTATTCCTTGTTTCTGGGGGCCCTTCCTTCATCTTCAGAGCCAGCAATATTGGCTCTCTCTTGCAGAGTCATACATCCCTCTTATTCCTTTTTGTAACTCTCTTTCCCATTTATGGACCCTCCTGGTTATGTTGAGCACACCCAGGTTATCCAGAATAATCCTCTTATTTTAAGATCAACTGATTAGCAACCTAATCCCATCTGCAACCTTAATTCCTCTAGCTGTATAATATAACATATTCACAGGCTCACAGGATTAAGATGTGGGCATTTAAGATGAGGGGTGGGGAACCACTATTCAGCCTGCCACAAAGCCTCAAACTTTCTAGAGCTCTTTTGTTGAGATTAGGAATCATGGGTTACTATTATTACCAAGACTAATCCATGACAGGTGATACATATTTAGGGGAACTACATAATTTATCATTCAAATCAGGATACTTTTGTGTGTGAAAGAGGCACCCAGTAATTCCCACAGAAAGACAGACATAAATTGTTCCAGTCCATGCATAGAACACCTGCTGATGTTGCATACTACATATTTCACAAAGGTTTTTTTTTATAATTTGAATGTTCAGTTATATGCCAAGTGATTTATGAGTCCAAAATATACAATCAAGTTAGGTAGAAATGATTCCTGCATGCAATACTGTGAGTGAGCTAAATTTTCAGATACACACCCACTCCAGTATTTTCGCCTGAAAAATCCCATGGACAGAGGAGCCTGGCGAGCTACAGTCTTAAAGGTCTGAAAGAGTTGGACACAACTGAGCGACTAAGCACATACTCTCTAAAGCATAATTTAGAGAATATCAGTGAAAGCTGATGTTTAGTAGATGTCACATGGAGGAGACGGAATCTAGAAAATAAGAAAAAAAATGCTGCAGAAAGTTAAAAATGCCCATAACTTCTTATAAATTAAATTCACATTCCTATATTTTCTTCTAGCCTTCTTCAAATGCATACATATTACAAAGCTGGCACTATTTTCTATGCTGCTTCTTTTACTTACAATACAAGCAAGTCTTCATCTTCCATCATTATTTTCCTATTATTTCAAAAATTTTCATAGTTTCTAATTAAGTGATACTGATGTAACTTCCAAGATTTGCCAGGCATAAATAATATTGCCATGAAAAACATCTGAACTGTGGTTCATTTTTTCTTGGCATGTGTGCTCAGTCATGAGAAAAGCCCTTTTCTTTTACAGATTATGAATATATTGTTAATTCAATCCTAGGAGTGGGAGGATGGGTGTGATTTAGGTAAATTGAAGGAAAAGAACCAGGGAAAAACAAAAACAATCCAGATGTTACCATACACAATTCTACTTGCTCAGTCATGTCCAACTCTTTGTGACCCCATGGACCATAGCCTGCCAGAATCCTCTGTCCATGGGGATCTCCAGGCAAGAATATTGGAATGGGTTGCCACGCTCTCCTTCAGGGAATCTTCCCAACTCAGGGATCGAACCCAGGTCTCCCATGTTGCAGGCAGATTCTTTATCATCTGAGCCACCCTGGAAGCCCACACAACTCTATAGTAACTGAATAATAGCTCCCCCAAGATGTTTTATGTTCAAATGCCCAGACCTTATAACACCTTATGTAACAAAAGGAACTTTGCAGATGACGTTAAGAATCAAGATTAAGAATCTTGACATGGGAAGATCACCTGGATTTTCTATTTGAGTTCAACATAGTCACAAGCCTCCTTATGAAGGAGGCAAGAGAGTTTCAGAGTCAGAGGATGTGATGTGAAGACACAAGCAGTCAGTGAAGATGTGACAGCTCGATGCTGCTGGCTTTGAAGGCGGAATAAAGAGCCACAAGCCAAGGAATGCACTTGCCCTTTAGAAGCTGCCAAGTCAAGGAAACAAACCCTCCCCTACAGCCCTGCTGACATCTTTACATTAGCCCAATGAGACTGATCTTGAACTTAAGACATCTAAACTGTAAATTAATAGATTTGTGTTGTTTTAAGTCGCTAAGTTTGTTGTATTTTCCTTCACCCTGTCTTTACTGTCTCTGTATTCACTTCCCCAAGGTGAATATCATAATATTTAAGCACGAGTTTTGGAGCTATAGTGAGCTCAGCATATGTTGTTCAACTGTCAATTACTAGTTATATGGATTTAACTGTATACCTTTTCAATAAATGCCAAATCTCAACCTTTGGGAGTGTGTCCACGTGTTCATTCATTCATTCTTTCATTCATTTGTTGTATACTGGCTCTCTGCTCTGGTGGAGGGACTTTAAAAAAGTACCCAGTCTGCAGCAGAGCATGAAAGACATGCACTCGGGCCCCGCAGTGCATACATCTGGTTCTTTCCTTATTCACTGAAAACTAGTCTGGTTTTCAGTATTTTCTGAAAAAGCTCACCTTCCTGAGATCACCGCGCTAGCCTGAAGTATGAAGCTCTTTGAAGAGGAGGTCTATCTGTGGCTTAGGAGGCCTTGTGGTGGCAAGCCACATTAGGGAGCAGGAGTGCCCCCCTCTGTGACCGCAGCTGTGCACCTCCACCCGGCAGCAGGCTAATGACACATTCCAGAAAGTGACCCAGAAGACGTCCTCATTTACGACGAAGTCCCAGAAATATTTCCCTCTGCTTGTGATCTTGGGTTCATGGTGCTCGCCTAGGAACTAAATAATGAACCATTTTGTTACATGACGGTTGGAAAAGCATGCAGGTATTTATTTTCACTGTGCATAGAACTGAAAAATGTAGTGATTGGGCTACCTAAGAAGACCATACTGTTATAATGAAAGGCGGCTCAACTGGTAGGGGGTGTAATGAATGTAAGCCTAAAGTAAATGAATCATTAGAAAATGTACACTCCATCTCCACAATCAGTCTATTTTACAAAAATAATCTCTGGCGTGATGTTGTCCTCTCTTGGTGTTCCCCTACTGTGACTCTATCCATGATTCCAAAATCACAAATCTTGTCCCCTGAGGACAGATCCATAATGAGAGTGAAGGGTTTGATTATTTGCCTTTAATAACTCTGCCTCCCAAATCCTACTTAATGCAGCAGAGACTCTATATTGAAGAACCTGTCAGAATTATTGGAGGATCAATCACAATTGGCAATTAATCATAATCACGGCTGGTAATCATAGCTGCAATTACCAATTGATTAATTAGGACAGCTCTTGAAATGTCAGTAGAGATTTAATATCATATTAGATTCAGTCCAATAACCATAAACTTCTACAATTATTTTCCAGTTTACCATTATTTATGTCATATTTTTTCCTATTATTAGTGGCTATATTTATCATTTTATTTGAACAGGCTGAACTCTCTCATTGTCTTTTTTATTTTAGAAATCTATTAAAATATGTTTCAGTCCTGGCATTAAATAAATCTACTGTTAGTACCAAGCAAATATTTTCAAATTTAGGACATCTATTTGCATTTCTTTTTAGGTCAAGAACTTTTTTCCCAAAAATGGATGCATATTGAATATTGAAAACTGGATAATACTGGTACATTGGATTTATGTGTGCAAAGCTTCATCTTTTTTATTAACTAATGGGGCTTCTCAGGTAGCTCAAATGGTAAAGAATCTGCCCGCAGTGTGGGAGCTCTGGGTTTGATCCCTGGGAAGATCCCCTGGAGAAGGGCATGGAATCTCTAGTATTCTGTCCTGGAGAATTCCATGGACAGAGGAGCCTGGTGGGCTACAGTCCACGGAGTCTCAAAGAGATGGACGTGGCTGAGCAACTAACACTATGACGCACTTGCAGGCTTGACACAGGAAATTTTGGTCAATCTGCTTTGAATGGTAAGTATAAGAACAGGAATAACCACACCACCTAATATGGGCAATAATCCGTATTGGTGAAAATACACTTTCAGGAAATTAAGAGAGGCCTAATATGACCAAGTGAAAACAGTTTGTGGCACTAGTTGTAAAAAATCTGCCTGCTAATGCAGGAGACCTAAGAGAATTGGGTTTGATCCCTGGGTCAGGAAGATCCTCTGGGAGAAGGAAATGGCAACCCACTCCAGTATTCTTGCCTGGAGAACCCCATGGACAGCGGAACCTGGCGGGCTACAGTCTGTGGGGTCACGAAGAGTCGGACACAACTGAAGCAACTTAGCGCGCACACATCACCTTAAATATGAACAAGCTTCCCAGGTGGCTCAGTGGTAAAGAAATCGCCTGCTGATGCAACAGATGCAGGAGATTTAGGTTCGAGCCCTGGGTTGGGAAGATCCTCTGGAGTAGGAAACGGAAACCCACTCCAGTATTCTTGCCTGGAAAATCCCATGGACAGAGGAGCCTAGCAGGCTACAGTCCATGGGGTAGCAAAGAGTCGGACACAACTGAGCAAGGCATGGCATGAGGTTACAGAGATGTATTAATAAATAGAAGTAGGGGCGCTGTTTAAGAAATTCAGTATATATTCACCTGTTTGTTTTAAGGCTGAATTATATTGAATCAATACAAATTACCACTGCTTAAATCATATATCCATTTTGTAGTTGTTCAGTCGCTCAGATGTGTCTGACTCTTTGTGTCCCCATGGACTGCAGCATGCCAGGCTTCCCTGTCCTTCACAATCTCCTGGAGCTTGCTCAAAATGGAACAGTTCCATTACAAAGAGCTTTTAAATACTCTGTGCAAAATAGCATGTTATGTACTGGAAGGGGTACATAGGTGAATGACACTTAACTGTCTTACCTCAAATTCATAGTCCAATAAGGGAGATGAGACATGTACTCCTGAATATTAAAAGAACAAATATTAACTACACAGATGAATGAGATTTGAAAAAGTAAAAAATAGAAAAAAAGCCATCTGCCCAGATTTACTGCTATTTTCATGGGTCTCAGCTTTTTTCAAATCTATTTGCAAAATCAAAGGTAAAATTTCAATTATCCACATTTTGGGGGGGAAGGAGTTCTTAGTTCCCCGACCAGGAATGGAACCCATGTCCCCTGAATTGGAAGTGTTGAGTCTTCATCACTGGCCCACTAAAGAAGTTGCTCAGTTATCTGCATTTTGAAATTTCTTTTTTTCTAAGATTAAACTTTCTCTTCCAAATGCCTATGTTAAAACCCCTCAATTTTGTTAACATTAATTTGCCATCAACTTGATCTTGTGTCTGAAGCACAGAAAGTTTCTTAAATTCTGATTATGACTCCTGATTATAATTGATGAGACAAAATAATTCTACTTTTATCAGAGACATGAAAGCCAGGAACATTTAATCAGATTTACTTAACATATTATATGGTAGCAATTAATTGAAGTAAATGTGTGTGCTCAGTCCCTCAGATGTGTCTGACTCTTCGTCACCCCATGGACTGTAGCCCGCCAGACTCCTCTGTCCGTGGAATTTTCCAGGCTTGAATACTGAGTGGGTTGCCGTGCCCTCCTCCAGGGGATCTTCCCAGGGATCGTACCACATCTCCCGGGTCTCCTGCATCGGCAGGTAGATTCTTTGCCACTAGCACCACCTGTCTTACTCCTCTGGCCATGGATTTCCCAGGCATGAATACTGAGTGGGTTGCCATGCCCTCCTGGAGGGTATCTTCCTGATCCAAGCAAGGATCGAACCCGCATCTCTGCAAAACTGAAGTAAAAAATGAGCAAGTTGATTTTCTTTTTAGCCTGTATAGTACTTTTTTAATTTTATTTTTAAAATTTATTTTATTCAAGGATAGTTGATTTGCAACATTGTGTTCATTTCTGCTAACTCAGAAAGAGAAAGACAAATACCATATGATATCACTTAGCTGTGGAATCTAAAATATGACACAGAAACACATGTTTTGTTCTGCTATGGAGTTTCTGATAATTAAGAGCCATATTTTATGGGACTCTCTCTGTCTGGGGCAGGGACCACAGGCCATGTGACAAAGGCATGGTCCACATGAGTAACTAACGCTCTCTCAGCCCCTACTCCATTTGCAGCTACACACTGCTGCGCTATGCAGAATGTTCGCTCATTGCCAAAGAGGTTAATTCAAACCATGGAATCAGGAGCTGTTGAAAAGGTAATAGACACTCATGAAGGGTGCATTACAGTGGACATTTCAATAGCATTGTGTATTACATCCATATTAATAGCAAATTACCTTAGCATGGGTAAAAGGCATTCCACAATGAACACCCAAGGAATTAGGGACTATTAGCCTCATCCTCAAAAGCACTGTCTGCCTCTTAAGAGGTGAATTCTGAAGACTAAGAGCATAGTACATCCTTAGACATTCCAGTGCTATCAACCCACTCTGAGTTCTATCATTGCAGCCAGCAGTCTGCTAAGCCATGCAAATTCAAAGCTCCTGGGAGCAGAGTAATAGGAGTTAGGCATTGTACAAGTGCTGCTGATTCAACTCCCGTTTCCCTCAATACAACTCAAGGCAATGTCCTTTCAGTGAAGCAGTCTTTCAAAAAGAAAAGGAGAAGAGGCTGTTCTTAAACATCATTCCTTTAATGGATGAGATGTCACAGTCTCCTGGCAAGCGAATACTTCAGTGGCATAGTCCTTTGATTTGCAACAGTTATAAAATAGCTAATCCTAGAGCAGAGTTAATTACAGAGAGTAAGCAGTTTGGAGGAATGAATTTATACAGCAATGCTTTGGTTGGCAGGAAAGAGAAGAAGGCTTTTGGAAGTAACCCCTTTCCCCAGCTCGCCCAATGGGTTGCTACAAATTGCACAGCAAGGGTTCCATTAGGATATTAACTTAAAGTCAGGCAATGATCTGGGTAGACCTTGGCTGACCCGAACAGGCCCACTCTGCTGATGATGACATGGGCATCTAAGATGGCTAGATGGCAGCTTGGCTGTGCTGAGGTTTGAGTCGCCAAGCAATGTTAAATACATCCAAAGAGTCATGCATAACCACTGCGAATACTACCTACAGGTTGAGGCTTCAGATTTACAAATTTTCATGTTGCAATAAACTCAATTCACAACATCCTTTTACATAGCACAACATTCATCAATGGGTTTGATGATGATAGTGATGGCGATTGTACAGCAAGGATGTAGGGGGAAATCTTACCCAGAGCAACTGGGAATAAAGATTTTATCATCTAAGCCCTCATAAAATACTTTGCTTAGATGTCTTTCATTCCCAGAAGAGAATGCATAATACTCAAGGAGCAGAGGCAGAAGAATGCTTCTTATCTATTTATTCCAATAATTATTTTCCTGCTTTGCTAAAGAAGATTGATTATATAGAGGCAGTCGTTGTTACATACAGAAAAGTACTATGCCCGTATGTTATGATGCCCTTAGAATTTAAAAAAAAAATTCTCTTTCTTGATAAAGATCAAACTTCTTTCCATGATCATGTGCCCTCTTAGCTACTATCTTTCTTCAGCCAAGATCAACTATAAATCAGAGACCACGGAATCCAGGTCTTCATGGATCAGCCTCCTTCATCCTACCCAGGACACAAAGCAGGACATAGAAAGGGTAAAGAAAGGGTGAGATAGGAGAGCAACATGAGAATAACCAATGACCCTACTCCATGGGGTTGACTTGAGAACACATTTGAACTACAGCAGAGTGTTTATAAATAGTAAGATGCTACATCAATGTTAGTGACTTTATTGTTGTTAATAGTGTTATTATCATCATAGCATTAAGACAAAGTGAAAAGTCTTGGTAACATGGAAGGTTCTAGATGCCAACTTTAAATTGGAAAAAAAAAAAAAAGGTCACATCAACTGCCAGAACTGAGTGAAAGTCCTTCATGATTCAATGAGGTTGCTGTCTTGCTTGACAGGGCTGATACAGCCACCAGCATGAAACATCACGCCAGACTCCTTTTATTTCTCACCATTCTGTTGGCTCTGTTTGGCTTTATTCACTCAAAAATAAGTGAATACACCAATAAGTGAATTCACCAAGTGAATACATGGTGCTACTTGGGTCTGCTGCCATTCCTAGTTTCTAATAGGTTCCCGGAGGGCAAAGGAGCAAGGATTCATAACTCATAGGTGGATTTCATCACCCTGAAGCCAGAGCCCACTTTTTAATAAAAAGTTGCATCAAGAGTCTTGCTTTGTCTTCCCACCCCTTCTCTCAAGAGATGACTCTGGGCTTGAAGAATTTTCCCCTGCTGCCATGAGATATATAGGACCTCCACTTGGAGAAATATACATCCTCCCACCCTACTGATGTTGGCCTTGATCTATGTGACTTTGGCCACGGGATGTGACTGGATGTAACAGAAACATGACCGAACACAAGCTTTAAGAACCACTGAAGATTTAAAAGGCCAGCCATCTTGCTCTTTCCCTCTGCCTCAAAAATTCATGTCTCAAATAGGGGTTTCTTATTCAGTCTGGATCTTGGAGAAAAGACAGTGCATTCAACAGAGAAGAGCAACAGCTGACCTGGAGCCATCAACATGCAACAAGAATGAGAAATAGACTGTTGTCTTCGTAAATCAGTGAGATTTTAAAACTGTTCCTGCTGCAGGTTTAAAAAAAAAGAAAAAACTGACTAACATCAGCACAAATCACACTTGAAATATTTGATATTTATAAAAATAATTTTTTTCTGAAAGATATTTTCAACCTTGTTTCATTGGACGTATTACCAAATCTTTATATCATTTTTCCCTTTCTATAACTCTACAACTTTTAATCTACTTTTTTGCAGTACTAGCCTTCCGTCTCACCCATGACTTATATATCTAGGACCAAGAAAATTTTGCCTTCCAAGTCTTTCATAAATCTTATCTATGACTCTGGATTATTTCACCTCCTTGCTTTTTCTGTTCCTGTTAGAGTTATACTGGAGAAAGTCACAAAAATCATATGTATCTAACTAATTACACATCCTTTGTGTTCAAATAAACTGTAGCATTGGATATATTTTGCACTCATTATCTTTCCATTCTAAAACTCCCAATTCTTCCTGGTTTGCCAAAATTTACTCTCAGAAGCAAATCTAAGGCAAACTTCAACTTAAAAAGTGGGTACTTTCCCAGATATATACCTTTTCACCTCCTTAGTTCACTATTCCTTTAGCTAATCTTCAAAATTTTCATTTGTCTCAGAAAGCAAATTTAACTCTTCTAAAATTAGTTTTCAATGGGAAGGGGGCTTGGGGGAGAATGGGTACCTGTGTATGTTGGCTGAGTCCCTTAGCGTTCACCTGAAACTAGCACAATATTGTTAATTGGCTATACCCTAACACAAAATGTTTTGGTGTTACAGTTTTATTTTTTTTTTAATTCTTAGACATAAAATTTAGGAAGCTGAATGCATTATGTTGGTATGTTTATGGCAAACCAACATCATTGCTTCCTTGTTTTGTTTTTCTATTTTTTCTTTTTCTTTCATATGTTATTTCTCCCTATACCCACAAGCATTCATTATAATATGTTTAATATGTATCTTTATAAATATAATTATTGTTGCATTTATGTACATGTTTTTGATTTATGTAAAATATGCTATGGTCTGTATCTTATTTCT
Organism: Odocoileus virginianus; assembly: GCF_023699985.2. NCBI lineage: Eukaryota > Metazoa > Chordata > Mammalia > Artiodactyla > Cervidae > Odocoileus > Odocoileus virginianus. The sequence goes on along the minus strand of NC_069683.1, from coordinate 17,144,365 downwards.
TAATGATATATTCAATTTGGTTAATGTATATCTGGTTTGTTGCTTGTAACTATGATATACTACCCTATGGCATGTATCCATACCACTTTACTTATCTATCCCCTTTATGAAGGATATCTAAGGTTCTTAATGTTCTACTATTAACAAAACAAAACACACCGAGATACCCTAGCTTTTGTATTTTATTTGAAATCTGTATCACAGCTGTGGCTATATATTCAGAGGTACCAAATTGTATGTCATTGGGTGTATTAAATTCCACCCAATTGATCTACAGAATTTTTGTACTAATTTATCTTCTTCTATTTACCTATGTTCTTATTAACATTTACAATTTTCTGTTTGATTTCGTATAAAAGCATAAAGTTATAACTTATAGTTTAAGTTGAATGTTGTTGATTACTATCTTAAATTCCTTTCTGCTCTAAATAGTTCATATTTGCTTTATGGTATCTTCCTTAATCCATAAGTTACTTTATCTCAGGTTTTTAGCATTTCCAGGTATATATTTTAGGGCTTCCCTGGTGGCTCAGAGGGTAAAGCGTCTGCCTACAATGCAGGAAACCTGGGTTCTATCCCTGGGTCGGGAAGATCCCCTGGAGAAGGAAATGGCAACCCACTCCAGTATTCTTGCCTGGAGAATCCCATGGATGGAGAAGCCTGGTAGGCTACAGTCCATGGGGTCGCAAAGAGTCGGACATGATTGAGCGACTTCACGTATACATTTAACTACTTCTTTTTCTCAACTTCAAATTTTATTTCATTGTAGTCAGAGATGGTAGTATTATTGTATTGATTCTGTTTCATGTTTTAAGAGAGAATTTGAAGATTATTTGGTAAAAAAGAAAAGGAAATTTCATTAATCACATTATTCAAACAGACTGGACTTTATTTTCTCTCTGCTTTATCAGTTTCTGAAAGAATTGTGCTAAAGTAGTTTACTAAAAAGTTCATTTATTTTCATTTCTTACTCCATCCCAGTTTTATTAGTTAATTTGTCACATACATTAAATGATTATATTGTTATACTGTACATGGTAATAATTATCATCTTGAACTTTTAAAATTGCAAATGTATAATATCAGGGCATTTTTCATCTTATTTCATGTTTTCTCTTTAACACAGTTTCTTCTTTATCTCTACCTACATTTCTTTATACAATTTTAATTAATGTTTCAAAAGTTATATATTCAATTTTTTATTGTTCTGGTGATTTGGCACAGTCTATTAATATTCATTTATCTACGTGTGTTACTTCATTATTATAATCTTTAACATGTGCCATAATGTCAAAAAACTTGGGTCACTTTAATTCTGGTCAAAATATTTACAGCAATTTTTTTTTCACTATTTGATCTTCTTTACTTTGTATATTTCCTAGATTTTTTTTTCTTTTTATTCAATACCTTTAAGAATTTTCATGCTATACCATCTGTCTATGGGCCAAACTTATTTGCAGCCTGTTTTGGTATATATCCATACTTAGAATTTTTTAAAAAATTTTTTCGACAGGGACCCCATTTTTAAAGTCTTTATTGAATTTGTTATTGATATAATATTGCTTCTGTTTTCTGTTTTAGTTTTTTGGCATGTGGGATCTTAGCTTCCCACTGAAGGATCAAGTCTGCACCCCCTGCATTGGAAGATGAAGTGTTAACCATTTCATCAAATATAGGAAAAGTTCCTATATTTTTAAAGTATTGTAAAAAGCCAAATGAACAAACAACGGAAACTTTATTATGACTTGCAAAGTCTAAAACACCTAATATCTTGGACCTGTCAACTTAAAAAAATGCACAACATAAGAGTTGTGAGTTAAGTTTTATTTGAGGCAAAATGAGGCCCGCAGCTCAGGAGACAGAGCCTCAGACAGCTCTGAGAAACTGCTGCAGCAAGGCAGAGGGGAAGTCAATAAATACATGATTTTGCTGAAGGGGGAGTACATGCAATCAGGCACGTTTATTTTTTAGAAAGTTTCTGCTGGTCTTGTGAAGCTTCTGCTAGTCATGAGAAACAGTCACCACCAGGAAAGATTTTGGTGTTTTCTTAGATATAAGGAGATATAAGAACTGGACTCGTGAAATAGCTCCTGAACATATATCTAGCTATCTGAAGGACTGTCCTGCCAGTATTCTGGGAGACCAGAGTTGCCACATTTCGGCTCTCCGCCCTGAGCTTCTTCAGAGGGGTGCCGGAGTCCAGCAGACGCAGTAACACATGATTTAAACCTTGTAGAGGTGGGTGGCACGCACTTGTGCCAAGTTTGCCAATTTGGGGGTTGACAGGCTTTATGGAAAATATTTTCAGCTGCCTGAATTTCTTCATCTGAGAATAACTCCAAAGAACATTTCTCGGTGGTAAAATTTTGAGGCCTTATATTTTTGACAATGTATTTTACTTTCACATTCAAATGATAATTTAGGTGCATATATAATTCTATGTTCAAATTTCATAGTTCTTTCCTGAGCAGTTTAAAAATTGTTCTTCATTGTCTTCTTATAATTGTGTGGTTGATGGTAAATGCTGATGTTAACATGATTCTTAACCTGATGTTAACCTGTTCCTGGATATGTCATCTGCTTCTTTTTTCTTGAGTTTTTTTCAAATCTTCACTTATTTTTCATGTTTTTAGTTTTCACTTTATCTGTTTCTATTTTTAGTGTGTTTTTAGTCTACTTTGAATGACATTCTTTGAGACTGTTTAAATTTGAGGTTTTACTTTTTAAAAAAAAAATCAGGGATATTCTCAGACATTATTCAAAGATTACCTCCCTGCAATTTGCATTTTTGCTTCTTTATTTTTGGAAAAACAAAAGTTTGACACATTTACTATTCTCCATACCTTTGAAAGTTTTTTGTATAGTTTCTGTCTCTTCCGCTTGCTCTTACTTCTTGTTCTTTTTTTATTTGCTTAAAAGTTGCTTTATAGACTGAGTGTTTGTGTCCCCCACAAAACTCATACCCTGAAGCCCTAAATCACAGGGTGGCTATATTTGGAGATGGTCTCGAACAATTGTAAGATTCAGGGAAGACAAGGGTGTAAATGTGGCAGCAGGAGCCAGAAGTAAGACATAGTTGTTTTGAAAGATTAACATTTAATTAATACCCTTTCCTCTTCCAGTGAGATATTGCTACAACTCAGAACAGGAAATGCTGCTTTCTTCTTTCTACCATCCAGTTTGATCTAAATCAAAAAACTCTACCTATGACTTTCCTTTTGAAAAAAATTTTTCTAACTACTGCACGACATGATACGCATATATAATTATTTCCTAATTGGTTCATGTGTTGATTTTATCTTAACTGTAATACCCGTGTAAACAAAGAGCAGTGTAGCTCACCACCAGGTTCTATAAGGATGAAATCGTAACCTGCGGCAGTTGCTGACCTACACTGCACCCTGAGAGGAATGTGGGGTGAAAAACAGAATGGAACACTAGGCATTGCAAAAATACTCTCCATAGATGGTCAGAGGTATATCTCAGGAGGAATTTTAATGAATCTAAATTCCTGAATCTTTTCGTACATAGAAAAGCATTAAAATCATTAACTTGAGATATCTGTTCTTTGGGCCCAGCAGTAATCTTTTACGAAGATGTATGCTTGACTGCATGTGTTCCCACAGCCAAAAATCCTATATAAAATAGCCTCCTCCCTTACCTCTCTGGAGCAGTTTCCTAGAACTACTGAAAAGCTGCCTATTAAACTGTAGTCCTCTGTAAGACTCTGAATAAAACTCACAACTCTTATGTGAGTTTTCTCTTTAAGTTGACACTCATAAATCCTTCTACCATGTCAGATACATATCTGCTTTTGGCAGTTACCGAGTCAGTCTTTAGCATAAAGCAGCATTCGATATACAGCAATATAAAATCATCTGGTTACCATTAATGTCATACCATAAATCACATCAATCTCTAGATCATAATTTCCCAGAATATAAAAACCTAAGTGGGAAGTCATATACTTTTATTCTGAATTGCATTTTGACAATATTCAGCTTTTCACAGAATTGTTTTTACAATAAATGTCTTTGTTTACACCAGACGTCGATCTGTATCTAAAGGCTTTTTGCTTGTTTGTTTGGCAGAGCTGTTGGGCTTGCAGGATCTTAGTTTCCCAATCAGGGACTGAACTGGCCTTTGGCAGGGAAATCATTAAGTCTAACTATTGGGCCACGAGCGAATTCCGTAGGGCTTTTGTATCAATGATTCCAAATGAAAATACTTTGTACTAGACTTAAAACACAGATTAGTTTGTCTATTCTTATGGGTAAGTATAATGATTTTTAACAAAATCTAAGCAGAAATTTTCTCCTGGAGTTACACAAACCAAACCTAAGAAGTCATACCAGAAAATTCGTAGGTCCAAATTCATTTATCATGATGCAATTTAAAAACAACAACAACAAAAAAAAAAAAAACTTGAGATCAGTGACATGTAATCAGAAATCTTAACCTTGAACTTGTGTGCAAAAGTATGCATGTAAGTTCTGGTATGCATTTTCCTAGAGAGGAAATTCATAGCTTTTTAGAATTCTCCAAATGGTTTCTCAGTCAATTAAAAGTGAGAAATTCCTAGTGCAGTGTTTTTACAGAATTACATTGTATCACAAATGAAGAAATTAATGGAGGACACAGTCTTGAAATATAAGGATGGAAGAACATTAGATCCAAATGAGGGGCCAAATATATTATAGTTCTAGTTGAACTCAAACTTGGCAATGTTAGGACACCTCTGATGAAGTAACAAGATGTTTTAAAAATCTTTGAATTTCATCAAAATCTATTAATAAAACTCTGTTAAGTGCTCTGTCAACTACAAATTGGCACTTGACTGTCAACTACAAATTGGCACCTGCCAAGAGTATTTGTCAGTGATTGAACAACAACAGCAAGGGCATTTGCCTCTGCAGAGATTGGTCTCTCCTGGGGGCACATATGGTAAAGAATCCGCCTGCAATACAGGGGACCCGTGGTTCAATCCCTGGGTCCAGAAGATGCACTGGAGAAGGGAATGGCAACCCACTCCAGTATGCAGGTCTGGAGAACTCCATAGACAGAGGAGCCTGGTGGGCTCCAGTCCATGGGGTTGCAGAGTCGGACACGACTGAGAAACTAAGACACTTTCTGCAGAGACTGAACTCTGCGCTGTTGCACCTACTGCCCTTCAGCACCTCCTCAGGGCACTTCAGGGTGCAGAGTGAGGCCCTGTGTGCCCCAGGGAAACTGGCGGAACAGGTCTTTGGATCAGTTCAGTTCAGTCCCTCAGTCGTGTCTGAATCTTTGCGGCCCCATGGACTGCTCCGTAGCACACCAGGCTTCCCTGTCCATCACCGACTCCCTAAGCATGCTCAAACTCATATCCATTGAGTCGGTGATGCCCTCCAGCCATCTCATCCTCTGTCATCGCCTTCTCCTCCCACCTTCAATCTTTCCTAGCATCAGGGTCTTTTCCAATGAGTCAGTTCTTCGCAACAGGTGGCCAAAGTATTGGGGTTTCAGCTTCAGCATCAGGCCTTCCAGTGAATATTCAGGACTGATTTCCTTTAGGATGGACAGGTTGGATCTCCTTGCTGTCAAAGGGACTCTCAAGAGTCTTCTTCAATACCACACTTCAAAAGCATCAGTTCTTCAGTGCCCTTTCTTTAAAGTCCAACACTCACATCCATACATGACTACTGGAAAAACCATAGACTTGACTAGACGGACATTTGTTGGCAAAGTGATATCTCTGCTTTTTAATATGCTGTCTAGGTTGGTCATAGCTTTTCTTCCAAGGAGTAAGCATCTTTTAATTTCATGGCTGCAGTCACCATCTGCAGTAATTTTGGAGTCCAAAAAGATAAAGTCTCTCACTGTTTCCCCATCTATTTGCCATGAAGTGATGGGACTGGATGCCATGATCTTAGTTTTCTGAATGTTGAGTTTTAAGCCAACTTTTTCACTCTTCTCTTTCACTTTCATCAAGAGGCTCTTTAGATCTTCTCTTTCTTCCATAAGGGTGGTGTCATCTGCATATCTGAGGTTATTGATATTTCTCCTGGCAATTTTGATTCCAGCTTGTGCTTCATTCAGCCCAGCGTTTCTCATGATGTACTCCACATATGTTAAATAAGCAGGGTGACAATATACAGGCTTGACATACTCCTTTCCCTATTTGGAACCAGTCTGTTGTTCCATATCTAGTTCTAACTGCTTCTTCCTGACCTGCATACAGATTTCTCAAGAGGCAGGTCAGGTGGTCTGGTATCCCCATCTCTTTCAGAATTTTCCACAGTTTGTTGTGATCCACACAGTCAAAGGCTTTGGCATAGTCAATAAAGCAGAAATAGATATTTTTCTGGAACTCTCTTGCTTTTTCAATGATCCAACAGATGTTGGCAATTTGAGCTCTGGTTTACCAAAATCTTATATATGGATCTTCTACCACTACCTTTTTGGAACACATCTTCGGAGGAGTATCTGAGATGCTCTATCCCAGGCTGCAGTCTTCATCTTTGCCCAAATAAAACTTAACTAGCAACTTTCACATTGTGCATCTTTTTTGTCAACAGCTTTATTAAGCTACTACTACAACATACCTGGAGCGATCCAGATGGCATCTAAAGGCAGTCAGCAGCTATCATAAGATGCTATCACAAGTAAGTAAACAATGAAACACCATTAACTGTACCTGAAAAAGATAACTTGTGTACAGTGGTATTGCTGAGTTCTCTCTCCCACTCCTAAGATCGCTGATAGTTCTCCTAGTCATTCTGGGTGTCAACTACAAATTGGCACTTGCCAACAGCATTGCCAGTGACTGAACAACAAAGGCATTCGCCATCTGCCTCTGTGGAGATTGAACCCCACGCTGCTCTAGCTGTTGACCTTCAACCACCCCTAAGGGAGTTCAGGGTGGAGTTAGGCACTCTCTGCGCCAGGGAATCTGGTGGTGGGTAGATAGCTGGATGTTTTTAGGAACAGATTTTATTATCTCAATCCTTGCGTTTCTAGAGAAGTACCAAATCCCATCATGGTGACATCAGGTTCTCATGACCAACAAAAAACCTCTCGTAAAATGAGTGCTTAATGGTATTAAACTCCCCTTTCACCAAAACCTTATATATTGACCTTCCCCCCTGCCACTTTGGAGCATCTCTCAGAGCTATCTGAGGCGCTGCCTCCTGGGCGGCAGTCCTCGTTTTGCCCCAAATAAAACTTAACTCACAACTCTCAAGTCGTGCATCGTTTTATAAGTCAACATGGGGAATTCAGAAAAGTAATTTTAAGTACAACTCTAACAAAGGTCATATTTACTGGGATGAAAAATATGTTTGGACATTTCAGAAGCGAATAAGTCTTCTGTGTTCATTTGCTAAAACCTCAAATCACCAGCGGTTGAACTTCTGTCATTGTTATAACATTGTAAGGGAGGGAACAAAATATTTTTCCTCCACTCATCTTAGGTTTTACAGCTGGGGTGCTGTGCATTACAGTGGCAAATATAGATTAACAAGATAAAAACAAACGTAAGTTTATTAACATGTGTATGGAGTATGTACACCCAGAAATGAGGCTTCCCTTGTGGTTCAGCAATAAAGTATCTGCGTGCAATGCAGGAGACCTATGTTAGATCCCTGGGAAGATCACCTGTAGAAAGAACGGCAACCCACTCCAGTATTATTGTCTGGGAAACCTCATAGACAGAAGAGCCTGGTGGGCTTCAGTCCATGGGGTTACAAGAGTCGAGCACAATTTATTGACTAAACCACCACACCGCAATCACTGATTCGGGCTTATATGCCCAACGCCTTAGGTTTAAACAAAGGGAAAAAGGTCGGGATGGTAAACAGGAAGTGGGCTGCCCTGGTGGCTTAGCAGTAAAGAATCTGCCTGCAATGCAGAAGCGGGCTTGATCCCTGGGGAAGATCCCCTGGAGGAGGGCATGGCAATCCATTCCAGGATTCTTGCCTGGAGAACCCCATGGACAGAGGAGAGAGGTAGGCAACAGACTATAGGAGTCTGTTGCAAAGAGTCAGACAGGACTCAAGTGACAGCATGCCCACAGGACCAGGAAGTATGGTGAAAAGGGGTTATTTAGTAAGATTTGTGATGCCGATTTAAACTGATGCCTTCTCCACTGATGAGTTATTAAGAGGCCTCTTCCTGGTATGAGAGGAGACATCTTTACAAATGTAAATTTATTTTTTTTAATGTAAATTTCCTTTACAAAAGAAAAACAAACCTGTGCCCAGTTCTTAGATCTCCTCCTGCATCTGCTTGTTCTTAATGGCCTTTAACTCAAATCCATATGCCAAAAAGGCTTATTTCCAGGGGGCTTATTCTGGTAAACTTCCAAAGGGTAGCCTACTTTCACTTGCAACTGAGCAGGACACCTACAGGACTTTCCAGGCCAGACCCCTCTCCTCTGTCCTTCTGCCTGCCTCTTCTTTGTAGAAAGACTGTGGTCTCCCAGGCCTCCCCTGAGACAGGAAACCTGGCACAAGCATGAAGGATAGAAAGGATGTGAAACATGACGTGGCAGAAGTAGCAGGTGGACCAGGAGGCCTGGTAACAATTTAAAGAGTAAATCAGCTATATGGCAGTTGCGGAATCTGCAGTTCCTCTCTGAAGTACCTAGAAAATAGTATTTGATGCACATTTCTGAGTTGTTCTACAGATGCTAAAAACCCCACCAGATGGAAGACGTTAACTACTGGATGACCATGAACACAGAGCCCCCCAGAACCACTGGAGCCTGAGAACAGATAATGTCAACTCTTGTGATATGACCCCGTACTTCACCATCAGCTAAGCAGAGAATTGAGTCAATCACCTACCTCATGAATCAGCTCCCTCATCTTGCCTTTAAAAATTGCTTCCCTGAAACATAGTGGTTTTTTGTCCTTTTTTTTTTTTGAGCACTGATGCCTTACACTAAATGTCGCACTTCAACACAGCCCAGTGTCAATAGATTGACTTTAGGGCACATAGACTAACAGACCCACGTTTGGTTTGCTAACACACTCGTTAAAAACCCCATAAAATAATGTGTGTATACTAATACGGTATGTCTCTCTTAAGCTAAATTTTTATAGAGCTATAGTTAATTCTAATTAGTTCTTTTCCATATGCTTTTAACAAACTTCTATGTGAGCAGAGACCTACACACAAAGATAAAAGAGCTCCTTATAAAAATAAAAGTTCAGTTTCTAATCGAATTTAGCTTTCAAACTCATAAGTCTCTAGCTCACTAGTATATGTATGGCATCAGAAGAAACTGACCACAGATAAGTGGTTATTCTTTCATTTCTCTGGTCTTCATTGATTGATCATGGTAATTTTCTGTGGTGATTCAGGGGGTTGTGTGAAATGCAATTCCAAAGAAGAGACATAAAGTTCTGTCAGCTGGAAACACAGTCTACCCTCAAGGCAAAAAAAAAAAAAAAAAAGGATTAAAGGTACTCAAACACTGTTAGGGGAACCACTGACTGAAACCACCCTGTTTGGCCAGGCCTGATAGTAACCACTTGAGTGAGTTATCTTAGAACAGGAGGTTCTTGTAAGGAATGCTGAACCAACAAGTTACCATAAACCAGAAGAATCTGGAGTCAAAGGAGAATGGAAACCCCAGTCCATATTTCCTACCAATCTCCCAGAATCCTTCTCACTGGAATCCATCTTGGTTGAGCAATGCGTGTGCCACCAGGAAGGACCCTGAGTCAGAACGACTGGCCAGAGACAACCCAGAAACTAACCTCATGACCATAAAACCCAAGACTGCCAGCCACATGGCCAAGCATTTCTCCTAGGCTCCTTACCCTGTTGCTCTCTGCCCAGGTGCCCTTTCCCAATAAAGTCTCTTGATCTGTTAGCATGTGTGTCTCCTTGGACAGTTCATTTCCAAGTGCTAACAAGAGCCCACTCTCGGGCCCTGGAAGGTGTCCCCTCCCTTTCCTACAATATGACTCCCACTTGAGATTTTCTCCTTGGAGAAAAGCAGAATTTCTTGACATAAATTTTCAAGTGTCAAACGCATAATATCCTGAAGCTTTTAACTATCCCACATAGAATGCTGTATTTATAGCGCACATGTACATGCTCAGTCATGATTGACTCTTTGTGACCACACGGACTGTAGCCTGCCAGGATCATCTGTCCACGGAATTTCCCAGTCTAGAATACTGGCGTAGGTTGCCATTTTCTCCTCCAGGGGATCTTCCTAACTCAGGGATCAAACCCGTGTCATCTGCCTCTCCTACACTGACAGGCAGATTCTTTACCACTGAGCTACCTGGGCCTTCCTAAGTCATGTATGTAGCTTGTCAGAAGTCCAAAGAAATACACTAGTGACTTGATGCAAATACAACATTCTTGTGTGTTTTTCTTTCTTTTCCTTTTGGAGCATCATGTGTCCCTTGGTGCTGAGGTGACTGTCATCCACACAGACACACACAAGATCACACAAAGAGGTGTGGTCAGCAAGTAACTCTTTCAAGTCTCTACCATTAGTTAACAAGTTTATTCAATAGGAGGAGGGAAAGGGCAGTGTTTTGGGTTGGTGTGTGCCACGCCCCCCATTCATATGTTGATTTCCGAACCCCCACTACCGTTGACTCTATATTTGGAGATAAAGTCTGAAAAAGTGGTTAAGTTAAAATGAGGCTTTTAGAGTGGTCCTTAATCTAATCTGAGGACATTTTGACATGAGACACCAAGGACTCATGCACAGAGGAAAAACCACCTAGAAAAGCTAAGCCATCTGCAAATCAAAGAGGCTTCAGAAGAAACAAATCTGCCAACAACTTGACCTGACACTTCCAGCCTCCAAAACTGTGAGAAAATACATTTCTGCTGTTTAAGACATCCAGTCTATGATATTTTATTAGTATGGCAGCCCTAGAAAGCTAATATAGGCAGAAAAAAAATATTAAAGAAGAAAACTGAAGCTTTTGAGCATTCAAATTATCCTCCAAGGCACTGTGCTGTGCTTAGGTGATAAGCAATTACCTTTGAAAGTTACATTATTGCATAGCTCAGCAAAACTTAGTATTTGGTGTAATTTAAGGTGTTAATTAATTTATCTGTTTATTCAGTCATAACGATTGTACATGAACTATTTGCATATTTTATCCTAAGCCATGCTATCTTCTTTGAAGGAGTTTATAGTGTAATTAGGGGGATAAATTAAACAAATAAATTACATATAAAGTGAGGATATATGAGTAATATAAGATAAGTAAAGTAAAAGGGCTATGTGATTGCAGAAGAATACACAAGCAGATAATTTAACAATCAATATAGTTTGTTAATCAGTTACACTGTAACAGGCCTTGGCTATTTCCTAAAAAATTCATGGACTATTTAATAGTCCATGTGACCTGAGCATTCATATATTCAGTTCTCAATTAATTTAAACTAAAACTAGGGAATAAAGAAATTGCTCAACACCCTGAGTCACTTGGACTTCAGAGAGATCAAACATCAGTCCTAAAGGAAATCAATCCTGAATATTCATTGGAAGGACTGACACTGAAACTGAAATCCCAATACTCTGGCCACCTGATTCGAAAAACCCACTCACTGGAAAAGATCCTGATGCTGGGGAAGGTTGAAGGCAGGAGGGGAAGGGGACGACAGAGGATGAGATGGTTGGGGGGTATCACCAGCTCAATGGACACGGATTTGAGCAAACTCCGGGAGATGGTGAAGGACAGAGAAAGCTGGAGTGCTGCAGTCCGTGCAGTATCAAAGAGTCGGACACGACTGAGTGACTGAACAACACAGATAGTAAATGGCAAAGAGAATGTTAGTGGAGGTTAATCTGGTAACAAAGCCTATGTTTAAATACCATGCCGTCTAGACATTCAGCTTTCCAATGCTTCAACTATCCATAGGAAAATTTTAATTTTTTTTTCAGGTATTTCTCAGTGTCTTAATGTGAAAAATGAAGTCCTTTTAAAATAAGTTTACTTCATTCTGTCAATATTATGTATGACTTTTTCCAAATAATTTATCTCCATTAAATGATGCCAAGAGCAGGAAGAGATATTCAAATTAATTTCTGTTCACATTTCTTTACTTTTTGAGGTCCAGAAAAATTACACAGGTCATCCCTGCTATGAAGCCAGAGAGTGTAAGACAAGATTACTGCAAGTGTGGACCTCTTTGTTAGTAATTTATGATGATATAAGCAGCTTGCAACAGAAGGTTAAAGAAAATATACTTCACTGCTTCCTTCATTAAAAAAAAGTTTTGTTCTGAACATCTTCAGTAGAAATTTAACACTCTGCTTAGTGATTCAATTTATCTACACTTGAAGCAAAATTATTAATCTTATTGTGGAGAACTAGTCTTAGACAGGAAGCACTTCGCAGCCCATAAGTTTAGCATGTGTCACTGGAAGACAATGACTATAACTTTTTGTTTCTAACTTGGCTTCTCTTTTTCCTGCATTTGAAACACTTTCGGTCAAATTGTAACCCTTTACCTTATTAGTTGGTAAATTAATTAAAAGTTTAAAATAAAAAATCCATCTTAATAGTGAAAAAAGAACACTTACTTTTTATATATAGTGCATCAGGTAAATTAGAGATTTACATTAAATTTAAATTAAATGTAATATTTACATTAAATATTACACATAGTAGTACTCAATAAAGTAGCTAAATTCGTAAAACCGACAGATGAAAATTTACCTAGCGCACAAATATTTCTGATTTAATCTATTATGACAAAATTATTTTCTTAAGAAACACAATTTTTGCCCAAAAAAGGTAATCGCATTACAAAAATACTTAAGTCTTCCAAGAGCAGGAGGAGCAGCAAAGAATATCAGAAACAATATTGATGAGGTTAACTATTAAAGCTATGAGAACAAAATGCATTCCCACTCTTGTAAATTCTAAAAGCAGTAATAATAGTGTTGGGAATTTCGTCCCCAGCAGTGATGGAATAAGTTGAATTGACTTACCCTTCTTCTGCAAAGATATTTTTAAAACAAACCAAAAAAATACTATATATTTGCAAAAGCTATTTTCAGACAGAGTGGATGACAGCACAAGATTGTGATACCTGAGTGTAAGAAAGCAAATGAGATGATCCTTAAATTTGCCACAGATTTTTGGCCGGAAGCAATTTTTGAGCAGTGATGTAGTGAGAGAGGTCTTAGGCAGAAAATGGCAGGCCCATAGAGTTGTAGAGGTGGAGACAAGAGTTCAGAGAAAATGAGGGAGCTGGAATTTATTTTAAAAGATTTCTAGGAAAGGAGAAGCTATGCAGAAAACAACCCTTGAGCTTTGACTGTGAAGCTTCATGAGGCTCAGCAAAGAGCAAAGAATCACAAACCAAACTATTCTGAGAGCTCACACAGAGCTTGAAAATATTTGATTTTCAACCTGTCAAAATTGACGGTCTTTCTTGAATACCAGTGGCATTCAGGAAAGAACCCAGAAGTGTCATGCCTTAGGGCTATGGCTGAACTATCTCTAAAGTTAAAGGCTTCACTAGAAAGACTAAAAAACTTAAAAATAAGTCTAAGAAGCATTGACCCAATAGCAAGTAACTTAACTACCTGAGAGAACAAGACTCAATATTCTCTAGAACAATACAAAGAAATAGGACATCCAACAATGTAATATATGATGATTCCAGCATTTAATAAAAAATTCACTACATATTCCAAGAAGCAGGAAACTGACCCAATCCAGAAGAAATATTAGAAAATAAAAACAGATTCAGACATGTTAAAGATGAAGAAATTGGGAGACTAGGAAATCAGAACAATTACAACAATATGTTCAATAATTTACAGGACATCATGAATATAAAGGTGAAAGAATCAAAGAGAAATCTAGAAAGAAAAATGCAATATCTGAAATGAAAAATTTATTGAATGAGATTAACCTCAAATCAGAGACTGCAGAAGAAAAGATTAACGACCTGAAAATATAGAAATAGAAACTGTCAAAACTAAATACAAAGAGAAAGAAAATGATTGAAAAATATAAAATTAACTTTGGTATCTTTGGGAAAATATCAAACAATTGGCATATCTGTAATAACATCTCAAAGAAAAAAAGTGTACCAAGTAAATGGTGTATTTGAAGTTACAAAGGCCCCCAAATTTCCCCAATTTGATACAAATTTTAAACTCATGGAACAAAATATCTTAATAAATCATGACAGATAATCCTAAAGCATTCACTCATATGTGTATGCATGCAAACACATACACACATATGCACACACAGAAAAACAGCAAGCTGTATCATAATAAAATTGTCTAAATACATTGATAAAGATAAAATTTTAGTAGCAACCAAAGAATAAAACCAAAACTATTCCAGAGTTTTCTATATAACTGCAGAAAATAACACACAAATTGAACATTTCTGCCTTATATCTATCTAAGCGCTTTGCATGTATCAATTCATTTAAGCTTCAGTATAATTTTGTGATACAAATACTACCCTCAATACTTCTCCTTTACAGAAACTGAAAGTGTAAGGCCATCTGAAACTTAGCTCTTCCTGGGGCATCTGCTCCATCTTCTCTGCCTCTCTAGACTTCAGTTTTCTTTTTTCTTTTTTGTTATTCATGGAGTAGGAAATGTTAGTGCCTCTCTCCTCAGTGTGAATGTTACATTTCTAGTTACATTGCAGAAGCAGCTTCTTAATTCCAATCACAATTTCCAAGGAAATGTAAACTGGCCCAAAGATTTCAGAGAATTGGTGGGTGGGTTAGGGATGCATATTCTAAAAGATGTCTGCTAAATATAGTAATAAAGGTATGCAATTAGAATGCACACATTCTTGAAAACACCAGATTCTTCATGCAGATGTAAGAGTAAGTGGATGAGATCTTCTTCTGGAGCTGAGGTCTGTATACTCAGCCTTTTGTTCACTAATCTCAGATATACCTATAAAATTTCTCCATGATTTCTCCGGAAAGTAATGATAATGAATAGTTTGTCCTCATGGGGCAAATTATGTCCCCATGAATTCATGATTGGAACATATCTCTGTTTAGTATTTTGTATCATTAACAGAAAGCTTATTTGGGTTACAGGGAGCTGGAGGGTTTGTCAAGATAGTTTCCATAAATTATTAATCTCTGGAGGGGGATTATATAATAAAAATGTTAGGGGATAACTATGTATGATACAGCTCCTCCCAAAGAAACATAGGACACATTAGTATACAGAAAAGCTCTGACAAGACCTGCCATAAAGTAGCACACAACATTTTCTAATCTACAACATGTGTTGCATCAAGTCACAGTTACAATTTAATGACAAGAGATAACTAAGAAACAGCACCATAAAATTGTTAAGATTTGTTTCTTAAAATTCAAAGAACTGTTTCTAAAGCACTGAAAGATCTGTTTTAATACCAACCTGCAGCATCAATAGTTTTAAAAGCTATAACCCAGTGACTGGTTCTCACTGTGGCCAATCACTGTATTCCTGTTAACTACAAGACAAAATTCTTCCATTACTAAAATGGGATTAAATATATATTTATTGCCTTTAAGCCAACTCCTCAAATTAGAATTTTGGGAGAGAATATTAATTTGCCTGATGTGACCAATAAGCCCATTCCTGGACCATTCATAGTATCTCAAGAAGATGGGATCATTAATTAGTATGTCTTGGGCTTCCTAACCTATTAGTTCAGCTAGGCTAGGTTTGGAGGTAACAAACAACTCCAAATTTCCGTGACTTAAAATAATAATTTATTTCTAACTCATACAATAGTTAATTATAGGAGAACCATAGGTCATCTTCAATCCAGAATACAAACTGACTGTATAGTCCATCTGTGTGGAATATTTACAATGCCATGAGTGGGAACACCATACCTTGGCTCACTAGACAGAATACACATCACTTCTGCTCACATGTCACGGCCACAGGAGTCTCATAGCCAAGCCTGACATTGCATAATCCTTCTACAGGGAAAAGCAGAAGATACTTTTAGGCAACAGTACTGTTTACCATGGCTGACTTTCCTGATCACAAGTATTCACCCTTCTTCCTTCCCCATGTTCAGAACACGTCTCTCACTAATCTGGCTGATAGAGCAGCTTCTACATGGAACGTTTCTCATGGAAGAGGGCACAATACCGCACACTGGCTCTTAAAAGTTCTCAGGAAATTCCATTCACATTTCACTGATCAAAGAAAATTCCACGAGCAAGGCTGACATCCATAGAATGGGCAAGAGAAATCCTTATTCAATAAGGAGGAATCGAAAAATCTTTTGTCAAGAATATAATCTATCGCCCTTGGCCTCCCATTTGGTGAGGGAGCAGATAGAATGTGTGGCAGCCTCAACGAGACGGCAGTTTGGGATAAATATTTTCTTACTGATGATGGGCATAAATAAATTCTATGGTAAATTGAGTTTGGAAACTGCTGAAGACAGTATCTTTTTGTTGGTAATCTGCAGTGTGCACTAAAATATTAAATAATGTCAGTGCTACTGCAGTAAGATGCCGATATAATATAACTCCAAGTTACCCAAATTGCTGACTTTGAGTCCTCTTTTCATGCTGAAAAATGCCATTATGGAGATATTAGTACAACTTTGGGAATTTTTGTGGCACAGTGGAACCACAATGTTCACCAGAAATATCTCCTTAAAAATCTGCAAGTCTTTAAATCTTTGGTCTCATCAAGTTTCTCATATATTACATTCCCATGGATAGTTATGTATTTTCTTTGCCACAGTCTAGCACCCCCCTTCAAGTTCATCCAGAGTCCCATTTTTCAAGAAATATCCTTTTCTTTTTTAACAAAAATGTTTTATATTCTATTAAGAGACTTACTATATTTAGCCTGAGAAGACAATGGAAAGTCACATTACTGTATGCTTTTTAAAAATTCAAGAGATGGCATGTATATACAAAATTTTCTACTTCAATCATTTTTAAATGAACAATTCAATGATATTAATTGCAATGACAGTATCATGCAACATTGTCATCATCTATTTTCAAAAATTCTCATCGCCCCAAACAGAAATTCAGTAACCATTAACTGATAACACCTTAACCTTCTCTTTCTGCTGATAAACTCTGATCAACTTTGTCTCCCTGATTCTGCTTTTTCTATATATTTCATGTAAGTGGAGTTGTATAATAGTTATTCTTTTGTACCTGTTTTATTTTATTTTAGCATGATTTTTTAAGGTTCATCATGGCTGTAGCATGTGTTAGAATTTTATCCCTCTTTGTGGATGAATAACATTTCATTGTGCTGCGCTTAGTCACTCAGTTGTGTCTGATTCTTTGCAACCCCATGGACTGGAGCCCACCAGGCTCCTGTGTTCCTAGGGATTCTCCAGGCAAGAAAACTGGAATGGGTTACCATGCCCTCCTCAAGGGATCTTCCCAACCCAGGGATCAAACCCAGGTCTTCCACATTGCAGGCAGATTCTTTACCATCTGGCCACCAGGGAAGCCCAATATTTCTTTGTGTATATATATATATATATGTATATATATATACACACATTTATATATGTATAAATGTGTGTATATATATATATACACACATTTATATATGTATAAGTTATATACACACATTTATACACATATAAATGTGTATATATATATACATTTATATGTGTATAAATGTATATATATATATATATATATATGCATTTTCTTTATCCTTTAAATCTGCTGATGAGTACTTGGATTGTGTCCAGCTTTTGGCTACTATGAATAACTCTTCAGTGAATACTGGCTTGTAATTATCTATTGGAGTTTCTGCTTTCATTATTTTGTTTACATACCTAGGATTAGAATTGTTGGATCATATGGTAATTTTTACATTTAGCTTTTTGAAGCAGTTTCATCATTTTATATTCTTACCAGAAATGTACAAGGGTTCCAGTTTTTCCATATCCTCAAGTTGCTCACATTTTGATAGCTACAAGTCTTACCATGAATACCAGTCTTCTGTCACACAAGGTTCAAATTCACACTTTGGAAATATTACAAACTATACCTCATTAATCACTTGTACATCTTTGAAGAATATTATTTTCATTAATAATAACAATAATAACACATCAATGTACATCAAAAGTCTACTCTAATTAGGAATATTTTAATAAGTAGCTTAGATTGTTGAAAAAGAATGAGTCTGACAAAGTAATTTCTTTATGGATTTCCCTGGATCAGGTCCCATAAATGCATCAAGTAACTGATCTTAATTTGTTTTCTTTAAATAGATTTCCTGCCAAGGAAAGAGATATTCATCCATTGTAAATCATTAAATGAGCTCTCCAATATGAATGAGTCCCTTGAGAGTTGAGGAAGGCAATGTTTCTTTATTTTCTAGCACAATTCCCCAGTGATCCAAAAGCCACAGATCTGAGAGGAAGAAAAGGGATTGAACACATATCCACTGAACTCATACTTCAGGATGTTTCTCATTTAATTTTCACAGTGGCATTGTAAATTAGGGAGACAATACAAAGGAGTAGTGAAAACTGTGGGTTCAGATGATTGGGGTTTAACTCCTAATTCAAATCTGGAACAGATGTATCACTTTTAGCAACTTAAGAAGTTTCTTCTTCCTTCCTTTCTTTCACTTGCATTTTTTTAAGCATCAAATTGTGTGTCCGCACTCCTCAAAAATGGCACGATTCCTGTCCCTTGGAAAATACAAACTAGTTGGAAATATAAGTATATAAATGAAGAAACTATAAGCAGAAAATAAAGCAAGGGTAGAGGCTAGGGAGTAACCACTTTTATCATCTGAAAATCGGATATTAAAATACCTACCTCTGTGATCGCTTTGGCAACACACATACTGAAAATACCTACCTCAAAGTGTTGTGACAGTTAGAATGGGATGATCAGTGTAAAGTGCTTAGCAGAATGTTTGATTCATATGGAATATTATTAGGTGGTGAAGAAGTTAAGGTCCAGATAGGTTAAGAATAACTCAACTAGGAAGTGCAAAGCATCAACTGACATCATTCGTCTACCCACCAGGATCTTTGCATTACTCTATGCTTCTTTCCTGAGATTCTAAATGCTAAAAGAGATAGCAACATTGATGCATGTCCTGGAAAATACCTTTCCTCTACATTATTAAAAATATATTTCTCAGAAATCATGTAGCTACCATGAAAGGGTGTTGAAATGAGTCAGTTCTATATTTAGAGACAAAATCACATAGTTCTCATGGGCTTGTCTGGTACCTCAGATGGTAAAGAATCCACCTGCAATGCGGGAGACCTGGGTTCAACCCCTGGGTTGGGAAGAATCGCTGGAGAAGGGAACAGCTACCCACTTCAGTATTCTGGCCTGGAAAACTCCATGGACATATATTTAGAGTCAAAATCAACATAGTTTTTCAATGAAGTGTTCAAGATAGGCAATTTATAAAATTCCCCTTTCTTCCCCTTCAAATCTTTCATTATCTGGAACAATAATTGCATATGATCTTTGAGTTTGAGTTCTAAGGAAAAGTTTGCCTGGGACAGGTCACATAGATCCTGGTGGTCTTGCTATAATTATTACTATCCCCTTTTTTTCCTGTCAAAACCATCCTTCTTTGGATAATAAATTGCATGTTCCTCCCACATATAGGAACTCAGTCATACAGTAGGTAACATCTGTGGTTAGAACTTCTCAACAAACAAACTTTACTTTGGGTTATTTAATTGAAGCCTTGGAAGGCAGTCAAAAATCCATCCTTTCTGGGTGCTTTGTAGTTTGATATGATGAGATGCAATTTGAGATTTTGCTGGCTCACAATGAAATTGTTAGTAAGTTCTTGTCCATTATTTTCTGTGCTCAATTGCACATACCTACATTGCAAGTGAATAATTGACTGTCCAAATAAACACCAAGAAAAACCATTGTCTCTGTGGTGGTATTTCAGGTCACTAATGAAAGCTTCATAAATAAGGTTATTATCCCCCTTCTTGAATAGAGACAAAAACAAATAAGTGTGCTCAAGAGAAGCAATGTTGATCTGAGACAGAGGCGAGGATTACTGTGCTTCCTGACTTAATATGGCTTTAGTTGCTTTGTTTTCTAACTGCAAATTGGTAAGCTGATTAAAAAGACATCAAAAAGAAACACAATCTCATGGCAGGTGTTCATTGGTCATAGGACATTATTTTAGAGGAACTTCAGCTCAATATTATCCTCTTCTCTGGTGTGTACTGAAACAGCAAAATACACAGTCTTAAAATATCCCTTTGGCTTTGCATCAAGAGACAGACAATTACCTTGAGTAAAAATACATGCTCGACCGTTGTCCAAAATATGGTAGTTTCCTCATCCCACTGGGGCTTCGAAATCAGAACCTTGAGTGAAAATTGAAGCCTAACCTTCTTAATTCAGCATTTAGAGTAGCCCATCCAGCCCTTAACCGTTTCTGTGCTACAGCCAAACTGAAGTACTAACCTGGACACCAGAAAAGTTGCTCCTTCCTGTCTCCATAAACGTGTTCATGTTCTTCCTTCCACCTATGATGACCTGTCCTTGCATGGCAATAAATCTAAATCCCATTTTTTCCTTCAAAGTCTGCTTTAGCTGTCAACATTTTCAAATACAGCTGACCCTTGAACGATGCTTGGGGAATGATTCTAGGACCTGCCCATCTACTCAAATCCTCAGACGCTCAAGCCTCATAGTTGCCCTTCCATATACACAGTTCTGTGTTGGTGGATTCAGCCAACTGTGAATCGTATAGCACTATAGTGTTTTTTTGGGGGAAAAAAATCCACTCATAAACAGTTCTAAACTGCTTTGTTCAATAGTCAACTGTAAATTCAATTTTTTCCTTCTTTGAATATCTATGCATAGTCTTTCTGAACCCCCTTTTCAGCTTATGCTATAGACATTTATGCATTCATCTAATTTTTATAATAAACTGTAAGATCTTAAAAGGGAGGCTTCATATTTGATCTTTTGTAACTCTCTCATATCATCATGGTTTTTGCTGAAAATGTGGTATCCAAAGCAAATTAAAGATTAAATTAAGACAGAAAGGAAAGATGAGAAAAGAAAGGAAAAGAGAATGGGAGAGAGATACAGAAACAAGAGCACAAAGTTTTCAAGGTATTAAAGCACCTGTCATTGTTATATATTGGTTGATCATAGTAAATAGCACATCTCTTTCAAAAAAAAGATAAAAAAGTATACTCTTTTGAAGTGCAGAGTTAATCTACATAAAGTGCTTAGAAGATCCTGACACATAGTAAACACTTTTCATGGTTATTATCTGAAGCAGTTTGCCAACATCTTACCTTAAACCTACCGAAAAAGGTGGAAGTTCAGTGGAGAGGCGTGGTCACCCAATTTGACTCAGATAACTCAGATCCCTGCTCACCTACTTATAGGATACATTCACTTGGCCAAGTTAGTTTATCTCTTATAACAAAGATTCCATCATGTGTAAAATGAGGATTGTAGTAAAATGATTGTCACAAGGTTGTAGTAATTTTTAAATGAAATGGTGTCTGGGACACAATAGTCATTTAACAAGTGGCAGTTTGAATAGTATTAAAAGGAACATTTTCTTAATCAATTTATTGTTTTTTAATTTTTTAGAATAAGGACTCCAGTTATTAAGCTGCTAATTGTAATCTTTTCAATGGCACATAATTGTAATAGATACTGCTGGTACATCACCCAGGTTCACTTGAATTCTTTTACAATTTTCCAGTTTATTATCATGCTTCTCTTCTGTTTTTCTTTTCTTAACAGACTTAATTTTTATAGAAGTTTTAGGTTCATAAAAATTAAGAGAAAGGCACAGAGTTTTCCCATATATCTGCCCCCACATATTCTATTGCTATTTAGTCCCTTAGTCATGTCCAACTCTTTCGTAACACCATGGGCTGTAGACCACTAGGGTCCTCTGTCCACGGGATTTCCCAGACAAGAACACTAGTGTGAATTGTCATTTCCTTTTCCAGGGGACTTTTGCAACCCAGGGATTGAGCCTGGGTCTCTTGCATTGCAGGCAGTTTCTTTACTGTCCGAGCCATTTGAACTACAGATTAGATATAGATATAGACAATAGATATAGACATAGACATATAGACATAGATAATAGATATAGACAGAGACATAGACAGAGACATAGATAATAGACATAGACATAGACATAGATATAGATGGGCTTCCCTGGTAGCTCAACTTGTAAAGAATCCACCTGCAATGCAGGAGACTCCTAGTCAATTCCTATGTCGGGAAGATCCCCTGGAGAAGGAATAGGCTACCCACTCCAGTATTCTTGGACTTCTGGCTCAGATGGTAAATAATATGCCTACAATGCAGGAGACCTGCGTTCGATCTCTGGGTTGGGAAGATCCCCTGGATGAGGGTACGGCAACCCACTCCAATGTTCTTGCCTGGAGAAGCTCCATGGACAGAGGAGCCTGGTGGGCTACAGTCCATGGGGCTGCAAAGAGTCAGACACAGCTGAGCGACTAAAGCACAGCGTGCCGCTGCTGCTGCTAAGTCGCTTCAGTCGTGTCCCTCTGTACGACCCCATGGATGGCAGCCCGCCAGGCTCCCCCATCCCTGGGATGCACAGCATATAGATATATTGTCAACGGGCACGGCTTAACGGAGTCTCCTGCTCAGCGTTTTCCCAGGCTGAAATCAGAACGTTAACCCAGGCCATGTTCTCACCTAGGTCCCAGGGTCCTCTTCTAAGGTAACTGGCTATTGGCAGAAGTGAGTTCCTTACAGTAATTGGAATCAAGTCCCCGTTTACTTATTGGCCCGGGAACACCCTCGGCCCTGAGAGGCTGAACCCTGTGTCCTCGCCATGTGACTCCCTCCATGTTTAGATCACAACATGGTTTTCTTCTTCAATGCAAGCAGAAGCAATCTCTTATTTTGAATCTATCTGATTTCTTTTAGGGTTTCCCTAGTGGCTCAGATGGTAAAGAATCTGCTTGCAATGCAGGAGACCAGTGTTTGATCCCTGGGTCGGGAAAATCCTTTGGAGAAGGGAATGGCTTCCCACTCCAGTATTCTTGCCTGGAGAATTCCAGGACATTCTGGAATTCCATGGACAGAGGAGAGTGACTGGCTACAGTCCATGGGATTGCAAAGAGTCAGACACAACTGAGCAACTAACATTTTCACTTTCTTTCTTTTAAGGACTCCTCTGATTAGGTCAGGCCCACGCAGGATAACCTCACTTTTTACTAACTTAATGTCAGCTGATAAAGGACCTTAGTCACATCTGAAATACCCCTTTTGATGTATAATGTGACATAATCACAGGTGCAGTGACTCACTGTACTCCCGAATCCCACCCACATTCAGGGGGAAAGGGTCATACAGGGAACATATAGTGGGGAGCGGCAGGAATCCTGGAGATAAATGAGATCTGCCTGCCACACTCATTTTGCCCTCTAGGCACTTACTGATACTGAACTTTTTCCTTGAGAGTGATGCTCTCTAACCTAAAATTGTTGTGCATTTTAGGTGGTGGCTGTGATGGTGGACACTAGTGGTTATTACTGTTGCTGTTTTTAAAAAAAGAGAATATGACTTCATTACATGATTCCGACAATCTAAATATCAAATCAGAAAACTGCCCCAATGACTTTTGAGTAACACAAATACTTGGATTTGAGTTTTGCTTATACAGCAAGTGATCTGATTTCTACAATTCTTTATCCTAGTGTAAAATGAGTGCAGTGTTAACCTGCATCATAGGGTTACTGAAAGGACTAGACAAAATCATTACAGGAGTGCCTGACAGATAACAGATGCCTAACACATGAGAGGGACTTCATTTTCTTCTTCCTTGTATTACAGAATGGCTTCAATGTAATTTCTAGAAAGAAAAGCCATTTTAACAAACATGTGGAACATGTTTGCCTGACAAGCAACAGATGCTCTGGAAAGTAATTAACCAGTGCATATAGCCAAAGAGATTTAGCAGTCACAGGAAACGTTTTACACTAAAAGTTAGTCTAAAAGAGGTGAGGAGAATCAGAAAAAGGAAATTGCAATGTGAGTTTTTCCCCCAGAGTAAAACAAAAGGGGAGGGAGGGATTGTGTCATGGAGAGTTGTCAGAAGAGCCCCACATTTTGGAAGTGGTAAAATATACAAGCCTCAAGGTATGCACACTTGATGTATTTTATGGAATGGGGGGAATTAGATGTTTTCTAGGGAAGTATGTCTTACCTTCAGTGTCTGGGTATTCAAGGATTCCATTACAGAAGGACAGAAATAGATGCACAGTAAGAATTTAATACTGGTTAATAAACTATTTAGAATGCTAGTAAACATATTGCTTCTTTATTCAGAGTCCAAAAGGGATTTAAGTTTGACAGATTTCTTCTTGGTCTTAAATTTCAAATAACATTTCTTGAGTGCTCACTATGGACCAGGTAGTGTGCTGTGTATTTGCATATATGGACTAATTTGATCCATGATGAGATAAACACCACCATTATTATCACTCATTTACAAATGAGGACACTAAGACTCAAAGAAATTATGTAACTTGCCCAATCAGGTTAGGACAGAAAAGGACAGAAGCAGGGCTGGAATCTAATTCTAATCCCCAAGTTCACTATGAAGTTTTCAGCCACACATTTAAAGTCACCTACCCTTAGCATTCTCTTGCATGAATTTTGGCTGTCAGTTAGGAACCACCCTCTGAAGATGTCTTCAGAGGACATTTTCTGCAGGGTTTCCTGATCTGCATTCATTGATGTCTGGGTTGACTGTGGAATGGAAGTCAAGCCAGGTATGAGAAATCCTAGCAGGAAGAAACTTCTGATGAATGCTTGATTTACAGAGATGTGCTCACTGGTTTCACCCATACTCTCTAATGCCTTCACACATGTGAGTGTGTTAACAGGGAGACCCATCACAAATGACAATTTCCACTTTCAAATCATCTCTTACTATCTCTGCACAGCGACTGTGAGCAAGTTTAATCTATTCCTCACCATTCAAACTGTTTTATTCTAACTACTGAATAACATTTCCCATTTCCCATATTCATGGAGAGGTTGACTCATTTGAAGAGTTTTGCCTGACTTACTTAAAGCTGACAGTTTGCACGTGTGAAATTCAGACTCTAGGAACCTGATGAATTCCTCTAGATTTTATTAGTTTGCAATTTGTTTTAAAAGATGCAATAACACCCTAGCTTGAAGGGACGATGGTGATACAAAAAAGCTTTCTTAATATCAAGACAAATCTCTGAGTCAGGGTCAGTACTGCATCTAAATGGTAATTTTCCAGATCCAGATGTAGAATTATGAATTCTATCCTCCTCGCTTATTCTAAATCACTTCTCCATGAATTGGAATAGATTTTCCCTAGGGACTTTAGGCATCTTCCATAATATCTGGGCCATATTTGTATGACAGTAAACAAATGTGATTGGAAAGAGTTTAACAAAATGTACAGATGTGAGCCTTGTCACAGAAAACGGCTTAGAGTGCTCATAAAATTGTAAACTAAATCATGTTTCTAAAGAAGTTCTTCGACAAAGCCTTCATTCCGGCTTATTGGATAGATGAAATGACACAAGATTTTGCACAGAGAATGTTCTCATTAGGTGAAAATAAGTAGAAAGTTAATTAAGAATAGTTGCCCATGTAGAACAGCCACCCTATCATACACGTAGAAGACACACACTACCCAAGAATGTTACAAGAGCTTCAAAGTCATAAAACCTATGAACAAATCAGAACAATTCCAAATCTCACACATTATAATTGGGTGATCACGGGAAAGACACTTAGCCAACACAATATTTTAAGTTTTCTTGTTTGTAAAATGGGGATGATGGCAGGTATTTTACAGAGTTAGTAAAGATGAGGTGATATAGAGGTATGCAAATAACCTCTCAAAATATAATTACTGTTTCCTTCTGTTTCCTTCCTAAATGTGTTCCAATTAAATTAGCAACTTGCTTACAACCAAATCATGCATCTAAAACTGGGGAACTGGGGGGAAAAGTCATGAATGCACTTAATTGTCTCAAAATACTATATATTAATTGAATCGTGAACCAAACCAGTTTGAATTATAACTTCTCTTTGAATTCATATCTAATTAAAGCAGATAAGAACCAGAGTAACAAAATATTATCCTAATGGAACCTGAATAAAATTACATTTGATTCATATTTACTTTCATCGCCTTGTGGAGACTGCATATTCTTTGACATCTAAGAAATGCATTATTTCACTCTGTCACCCAACCTAGCTTATGTTTAATTTGTGTTAAAAATAATTTAACATCTGCCACAGTTTTTTCATTTCACTTATGGTGACAACAATATACACTTTAACTCGCTAACCAGGTGTGTAAAATCCTAAGTCAGATAATAGGCATAAAATGGCTCTGAATATGTATATAATGTGCTATGAAAAAAATCATTATTGTTTAAAATATGGCAAATATACTATCATGTAGTTTCGATACAGTATTAGTAAAATTTAAACACTACTGTCAATATAATTCAGCAGTTTTTGATTACCACCCCAGATATAATCATAACTGACCCAATTATATTCCGAAAAAAAGGTTTTAAAATATGCATGGGGTTCCATGTGCCATGAAAAGAAAGCAAGTATCAGCCAGATAATTTAGATCCTAACATGTCACATCAGTCTTCATGATGCAAATTATGAGGCAAAATGGAGCAAAAAAGCTAACTCAGATCGACTGCAAAGCCTTCAAATTCCTTAACTCTTGGAGTTACCCTTATATTCTAGGTTTTGCTAAACTTGAATGTCTATAGGCTTGGAACCAGACCATGCTTTAGCTCCACTTTTTAACAATAAGACTGACCTTGTAGGACTTTAAGAGAAATTAACCACTTGATCTCTAGTCTTTCCCATTCTGTTTTTTCCTCTATTTCTTTGCACTGATGACTGAGGAAGGCTTTCTTATCTCTCCTGGCTATTCTTTGGAACTCTGCATTCAAATGGAAAACAACAGAATGGGAAAGACTAGAGATCTCTTCAAGAAAATTAGAGATACCAAGGGAACATTTCATGCAAAAATGGGCTCAATAAAGGACAGAAATGGTATGGACCTAACAGAAGCAGAAGATATTAAGAAGAGGTGGCAAGAATACACAGAAGAACTGTACAAAAAAGACCTTCACGACCCAGATAATCACAATGGTGTGATCACTCACCTAGAGCCAGACATCCTGGAATGTGAAGTCAAGTGGTCCTTAGAAAGCATCACTACAAACAAAGCTAGTGGATGTGATGGAATTCCAGTTGAGCTATTTGGAATCCTGAAAGATGATGCTGTGAAAGTGCTGCACTCAATATGCCAGCAAATTTGGAAAACTCAGCAGTGGCCACAGGACTGGAAAAGGTCCATTTTCATCCCAATCCCAAAGAAAGGCAATGCCAAAGAATGCTCAAACTACTGCACAATTGCACTCATCTCACATGCTAGTAAGGTAATGCTCAAAATTCTCCAAAACAGGTTTCAGCAATACGTGAACCGAGAATTTCCAGATGTATAAGATGGTTTTAGAAAAGGCAGAGGAACCAGAGATCAAATTGCCAATATCCGCTGGATCATCGAAAAAGCAAGAGAGTTCCAGAAAAAATATCTATTTCTGCTTATTGACTATGCCAAAGCCTTTGACTGTGTGGATCACAATAAACTGTGGAAAATTCTGAAGGAGATGGGAATACCAGACCACCTGACCTGCCTGTTGAGAAATCTGTATGCAGGTCAGGAAGCAACAGTTAGAACTGGACATGGAACAACAGCCTGGTTCCAAATAGGAAAAGGAGTACATCAAGGCTGTATATTGTTACCCTGCTTATTTAATTTATATGCAGAGTACATCATGAGAAACACTGGGCTGGAGGAAGCACAAGCTGGAATCAAGATTGCCAGGAGAAATATCAATAACCTCAGATATGCAGATGACACCACCCTTATGGCAGAAAGTGAAGAGGAACTAAAAAGTCTCTTGTTGAAAGTGAAAGAAGAGAGTGAAAAAGTTGGCTTAAAGCTTAACATTCAGAAAACTAAGATCATGGCATCTGATCCCAACACCTCATGGGAAATAGGTGGGGAGACAGTGGAAACAGTGTCAGACTTTATTTGGGGGGGGGCTCCAAAATCACTGCAGATGGTGACTGCAGCCATGACATTAAAAGACGCTTACTCCTTGGAGGGAAAGTTATGACCAACCTAGACTGCACATTATAAAGCAGAGACATTACTTTGCCAACAAAGGTCTATCTGGTGAAGGCTATGGTTTTTCCAGTGGTCATGTATGGATGTGAGAGTTGGACTGTGAAGAAAGTTGAGCGCCAAAACAATTTATGCTTTTGAACTGTGGTGTTGGAGAAGACTCTTGAGAGTCCCTTGGACTGCAAGGAGATCCAACCAGTCCATCCTAAAGGAGATCAGTCCTGGGTGTTCATTGGAAGGACTGATGCTGAAGCTGAAACTCCAATACTTTGGCCACCTCATGCGAAGAGTTTACTCTTTGGAAAAGACCCTGATGCTGGGAGGCATTGGGGGCAGGAGGAGAAGGGGATGACAGAGGATGAGATGGCTGGATGGCATCACCGACACGATGGGCATGAGTCTGAGTAAACTCCAGGAGTTTGTGATGGACAGGGAGGCCTGGCGTGCTGCGATTCATGGGGTCGCAAAGAGTTGGACACGACTGAGCAACTGAACTGAAATAAACTGAACTGAACCACTTGATGGTTGCCTGCTGGGCTCCTCTGTGGGATTTCTCAGGCAAGAATAGTGGAGTGGGTTGCCATTTCCTTCTCCAGGGGAATCTTCCTGACCCAGAGATCAAATTCATGTCTCCTGCCTTGCAGAGAGATTCTTTGCCAACTGAGTCGCCAGGGAAGCCTTTCCTGTCAAATGCATTCTTTAGTTATATGTGGATGTCACAAGGAGATAGTAGAGGTGGAGAAGAGTCTGGACTCAAGAGCTAAACTTCCAAGAGCACAAGTCATTTGACTCACCCTTAACTACCTTTCCTCATTTTTAAAATAAGAGTACTCTAAGTCTGTGAGTCTCTTTGCTGTCCACCTGAAACTATCACAACACTGTTAACTGACTGTACTCCAATATAAAATGAAACGTTAAAGAAAAGAATACTAATAAAACTTTACTTGGGCTTTGTGAGAATTAAATGAGATGATGTACACGAAATATACTTAAAACTGACACTGAATATTTATCCAAATATTTCCAAGGCTGACAATTGGCATTATTTGTTCTCTCATAGAGGGATGCGAGCAGAGTTTCATACAATGCTTAGAGTACATCCCCTTCTGAGACAACCAGGTGGCCATGCTAGCTATGGGGAAGGTGTTTTTGGCCATGTTTGTTTATTTTCCCTGTGCAGACACTGGGAACCAATATCAAACCAATTGTAATTTTTTTTTTCCTAATTGGATTCAAAGGTATTTTTTTCCTAGTTTTCTGTAGGTGATTAGAAAGCACTATGTGTCTTAAACATATGAAAGATTGCACTTCTCAGTTCCTTTTCCATTTGGTTGGAGTCATCTGACTAATTCTCACCAATGAACTATGAGTAGAATTATCATGTGTCACTTTCATGTTGAGGCAGCGAAAAGCCCTTGTGCAATAGTCCAATATCGCTTTCCTTTCTGAGGCAGGTGTGTAGGCAGACATGGGCAGCCAAGATATAGCAACCTGGATGGCTAAGATCACTGGACAAGGTGTTCTTCCCAGAGCATTGCCAGTAGACTTTGTTAGAATGAGAAATAAATTTTATGCTTGTGTTGCTGAAATTTTGAGGGTTGTTTTAGTATTCACAGATATTCCATATTCTACAATGAATCTGTCCTTAGTTAGTGGCACATGATTTTAATCTAATTTATTTAAAACAGTGGAAAATAGTCACAATTTGCTAATGCAATTATTTTCCCAATGAGAAATAAAAAATGAACTTGGTGATATCAGGGTGAGTCAGCCTTCACATTAGAGAGTGAATCTTTTAAGAGCAACTGTAAAAAATCACTACAGATACATTAGCCATCAAGAAATGCAAAAATATGCAAATAAATAAGAAGATAGGAATATTTGTTATCTTAATTCCTAGACCTTGCCCATACTCTGTCAAAAAGTTTAGAGAGATTGAGACTTTACCTTGTTTGCAAACTAAAAAGTTTGCCTGTCACAATTCCATGGAGGGTGGCAGAAGACATGAGACTCCTGGATCAGAGAGAAAATACATTATCGGCTGCAGCCACAGCAGTATCTTGGAGAAGGCACTGGCACCCCACTCCAGTGCTCTTGCCTGGAGAATCTGAGGGACGGAGGAGCCTGGTGGGCTGCCGTCTACGGGGTCGCACAGAGTCGGACATGACTGAAGTGACTTAGCAGCAGCAGCAGCAGTATCTAGAGTATCAGCATTTGTGCTGGTTCTCAGAGCCACATAACACATCTGCTCAGTCACGTCCAACTCTTTGCAACCTCATAGATTGTATAGCATGCCAGGCTTCCCTGTCCATCGCCAGCTCCCAGAGCTTGATCAAACTCATGTCCATCGAGTTGGTGATGCCATCCAACCATCTCATCCTCTGTCGTCCCCTTCTCCTCCCGCCTTCAATCTTTCCCAGTATCAAGGTCTTTTCCAAAGAGTCCGTTCTTTGCATCAGGTTGCCAAAGTATTGGAGCTTCAGCTTAAGCATCAGTCCTTCCAATGAATATTCAGGACTGACTGCCTGTAGGATGGACTGGTTGGATCTCCTTGCAGTCCAAGGGACTCTCAAGAGTCTTCTCCAACACCACAGTTCAAAAGCATCAATTATTTGGCGCTCATCTTTCTTTATAGTCCAACTCTCACATTCATACATGACCACTGGAAAAACCATAGCTTTGACTAGACAGACCTTTGTTGGCAAAGTAAGGTCTCTACTTTTTAATGTGCTGTCTAGTTTGGACATAGCTTTTCTTCCAAGGAGCGAGCGTCTTTTAATTTCATGGCTGCAGTCACCGTTGGCAGTGATTCTGGAGCCCCCCCAAAATAAAGTCTGCCACTGTTTCCATTGTTTCCCCATCTATTTGCCATGAAGTAATGGGATTGGATGCCATGATCTTAGTTTTCTGAATGTTGAGTTTTAAGCCAGCTTTTCCACCCTCCTTTATTGCTGAATTGAAGAAAGTAGGCAAAACCACTAGACCATTCAGGTATGACCTAAATCAAATCCCTCATGATTATACAGTGGAAGTGACAAATAGATTCAAGGGATTAGATCTGATAGAGTGTCTGAAGAACTATGGATAGAGCTTTGTGACCTTGTACACATCCCATAGAAGAGCACCAAAATGGCTATGTGACACCTACATATGCAGTGTGTGCGTATAGGAGAGGAATCTCAGCTTAGAGAATTCATATCTTTGATAACAAACAATGAGACTGCTTAATCTTTGCCCAGGATAGAGACATCATATTACACTGTTCGGCAAACTAATCTGCACTGCTCTCTAGGGGGAGCCTTTTGCTCTACCAATATCCTTGAGATGATAATATAGGAGAAAAAGAGAGAGTGCTTCTGCCTGTAAGACATGCAGAAATGTGAAGGACACATGAAGAATGATCTCCCCAGAAGATTTATCCCTCATTCCTACAGCCTTGATTTATAGAAAAGGTTCTTATAAGTATGATAGTTCATCAGCATTCCAATTAATCCAACAAATTAGTCAAGTCAACTTTTTTCATATAGCATTGAATATAGATTTCTAATAAATCTAGGAGTCCAGGCAGCAGGAGGAGATCAACATACAGTGTTGACTACAACCATGCTTGGGGCCCTGGACCCAACAAGTTGAACAAATTTCCAAATTATTAGGGTCTGACTTAGACAGCAGGCAGCTTTCTCCTTAAAAGTCTCTATTGACTTTTCCATTTGGTCCATGGCATTAATCCAGGTACAGAAGAACATCTTAGTGATTATATTAAATAGCTTGCAAGGAGGAATTCTAGGATAACCTAATCATCCATAACAATCCTAGCCAGCGAGTAGAATCCAATCTGCATGCATTTCAGAGATAAATTTTGACAGCATCTACCATCAAGACAACTAACTGCCTGCAAGGAACACAAAAATTAAAATTGGCTTTCCTTCCAAGAAGCTCCCCTAGTAAATAAGGGGGTCTTACTCTAAAGAGATCTCTGCAGTCATCTGAGGGCTCCATGACCTTCTAGTGCTACTGCCTTAAATACTTGAAGGTTTTTTGACCCCTAAAGGGCAGTCACCATGTTCTCAGGAAAGGCAAGCTACTGTCTGACTTCCACAAAATTTACATACTCAAGGGGGAACATGGTGCCTCTGGAAAGGAAGTGTTTTATACCATTGATTCCCTCTCTCAAGTTGGGATCTATATGAGTTGGAGGGCACAGGTTGGCTGTGCCTTCAAAGTAACCTTCCAGTTGACTATTAGTCATAGGGTTCCCTCATAGCTCAGTCAGTAAAGAATGTGCCTGCAATTCAAGAGACCAGGGTTTGATTCCTGGGTTAGGAAGATCCCCTGGAGAAGGAAATGGCAACCCACTCCAGTATTCTTGCTTGGAGAATCCCATGGACAGAGGAGCCTGGTAGGCTACAGTCCATGGGGTCGCAAGAATTGGACATGACTTAGCAACTAAAGAGAGAGAGGATACTTAGTTCAGTTTGAATAATTGAGTCTCATTTTTCTTTTTGAGGCAATTGTTCAAAGCAATTTAACTTCTGTTTACACCATCACCTGGGTGGCATTCATCTGTGCTCCAGATAAAGACAATGACAGGAATGGGAATGAGTAGATAGTTGGAAGTTTTCACAGATATTTCACTTGGGGGGAGCATGTCTTATGTGAAGGGATTATTTGCACCTGAATATCCAGCTACTGGGCCTATCATTTATGTCCTTACAAATTCAAAGTTCATATTGAGTCATTTTACAATAGAGACTATAATCAAAGCTGCTAACTCAGGGACTATTTCATAGGACTACCTAATGCCTTTAAGATGATTTTGCTGGGGATGTTGTCACTGCTAGTGAGGATCATGATAATAGTGACAACAATAATAATAACAATAACTAAAATCCATTTCATGTTTTTATATGCCTGGCACTTTTTCAGATATTTTTGTAAATTTTCAATAACCTGTATCACATGCATTCTCCTCTATTCCCTCTTTATTTGTCTCTGGAGCAAGGGTTAAGATTAGGAACAAGAGAATATACTGAGGCTAGAACTTTAACATGATGAAGGATTTTCTACTTTGTTATTTGCACTTTTCCTGGCCTCCCTGATAGCCCAGGTTTCACACAATGCTCAAATCTCTATTGTAAATGAGGTTCAAGCTTATCTCTCAATTAGGAATTAGCTTAGTCTGGGAAATCTCAGGAGAAAGGGCTAATAATAAAATTTGTGGTTTAAGTTTTAGCTTAGAGGCATAATATCCATCTTTTGGATTATACATGGTTTGGCTACACTCGCTGGGGTGAGGGTTTCCTAATAGATATTAGAATCCTAGCCTAGATTTTTCTGACTGCAAAACAGTCCTTTTGCCTTGGCTTTTCTATCTCAAAACTAGAGAGTTGAAATCACTGAGGATGCACACACTGGTAACTACCTGTATCACCTACAACTCGTCTCCCCTGTCTCAAGCCCATGGATTATCGCATTCTGCTGTGCCGGCTTCAGAAAACATTTCACATTATCAGGCATAAATTTAGATGTGTAGTTCACACTTCCTCACCCTTCCTTTTTTTCCCAGATTGTTATAGGCTAAGGTCAAAGCTTTTAAATGTTCCCGATGGAGTATAAAGTATGCATTAAAATTTCAAGACCTTCCAAACATTTGCCTCCATGGTTTGTGACCAATGTATGCATTAATTTGCCCTTTGGTCTTAGCTTTTGCCATGGAAGTCTTAGGTCAGGTAAACATCAATGTGTTCAATTTTTCTTCCATCCATTTAAGCAAACAATCACTCCCGAAAACCCCAGGAAATGAATACCAAGCGAATCCAAAACAGACAAAGATGAAGTCAATAAACAGACAGAACTGTTCATTTTCAGATGGGATTTGCCTTGCTCAACTCACTTTTATCATTGCAGAGAAACCTAGCGTAATGGTAATAGCGGAAGTGAATAGACCTTTAATTAGATTGGCCTAT
This sequence comes from Odocoileus virginianus, assembly GCF_023699985.2. Taxonomy (NCBI): domain Eukaryota; kingdom Metazoa; phylum Chordata; class Mammalia; order Artiodactyla; family Cervidae; genus Odocoileus; species Odocoileus virginianus. Next base: position 17,110,213 of record NC_069683.1, on the reverse strand, counting down.
TATGGATCTGCTTGCTGCCAAGGCAGACTGAAAACTCTGCGTTCTTCATCTCTGCCAAGATGAAAATATAGTCAACAGCAAAATGGAGTTGCTTGAAGTCAGCTACTAGCCCTTCCAGAGTCATTTCAAGAGGAGAGTTCGCTCCGTATGTTGCTTGTATCACCACCCCATGGTCTCTTCTCAAAGGGGGTGTTTCCTGGCCATTTCAAAGAGCGCCAAAGCTTCCTAAACACAAGGAAAGTAACTCAACCTTCTCAATTTTCTTACATACAAATGGAAGAAACCAGTTTCTGTTGGAACCATCACATCACATTGTGCTGTGAGTGTGAGGAGATAACATTTGTGAGAGTGCTCTGAAAATTGGAAATCTCTTTGTGGAAGTAGGATTATTACACTCTTCACTGTCATTCAATAAAATTCCCCACATATCTTCAAAGTTTGGAGGAAAGTCTGAAACCTTTCCTACTCTTTTAAATTTCCTTGTATCTTTTTCTCCTTTTAATTTCACTTGGGGTATGAAATTGCTCAGCTACAATCTTGACAGCTATTGAAATGTAATTTAAACATGGTGGTGGTGGTTTAGTTGCTAAGTCACATCTGATTCTTGCGACCCCATGGACTGTCTATGGGGTTTCATTTAGTCATTAGCAAAACTTCATAGACAGTCTTATGTGAAATTCTATATCCTTAGATTTTCATTCCATTCATATTGAGAAAGACATGAAAATATTCTCTGAAAATGGAAAAATTAGTGAAGATTCCTCACTATCTATGTTATGAACTTTTTTAAGTAGTGAAATAAAAAATAGATGATTGTTCTGTATAGCTAAGCCACATTTTGGCAGGTATTGAATCTGTTCCAGTCACATTATGCTGATTAGAATGATATCTAGACCATAATCCATATATGTGTATGCTGTGCATGTGGGTATACACATGTGTGAGAGAGAGAAAGAAGAAATAAACATCTTGGGTAATTCAACATGGCACATTAAACTGATAATGCAGTTTTATCAGTTTTGAAAAACTGAAAATATGAAATAGAGTAGCGAGAATACAATAGTAAATAATAAATCATTCTGGCCCATAAACACCTTTACACCTAGAGGACAGATAGAGAATTCCTTGACATTTTCAGTTCTTTTAAATGAGATAGTTGAACCACATGCTATTTAAAGCTGTCCCAAATACTAAATGGTGTGGTGTTTTAGTTGTTAAGTCATGTCTGACTCTTGCGACATTGTGGACGGTAGCCACCTTGCTCCTTTGTCCATGGGATTTCCCAAGCAAGATTACTGGAGTGGGTTGCCATTTCTTTCTCCAGGATATCTTCTCGACCGAGGGATCAAACCCAGGGATCCTGCAGGCAGTCTCCTGCACTGAAGGTGGATTCTTTATCGAATGAGCCACAAGGGAAGTCCCCTAAAATGGTGTGATTGTACTTAATTTTTACAATGTTTTACTTTACTTTCAATTGGAGGATAATTACTTTACAATGTTCTGATGTACAGCAATATGAGTCAGCCATAAATATACATATATCCCCTCCCTCTCGAGCTTCCCTCTTACCTTGTAGGAAATTTAATACCTTGGATTTAGCAGGTTTTGTAGTAAAGGAGAGGAAGGTTTTGTGAAGGAGATGGGAAATCTTTCAACCCTAAAAGGGCCAGATCAACCAAAATAAAACTTAGACTCTACAGGGCTAAAATTTATTTATTATTTTTTTTAATCATTAGGAGTAAACATGTACACACACACAAAAAAAACAACTTTAGTGGGAAAAAAAAGTGACCAGTGGTATCACTTTTATTCTTTTTCTTTTGGTCATTTGTGCCCTTTTGACTCCCAGACCCAAGTGCAGTTCAGTTTAACTCGGTCGCTCAGTCATGTCTGACTCTTTATGACCCCATGGACTGCAGCATGCCAGGCTTCCCTGTCTGTCACCAACTCCTGGAGTTTACCCAAACTCATGTCCAGAGAGTCAGTGATGCCATCCAACCATCTCATCCTCTGTCGTCCCCTTCTCTTCCCGCCCTCAATCTTTCTCAGCATCAGAGTCTTTTCCAACGAGTCAGTTCATCACATCAGGTAGCCAAAGTATTGGAGTTTCAGCTTCAGCATCAGACCTTCCAATAAATACTCATGATTAATTTCCTTTACAATGGACTGGTTGGATCTCTTTGCTATCCAAAGGACTCTCAAGAGCCTTCTCCAACACCATAGTTTAAAAGCATCAGTTCTTTGGCACTTAGCTATCTTTAGAGTCCAACTCTCACATCCATACAAGACTCCTGGAAAAACCATAGCTTTCACTACATGGACCTTTGTTGGCAGAGTAATGTCTCTGCTTTTTAATATACTGTCTAGGTTGGTCATAACTTTTCTTCCAAGGAGCAAGCATCTTTGAATTTCATGGCTGCAATCACCATCTGCAGTGATTTTGGAGGCCCCCAAAATAAAAGTCTGTCACTGTTTGCATTGTTTCCCCATCTATTTGCCATGAAATGATGGGACCAGATGCCATAATCTTAATTTTCTGAATGCTGAGTTTTAAGCCAGCTTTTTCACTCTCCTCTTTCACTTTCATCAAGAGGCTCTTTAGTTCTTCTTCACATTCTGCCACAAGGGTGGTGTCTCATCTGCATATCTGATGTTATTGATATTTCTTCTGGCAATCTTGATTCCAGCTTGTGCTTCATCCAGTCCAGCATTTCTCATGATGTACTCTGCATATAAGTTAAATAAGCAGGCTGACAATATACAGCCTTGACATACCCTTTCCAGATTTGGAACCAGTGTGTTGTTCCATGTCCACTACTGTTGCTTCCTGACCTGTATACAGATTACTTAGGAGACAGGTCAGGTGGTCTGGTATTCCCATCTCTTTCAGAATTTTCCACAGTTTGTTGTGATCCACACAGTCAAAGGTTTTTGGCATAGTTAATAAAAGCAAAAGTAGATGTTTCTCTGGAACTCTCTTGCTTTTTCGATGATCCAGCGGGTGTTGGCAATTTGATCTCTGGTTTCTCCGCCTTTTCTAAATCCAGCTTGAACATCTGGAAGTTCAAGGTTCCCATACTGTTGAAGCCTGGCTTGGAGAATTTTGAGCATTACTTTGCTAGCGTGGGAGATGAGCGCAATTATGTGGTAGTTTGAGCATTCTTAGACTTAAATTCAGGTGGATATACCAAGACACTGGAGTTTATTGGTGATTTTGTTCAATATTGTCCATCAGAAAATATCTGCCCCTTTAAAAAACAAGAATATCTACCTATCTATCTATATATATGGCTTTCCATGCCTTAGCAAGGAATCTTGAACAAGAATCTCAAAAGGAAAGATACAATAATCTGAAATTGCTGAATCTCTCAAGTTGATTCTGATCTATCCAACTTGAACAACTTTTGGAACATCCCTGAGTTAGATTATTTTGCTTGTGAGGTAACTTGTTTTCTAATTAGTTTCACTTTATTCCATATCAAGAAGCTTTATTTTTCACCTAAGGCTGCTGTTCCTCTTACATTTTTCCCTAGGTTAATTGCATCTTCATTCAAACACAGGCATTTTATGAATATCTTTTAATTTTTCTCCTTTATCAATCTTGAAATTACTCAGCCAACTCTGAACTGTAATTGTCTAATGACTGACAAATTTGACCTGTTTTTCCTTCTGACTTGTTAGGTCAAAGGGTTGTCATCTTCCTCCTTCCTCCTAATACTACATATTTTTCCATATATGACCCATTTTAAAGAAGGTAGACTATACTCAAAATAAGGAAACAGATATCTGAGAAATAGAGTCAAGGGATTCAATCTAATAGACAGAGTGCCTGAAGAATTATGGTCAGAGGTTCATGACATTGTACAGGAGCTAGGAATCAAGAGCATCCCTAAGAAAAAGAAATGCAAAAAGGTAAAATAGTTGTCTGAGGAGGCCTTACAAATAGCTGTGGAAAGAAGAGAAGCAAAAGGCAAAGGAGAAAAGGAAAGATATATTCATTTGAATGCAGTGTTCCAAAAAATAGCAGGGAGAGATAAGAAAGCCTTCTTCAGTGACCAATGCAAAGAAGTGGAGGAAAACAATCAAATGGGAAAGACCAGAGATGTCTTCAAGAAAATTAGATATACCAAGGGAACATTTTATGCAAAGATGGGTACAGTAAAGGAAAGAAATGGTATGGACCTAACAGATGCAGAAGATTTTAAGAAGAGGTGGTAAGAGTATACAGAAGAACTACACAAAAAAAGATCTTCATGACCCAGATAATCACAATGGTGTGATCACTCACCTAGAGCCAGACATCCTGGAATGTGAAGTCAAGTGGGCCTTAGGAAGCATCACTACGACCAAAGCTAGTGGAGATAATGGAATTCCAGTTCAGCTATTCCAAATCCTAAAAGATGATGCTGTGAAAGTGCTGCACTCAATATGTCAGCAAATTTGGAAAACTCAGCGTAGCCACAGGACTGGAAAAGGTCGTTTTCATCCCAATCCCGAAGAAAGGCAATGCCAAATAATGTTCAAACTCCTGCACAATTGCACTCATCTCATATGCCAGCAAAGTAACACTCAAAATTCTCCAAGCCAGGCTTCAGCAATACATGAACTGTGAACTTTCAGATGTACAAGCTGGATTTAGAAAAGGCAGAGAAACCAGAGATCAAATTGCCAACACCTATTGGATCATAGAAAAATCAAGAGAGCTCCAGAAAAACACCTACTTTGCTTTAGTGACTATGCCAAAAGCCTTTGACTGTGTGGATCACAACAAACTGTGGAAAATTCTGAAAGAGATGGGAATACCAGACCACCTGACCTGTCTCCTGAAAAATTTGAATGCAGATCAGGAAGCAACAGTTAGAACTGGACATGGAACAACAGACTGGTTCCAAATCTGGAAAGGAGTAGGTCAAGGCTGTATACTGTCACCCTACTTATTTAATTTATATGCAGAGTACATTACGAGACACGCTGGGATGGATGAAGCACAAGCTAGGATCAAGATTGCCAGGAAAAATATCAATAATCTCAAATATGCAGATGACACCACCCTTATGCAGAATGTGAAGAAGAACTAAAGAGCCTCTTGATGAATGTGAAAGAGGAGAGTGAAAAAGTTGGCTTAAAGCTCAACATTCAGAAAACTAAGATCATGGCATCTGGTCCCATCACTTCATGGCAAATAGATGGGGAAACAATGCAAACAGTCAGACTTTTATTTTGGGGGCCTCCAAAATCACTGCAGATGGAGACTGCAGCCAGAAAATTCAAAGATGCTTGCTCCTTGGAAGAAAAGCTATGACCAACTAGACAGAATATTAAAAAGCAGAGACATTACTCTGCTAACCAAGGTCCATCTAGTCAAAGCTATGGTTTTTCCAGTAGTCATGTATGGATGTGAGAGTTGGGCTATAAAGAAAGCTGAGCACTTAAGAATTGATGCTTTTGAACTGTGGTGTTGGAGAAGACTCTTGAGAGTCTCTTGGACTGCAAGGAGATCCAACCAGTTCATGCTAAAGAAAATCAGTCCTGAATATACACTGGAAGGACTGATGCTGAAGATGAAACTCCCATCCTTTGGCCACTTAATGTGAAGAACTGACTCATTAGAAAAGACCCTGATGCTAGGGAAGATTGAGGGCAGGAGAAGAAGGGGACAACAGAGGATGAGATGGTTGGATGGCATCACCGACTCGATGAACATGAGTTTGGGTGGACTCCGGGAGTAGATGATGGACAGGGAAACCTGGCGTGCTGCAGTCCATGGAGTCACAAAGAGTCGGACATGTCTGAGTGGCTGAACTGAACTGAAAAGTAGGTTGACTATTGTCAAAATAAGGATATCGATGTCTGTACTCTGCAAGTCATTTCTTTCTATCTTGTAGTTTTAGTTGTAAAACTAGCAAGCCAGACCATTTTAATTTCCTCCTAACTGCTCCCATCTGATCAGTCTTTCCTTTGGATCAAATATCCCTGATGGTTTCTGAGAATTCAAAGTCATATATTATGTTAATATCATATCATTCCACATTCCAAATATATTTAACATTAAACCTCAAAGCTCCCCAAATCTGATGCACAAGTCATAAGATGACTCACTCTTCCTGGAACACATCCTGTATGCCTAGAGTACTAAATCAGAGTGGAGGGCAAAGGCCACAGGCCACATCTCCATCATTCATTTTTATATTTTAATGTAACTTATAAAGCAGTGCATGTAGCCAGTTCTTACTAAGTAAATGGTGCACTGTTGCTTATCATCATCAGAGTCTATAATGCAAATATATTTGTTATTGTGGTTGCTAAGTTGTGTCTGACTCTTTGGTGGACTGCAGCACACCAGTCTCCTCTGTCCTCCACTATTTCCTGGAGTTTGCTCAAATTCATGTCCATTGAGTTGGTGATGATATTTAACCGTCTTATCCTCTTCCACCCTCTTCTCCTTCTGTCTTCAATTTTTGCCAGCATGAGGGTCCTTTCCAATGAGTTGGCTCTTCACATCAAGTGGCCAAAGAACTGGAACTTTAGATTCCCTGGTGGCACAGATGGTAAAGAATCAGCCTGTAGAGTGAGAGACCCAGGTTAAATCTCTGGGTCAGGAAGCTCCCCTGGAGAAGCAAATGGCAACCCACTGTAATATTCTCGCCTGGAGAATCCCATGGACAGAGGAGCCTGGTGGGCTGCAGTCCATGGGATCGCAAAGAGTCAGCCATGACTGAGTTACTAACACTTTAATTTTCAGCCTTCTTTATGGTCCAACTCTGTCATTCATACATGACTAAATAGCTCTGACTATACAGACTTTTGTCAGCAAAGTGATATCTCTGCTTTTCAATTCACTATCTAGGTTTGTTAAGCGTTCTTTCCAAGAAGCAAGCATCTTTTAATTTCATGGCTGCAGTCACTGTCTGCAGTAATTTTGGAGACCACTTCTCTCCCTTCTATTTCCCAAAAAGTGATGGGACCAGATGCCATGAACTTAGTTTTTTAATGTTGAGTTTCAAGATTTTACTCTCAAGTTTCACTGCTTTTAACTTTCTTCTTTCACCCTCATCAACAGGCTCTTTAGTTCCTCTTCATAGTCTGTCATTAGAGTGGTATCATCTGCCTATCTGAGGTTGTTGATTCCAGCTTGTGATCCATCCAGCCCAGGATTTTGCATGATTTATTCTGCATATAAATTTAAATAAGCACAGTGAAAATACATAGACTTGATGTACTCCTTTCCCAATTTTGAACCAGTCAGTTTTCTATGTCTGGTTCTTAACTGTTGTTTCTTGACCTGCATTCAGATTTCTCAGGAGACAGGTCAGGTGGTCTGGTACTCCTATTTCTCCAAGAATTTTCCACAGCTTGTTGTGATCCACACAGTCAAAGGCTTTAGTGTAGTCAATTAGACAGAAGTATATGTTTTTCTGGAACTCCCTCATTTTCTCCATGAACCAATGAATGTAGGCAATTTGATCTCTGCTTCCTCTGCCTTTTCTAAACCCTGCTTGTATGTTTGGATGATCTCAGTTCACATACTGCTGAAGCCTAGCTTGAAGGATTTTGAACATAACCTTGCTAGTATGTGAAATGAGTGCAATTGTGCAGTAGTTTGAACATTCTTTGGCATTACCCTTCCTTGAGATTGCAATGAAAACTGGCCTTTTCCAGTCCTGTGGCCACTGCTGAGTTTTCTGTTTCCTAAGGCCCACTTGACTTCACACTCCAGGATGCCCAGCTCTAGGTGAGCGACCACACCACTGTTGTTATCCAGGTCATCAAGACCATTTTTGAACAGTTCCGCTGCGTATTCTTGCCACCTCTTCTTAATCTGTTCTGCTTCTGTTAGGTCCTTACTGTTCATTATTAAACACACACTGATTAAATACCTACTATATGCTAGAACTATTTGCAGGTACCAGAGACAAATCACTTGTCCCCTAGAAATGTAATTATTTGTCACAAGTTGGACCAAGCTAGAGAATGTGGAGTGTGTACTGTTGTCTCAGTTAGTGTAATTCTTTCACTTCTATTGGAAAAACAATCTGAATTTCTCCCTAATGATGTCCTTAGTGATGTGTAAATTTTATTCTTTCCTTATTTAAAATGGTAGGTTTTTTTTTTAAATGACTAAAATAGAAGCTACAATTTTTGAGCACATCTAATGCACTAAAAACATTACAGTAGATACACGCTGTCGGGGTATATCTTATTTATTCACATGAAGGTGAAATAGAAAGTTCAATCACTTAAAATTCTGAATTTGAGATTCGAACCCTGCCCTGAATGCTCCAAGTCTGATTGCCTCCCACAGACTGCTTTTCAACAGACATGCCCAGAAGTACTCCCATGTGAGTTCTGACTCCCTGAGAATACTCTGCTTGCCTTCCACCTCCCTTCCCGTTCTCCTTCGCCTGGCACCACAAGAGACCTTGAAGAAGGTTAGGAGTTTGCAGGGGTTCCTCTTTCATAGTCAGAAGCTTGCTGTGAAACCTATCACAGCAGCTGAAAGATACAAGTAAATGTTTTCCAAATAAAAATCCCTCAGTGAATCAAAAAAAGAAAAGGTATAATTTTCTTTTGGTAAACGCAACATGCACACGTTATTTGAAACAGCTGGTTCAAGTGGAAATGAATGACTTCCCCAGGGTCCCAATCTGACAGTAAGTGCTTGCTGCTTACATGTGTGGAAGAGGGAATGGGGACAGATATTGTAACGGAGCAGAACAATTTCTTCGCCTCATCGGTTCATGAATATTTGAATGGAGAGGGTGTGATCTGGAGAGTTTTTTCATGGCTTTGCTTTTTTATTTTCCCTCCAGCATCCCTCTCATTCAGCGAGCATCCATCATATACCTACTACAGTCCAGACATATTTCTAGGCACTGTGGACATAAAGTTCAATATGACACATTCCTCCGCTTCAAGAAACATTCTTTTTTCATTATTCCCCCAATGATTGGACAAATGTATTAAGCAAGGGAGGGCAGATATCCTTGCTGATAAAGTGAGGGTAAAGAAATAGACCCCAGTTGCCTACTCTATGACTATACTCTCTGCTACATGCATAGACAATTGGGAACTTTGGGAGAGAAACATTGATCTTCATATACAGTACTTTTCTAACTTACTTACTATGCTATCCGATTCAATGAAAATATTTTTAGCATTTATATGAGATGTAAAATTCTCCATTCTAGTGCTTTTTCTACCAAAGGCTTTTATTCTCCTGCATCACTGGCTGTCTTTTACTAAACAAGAACACTTATGTACCTCAGCTAAGAAATATTTACTGAAAAATACATTCAAAAGCTTTGCATCAGGCAGGATGCTGGTAAGCAAGAACTCTTTATAGATACCAAGTGTGGTAGTTACTGCTCTTCTTAACCTGCTTTCTACAGTCTTTATTAGAGAGAGTGAATTACATGAGGAAACAGAAATCTGATCTGTTTATTCATACGAAGTTGCCAGGAAGTCAAGGTCTTGCTTTTTAAGTTCTGTGGGTTGCAGCCAGTGATAACTTCATTCTATTTAACTAGAAAAAGTGGAGGTATGTCTTTAAAGGAACTAAGGGCAGGGGGAACAACAACTCGTCAATTCCAAGAAGAGAGGATTATTATAGGGGGTGAAGAAAGATTGATGTAGGAAAATCCCACTTGTTGAAGTTTGTGTAAAGAGCCAATGTGATTTACTGATAGACAGGAGTCCAGAAATTCAGAACAAAATGATCTAGAGAAAATAGCATGAAGGGATAATCACGTCCAGTGTGACATGCAATTAAGAAAGGGAACACTTTCTCAGTTCAAAACTCTGGATGATGATAAATTCCCAGTGAGCTGGATTTGTGATTCACAATAGACTAATACATGGAGATTTCTTCGTTATCATCAGAGGGCTGAGAAATTTGTAATTTCTAAGACAATAGTATGATACCAACAGAAAGACTAGAATCTTGGATGGAAAAATCTAAGTATACTTTCCCTCACTGTCCATTTACCAAATATGATGCTGCCTAAAGAGTATGCCTTTTTCTTTCTTTCTTTCTTTTTAAAGAAAAGTTATGAATTGGGGGATGTTTTTGTGGAAACACACCCTGTGTAGGCATATTCTACCATGGAGTAATGAGTTGATGACTAGGAAGAGTGGCCATGACGAGAAGGCCCCAGTCCCCTGTTGAAGAGTGGCAGATGGCAAAGTTCCAAGTCAGTCTGAAGTCTAAGAGCTGAAGATTAGTGTGAGAATAGAGAGTTATTCCATTGTCTGCCTTGATCTCTGGGACAAATACCCATTTACAGTCCAGCTCCAGAGAAGGGAGAATTATGGTAAGAATACAGAAGAGATTCTGTAATAATCAAAGTGAAAGAATTGCAGACCACTTTGCCTCCTAAGAATTGGAACAGAAGTCAGAGGAGTTGCAAGGGCTCTCTGTATGTGCATTATCACCCTTTTTTCCAACTTCCCTGACTAACTTACTGTTTTTTCTCCCTCAAAACCTGAGACCACCACTCCTCCTCAAAACTGTGATTAAGCAGAGATAACTTGCAATTCATTCAGTTCCAAACATTTACAAAAATGTCAATCACTGCACAACTGTTACTGTAAATCATTCAGTTGCATTTAAATTTCTCTGAAACTGGACATTATGAATAGAGAATTGCAACAAGGGAAGTGGAAGTAGGCAAATAATCCAGCTGTAGTGTCAATAAGAGAGCATTTTACACACTCTTAGATTTGAATTGATCCATGGGACTTGACAATCAGTCTGTAAATGGTGAGTAACAGGTAGGTAAATATGAACTTCAAATTCTTTGAGATGGTTTTCCACAAATCAGAAATTAATCAGTGGCTCGGAAGTCCTAAGAGGAAGACAGTGTTGGTCAGTAGCTTGATTGAAACTGGTGCAGGAGGAAATGTAAAATCCTGATGAAGGTACCCCCAGCATCTGGGTATGTAGTGAGATGTGCGCTGTAGATGGATAAAGTCCAGGGTAACACTATCTAGGGAATTTCATAATTCCTTGGGCTACCTCAGTCTTTTCTTAGTCCACGTACAAAAACAAATAGCAATCTTATACATAGTTCCATTCTTTATATGGGGACACCAGAAATCCCTGATTACTATGCCCAATATCTCAAATGTATTGTGGAGGCCATAACAGTTCAAGTGCAGACCTAGAATCTGATCACTGGTTTCTTCAGTTAGGTCATACAGTCAAGTGGACAAGTGATCCCCAAATTGTGGTACCCAAGCCAGTGGCTTGACCATCATTTTGGGGATTGCTAGAAATGAAAAGTATGATTTTTGTCCCGATTTAGTGAATCAAAATGTCTAGCTAGGAGAGAGATCAGAATTTGTGAATATTTTAAAGCTCAAAATGCATTGGTATGAAGATAGTTTTCTTAGCATTCCATTCTTCATTCAACAAATTTCTACTTTGTGCTACACTCTTTTCTAAAAACTGGACTTTCAGTGATAACCAAGACAGGGCAAAATTTATGAAACTGAGCAAATTTCAGCAGTGAAGAAAAATATTAAATAATAATTTATTCAATTAGTGATTTCAGTATAGTTGTGGTCAATGTGTTAAAAATAGACACAGGAAAATTCTGAGGTATTTGAAAACATGCTAGGGAAGGCAATGACATCATTGGTAATATCTCGGCATTGTGATGTTACATATGAAAAACAAGAATGTAAAATAAAAGCCACAAAAAATGCTTAATTGGATGTGGTGTCACCCGGGGGATCGCCTTTAACTGACAGCAAGCCGGGGAAGGGCAGGCCTGTGTGGAATATGGTACTGTTGGCATCCAGCCATTTCTTATACTTCAGCTCCCCTCTTTTTAAATAGAATTAAGCAATTCGATAAAACCAATATCAGGATCTATTATAACTCAGTCTCCAAGGGATGATTTAACTTGGTGGTGTTAGTGCAATGGTTCTTAAATGGATTTGGTATTTGTTAATCACAGCAGAAATATCAAGATGCTGAAGCTTAAAGGTTAGAACAGGGCATAGGCAAAGGTACAATAGGAATAAAGGATTCCATCACTGAACAAGGTACAGTTCCTTCTTCCATGGTCCCCACTGAATGCTTCACAATTCTATCCTGTGAGAGAACTATTTAGATGAGATAGATAAAGAATAATGAACTAAAATAATGTACTTGAAATGTACTTGCCAAGTACATTTTAAAAGCTTTTATTTTTTTTTAATTCTATGAAACTTTCACTTATTCAAGTGGAATTGAGAGACGAACGACTTATTTTTGCATTTTGATACTTTCCTAAATTTTGAGCAGGGAGACAGGATGTGATTTCCTCAGTGCTGGAACCTCTTATTCCTCTAGCTACCAAAAAGTTTTCTCTCTTCCTTTTTCTCTTATATTTAAGTCAACACTTCATTTTCTGGTGGTTGTTGTATTCTATTTGATTCAACACTTTATAGTCCTAGTAAAATGGCAGTTGTGTCCTGCAATGCCTGATCCATATCCAATTCTTGATAAAGTTTTATTTGGCAGATGAATGAATGAATAAATGTGTGTTGCTTTAACCACTATCTACTGGCCTTCTAGAAAGAGGTGGAGGGATGAAGAAGAAGGACTGTTTACAGAGCTGCATTCAAACTTGTATTATGAGATGGAATTGTGATGAATCCAAGGGACTTGATACATTTCATTAACTTTAGATGTTCTTTATGCCATCTCATTTTTCCTCATAGCAGTTAAACAATTTTCATTTATTTTTGACATGATGAATCTTTGTTTCCTCCACCAAAATATTGACTCCATGACAATAGAAATGATTCGCTTTAAATCTTTTCTTCACAAATGCGGCAACTCCTACAATAGTACCCTGAACTTAAAAAGATGCTCAAGTAAATATTAGTTCAATGATGTCTTATCTTGAAGGTGAGCCTGAGGCAAGGATTTAAGCACAAGTATTTTATTTGAGAGGTGAAGGAAGCAACTGTAGAGTAGAGAATTTGGAAAAGGGAAGAAAATGCAGTTAAAAGAGGGTATCCAGTTAATGGAGGAGTCTCAACAAGCCCCAGCGAGCCTCCATTGGAAATGAACTCAGTTTGCTTTGTTGAGGCTAGGTAGGGGTGGAGGCCCAGCTCCCCACGGCACCCCTCTAACACAGAGGTGGGGAGTTGTGTGTGACAAGAAGTGAAGTGTTAAGTGGCCCTGCCTCCGACTGTTTTGGTCATTCCCATGTACGGATACGAGAGTTGGACTATAAAGAAAGCTGAGCGCAGAAGAATTGATGCTTTTGAACTGCAGTGCTGGAGAAGACTCTTGAGAGTGCCTTGGACTGCAAGGAGATCCAACCAGTCCATCCTAAAGGAGATCAGTCTCTGGGTGTTCAATGGAAGGACTGATGCTGAAGCTGAAACTCCAATACTTTGGCCACCTCATGTGAAGAGCTGATTCACTGGAAAAAATCCTGATGCTGGGAATGATTGAGGGCAGGAGAAGGGGACAACAGAGGATGAGATGGTTGGATGGCATCACTGACACAATGAACATGGGTTTGGGTGGACTCCGGGAGTTGATGGTGGACAGGGAGCCCTGGCGTGCTGCGGTTCATGGGGTCGCAAAGAGTTGGACACGACTGAGCGACTGAACTGAACTGAACTGAATTGATTGGTGCCAGGTGGGTTTGTGGACTTTTGGCTTTCTACCAGACCCCGTTGACACCCGAGGTGGTGGAAAGTAGGGTGCTGATTTCCTCTGATTTTCACCACGGAGTGGAATCTCATTGCTAGCAGATGGAGGTGGAGACTCGGCAGCCACTGGGTTTGTAATTGGGCAGGACCCTCTGGGGTCTTTTTAGGACCCTGTCCTTTGCCTGCCTCTTGGCCATTAAAAAAAATTTTAGCCAAAGAACAAATTTAATCAGAGAAGAAAATGCAGAAGCAAAGGAAAGCAGTCAAACAAGACAAAATAATAGCTCAGTCATTAAACAGAGTCAAGGATCTTTAGTTCCTTCTCAAGGACTATAGATAATATTCTGAGCCAAATCCTTTGTGCTTGTTTGCAGATACTGAAAGTCCCACCAGACAGAAAAAGCTAGCTGCACAATGACCAGACTGGAACATGACATAGGCTGGTACATCTTGCACAATTTTAAGAACTGGCCTCAAGGAAATGGGAACCAATTGACCCTTGAACTGCAGATCAACTGTACTTAAAACAATCAAGAAGACACGGATCAGAACACCACAAGACCAGTTTCAAGATGAGTCTTGAATCTGACCTGCTGTTCTGAATGTAGCCCCCTCCCTCTGACTCTATATCCCTGAAACTGCCTTTTAAAAGCTCTTGCCCTCTGATTGGCAGTGGGAATTTAGTTCGCTGGGACATGTTCTTCTCCCCACATTGCTGGCCTCTGAAATAAGCCAACTTTCCTTTCTTACCAATACTGGTCTCTTGAGTATTGGCTTTCAACTGACGGTCAGCCTAACCTGAGTTTCATAACAGATCCTGCTGAAATTGTACTTACAGCCTGCCTCTGCTGAGTGGAAGATGGAAGAGCAACTCCCAGCTCAGACTTACATCCACTACCTTGGCTGGCTGGGGAAACTAACCATCCCCTACTTGAACTGAGCTGGAATGAAGGATTAGCAAGTTACTTAAGCACTCTCCTCGTAAGGTAGGAGAAGCTCAGACCATGTCTGCTTCTGTGGGTTGGTGGGGTGGGTAGACTGCAAGCAACTCAGTCAACCCTCCTGAAACCATGGAGAAGGGGGCGGCAGGTTTTCTGTGAGTGCTTCCCTGATTAGGGTCAGTGTTGCCAAAAAGGTTTCTTGTCGTCTTAAGCCATGACTTCTCCAGTCACTTGGCTAAAAATTATAGACTTTCTCAATTCTTCTTTTAGCCTGTTGAATGTCCAGGACTGAGGGTTTATACAGTGCTCTGTCTGGAATATGCGGGAGCAAATAAGGAAACAGGGAATTGCACACTGTCACTTTTCATGTACCCAATATTCTAGGCAACCCACTGACTTTCCACCTTTCTTCTGCTTGCTTGTTGTGTTGTGTCTGGATTTTGTTTAGCTTTAAAGAGGAGAATCCAGAAGGAATGGGTTACTCCATTTTGGCTGGAACCAGAAACCCCTTCAAATTATCACTGAAGACCTATTGCTTATGGAAAACTTCAAGCGTATGTTCTGGTGGGTTCAGTGTATATTTTAATTGTGCTATTTGTTTTCCTCCATAGTTAGAGAGTGAGTTGAGTGGAAAAAAAAATTCTATTTCAAGTGGTGCCACTAGTGGATGTTATTATACATGTTCCATTTACAATCTTCCTAGTTGTGATTATTTTATAAGGGAAGATAAACAAAAAATGTTATAGCGTGTTTCACATGGTAAGTTTGTTTTGTTTGTTTTTTTGTTTTTTTAAGGGGCTTCCCTGGTGGCTCAAACAAGAAAGAATCTGCCTGGAATGAGGGAGACCTGGGTTCGATCCCTGGGTTGGCAAGATCCTCCGGAGAAGGGAATGACAACCCACTCCAGTATTTTTGCCTGGAGAATTCCATGGACAGAGGAGACCAGCGGGCATAGCCCATGAGGTCACAAACAGTCAGACATGACTGAACAACTAACATTTAACATTTTTTTCTCAGTCGCTTGAAGGTGCCATGTACTATATTTCTCAGCCTCGTTTACTTAGAAATTAATCTCACATTCAAAATCCAAAATCATTTTCTATTCCCAGCTGCAGTGACCTAAAAAGTCTGCCTTAAATATGACTCCACAGACATATTTATATTTAATCAAGCCTCCTTACTGACACTCCTGGCTATAGCTGCTGATTCTGCTGCTGACAAGGACAGGAAGGACTTTGAGTAAAATGTTATGATGTCTAGTGAGTTCAGGGCAGGAGTTTTTCCTTCGAACATCACACAGAGGTCATATGATGTGATCTATTTATACTACCATAATTTTCAATACAAAACAGAGATCCAAGCATGTGGAAATATTAGAAGCAAGAAAAACAACCAGCAACATTGAAGAAAATGCAGTCAGATTAGTCTTGTGAATAAAACACTCACTCAGTTCAGAGGGTATTTAGTTTGCCTGGGTTCAAATCCTCACATTCCCACTTACTGCACATGTGAATTTTGGTAAATTATTAATACATCAACATCTGTGACTCACTTTCCTTATCTGAAAAATGGTCATAATAATAGTATCTATTGCAGAGGTGAATATAAAATTAAAAGAGATAGTAAATGTGAAATACAAAGTCCAGTACTTGACAAGACATTTGTGCTCAAAAAATGATGGATATTTTTCACTAATCATTGGGGCAATCAGCTACTAAATTTTTGTCAACTTAAAAGGTTTAACTCTATGGACATTTATAGATTATCAGGAACACCAAGATGCATAAGCATAGTGTTTGATACAAAAAAATTACCATCTGTTAGAAATGAAGGAGAGAGATTACGCCTTTAATTAATAGTGTGAACACTATATGCCATTTGGTAATAGTCATTGTTGTTCCCAATTTGCAATGAGGGTCAGAAAAATTGAGGAATGTGACCAAGATCACAGTTAAATTTCCAGATTCAAACACAGGTGTATTTGAAGTTACAAATTATAGGAAATTCTTATAACATTAAAACAATTGATAACCAAAGAAAAAACAAGTGTTACCTAATAAGTGGAAGGTGATTCCAAATACTGTGTCAGTTGTACCTTGTTTATGGCCAAGGACTTGCCTCAGTGATATTCTAAGTCTCAGGAATGGAAGCATTTTATCAACACAGTCTCCTCATCTGTAAAATGAGGTGACGAGAGTAGATATCTCTAAAGCTCCTTTCCTGCTCTAACTGTTCTCAAGCCTATAAATGTTTATGTCCTGAAACTCCATCTCTATATTAGTAAGCACAATATTGGGTGTGGCTTGATAAACTGGAATAACATTTAGTGGATGGGCTTACAGTCAACTGTGAAGATTGATGTCATTCAATAAATTATTTACAAAACTTTTATGACATAAAGGAAGAAAGCGTTAGACAGTTAGCAATTAGGGGTGAAATAGGGGAAAGAAAAGGGCAGGACAGATCTGAAATCCTTGGAGGTGTCATAAGATTCTATGCTCATTCACTGACTGGCTAAAACACCATGACTATAACCAACATTTAATACACATTATCTTATTCAATCCTTAGCAAAGCCCAATGGAGTTGGAATATTTGATCCCCACTTTTATGTTGATGTTGGATTCTCAGAGAGGTTAAGTAATCAGAGCTACAAGGTCAAGAAGTTAGTTTGCAGGGATGCTGGAATTAAAATTCAAGTCTACATGCAGCAGTGCCCATGGTCTTCCTGCTGTTTTATAAAGACTCAAAGTTTTCTTTGCATACAACGCACTTTGACTCTCATCCATTTATGTAAATGACAGTACGGGTCATTACTGATGCAATCATTATTTATACTGTGTATTGACATTAACCTTTCTGAACACTGAAATGAAAGTGCTATTTTCATTCACTGATGGAGCTGGTCCTATTAAACATTGTAACCTCTCATTGTAATTTTCTTAGAAAGTGTTTTCAGGGGATGGAAAGGAAAAGAGATTGACATTTGTGAGTACTTACTCTGAGCCAAGCACTTAACAGTTATTATCTTATTTAAATATTATAATAACTTTGGAGAAGAATATTATTTTCCCTTTCTACCAGATAAAGTACTTGAAGCTCAGATTAAGAAAAAAGCCACAGGTTCCTGAGATCCAAAAGTTCCTGTTTTATGGTACTCCATAGTTTTCCACGGCCAGTTCCCAAATCGGGCTCAAGTTTGTCTGTTCTTTGAACTTTCAACTGGAATGTTGTTTTTATTTTAGGGCATCTCCAAACGTTCATAAATATACATTGACATCAGTGATTACAATATACAGTGTCCAGGCAATGATTAAGTTATTCAAGACTCACACCATAGGTGTCTGACTTATGCTTTTAAAGAGCATAATAATATATAAATCCAGTAATTCCTGATTACTGTAAGCTCTCAGCATGCCTTTGATTATTGAGTGACTCTAATTTTTATTAATGAATAACAGCCAGCATTTGCTGAGTGCTTATGCCTGGCCACCATGTTGAATCCGTTTGACAGTAAACAGTGCCAGATTCTTCATTTTTTCCCTTAAATGATTTTCCCCCTAAGGATACTTACCTTCAGCCATTTAAAATTTTCTTGAGTTGAAGAATACATATCCTTTGACACACATTCCTAAATCTTTGTAATTTTGGAGAAAGAGCATGATTTGCTATGCCATAGATATGCCATAAGCTAAATGGATAGTTCAGGAGCACACATTTGTCTGGAGACAAACTATTGCTCTAAACAACAGTTTAAAATGTTTCAGTGAGCCCCTACTGAAAGTGATATGTTATGCAAGCGGTTTCTTTGTAGTCATCTGTAGAAATAGCTCAGCTACTTAGACATAAATGAGTGGTGAAACCAAGGTGAAGAGTTCCCCAAATCCCTATGCTGAGTTGTTTGTTCTGTCCTTTGTACTCCCACAACACTTTTTTTCTTACTTCTGAAATAGCATTTGCAAACTTGTATTTATTAGTTTACATACAAGTCATCTGTGACATTCAATTATTACCTTTTCAAGGTCATGGACCAAGTCTTACTCCTCATTATATCTCTAGAACCTAACACAGTGACATAGACATAATCAGAGCTCAACAGATATTTCTTGAGTAAGCAATTGAATGAAAGAATAGGGGTCTCCGTTTTCTTCAAATATATTAGGATTTCTGGGAACTGATGTTGTTTGTTACCTGGATTCCCCTTCAACTTTTTGCCCTAGCTCCCAGAAATATTATCAGCAGCCTTCAACTTTCAGCACCTTCAAGAACTGTCTCAGCTGCAAAGAGCTACTTAGCTCAAGGTCATATCCTTTCCCAAGCTGGGTCGTGGCAATGATGAATTAACATGGGACTATTAAGGTGTGACCACCTCAGCCAAACATGGAAAAATTTTGAGGTGTCATTCAAGCTCCAAAGGTCTTGAGGTTTGTTGAAGAGTGCCACTGGACCTACATATCAAAATAACTTTTCCCTCTGCCCAATGCTACTTCTTTTCACTTTCATGAGTGCTGACACTAAGGATACTCCTTAATAAACATACTGCAAGCTAATCAGCGTCTTGGAATCTATTTTCCAAGGCACTCAACCAGCAACAAGTTTTAAGAACACATTTAGGGCTTCCTGGGTGGCTCAGAGGTAAAGAACCCACTTGCCAATGCAGCAGACCCCTGCCTGGAAGAGCCCATATACCATGAAGCAACTAAGTCCATGTGCTACAATTATCGAGCCTGTGTTCTAGAACCCAGGAACCACAACTATTGAACCCACATGCCGCAACCACTGAAGCCCACACGGCCTAGAACCTGTGCTCAGCAACAAGAGAAGCCACCACAATAAGTCCACGCACTGCAACTAGAGCGTAGTACCCGCTCACTACAACTAGAGAAAAGCCCCCATAGCAATGAAGACCCAGCGCAGCAAAAAAAATTAATTGATTAAATTAAAAAACCCACATTTAGACAAAAGTTGTGAGAGTCTGCTTTAGGGTCTTACTTCCATCCTTACTCTTCCAATGGGAATCTATGCTGATTTATAGATCACACCTAAGGAACTAAGTAATTTCACCTACATGATCTTATATAATTCTTACTTTAACTCTGAAAGCTAGGGACTTTTGTTTCCATTCTAAACTTTACATTTATGTAACTCAAAGAGTCTCACAAAAATGGCCACCATCTTAAAGCTCATCTGAAGCTAGTAGTTAAATTTTTCTTATCCCCAAGTAATGTGATAAAGGTCAGAGCTAAATTGAAAGTATGAGAGATTTTATTTTATCCTTCACACATGCCAGGAGTCCAAGGACTTGCTTAATATGTCACTTTTAATAGGTGCTCATTGAAATGTTCCAGAGAAGTAACCTTCTCCATTTCACTGCCTTCTATATTTTCCTTGAAAAATAAAATAAAAGATTGGAGAAGAGAGATCTACATTTTAACATAAATTCTCATCCTTTTTTTTCAGTAATCTTAGGTTGCATTCCCTAGAAGTAGAGTTTGAAGTGAGAACAGCTTATTCTCAGTTCAGTTGCTCAGTCATGTCCGACTCTTTGTGACCCCATGAACTGTAGCATGCCAGGCCTCCCTGTCCATCACCAATTCCTGGAGTCCACCCAAACCCATGTCCATTGAGTCGGTGATGCCATCCAACCATCTCATCCTCAGTCGTCCCCTTCTCCTCCCACCTTCAATCTTTCCCAGCATCAGGGTCTTTTCCAATGAGTCAGCTCTTCGCATCAGGTGGCCAAAGTATTGGAGTTTCAGCTTCAGCATCAGTCCTTCCAATGAACTGATCTAAAGGACTGATCTCCTTTAGGATGGACTGGTTTGATCTCCTTGCAGTCCAAGGGACTCTCAAGAGTCTTCTCCAACACAACAGTTCAAAATGAGGAGAAGGGGAATGAATAAATCAGGATGGAGAGATGAAAAATACTAATCCAGACTATGTTTACAGCTGAAGACTAGTTTTAGTCTGACTTCAGTGTCTGGACAATTAATGCACCATAGTTAAATCCCTCTTTGAGTCAAGAGGGCAGCATTTTGTACCACTATGTAACCAGACATTAGAGAGACTGCTTCTCCAAAGTGTAACCAACCAGTTACCAACTGGTAGACAGAAAAAGAAACACCTATGTGCCATTAACAGTGAACTCATAGCAGCTGGGGGTGGGGGATGGGGGGTGGGAATGAGTGCACTAGCCCAGAAAAGTGGACCAGTGAGGGGGGCCAGAGTACACATCACATCTGCTTTTTTAACAGCCTACAACCTACTTTCCCAGCATTAGGGTCTTTTCCAATGAGTCAGCTCTTTCATCAGGTGGAAAAGACCCTGATGCTGGGAAAG
This sequence comes from Odocoileus virginianus, assembly GCF_023699985.2. Classification (NCBI taxonomy): domain Eukaryota; kingdom Metazoa; phylum Chordata; class Mammalia; order Artiodactyla; family Cervidae; genus Odocoileus; species Odocoileus virginianus. Next base: position 17,089,277 of record NC_069683.1, on the reverse strand, counting down.
ATTAAAGGCAAAAGGAGAAGAGGGTGGCAGAGGATGAGATGGCTGGATAGCATCACCAAATCAATGGACATGAACTTGAGCAAATTCTGGGAGATAGTGGAGGACAGGGATGCCTGGCATGCTGCAGTCCATGGGGTAGCAGAGTCAGACACAACTTAGTAACTGAACAAATACAACAACCTACTTTATTCAATGAGCATTTACTGAGCATCGACCAAGTCCTGGGTTTATTCTAGATACTAGAAATACAGCAGTGAATAAGCAAACAAAAAATCATGTCCTGTGAGACCTGATATTCTAGGAGAGGGAGACAAGTAATAAACAAGCAAATGATTTATTTAATATGTCAGGTTGTTAAGGAATATGGAGAAAAATAGAGAAGGGGGTGCTGCAATTCTAGATTCTGAGATTACCCTTAGTCAAGGAAAGCTCCATTGAGAAGATAATGTTGAAACAAGGGTCCACCTAGAGGAGGTGAGTAAACAAGTAGACAAATATTCTGAGGAAGAATCTTCTAGCAGAAAGAATTGCAGGTGCAAAGTCCTCAAGGTGGGAGTGCTGGTCATTCGCAAAAAGAACAAGGATGCCAGCATGACTGGAATAGAAAGATCGATGGGGAGAGGAAATGAGATGGGATCTTAGAGAAGTAGCAAGGCCAGTAGGATCTTGCAGGCCACTGGAAGAACGTTTTACTTTGAATGAGGTAGAAAACCATTGGCAGGATTCTCAGAAGAGTGACATCATCTGCCTCCCATCTTGAAAGGAATACTTTACCTGCAGTTTTAGGAAAAGCGGGCGGACAGAGAGTGAAGAGACACACCAGTCAGAAGGCTGTTACATCTTCCAGGAGGGAGCGGTCTATGGCTAAAATCAGGATTAGAGCAGTACAGAGCAGTGAGTTTGGTTTTTTGTTTTTTTTTTTTTTTTTTTTTCAGATTCTCAATACATTTGGAAAATACAGCCAACATGACTTGTTGATAGATTGAATATGTGGAATGGAGAGACAGAGAAAAAAAGAGTTGAATAAGATTCTAAACTGCAACACTCATAGTGATTGATCAGCAGCATTGGTCTTGTTTTCAGACTGATGGTCAAGTTTATTGGATACAACGTTTCATTAAGCATCACCTCCACTTAGCTTTAAGAAAGGATGCAGGGTAAGAGTCAATGCAGAATTCATGACAATGGTATTGCAGAGACCTACTGACTCATAGAGCAATTTCTGAAACGCTTAAATCACTGTGCACTCTGCATGCACAAGTTCTTAGGAGAAGTTGAGTGGGACAGGCTGATGTCAGCTCAGGGAAACCAGCAGCTCTGTGGCCCCTTCAGCTTTCATATTTTGTGCTCATTTTCTGCTGCAGGTGTATCTCTTAAATATTGGTTACTCATTACTTGATAAACATTTTCAATAATGAGGTACAGGTGCTTGGTCCTATATATAATAACCTTGGCCAGAAACTCACTCTTTTTGGATCTGCTATACTCCTATCAATTTCATGAGTTACTGCAGAGGGGGAAGATTTGATCAAGATTTGAATCATCAATTGTCCCTGAGAATGAAAGATGGCACTAATCAACCACTGGCACTTTCCTCCCATGAACGATTTGATCTCAACACCCAGAAGGAAGGTGTTGCCATCCCATGGGAACAGTGGCTTTGGAAAGCATAGGAGGAAGAATATTAGGAACTCAGTTTTGCACACATTAAATTTGAGATGTATTTTATATATCCAAGTGGAGAAGATGAGTAGGAAATTTGAAACAAGAATCTGAATCCCCTAAGAGAAGGTTGGTATAAACATGTATATTTGAGGGTTAACACCAGATAAATGGGTTTCCTTGGTGACTCAGCCGGTAAAGAATCTGCGTGCAATGCAGGAGATGCAGGTTTGATCCCTGGGTCAGGAAGATTCCTTAGAGAAGGGAATGGCAACACACTCCAGTATACTTGCCTGGATATTTAAAGCCATGAGTTTAGAGGAGAACAATGAGATTCAAAGAGCTTTATATAGATATCTATTTATATAGATAAAGTCTTAGAGTATTAGAATATTTTGGTTGTTGAAGCAATAAAAGAAGATCAGCAAAGGACACTGAGATCAAAAGCTCACTAAAATAAGACAGAAATCAAGATTCTCCCATGCTCTATAAACCAAGGGAAGAAAGATTGAAAAATTAAGGACATAGCAATCAGCTGCAAATCCTGATAACCAGATGACTGGAATCAGGACTTAGCTTTAGTCACAAGAAGGACAGTGCCGACATTTACAAATGCAGTTTTGTGAAGTGGTGTAGAAAAACTGATTAGAGGTGATTTAAGAGAGAATAAAAGAAAAAAGGAATTAGAAACAGTAGGTAGAGATAAGCAGGATCAGAGAATTATAGCAATAGATGGAGAGACAGGAATCAAATGAAACTTCTTTAATAGTTATTTTTATTTATTTTATTTGTTGGCACTGGGTCTTAGTTGCCACATGTGGGATCTAGTTTCTTGACCAGGGATCAAAACTGGGCCTCCTGCATTGGGAACAGAGTCAGCCACTAGACCACCAGGCAAGTTTCTAAAATGAGGTTTTTGTTGTTGTGTTTCAGATGACAGATATTGCAGGCTTGGGAGAACAATCTGCTAGATAAGGAAATTTAATAGTGAAGGAGAGAAGGAGAATTACTGGGATGATGTTCTTAAATGGGTTGGAGAGGATGGGATCAATGCACAGGTGGAGATGCTGACCCAGTTAGGTGTGCACACAGTTCTTGCACATTAACAGGAGGAGAGGAAGAAATACATGGGCAAAGATGCCAGTTAGTGGGTGGAGATTCTTTTCTCAGTATCTATTTTCTCAGTGAAATAAGAACACAAGGCAGGTGTCTGAGATGGAGGAGAGAAGAGGTGCTGAATGTTTAAGGAAAGAAGAGAAGAGGTGAATGAGGTTTGTGGGAGAGTGAATGGACAGAGAGATGCAGTTACACTTGCTGGGCAGAAGAAAGTCCGCAGAGAACAGTGGCCAAGGGTTTACAGTGAGACAGAGAAGGGTGGTTGTGTTTTTCTCCAGCTATGTTCAGTTGTGATGTTTAGTCCAGCTATGGGAAGAGTTAGAGATAATCAAGATTAGAAATTTGTCAGGTGAGTATATAAAGTAAGACATGAAGCAAGATAATTGAGGGCGTGTGCAAAGTGATTGCAGTGATGGTCCATGACAGCCAAACTGTTCAAGGATCAAAACAAGGACACAGAAGGTAGGGGCACTGAAGGTCATTAAAAATGAGACAAAAATCAGAAGACTGAGGGTCTTGGTAAAGCAGAAAATTTCTTAGTCAAGTGCTCCAAGAAGCAACTTAGAAAGGTAAGAGGCAATGGTCTAATTGTGGGATGCCTACAATTTAGGCTACAGAGAGACTGCCTTTATAGGTCATATCCTGACCTAGGATATGACTTTGGCAATAAGTGCTTAATGTAGTGGAGGACATGCTTATTGAATCGGAGAAAGTTAAGAATTTATAGCCCAATATAATAGAATGGCTGCAATGCAGGAGACCTGAGTTTGATTCCTGGGTCAGAAAGATCCCCTGGAGAAGGAAATGGCAACCCACTCCAGTATTCTTGCCTGGACAATCCCATGGACAGAGGAGCCTGGCGGGCTACAGTCCATGGGGTCGCAAGAGTCGGACACGACTTAGCAACTAAACCACCACCACCTAATGGAATGCTCATCCTGACGGACATTAAAATCACTAACAGTTAAGATGAGATATTGTTGGAGACTGAAACAGTGAACCAAGAGCTAGAATATTCAAATAGTTAAAGACTGACCCGAGAGACTGGAGGCGAGGACAGCAAGGCTGGGCAGTGGGACTGTGTGTAAAGGCGGGAGGAAGAATTATCTGGAAACAGCAGCTGGGAGCAGAGGTTATATACTGCCCTTCCAGCCCAGAGGTGGGCTTCAGGGTATGCTGTGTCACATGGGAGCAAGCATATCACAGATTCAATGATCCAGAGACCACCCCATTCACAAGCAATTCCAAATTCTGGCAGAAAGAGGCATATTTGTCTGGTTTATGTTTGGTCATCACTCTTGATCCACAGAACTATCACTGGGAGGCAGTCACAGAGGACTAACACGGTTGCCAGGGGCTTCTTCTGTTACCTTATAAACAGAGACCAAACACCGAAGCATATTTCCTGGCTTCTTTCTACCACGGAGGAGGTGCCTCCTAAAAGATCATTAACCTTTCCATTATAGCCCCTCCCCTTTTTCTTTTCCTTTTCAAAATCCAGAACCAGCAATTTTCTATCTAGGAAGAGCTGTGTCAATGCCCAGGCAACGGTCCAAACAGTTGAGTTCCAGTTGAACATCACAACACACTATTTGTAATGACACCACTATCCCACAACTAGAAACTTCTCAGCTTGAAATGAACTCAGAAAGACGCTGCAGCAACTCACCTGGCACTGCCCCTGTTTATTGTTGTGCAAGCAGCCGCGCTTGGCACAGGACATCTTGATTTGTGTTAACATCCTAATGCACTAATCTTCCTAATACCCCTTATATTTATGTATGACATAAATCAAATCCTTCTCAGAACTAAGCTGTTGCTGCCTTTTTTTTTTCTCCTACTCTCCTGCTGGGTGTATTTATGTTATGCTGTGCTGTGTGCTACCCTCACTGCAAATTTATCTGAGCTCCGACTTTTACTGCTGATTTAGCAAACATTTTATATTCTGCAATGAACTGTAAACATTTTTTTTCTGACAGATCCATTATGACAAGTGTTATAAACTCTTCACTGCAGACTGTATCTCTTCTATTGAGCTGCTCTTTATATCAATTTTACTATGCACAGAAAATGATGCTGGTAACATTGCACCTGTCTGAGCTCAGCCAGGACAGTCAGTGAGTCCTGCAACAGACTGCATCTATATACTTAGTTTTATTACATCTGTTTCTCATTTATACAAACGGGAATCAAGTTTTAGGAGTAGTCAAATGAGCTGAAACGACCCATGAGCTCCCATTTCTTTCCATTTAAAAGTTTGTATATAAACATACACAATGTTTTTAAGTAGCTTATAAATTTTTCCATTTCCCATCAGGTATAAAATGGCATAAGGTATATACATTAAACTCAAGTTACACCTGAGAATACACATTGATCCCAAAGAAGAACCTTCATTCTGCAAGTCATGCCCATAATTTGCTTAGCTTCTATGATGGTGGTGGGGGTGTCTTTGATTTACCAGTAGCTTTCAATGGATATGAATATCAGAATTCTATCCTCCCAAAGATGAGGAAGAAATAAGGAAGGGAACTCAAGTGTTGGGGGCTGAAATGTGTTCTCTCAAATGTCATGTGTTGAAGTCTTAATTCCCCAGTATCTCTGAATGCCACTCTACTTAAAGGTAGGATCTTTGAGGTAATGAAGTTAAAAAGAGATCATTATAGTCAGTCCTAATCTAATATGGAGGAGAAAACTAGAACACATACCTAAACACAGAGAGAAGACACTTGGAGACACAGGGAGAAGACATCCATCTCAAGTCACAGAGATTGGGCCCAGAGGAAATCAACCCTACTGACACTTTGATCTTAGACTTCCAGCCTTCAGAACTGTGAGAAAATAAATCTCTGCTGTTTAATCCACCCAATCTGTGGTACATTGCTATGGTAGCCCTAGAAAATTAATATACCATATTCGATCTCTAATCTTCATGGAAATTTCACACATTATTTTATCTAACTTCCACTATAATCCTGAGATATATCTAAACCTTCATTTAGATGAAGAAACAACCTCAGAAAGATTAGTCAATTTACTCTAAGTCACCCAGCTAGATGTTAAAAAGCTATGGGTAAAATCCACATTGTATGTGCCTGAATGCTCACTCAGTCAAGTCCGACGCTTTGTGACCCCATGGATTGTAGCCCGCCAGGCTTTTCTATCCAGGGAATTTTCTAGGCAAGAATACTGGAGTGGGTTGCCAAGTAATCCTCCAGGCGATCTTCCTGACCCAGCAATCAAACCCGTGTCTTCTGCATTGCAGGCGGATTCTTTACCACTGAGCCACCAGAAAACCCACTTTGTTCTGACTCAAATCCATGTTCTTTTCCCTTTACATGTTACCACTGTGTGTAGCTCTCCAGTTAATGTTCATCAATAAGACTGAAAGGAATGCCATATCTGGGCTATATGCAAATCTTCAGAGAAGTTTTCCACCTGTAGTTGTCTCCTATTCTTGCTGAATAAGTGAAATTTTCAAGTCTAAGAACAACTCATATACACCAGAACTAATTACTGACATTCATGGAATTGCCTCTAAGAAAGAAGAGTAATCAGTATTTTATTTGAAAACGGAATTTTGGTTCACAATACTACATACCTTGAGAATACTTCAAGAGTGTCACTTTTCATTCATTAAATTAAAATTGAACAAATAGCTGTTGATGGCTTCCTGCATTTTGGCCACGATGTGTGCACAGAAGATGAAAAGTGGATACGACAGATTTAGTCCCTGCCCTCACACAGATTTCATTATAACAGTCACACCGAATTTGGTGGGTGTTCCTGTTTGGTTTGCTTTTGTTTTTAAACATGTCTCTCTTCTGTCCAAACGGAAAGCCTCGAGGTCATGAACTGTGTGTTGTTTGCCTTGGTAGCTCCAGTGCCTGGCAGAGTGCCTGGCACATATTAAGAGCTCAATAAATATTTTTAAATTAAATTGGGATTCCAAATTTGTAGCTGATGAAGATGAATGAATATCCTGTTACTTGACAGGAGTTCAAGTGACATTCTGAAAACTGCTGATGGCAGGTCAGCCTTTGTGCTCCACACATAAATACCAACTGTTCAAATGGTTCATAAAGCTGCGGTCATATGAAAAGGTAATCTTAAACCCCAGATCACTAACTGTTGGCTTGTCTCTACTACTTCCTCCACTCCTATTTTTATACCATAATGTGATTTTTACAATGTTTTTACTTTGATTTAAGAACAAGAATTACAGCAATGATGAAACATACTAAATATAAGCTGATTCATCTTTGTGCCATAACCTAGATATAACCACTGCTACATTTTTTAAAAATTACCCTTCTAGTTTCCTATGCCTATAGTTATCCTAAATATATTCTTTTACGTACGGGCATCAGACTATACAGGGAATTCTACAAAGTGCGGTGCTGTGCTTACTCGCTCAGTCATGTCTGATTCTTTGCAACCCCACAGACTGTAGCCTGCCAGGCTCCTCTGTTCATGGGGATTCTCCAGGTAAGAATACTGGTGTAGGTTGCCATGCTCTCCTACAGGGGATCTTTCCAACACAGGGATCGAACCCAGGTCTCCTGCATTGCAGGTGGATTCTTTACCGCCTGAGCCATAAGGGAAGCCCAAGAATACTGGAGTGGGCAGCCTATCCCTTCTCCAGGGAGCTTCCCGACCCAGGAATCACACCCAGGACTCCTGCCTTGCCAGAAGATTCTTTACCGGTTGAGCTACCAGGGAAGCCCATACTACAACATGCCTCTTTCACAAAATATTTATTGCAAATATCCATATCATTAAATATTCAAGCATGATTTGATGGACTTAAACAGACTTAATGGATTTAATGAGTAGTACTTAGTTTTCATTCATTTACTCAGTGCATATCTATGGTTTACCAGACACTGTGGTAAATACCAGAGCTACAAAGGTTATAAGGCATAAGACCTACTCTTAAAGGTTGTGTTATGACCTTCGAATGTTTTCTCTTCATTGTATGAAGTTAGTGTTAGTCACTCAGTCGTGTCTGACTCTTTGAAACTCCATGGACTGTAGCCTGCCAGGCTCTTCTGCCCATGGATTTCTCCAGGCAAGAATACTGGAATGAGTTGCCATTTTCTACTCCAGGGGATCTTCCCAACCCAGGGATTGAACCTGGGTCTCCAGCATTGCAGGCAGATTCTTTACCATCTGAGCCAGCAGGAAAGCCCTGAAGTTATGTTACTTAAAGTGTGAAATTATGTTATCCGAAGTATGAAGTTATCCAGCATAAACATTTCTTTGCCTGTACTAATTTTTTCAGTATTATTTATTGACCATAACTTATTTGTTAGCTCTCACTCTTTCAATCCATTTTTTCATTCAATAATATTTATTGAGTATCTAAAGTAGATGAATATTTGAATTTAGACTTTAAAGTATGAAAGTCTCTATTCTAAGCAACAGGAAGATATCAGTGAACAAGGCTATTCACATTTCTGTCCTCACACGGTTCATTTTTTAGTGGGGGTATAGAAACAAATAAACAGGATAGCCAACATAGCCTGTGATAAGGGCATAGAGAAAAATAAATCCGATTTGAGGGGATATAAAACTGTGGATAGAAGATACAGCTTATACAGGATAGCCAGGGCAGACTTCAGGCATAAGGAAGCAGTTCAGCTGTGACCTTAACGTTGTGAGAGAACAAAGGACCTCAGAGGATTGGGGAAAGAGTTCTGAGTCAGAGGAAGCAGTAAGTGCAAAAGCCCTGAGACAGGAATATAGACTTGCTGATTGGAGGAACGCCGAGGAGCGCTGTGTGCCGCGCCTGGAGTGAGTCTGGTGGGGCACAGAAGGGAATAGGGTCAGACAGGGGTCAAGGAGGGCTTCCCAGGTGGAGCTAGTGGTAAAGATGCTGCCTACCAATGCAGAAGGTGTAATAGATGCGGGTTCCGTCCCAGGGCTGGGAAGACCCCCGGGAGGAGGGCATGGCAACGCAGCCCAGTATTCTTGCCTGGAGAATCCCCATGGGCAGAGGAGCCTGGTGGGTTATAGTCCACGGGTTGCCAGGAGTCGGAAATGACTGACACACTAGCACGCATGCGCACACGGGCATCAAGGAGCGGCGGCGCAGTAGCTAGGTAAAATGGTGGAGGGACCTTCTGCAAGTTCTTTTCTAGATACTTTTATTTTCTCAGTGAAATAGGAATTAAAGCCATCATTTGAAAGCGGGGAGAAAAAAAAATAAGAAAACGAGTCGCGGGGCGGGGGTGGGGGGTTGGAGGGAAGGAGCTTTCCTGATAGCTCAGAGAGGAAAGAATCCCACTGCAACGCAGGAGAAACAGGAGATTCAGTTCGATTCCTGCGTTGGAAAGATTCCCCTGGAAGAGGGCATTGCCTGGAGAACCCCAGGTACTGAGGAACCTTACAGGCTACATTCCAAGGGTCGCAAAGAGTCGGACAAGACTGAGTGAGTATGGACGATGCCGGAATGTTGGAGAAGGAGTCTGATTGGATGACTGGGGAATGGAATAGGCCTGCAGAGAAGCACTAAGATCTCCCTTTGCAGCTATGAATCTGTTATCACTTCTTCAATGGAGCTTTCCTCCTGGGTTCTGCCACGATCAACTGATTCTCGCTGTTTTGTACTGTAGGACTTTATGCATTTCTTGTTTACAGGCCTTATCACCTGTCACTGCAACTAGTCTTACCTGGCTTCCTCACTGAATAGGCTGTGAGATTTCAGCGGCAAGGATAATGCTTGATTCACCATAGTAACCACAGCACAATTTTAAACACCCAGGAAATAACTAATACATCTCTGTGGAATGAATGTGTGTGATGAATGAATGTTCTTAACGACCTATTTTATTCCATTTTTTGTTAAGGGTCTCAGCAACCAAGACCAAGCATAAATACTAAGATTTACCATCATTGGAAAAAATCTTGGCCTTTTTAGGAATTATCTAAAATGACAGTTTTGTCAGTGGCAACTTTTTTATACTTCCAAAAGAGTAGTATTCATGTGACAATGTAGCGCAAAAAAAAAAAAAAAAAAACATGAACCTAGGAGAGGTTTAAGAACTTTAAATCACCGGTTTTGATTTAGTCTGTATAATCAAGGACATGGGCGAAAAATAAATTATTTCCCAAATGGCAAATGCTGGGAGTTGGAAGTAGCTGCAAGTTTAGAGGACTTATAAAGTCTTACATGGATTGAGAATGAAGGAGTAGCATCGTTGGTTAGGGACATATACATTGGTTGTGGCATTTATGGATGACGGCAGGCCTGCTGTGAAATATCAAACATGGATTAAGGTATTATTAGTCTTTTGCTAAACCTAAGACAACGTTTGCTACCTTTCAGTTACTTACTTATTTGATACTATTTATTGAGAATGTCTGTGCTTCTTGTGCTTTGTCCTGAGACTACACTGATGAATCACTCTAGATTCTTCATGTCTGTGGAACAGAAGCAAGTGAGCCTAATTATCATCCAATCTGAGGGGAACCTCTTAGAGGAAGTTTATGGTGCAGCAGGAACACAGCAGTGTGTGTGCAAGTAAATAAAAATCGGGTGAAACAAAGAGTATTTGTCTAAATAAGTAACTTCTTAGTTGTGGTGTTGTATATAAAAGCTTGGAAGTCTCCACTCCATCTTAACAAGTGAAAAGCTGAACAGACTGAAAATCACCAACTCTTCTGGGATCATTAAGAGAGGGAGGGACTTCCCTGGAAGTCCAGGATTGAGTCATGAGTTTGATCCCTGGTCAGGGAACTAATAAGATCCCTTATGCTGCATGGTGTGACTAGAAAAAAAAAAAGAGTGAAAGAGAGGGAAGGATACAGGGAAAATATCTGCCCCCTGAAACTGGAGAGATAGGTGACTACAGGAAGTCATGGCTTCCTGGACCACAGACTCTGGAGCAGAGACTACCATGAGAAACCAGAATTGAAACTGATGAACTGGGGGATGCTCAGTGGTGGACAACTAAGAGAGTTAAAAAGCAGGGGGACACAGTCATGGGTACTGTGAGGTTGTGAGATTTACCTTCAGGAGCTCAACCATATTCTCACAGTAAATATCTGAGAAAAATTCCTTCAGGCTTCTGGCAGAGGAGGGAAAAGGACACATTCTGCAATATGCAATATGAACAGAGAAAATACTGTGTTCCTTTAACAAGGCTTATTCCAAGGAAAAGCTAGTTAACCAGAGACTAATCCGCTGGGGTGTTATCAGAGCCTAATTTACCTGAGGGAAGGGAATCTCCAGCTGCTCTAGTCTTCCTGTTCTACCCATGTGGGGAGAAAAACACTGAAACTCTTGTGAAATTCACTGCCCAGAGTCACGAGGTCCCTTAAAGACTGAGTCCTAATCATAGGAATACAGAATGCTCCACCCGCCCCCCACGCCCCACCACATCTCAGCAACACATTACTAAAGGACTATGTATGACTCCTTTTACCCTGCTCTTCAAGAAAAAAATTGCAAGGCATACCAAAGTAGGCAACTTCTGAGAAAGAAAATAAAGAATAGAGAGAAGTTAACCAATGAAAAGGTAGAGGCATGGTTCAAACACAGATAAGAATGCTTTAGGGGGAGGGCAGACTATATTCAAAGACCCCAAGGTAGGAAGGAGCACGGTAAGTTTGAGGAAAACAAAGAAGGACACCGAGTCTAGAGTTGGAAGCAGGGGGAAGAACAGTGTGAAAAATAAGCAGAGATAAGCAAGTTCCATATTTAATTCTTCAAACTGGACTAATAACTTCAGAACTGATTTTAAGAGCACTGGAAAGGCTTCAAAGAGTTTTAATAAGAAGAAAAACAAAACTAATTATGCAAGTTAAAATTACCATCCTGCCTACCTTAGGCAGGGTGAATTGTCAAGAATCGGGTTTGGGGATAGACAAGTAGACGTTACAAGTATCAGAAAAGAGATAAGGGTGGCCTAAAATAAGATAATGTCAAGGAAGAGGTAAATGGAGTTGAGTAGGATTTATTTAACAAAATCAACAAGACTTGATACATGATTAGAAGTTGGTATTAGAAGAGGAGGACACATGACCTTTAGGCTACTTATCTGACCAACGAGATGAATTAAAATAACATCAATTGAGATAGGAGCATGAGATGCAGGTCTGAAGAAGATAGATTAAAACTTGGATTTTACAGACTGAATTTCTGGAGTTTGTGGAACATTTAATGGGAGATGCCCTTCAGGCAGTTAGATATATGTGTTTAAAGCTTATAACCACATATAGTAATTAAAATCATATATGATGATAAGATAATCCAAGGAAAGAATATAGAATGAAATGAACAACTGACATTGTTTCAGACATCTACCTGATTCTCCAAGTTCCACTGATGTTTTTGATTGTGGGGAAAAAAAAAAGTTCAAATCTGAATTGCCACTGTCTTCCAAACCCATGGGCTCCTTCCTGGCCCATGGCCTCTGTATTCCTCCTCATATCTAGTGCATTCTTAGCTCTGCTCATTATCAACAAACCTCAGCATTTTTTTTTTTAAACTTCATATGCAATCCCCATCCTCCTACAGCAAACCATAACATCTGTGCTGGCATCCAGTATCTTTTCTCTGCATTTATTTATTATTTATTTTTGGCTGCTCTGGGTCTCTGTTGCTGCATATGGGCTTTCTCTAGCTGAGGTGATCTGGGACTTCTCTTCATTGAGATGCAGGAACTTATTGCAATGGCTTTTCTTGCTGCAGAGCTTGGGCCTTAGGTGCACAGGCTTCAGTAGTTGCAGCACTTGGTCAGCCGTTGCACCAGACTTAGCTGCTTCGTAGCATGTGGGATCTTTCCAGACCAGGGATTGAACTGCTATCCCCTGCACGGGTAGGTGGATTCTTAGCCACTGGATCGCCAGGGAAGTCCTGGTATCCAGTATCTTCAACAGACCCTTGAATTAGGGTGACTAGCCGTGGAAAATAGGTGGACACTTTCAGAGAAGAGATTTGACTCGCAGAGTTTCTGGTAATTTCTTAGCCCTAACGTAACTGTTTGTACCATGGGCAACAAGATCCTCTTCACTATTGAATGTTTTAGGTAGTTTTAAAAATTGCATTTCTGACCTCTTATCAACATGCATTAGCATTGAGAATTCTCATCAACTTGAAACCATCTCTTCCTTTAATTTTATGCCAACACATACTTTACAATTCATTGTGGCCTCTCTCGATATTCATTAATATCATTATGGTTTTCACCCTCTCTACTTAAATATAGATCAAAATCATTCAAGGTTATTTATAAAATTTACTTTTCTCTTTTTCCATTTTATTTCAAAGTCATCTTATCAGTTTGTATGATTTCCTTCTCTTCCATCACCAGTCTTTGGTCATGTACCAAGTCCTGTTGATTTTTCCAAGGAAACTCTGACTCATCCCCATTTCTTTATCTTCCTCTTCCTTGACATGATCTCACTCTAGCCATCACCTTATCTTGTCTTCTCACCGCAGTACCTGCTAGGTATGTCAGTGAGGCATAGGAAACAAGTCACTCCGGAATCCATAAATAGTCAATTTAAAACAGCTACATTTTAGTCCTTTCTTTTTCAAATGCATTACTTAATTAATGAGTTAATATAATTCAAAATAAGTTAAATTTTTAGACTTTTCAATTGCCAATTGTTTTATATTTTCAAGGGAAATTATTTTACTAACAATATGTATCACACAAACAGCTCAGAAGTGCATTATGAGTAATTATATCTCAAGACAATTTATACTCTGGCATAAACAGTCTCTTGCTGCATTAAAGCCCCTTAGGAAATGATACTATTGTAATATCAATTCCATTTCATAAAACTCTAGTAGATGTCATTGAGATTATAGCCAACACTCTTCTTGTTAAACAGTAAGTCATATTAATGTGCGTATAAAGCATGTTTTGACAAGGCAGTATAATATTATTATTATTTATTATGTCCAAGGCACCTCTCAGCCTGTAGGAAATTAGCTTTAATATCACATTATAGCTCCTCTAGCTTCTGCTTTAATGGGCTTCAGACAACAGCCTATTTCCACTCCTTCAAGATGGCTTAGAGTCTAACTGCTCCTGCTGAGCTGGTCTCTATGAACTGTGAAGTTTTTAATCTGATCTCTGCTCAGCCCCAAGCATTTAATTTGTAGTTTGGGAATTAGTAGAGGTCTGCTATGCAGATCGACAAGGGTAAAAATTGTTAAGTTTTGTCGATACACATTGCAGGAAGTCGAGTAGGGAAGAGCAAACCAGTAGCCTGGGGGACACTGTAAAGACCTGAACGACTGAGCCTGAGTTTGAACTCTTCCTGCACTGCCCTGAGGCACGGCCCCGTGCTCTCTTCACAGAGGAACCAAAAGTAGGGAGTTATTGCAAGGACAGCTTGATTTCCTGCAGCTCAGGAAAAGAACAGGGCAATTCAAACCAAAAGAAAACAACTAGAGAACCAACCAACCAACCAAACGCCTAATAGTTACCCAAGTGTGCAAGCTGGCAACTTTATCATCATAAAATGAACGCACATGCACAACTGTTGCTGGTTCTTATCTTTTGATGAAGAAAGAAAGGTCAAATCATCTACCCTGGGAATAGCAGCACCAACCCAACACAACAGCCATTCTATTCACGATGCTCCACCTAATATCCCTTCCTGCATCTCGCAGTTATTTACATCCTACACACCACTGGCTCAAACTACATACATCCATACTTATACCTTCTCAGGGCTTTCTTGACTAGTCTAAAATTATACCACACTCATTTCTCATTTATTTCACATTTATATATGTTAGGTAAATTGTATATAAATTTAATTTCGTTATTATTTTACATATATACCAACACACATGAGACTAATTCAAAACAAATGATATGGTATGTGACACTGATTATAACTACACTGCATCACTTCATTATTTTGAATTGTCTCACATACGTTGGTTCTTCCTCCACATTTGGGTTATAATTTCATAAAGAGTAAATACCTTCCCCAAGGTTGAGGTGTTCTGGATCTTAGCCCTCATTTTGATGCCAACTTGCTTTGAGACTTGGTCAAGGATGTCACAAAATTAGATGGAAAATTCATATAATTATATAAAAAGGTTTGTTCCTATTACTTGGAACCTTCATTTCTCACCTTCATAAAGATAATGTTGGAGTAGATGGATTTTTTTTTTTTACAACACATTTTTGTTTGCTTTTTTTTTTTCTCATATTTTCCACAGAATTTCCTATAATGCTGGATATATTGTAATTATTCAATAAATGAATTTCATTGAGGTGGCTGGCTGGCTGGATATATGGCTCACTGAATGGCTCTCTGGATGGATGGGTGAATGGATGGATAAATAAGTGCAATGTGCTTAGTCATTCAATCATGTATGACTCTTTGTGACCCCATGCACTGTAGCCCACCAGGCTCCTCTGTCCATGAGATTTTCCAAGCAAGAATACTGGAGTGGGTTGCCATGCCCTCCTCCAGGGAATCTTCCCAACCCAGGGATTAAACCCAGGTCTCCCACATTTCAGGCAGATTCTTTACTGTCTAAGTAACCAGGAAAGCCCAATAAGTGGAATAAGAGAGGCATATTTTTATGAACTGGCTGTCTGGAAGAATTCTATTTCCTTTTGGTATCTAGTAGAATGCACAGACTGATTTATAACTTGAGTGCTTGCTTTACCCAACATAGAATTGTTATGAGTAGAACTCTGAGACTCTTCTCTCCTGGAGATATCACAGGACAGAAACTATCTGCCTAAGAAATTAACTTCTCTCTGATCAATTTCCCTGGAGTACTAATCCCCAAGTGTTTCAAAGTAGTACCCAATACTGAAAAATCTTTGGATCCTTAGCTAGGGAATAGAGAAAGAACTATTCTGAGCCATTTATTTTTTTCAAAAGGAAAAAGGTGCCCACTTTTCCCCATTCAACTATTGTAATGAAAATGTCTCAGACATCATCAGAGTCGATTGAAACTCATAACCCGCAAGGTCATTTTTCACCTTGTTTCTGGCTGGTCTATTTTTCACTTTGCCTTAGCCTTTTGATAAGTCACATAAAAGAAAGGATGAGAGAATGTCTCTGATGTCAAAGGCTGCTTCTCTCTCTCTCTGGAGCATATCATGTCATGTAGGCAGGTGAGAAATAACCCTATTACTATTGCTTCCAAGAACTAAGAATGACCAAGACTTTCCAAAGGAGCTATTTGCCCTGAACAAGAACATTCCACAGACGGACAGTGCCTACTTGGCCTGTTTATGTTCAAAGGCACATATGCTGTTTAATCACATTGCCTGATAGAGAAGAAATAACCAGGTAACCTTACACAGTTGCTAATTCCTAGACAATATAGTCATTTATATTTTATTAACTGGTTGAAGAACCACAGCTTAATTTTTGAGGAATCTAACTAAGCCTACATTGGTACTTTCTACACATACTGGCTGCATTCTTAAAATTTCATAGTGAATGGAGTAGCATAAGGTAACACCAATTGGGATCACCTAATCGTTTCTAGATGACTTCATATCCCTTTTCTTAACAGCAATCTCATTTTTCTCTTAATAAGATAGATAAGACAAGCTACCTTGTAACTTCCCGTTCTTCCTGTTTACCCACTGACAAGACAATTGGACAGGACCAATTAGAATACCAAGCTTTCCAATTTAACAGAATCTGTTCCATTCTAGAACAGTGTTGGGTTCTGTGGTGGAAGCATTCTTACTTTGAGCATTAAGATGTCTGCACTAATAAGAATCAGAGTCATAGATTCTAAAAGCTAATATGTCACCAGTAGGAGTTCGGATTAATGATACATGGAATGACATCTAATTATGTCCTTTGGCTCCTAGATACATGTACACATACTAGACTGTACACATCTTATATCACACCATCCTCACATTATAAGGCACTATCTCCAAGCTAGAGCTTACGTGAGATTCCCTTGATATTCTATCATTCTAAAAGTCTAGCTCCTTGAGTGATGAGGATATGGTAACTTTAATGATTTCTATAGATATCATTGCTTCATTATTTCTCTGAAAATTGAGTTCACTTTGCATGGCAAATACAATAAGGCATTCAGTAAGCTTCAGATGGCATTTCAGGCAAAAAAGAATGACGAGCTAGAAGAAGCAAATATCAATTCAGGTATATTTTTTAAGTTAGGATAAATTAACATTTCCTACCTGATAAATAGGAGTTCACTAAAATCAAACTGTTTCTGTGTGACTTCTTTAGTTTGTTAAGTCATAATATTTGGGGGCCAAAGTTTAACTGCAATTGCTTACAAGTTGAACAGTAGCAAAAGGGAAATCAGCCTTGTGAATGGAAGCTCATGTTATTGAATCCATGCAAACTTTACTTGTTCACAAGCCCTTTGAGCAATCTCAGAATTGCTGAGGAAAGAAGCTATTATCTGGCAGACTCTTCTTAATTACGTTTTTCACTGGAAGGGTACTTCAGTTCAGTTCAGTTCAGTCCCTCAGTCATGTCTGACTCTTTGCGACCCCATGAATCGCAGCATGCCAGGCCTCCCTGTCCATCACCAACTCCTGGAGTTCATCCAAACTCATGTCCATCGAGTCAGTGATGCCATCCAGTCATCTCATCCTCTGTCATCCCCTTCTCCTCCTGCCCTCAATCCCTCCCAGCATCAGGGTCTTTTCCAATGAGTCAACTCTTCTCAGGAGGTGGCCCAAGTACTGGGGTTTCAGCTTCAGCATCAGTCCTTCCAGTGAACACTCAGGACTGATCTCCTTTAGGATGGACTGGTTGGATCTCCTTGCAGTCCAAGGGACTCTCAAGAGTCTTCTCCAACACCACAGTTCAAAAGCATCAATTTTTTGGTGCTCAGCTTTCTTCACAGTCCAACTCTCACATTCATACATGACCACTGGAAAAACCATAGCCTTGACTAGACGGCAAAGTAATGTCTCTGCTTTTTAATATGCTATCTAGGTTGGTCATAACTTTCCTTCCAAGGAGTAAGCATCTTTTAATTTCATGGCTACAATCACCATCTGCAGTGAAGGGTACTTAATAAACATTTATTTGACAAACAGATATTATCATATACTGGACCTATTTCAAGAGATCCATCCATGTAAGTCTTCCACAGGTATCTTTGCCATGAACTCTAGCTTCTTTGTGGGCTTCCCAGGTGGCGCTAGTGATAAAGAACCCACCTGCCAATGCAGGAGACATAAGAGATCTGGGTTCAATCCCTGGGTTGGGAAGATCTCCTGGAGAAGAGCGTGGCAACTCAGTCCAGTATTCTTGCCAGGAGAATCCCATGGACAGAGGAGCCTGGCTAGCTATGGTCCATGGTTTCACACAGAGCCAGACACAACTGAAGCGACTTAGCACAGCACTAGCTTCTTCCAAGCTCTTTATTGTTTATCCAAATCATTATCTCACCATTTATACATTACTAGAGGTATTTTCCTTTCCCACTATCTTTCAATACCTGATTAGACTTAGAATGGATTAGCAGTCAATTTCCATTGGATGCCAATTTATCATGCAGATCTATATCTAACTGCTCTAGATTTTTTCCTTCTTTGATAACTAGTCACAGGTAACTCCCCATAAGGCTATAATTACATAAGAGAAATGGTACTAAACCAGGAGTAGCTCATAGAGATGATGTGCAATCCCATATTTTAAATATCATCTTGATTTGGATCTATCATTTTCACAAGAGTTGTAAAGGTTAATAAAAACAACCAATGTGAAGAATCTATGGATCAAAAAATAAACATCTTATGATCGGCAGCTTGAGCTGCATGGTCATTGTTATCTCATAATTAGGCTTTAATTCTGTCTTAAGTTTCTTGTAGGAGAGAAAAGCTATTGTGTTAAATGATGGAAAGTTAAATTTAGATGATGGTAATATTTTGTTCCCGAATCATAAAGGTTTCCACTGGGAAGCCACTACTGGAGCATGCCACAGATACAACATATTTCCACCTTCCCCAGACATTTCAAGCACTCCTGGGCCTCTCTATTCATAAGGGCCAACAAGCAGTACTGCTGCTGCTTGCTCATTTACCTACTGGAATACCTTTCCACATTCTAGGTTTCTATCCTCAAACCAGAAGCATTTCAGGTCATCTGGCAGATACATCCGAGCAGCATACCAAAATGTGCTATATTTTGGTATCAAAACTGAAAGATGCATACCAATCATTGGGTATAATTCTTAATACAGGTTTCTAGACTTTTCATGCAACATCTGAACATGTCCCAGTTATTGGACCTACAGAAAGTTCACTGAGGTGACATATATCTATAGTGAAGCTTATCTCTAACCTTATTGTGTGTATATGTCACCGTGAAATATCTAGGATACCAGCTACTTCTTGCTAAGATCCTATCAACATGAAGTCAACACTCAAGTCACCCTCTGCAGTGTTGTATGGGTTGATGAGACACTCTAGGTATCAGCACGCTAAAGAGAAGAGCTGACTCATTAGAAAAGATCCAGATGTCGGGTATTAAAGGCAGGAGGAGAAGGCAATGACAGAGGATGAGATGGCTGGATAGCATCACCGACTCAATAAAAAGAGTTTGAGCAAGCTCCAGGAGATGGTGAAGAACAGGGAAGCCTGCTGTGCTGCAGTTCATGGGGTTGCAAAAAGTCAGACACAACTTAGTGACTCAACAACAACAAAAGTGTGATATTAATACAAAGCCAAAAAATGACATGCTCCTGGTGCATTTTAGCAAAGGCATACTGTCTTTTTAGCCAAATAACTACAGAATAGTGTTTTCAGTTTATCAGGATCAAGGAAAAATATCAGATCAATAGCTGCATCAAGATGCCAATGGCTGTTTGAATTTCTCAAACAAGATTATGTCTGGAACAGTAGTTTTAATCAGTTATCTTTGCAGAATGGAGGCAGCTATGGAGATGTTCCAGTTAGGGACCCCTTCAAAAAAATTCACTGCACAGCTGCACGGGGTGTGCTTCTAGCTGGTAGCACCTTCGGGTTTCATCTTCACTGAGCTGAGATTATATTCTTCTCTTCACAGGGCGGCCCCAGTCAATGAGTTACCAAGATGATGGGTGACAAAATTGGACCATTTTTGTTCAATATGGAACTTCTCTAATGGACAGTTTTGCCCTGGAGCTTCCTGTTGGGTTGGTAAGGATTTTGTCAGATCTGTATCATGGCTCTATGGATTCCTTTTCAAAGTCCTGTTTCCCCCTCCTTTCTTTTCACAGATGTTACAAATCTGTAAGCCTTAGCACTCTTAACTCCATCTCAGCCTCTGCTTCCTAAAGAATCTAATCTGCAACATGAAGTCTGCATTAATGTCCTGTGTTTTTTTTTCCTCTAGAAACTGTCTATCCTCTGTACCCAAGCTAGAAACTTAAAGAGGATTATTATTATTATTTTTTAATAGAAATCATCATTTCCTCATTTTAACTTTTTCTTTGGTGGTGGTGGCACAAACTGTCAGGATTTTCAGAGGTGAGATACTGGTTCAAATGTACTATTTTGGTAGGAAAGTTTAGCACTAGTGCTCCTTCCTTGACATTCCTGAGATAATAATTGTCACTCCATAGATTACAGCACCTCTCCTGATGCTGATAGATTCTGAGCCTGTACCAGATAGTAGATTCTATTCCTGTATTCAGGAACTTGGAAAGAGACAACAGGGTTACAATGGTTCAGTTTTAAGTATCCCCCTGCCCTGATTTCTGCATTGGCTATTTCCTTTATTTTTTTTTTTCTTTCTGTTTTTATTTGGTTTTTATCTTTAATGTTACAGGATTCTCTCAAATGTTTAGTGACCTTCAGCACTCTGCTCCTATTTAAGACTGAAACAGAGAGAAGCTGGATTAGTCATGTTCTCCATGTATCCTGGGCTTCAGGATGGTCTTATTGAGTTGTTTCATAGGAAAGATACCTAGTTATCTATTTCTCTAGGTATTTGCTTTTGAACTAGTCAATTTACTATAGAAGAAATATCTGTTTTTCTGCCTTAAAATTTTAAGCCTGGCTGCCACTATTCTGGAAGCTGAGGGGGGAGGGGTGCTAATAATCTCATTTTTCACGTAACTTTCTTAATTTAATTATGACAACAGAGCTTTCAGCTCTGCCCAGTGCCACTAAAATCAGAGTTTCCCTGGCTCATCATTTTCCACTTTCCTTCTTGGGTGGGGAAGAAGATATGAATGTCTAACTGATTTTTCCATGGACCTCCAAGCAATCTTATGGCTTTCAACTACACCTCCAGCCTATTTTCAGAGGCATTTTCTACTTTGACTTCTTGATGCATTTTTTTTTGTGGTTCCACAGTGGTAATACCTTGGCTGTGGGACTTCTCTCACACTGGGTTAAGGTTCCTTGTTATCTGGTATGCTAAGTCAGTTTCTGGGCTCCAAAATCACTGCAGATGGTGACTGCAGCCATGAAGTTAAAAGACACTTACTCCTTGGAAGGAAAGTTATGACCAACCTAGATGGCATATTAAAAAGCAGAACATTACTTTGCCAACAAAGGTCTGTCTAGTCAAGGCTACGGTTTTTCCAGTGGTCATGTATGGATGTGAGAGTTGGACTATAAAGAAAGCTAAGTGCAGAAGAATTGATGCTTTTGAAGTGTGGTGCTGGAGAAGACTCTTGAGAGTCCCTTGGACTGCAAGGAGATCCAACCAGTCCATCCTAAAGGAGATCAGTCCTGGGTGTTCACTGGAAGGACTGATGTTGAAGCTGAAACTCCAATACTTTGGCCACCTGATGCGAAGAGCTGACTCACTGGAAAGGACCCTGATGCTGGGAAAGATTGAGGGCAGGAGGAGAAGGGGACGACAGAGGATGAGATGGTTGGATGGCATCACTGACTCAATGGACATGGGTTTGGGTGAACTCTGGGAGTTGATGATGGACAGGGAGGCCTGCTGTGCTGCGGTTCATGGGGTCGCAAAGAGTCTAACACGACTGAGCGACTGAACTGAACTGAACTGAAGTCAGTTACTAATCACCAGACATTATTCCTGTCATCTCCTCTCCTTTTAAAAATGCTTGTCCTTGTGGGTTAGAGCTTTTTGCTTTCTGTCAGGTTTCAGAATGTAAAATAAGTTCAT
This sequence comes from Odocoileus virginianus, assembly GCF_023699985.2. Classification (NCBI taxonomy): domain Eukaryota; kingdom Metazoa; phylum Chordata; class Mammalia; order Artiodactyla; family Cervidae; genus Odocoileus; species Odocoileus virginianus. Next base: position 17,067,431 of record NC_069683.1, on the reverse strand, counting down.
GATGAATAAGTGTCCAACAATATAGTATCCAATCCACTGTGTGAAGTAGAAATGTCCCCTCTTTATATCTGTTCTCAGTCCAGATATAAAGTTCCCTTCTCATCAAACTGGCCAACCCTAAGTGTATTCTTGAGCCCTAGCTGTTGGAATTCCCAGAAAACAAGTTAGGGCGGACATGAAACAGGCTTCTCTCACCAAGACTGATATAACAGAAGCTTTAAACATCTAGGCTTTCAAATGCCAAGTAGGCAAACAGTGTTTGGTGGGGAGGGAGTTGTATCTATTATAGTCGGTGCTCCAACACTCTTAACCTACTCCATCCCATGCAAGACTGTCATTAGAGAGCAGTTTCTTCCTGAGCTTTCTCTCCATTAAACTATACCTGCTCAATATTCAGTCCTCAGGAAGCTGACCTTTAAAAAGTATAATTAATTAATAATGATGATGATAATGAAAATTACAATGACAACAAGAAGTGGGTTTTTATCATCAGACCTTGAACAATTCCTTTTGATCTTGCTAATAAACAATACTAGGAAAGTGTCTCATTCTCAAGTTAATTTGATAAACTCTCAGTAAATAAATGTAAACAGGCTTGTTTCTGGTAGGACTCCTTAAGTTTTATTAATATATGAGTGTATTAACATGGAAATGAAAGAATATTACAACAAATGACAGAATACTAGTGCTGAAAATGATATCAAGAGCTATTTAGCCTAAAGCACAAAATTTCCAGTGATATAATTCAGGTCTACCATAAAAAATTGAGTTACCCTAGCAAACTCGGCAGATTTTTGAAAATGTTAGACCAGGTGTTCAGGCTTTTTAAAATTTATGTTTCCTGCTTGGCTTACCAGAAGACACTGTAGTAAAGAATCTGCCTGCCAAAGCAGGAGATGCAAGAGACTGTGAGTTTGATCCCTGCATTAGGAAGATCCTTTAGAGTAGGAAATGGTTACCCACTCCACTATTCTTGCCTGGAGAATTCCATGGACAGAGGAGCCTGGAGGGCTATAATCCATGGGGTCGTAAAGACTCAGAGGACAAGATTGAGCAAGCATGAACTTGCATTCCTTCTTGCCTTCCAGGAGCTAATTAAGGGATTATATGTGCATTGCTGAAGGTGGATATATTTTTATAATAATGAGTGCATTTTTCCTAATATTTAGGAAATTAAGATAGATGATCAATTAAGACATGGGTTATGGTTCTGGAATGAGACCATTTTGAGTTAGTTTAAGTTAAGCTGCTTAATACCTAGTGACTCTGGACAAGTCATTTTTCCTCTTAAATGCAAATTTTCTCCTCTGTAAAATAAAAATAAAACCTATTTCATAAGTTTGCTATTGAGTTGACATGAAGTAAACTTACTTAGATATAATACCTAGGACATGATGATCATTTAATAAATTATATATTTCTCACTAGCATTATTTTGGTTACTAGTATTCATGAAACAATGATAAATAGTTCAAGCCAGATTATATAATAAAGCATTTTATTTGGAGGTCCAGTGGATTAATCAGGCTCTATGCCCACATTGAAATAACTTATCAATGTCTAAGATATCAATTTATATTTATAGCTAAGCTTCTTGATAAGGGATGGACATATAGTCTACATTTATATACTCTTATTTGCTTTTCAACCAGCCTCAAACAGCTCTTAACTGTGTCATTCTCCCAAAAGAATATTTGGTGTCAAATTATGACCTTCATGTTGGCAAATCAAGTAGACACTTTGTTTTTCTCTTGCCATCTCCCTTGATTTTTTTAGCAGAATGCAACACAGCTGACCCATTCTTTGTGTCGTAGTTTGGATTTTTTTCCTTCACCTCATCCCCAGCCCTAAGCAGTGTCTGTTAGAATGCTGTGGTGTTTAGGAGCCAAATGGGGTTAGTAAGGAGAGATTGGATTTGGAATAAAACAGACTTAGGTTCACATCTACCTACTTCTTCATTTGACAAACGTTACTACCCATCTACCTAGTGCCAGGCACTGTGGTCAACACCCCGAGGTTAGCCCTCAGCCTCTTTCTCACTTTCTCATTCTACAGGCCAAGTGATCTTATTCATTCTAACACAGGGGTCTCCAACCTCCAGGCCCAAATTGGTACCTCCTGTCAGATCAATGGCAGCATTAGATTAGATATAAAGTGCACAATAAATGCAATATGCTTGAATCATTCTGAAACCATCTCCCCACCCCTGGTCCTTGGAAAAATCATCTTCCGCGAAATTGGTGAAAGTGAAAGTCGCTCAGTCATGTCCTACTCTTTGCGACCCCATGGACTATACAGTCCATGGAATTCTCCAGGCCAGAATACTGGAGTGGATAGTCTTTCCCTTTCTCCAGGGGCTCTTCCCAACCCAGGGATCGAACCCAGGTCTCCTGCATTGCAGATGGAGTCTTTACCAGCTGAGCCCAAAAAGGTTGGGAACCACTGTTCTAATGGCCACAACTCTGAAAGCTACACCTCCAGCCCAGACTGCTTCCTGAGTTTCTAACCCCTATATCTAACTGCTTCCTGGACATCTCCATTTGGATATGTTATTGATAACCTCAACATCAAACTGTTCAAAAATAAATTAATCATCTGTAAACACACTGTGAATTTGCTCCTCTTCTGGTGTTTCCACTTTTAGGGAATGGCGTCAGCAATCTCCCAGGAACTGAATATAAACACCTGGGAATTTTCCCTGCCTCCCTCTCCTCTCCCCCAACGTCAATCCAATGCAGCACCAAATTCTATCTTTTCTATTATCTTAGAGCCTTTCAAATTTGCCAGCTGCGTTCATGTATTGATTTATCATGCATTTATTCAGTAATTCTTTCTGCCAGAACCTGTCCTGGATTCTGAAAAAATAAAGATAAACGTGTCCTTCTCAAACTGTCGGGGCCCTTTTTTTTTTTTTTTTTCCTATTTTATTTCCAGTTGGTCATGGGTATTCTTTTGTAAAATACAATGAAAATCAATCCATAGACAAATAAAATGAAAAAGGACATACAAAATTCAAGCCCCAGTTTTTCATTATTAGATTGAATAAACATAAAATTACTCACCAAACTGCTGTAAAACTACTAAATGCTTCTCTCAATTTTTGTACCTATCATTTTACAGACTGATACATTTTAAAATTGGTGTATCACCCATAGACCATACTTTGAGTAACACTGAAGAAAGAGAACCTGACATTTTTTAACTAAAAAACAAACAAACCACAAGTTATGCCATTAATTTGTGCTTATACTGAGGAATCAAACAGTAGAAAAATATGTAAATATGTAAATATAAAAAATAGGATCCCTGTTTTCCTCATTCCCTAGCCTGAGTTTCCCCTATTCCCTCATCTCATCCTGAAATCTCCCATATATTTTTGAGCATACTTATTTCTATAGGAAATAAAATGAATGAAATCAAATACGGTGTAATCTTTTGTAATTTGCTTTTCTATTAAACATAGTTTAAGGATGTCTTTCTTTATAAATACATGGACTTCTTTCTTTTAAACTGCTAAATAATAAGTGAAATAATAATAAGTGGGTCATATGAAATTGATGATATTCAATTGTTTTTGATTTTCAAAATGCCAAATTTAAATAGTTCAGTGTCACATTTTATTGTAAGGCTACACCATAATTGACTTGAGCAATCCTCCATTGATGGACATTAAGGTTGATCCCACTGTTTTATGTGTAACATCTTTACAAACTTTAATGGGAGTGACCAAGGAAATATTATTTCTCCTCAAACTTTACATTTTTTTAGAAACATTAATAGAATGGATTTTTTTTAAAAAGGTGTGTCATGACTAGGTTGATTATTAGCCATAAGGAATCTGGATCTTATTACTATCAAAAAGATACCATCAATAATTTGGAATTCTAAAGCACATTTTTATAACAAACTAATAATTATATATGTATAAATGCAAATGACTTCAAATGGCAGGGGAAAGTATTTATAAAATCTGTCTCTGTCAGCTCATATAGATGAAATACTAAAAATATCTCTGCAGGCAGCAAAATTACTGGTAAATAACCAGCAGTGAATGTTATCTGTAGTAAAAGCTTTAATATTCATTTTCCATCAATGAAATGTTCTAAAGGAAATATCTGAAATAATGTCAAAATCTGATATTTCCCATTTAAAAACAGCAGCTAGAAGAATATGTTTATTACATTAATAAAATGGAATAGAAGAAATTAATAAAGTATATCTCTTCCTGATTATAAAACCTAGATCTCAGGCACTTTAGAAACACATGGCTAATCAGAACTTAGTTGTTACTGTTATAACTTTTTCCTTCACTTCATAGTGATATATTGTATTTTCCTCTCCACAGAACAAGGCCAAAATGTGAGCTTTTAGTGAAAGTAACTGAAAGCTAAGCAAACTTCATGACTCTTTCAGCTTGTTTTCTTTTCCTTCCCCCCCTCCCTTTTTTGAAACTGAATAAGTAATGGAATGTGAGAGTCTTAAAAGGAAAGGATTGTTGAATCCATTTGGAACCTGAGTGGATAGGTTCCATTCAGGAACTCTACTGGTAGGTGAATTTTAAGTCAAACTCAGAGACATTTAAAGAAACTTCAGTTTTTCCCATTTATGCTATAGATAAGTAATAAAGAGAGTCCGTTTTGAAATTGTTAAGTGTGTGCTGAAAGTCTTTGGTCCTTATTGAACCTCAGGGGTAGAGAAGATGCTCTCAATAGCTTGTCATCATTCAAGCTATTTAAGACATTTAAGGCTGATTTTTTTTTTTTAATATTATGGCTAACTTTCTTACTCATGTTTCTAATGATCAGAAGACAGTTGGTTTACGAAAGCTTGGTTAAGTAAAACTTAGTAACTACATTGTTATCCAGAGTGGTCAAAATTATTTTAAGTGCAAGAAAATCAATTGATTCAGGCAAATAAAGGAGTTTATGAAATTGTTCTGTGTTTAGGATATTATTGCTTAATCATATATGAGGACTGGAAGGGATAGTGAGAGTCACAGTCTGAGTGAGTGGGTCTCTTGCCTAGATTAAACAGTAAATGCAGGGGCAGACCCTCTACCTTTTACCCTCACTGGCTGGGAAGAAAGGAGCTTCAATAGTGAGCAAGGACCCTCAGGGAGGGCCATGCCAGGCTGCAAGGAGCTGCAGTGTCCTCTAGAGGCCGAGTTCCGTTCACTGCAGTTGCTCAGTCATGTCAGACTCTCTGTGACCCCATGGACTGCAGGACTCCAGGCTTCCCTGTCCATCACCGACTCCTGGAGTTTACTCCAACTCCTGTCCATTGAGTCAGAGATGCCATCCAGCCATCTCATCCTCTGTCGTCCTCTTCTCCTGCCTTTAATCTTTCCCAGCATCAGGGTCTTTTCCAATGAGTCAGCTCTTTGCATCAGCTGGCCAAAGTATTAGATCTTCAGATTCAGCATCAGTCCTTCCACTGAATATTCAGGATTGATTTCCTTTAGGATGGACTGGTTGGATCTCCTTGCAGTCCAAGGGACTCTCAAGAGCCTTCTCCAATACCACACTTCAAAAGCATCAATTCTTTGGCACTCAGCTTTCTTCATAGTCCAACACTCACATTCATACATGACTGGCAGAAAAACCAAAGCTTTGACTAGATGAATCATTGTTGGCAAAGTAATGTCTCTGCTTTTTAATATGCTGTCTAGGTTGGTCATAACTTTTCTTCCAAGGAGCAAACGTCTTTTACTTTCATGGCTGTAGTCACCATCTGCAGAGATTTTGGAGCCCAAAAAAATAAAGTCTGTCACTGTTTCCACTGTTTCCCCACCTATTTGCCATGAAATGATGGGCATGATCTTAGTTTTCTGAATGTTAAGCTTTAAGCCAACTTTTTCACTCTCCTCTTTCACTTTCATCAAGGGGCTCTTTAGTTCTTCACCTTCTGCCATAAGGGTGGTGTCATCTGCATATCTGAGGTTATTGATATTTCTCCCAGCAATCTTGATTCCAGTTTGTGCTCCTTCCAGTCCAGTGTTTCTCATGATGTACTCTGCATATAAGTTAAATAAGCAGGGTGACAATATACAGCCTTGATGTACTCCTTCCCCGATTTGGAACTAATCTGTTGTTCCATGTCCAGTTCTAACTGTTGCTTCCTGACCTGCATACAGGTTTCTCAAGAGGCAGGTCAGGTGGTCTGGTATTCCCATCTCTTGAAGAATTTTCCAGTTTGTTTTGAACCACACAGTCAAAGGCTTTGGCATAGTCAATAAAGCAGAAGTAGATGTTTTTCTGGAACTCTCTTGCTTTTTCGATGAGCCAATGGATGTTGGCAATTTGATCTCTGGTTCCTCTGCCTTTTCTAAAGACAGTTTGAATATCTGGAACTTGATGGTTCACGTACTGTTGAAGCCTGGCTTGGAGAATTTTGAGCATTACTTTGATAGCATGTGAGATGAGTGCAATTGTGTGGTAGTTTGAGCATTCTTTGGCATTGGCTTTCTTTGGGATTGGAATGAAAACTGACCTTTTCCAGTCCTGTGGCCACTGCTGAGTTTTCCAAATTTGCTGTAATATTGAGTGCAGCACTTTGACAGCATCATCTTTTAGAATTTGAAATAGCTCAACTGGAATTCCGTCACATCCGCTAGCTTTGTTCGTACTGATGCTTGCTAAGGCCCACTTGACTTCGCATTTCAGGATGTCTGGCTCTAGATGAGTGGTCACACCATTGTGATTATCTGGGTCATGAAGATCTTTTTTGTATAGTTCTTCTGTGTATTCTTGCCACCTCTTATTAATATCTTCTGCTTCTCTAAGGTCCCTACCATTTCTATTCTTTATTGTGCCCATCTTTGCATGAAATGTTTCCTTGGTGTCTCTAATTTTAAGAGATCTCTAGTCTTTCCAGTTCTATTGTTTTCCTGTATTTCTTTGCATTGATCACTGAGGAGAGCTTTCTTATCTCTCCTTGCTATTCTTTGGAACTCTGCATTCAAATGGGTATGTTTCCTTTTCTCCTTTGCCCTTCACTTCTCTTCTAGAGGCTGAAGGTGGCTTGTGAAAGCTGTGAGCAGCTTCTGGCCACTACCCAGTACGAAGTCAGGGCCCTCAGTCTTACAGTCCTAATGAAGTGAATTCTGCTAAAAATCTGAGTGGGTTTAGCAGTGGATCCGTTGCCAGATGAACCTCTAGGTTAGAACCAAGTCCTGAACACAACCTTAATTACTGCCTTACGTTGGACTCCCCTGGTGGCTCAGTGGGTAAAGAATCTGCCTGCCAATGCAGGAGACACAGGTTCGATCCCTGGGTGGGGAAGATCCACTGAAGAAGGCAATCGCCACCCACTCGAGTATTCTTGCCTGGAAAATCTCATGCACTGAATAATCTGAAGGGCTCCAGTCCATGGAGTTACAGTAGAGGTGGACACAGTTCATCGAATAAACAACAACAAGGGACCTGGACACTTGACCCACAGAAACTGTGAGGTAAGAAACATATGTCTTAAGCTGTACATTTATATTAACTTATCATAGAGCAATAGAATACCTCTAAGTTTACTTAAAGAAAAATATTATGGGGAAATAATCTAGGTCATGGACTTAGAAGGTTTCCCAGGTGGCTCAGTAGTAAAGAATCTGCTTCCCAATGCATGAATTGCAGCTGGAATTACGGCAAAAATTAAGAAAAAGGGACACTTAAGTTTGAGAAACACTGATTTAATGCAACCCCTAATTTTATATAGGGCTTCCCTGATGACTCAGATGGTAAAGAATCTGCCTGCAATGCAGGAGACCTGGGTTCAAACCCTGGATCAGAGAAGATCCCCTGGAGATGGAACTGGCTACCCATTCCAGTATTCTTGCCTGGAGAATTTCATGGACAGGGAAGCCTAATAGGTCCCTGGCGGTCACAACGAGCTGGACATGACTGAGCAACTAACAGCACACACACACACAGAGTTTGATACAGTCATAAAATATCTGAGGCCTATGAAAGCTGTTACCTGTCATGACGTATGAATACCTATCAGCAGAGTTAGAATGAGAGGAAAAGTGTGTCTTCTTTGACCGTCAGCTTTCTGTGGGGAGGACTATTAACTACCTTTTATAGGGCCCAAAAGCATTACACTTATGATCATCATTTATTTTTTTTTTAATTTTTTTCAGTCAACAACTGTACATCCCATACTTGAAGTTTAGATTATTCAAGGAATTCATGAGTCAATAAATATTTGATATATTTCAGACTTTAGGATTAGGACTAGAGGAAAGCAAGAACAGTGCCCATTGGTTCCTTTATTTCTAGTTAGAAAGAAAAACAGTTCTAGGAAGGCCATACCTGGAATTTCACTTGGGGCATAGCTCTATGTTTATCTTTACATTTTTCCTAGACCTAGAATAAATACAATGAAGGTAGGAGTGACAGAAGGTGACAGAGCTGGGGTTAAAACAAAAGGAATAAAAATCAATTATATTTGATGTAAAGCTGATTCTAATGAGCTGGACAAATTTACTCAGAATCTCAATTTCATTTACTCTTAAATTAGAAGGGAAAGAGGAATGAGAAATAGGAAGCTTCCATCCCTCCTTCCAGCCTCAGAACCTTTATCTATCAGGAAGATACACAGGGGAATATTTTTTCTCTCTTAGTTTTGAACCCTAAGTTATTGAAACAGCACCAGATGCACAAACAAGTGGCCTTAAGACCTACAATCTATCAACACATTGCAAAAACCACATCAGCTCTAAATGAATCATGGTGACACTGAGATTTTTGTATCATTTAATGGGAGCATCCAGAAGTCTCTGGTGATTGGGTAAAGAATAAGTCACGTTGCTGACCATAGCTGATATTAGTCTTAAAGTACCTTGTGTCTGATCCAAAATATTTTTTTGATCAGAATGCTTGATCCTTTCTTTTCGTTGAGACCACATAAAGGCTGATTTCCAAAATGTGCGTGTTATGCAGGACTTGAAGTTTAGACCACATCCCTGAAGGACTCATGTTTGAGACTCTACCTGAGAAGATTCTGGTAGTCTTGGGTTCTCATGGCATGAGTTTTCTTCCTGTTTCATTGTTTAGCACTTCATGTCACTTTTCTAGCTAAAAGTCCTTGCTTATTTCTAGGTTTATGATTTGAATGATCCCTCTGGCTATGCATGTGGTTTCTTTAGTTGCATTTTTCCATTTTCTCTAAATGATCTGACCCATCATCCAAGTCCTGGTAGCTCAGTGACATCCACGCTTCCACACAAACATATGCCTACATAGGCAGCATGCATATCTATCATCTGATGAAGAAATACAGGGAGACAGAGAGGAAGGAAGAAGAGCAAGGGGAAGGGGAAGGGAAGGATGGGAAAATAGGAAGGGGTGCTGAAGAGAGAAGAGGGCGGCAGGGAAAGACAAAGGATAAGAGGGAAAGTGAGGTTAGATGGGGCGGATGTCGCTGCTGATCAGTGATCTTGCATTCTCCTCTTCCTCAGTATACACAGAAGGACTTGACTTACCCATTCTCGAAATTAAAGTGTGCTCTGTGGTTTAATATGACCAATGAAATGTGAACCAAGCTACAGCTGGACACGTCAAAGCCACTGCTAATGGTTCCCGATTTCTTCTCCAGCCACTGTCATTGTGCTTATAGAGGTTGTAAGATTTAGAGAGACTGGAATTCTGCTGAGAGCTTCTCAGAGCTACTGTAGACTATGAATAAAGGACAAATAATCTGATACTGTGTTAAACCACTGAGATCTTCAGACTTTTTCCCACCAGATTAGTTCTTCCCAGGCAGTACTGGTGGTAGAGAACCCTTCTGCCAATGCAGGAGACTTACGAGATGTGGGTTCAATCCTTGGATCAGGAAGACATCCTGGGGGAGGGCGTGGCAACACACTCCAGTGTTCTTGCATGGAGAATCCCATAAACAGAGGAGCCAGGAAGGCTATGGTTCATAGGATCACAAAGAGTTGGACACAACTAAAGTGACTTAGCACAGAGACATGTCTACCATAATCAGTACATGGATACAAGAGAAGAGAGAGAGGAGACAATTTAAGAATGAAAGAGACAAATGGTAGGGTAAGAGAAGAAAATCATTCTAACTTGGTTAAATGTATGTATTAATAAGAAGTTCATTTTAATCACTTTTACTATGTATTAATGCAACAAATGAAGTTTGTGGCATAAAACAATAACTGTATTATACTTATAAATTCTGTTGATCAAGAGTTTGAAAATAACTCAGAAGATGTGACTTATCAATTGATGTGGTCTTATAGATCCTCATTTAATCATGAAGAAAATCTTGGAAGATAGATATTTTTCCAGGCGTTTATATATGAAACCGATTTTGAGATATGTTACATAATAAGTAAGTGACAAGATTGTATAGCATTTCAGACCAGCTCTTTGTTAAAATACTCTTTTATTATAATATATTAAATGTATAACCCTCAGCTAGTGCCTACCTCTTAAGCAATTTATTCTAATTTCTACAAAGATGTCACCTCCCGAAAGTCCAATCCATCATTTTATTTCTTTTAACAATCCCTATGGTTAAATACCATATAATACTTAGAACATTTTGAACCTCTCTTATGCCATGCCAATTTAAACTTCTAGGGGAATTCATCTCTATAACCTTTCTGCTTTATTCTGCTTTGTTTGTGGTTAGCACATTACTTTAACTAGTAATAGCAATAAATACAGGTTGCTTTCATAATTTCATAATTCCAAGGTCAGAGCTCTTTAGAAACAGGAAAGTTACAGATTCCTACTCATTATGAAGAAAAAGTTTTCTTATAATTGCCCGTAAACTACTTTCTCTTTGCTTAAGCAGGCATATTCCGATATTTATGTCTTGTCTAAAGCACTGGTTTTTGAACAAGACTCTGTGCAGCCTCAGGAAGCCCCTAGAAGTATCACAGGGGCTTTGAAAGGAAATGAGAAGCAGGACAAGGAGGGCGCCACCTGGTCTCGAAGATTGCTTCCTCCTGAGAAGTCTACACTTTTACGGTGAGAGAAAGCCAGGGCATGTCTACCAGAGAAGACTCCAAGAAGCCTAACAAGGAGTAAGAAAACAAATGAAGAGGAACGATAGTAAGAATAAATGGCTGATAATATAAAGGCGAATAGTTTAATTTTTAAAACAATCATTTAAAACATAATGACAAGAGTCGCAGCTAGAAAATCCATAGATGAAATAAAATGGGTTCTTAAAAAAGTGCTTGATTAATCCAAAAGAATTCAAGGAAAGAGGAACAGAGTAGGGGAAATGACACAGTTAGAAAATACATAGCAAGATTTTATACTCAAAAACATTCTACTAAAAACCACATTGCATATAAATAAATTTTTAAAAATGAATAAAAGGCAGAGATTGTCAAATTGGATTTTAATAAAAGACAATTCTATGTTTTTAATAGATATATTATAAATAAAAATGAGAGATCAGTGAAAATATGGTTAAATACACACACACACACACACACACACACACACTATACCTATACCTATAGTAAGCACAAGAAAAGAGGAAACAGATATGTTAGATGAGAAACCTCATCAGACAGAATGAATATATTTCATAATAATGAAAGCCCATTAGAAAGATAATTAAAAAGTTATAAGCAACTGATAATACTATTTGAAAATACGTAGAGAAAAACTGACAGAAAATTAAAGGCAAAAATTGACAAATCTGCAGTTTAATTGAGGATTTTAACATTTGTTTGTAAGTATTAGTAGCAGAACTACAGAAAAATTCAAAGTTATAAAATATTTCAAAAAATGCTATCAATCACCTTGATCTATAGAGCATTATAAACAAAAGCTGGAGTATATATTTTTAAAGTACACATAGAGTGGTAACAAAGGTATACTATATGATTGCTGATACAATGGCCCAATAAATTTCATATAAGTAAAATTGTAGAATATTTATGAAAACAATAGAATTATATTAGAAGTGAAGAGCAATACTCAGAAAGCCCACAAGTGTTTGAAAAATAAACAACACAATTGCACATAATTTTCATGTCAAGAAAAAAATCTAAAGGGGAAATCAGAAGCCAAAATCTCAACTAGAAGACAAAAAATTACAGCATATCAAAATTTAAGGGATGAAATAGAAACAGTGACTACAGACTGGTGTGCAGCTTTAGATCTTGATATTAGTAAAGAGGAAAGACTCAAAATTAATTCTCTAATTTCCAGATTTTAAAGGATCCATCCAGAAAAATCTGGAAAAGGACCTATGAAATTCTTCTAGTACTAATAAGTGAATTTAGCCATGGAACAGAATACAAGATACCAAAAAAAAAAAAAAAAAAAAGTTGTATCCTTATAAACTGATAAAACCAAATTTGGACTATGCAGAGTAACTAGAATTCTTAAACATGTTTGGTGGGAGTGTAAATAACACTAGCATTTCAAAAAACTAAAACTTACTTAAAAATTTCATGCACATGCACCCTATATTACATAACACTTCTACTCTTGAGTATTTACTAGAAGGACATAAAAAATTGTGCACAAAATTTTAGTTATAATACCCAAAGACATGAAAAAAACCCATGATAGTGATATTGTGGATGCCTCTGGGAGTGAGGACTGACTGCAAGCGAATGAGAAGAAAACATCCTGGAGTTATGGAAATTCTCTATATCTTGATTGGTATATCTTATTATATGGATATATAGGTATATACTTTTATCAATACATTTCATTTCACTCTCAATGTCAATGAATTTTATTGCATGTACATTTTACTTCAAATAAGAAAATGAAAGATACATTTCTTAGTCTTGTCCAACACAGATTGACTGGAATCTCTATTCTATGTCTTTTCACTTTGGAATTCAAGCTGACAGAAGAGAAACCATGTGCAATATTGCTGGTTTATTGCTACAGTATTGCTAGTTTATCTTTCTGTGAAAAGTTTCACAGAAAATCTTTCATAACTCTTAAAGTTAACTCCATGAGATAAAACATATCATCTCAGTTCATATGTTATTAAGCATGTTAGGCAGAAATGGGTTATGTAGAATTTTAAGCATCCTCTGCCAAGATACCCCATGTGAATCTCTGGGACTATAAGTATAATCATATATAACACTCATAATTGTATTAAATTACATGGAAAAAAGAGATTTTCCATGGACTATACAATCCTACTACATGCTTAGAACTAGGAGAACCAGAATACTTTTCAAGCATACTTGTGAAAATTAAATCCCTTTATATAAAATATCTTCTCTAGATGACAACATCCTTATACTTCCCCTATTTTTCTGGGTTAAGCATTACTTTCTCCTTGAAAATCCTCAACTTAGTGTCACTGCCCTCTCTTGAGGGAATTTGGTGTTCAAGTGCTTGGAAAGGACAGTCAGTGCTTCCCAGCAGCAGCCAAATTAATGAAGCAGAGCTGAGACTCCCCAGGGCCATGCAAGTGAATGCAGAATTAGGACGCGGGATGGTTTACAGAGGTTCACTTTCCAATCAGATAAGCCAAAGAGTTGACGAACTTTTCCTATAAACACAGATAGTAAATATTTTGGCTTTGGAGGTCATATGACCTTTGTTGTCACAATTCGACTCTGCCATTTCAGCTTGCAAGAAGCCATAGGCAATATGTTAGTAAGTGAGCATGGCTTTGTTTTAATAAAACTTTATTTATAATAGTGGACCATGGAGCATATTTGGCCCTTAGCCATAGTTTACTGACTCTTGGATTAAGCATCAATTGCATAGACTCTGAGAGGCATATGAGCCAGAAAATTCATCTCCAAATACATCATCTGTAGAAGAAACTGGGGTATAGAAGGTAAAAATCACCCTAATCCAAGTTCACCCAAATAACCAGGGAATAAGTCTGGACTAGAGACAACTCAGTCCAGTGAGTTGCTATTTTACTGTGTGGAATCAATAATGGCCCTGGTTTAAAAAACAAAAACAAACAGCTGCCTTAGTCTTATTTTTCTATTTCTCCTTTATGCCAGTTTTAAATGTTTAAATTCCTTTTCTTAACTACAGGAATAAATATTTTCAGGACCTTTGGTATCTGAATGTAGGAATAAAAAAAAAATCAAAACTTTTTTCAAATGAAAATGAAGGTTTCAATTCTTTTAAGTTGCCTGTTTCATGAGTGATTGCTTAAAACAGGTCAAGAAGCAACAGTTAGAACTGGACATGGAACAACAGACTGGTTCCAAATAGGGAAAGGAGTATGTCAAGCCTGTATATTGTCACCCTGCTTATTTAACTTCTGTGCAGAGTACATCATGAGAAGTGCTGGACTGGATGAAGCACAAGATGGAATCAAGATTGCCTGGAGAAATATCAATAACCTCAGATATGCAGATGACACCACCTTTACGGCAGAAAGTGAAGAAGAACTAAAGAGCCTCTTGATTAAATTGAAAGAGGAATGTGAAAAAGTTGGCTTAAAAGTCAACATTCAGAAAACTAAGATCATGGCATCCAGTCCCATCACTTCATGGCAAATAGATAGGGAAACAGTGACAGATTTCATTTCTTGGGGCTCCAAAATCATTGCAGATGGTGACTGCAGCCATGAAATTAAAAGACACTTACTCCTTGGAAGAAAAGTTATGACCAACCTAGACAGCATATTAAAAAGCAGAGACATTACTTTGCCAACAAAGATGCATCTAGTTAAAGCTATGTTTTTTCCAGTAGTTATGTATGGATGTGAGAGTTGGATTATAAAGAAAGCTGAACACCAAAGAACTGTTGCTTTGGAATTGTGGTGTTGGAGAAGACTCTTGAGAGTCCCTTGGACAGCAAGGAGATCTAACCAGGTCATCCTAAAGGAAATCAGTCCTGAATATTCTTTGGAAGGGCTGATGCTGAAGCTGAAACTCCAATCATTTGGCCACCTGATGTGAAGAACTGACTCACTGGAAAAGCCCCTGATGCTGGGAAAGATTGAGGGCAGGAGGAGAAGGGCACGAGACAGAGGATGAGATGGTTGGATGGCATCACCGACTCAATGGACATGAGTTTGAGTAAGCTCTGAGAGTTGGTGATGGACAGGGAAGCCTGATGTGCTGCAGTCCATGGGGTCACAAAGAGTCAGACATGACCGAGTGACTGAACTGGACTGAACTGAATTAGATAAAGTGTTGGAGATTCATACATATGAAGCTGTGAGCAAAACTATTGCACACTTTTTTGTCCTTCCTGAACTCCAATTACACATATATTGGACTGCTTATCATTTTTCAAATGGTTAGTTATATTGTTTTTTAAATATTTTAGTTAGCTAATACTTATTGATCTATTTTCAAGTTTATAGTTTTTTCTAAGTGCAGTGTCCATTCATTTACTAAGTTTATCTAGTGTTTATTGTTTTCTTTTATGCTTTGTTTTTCTTTCTTTTTCATTTTAGGTATTGTACTTTTGATTCTAGAATTTTGACTCGATTATTTTTATAGATTCTCTTTCTTTGTGGAGAATCCATATCCATTTAGCTATTCACTCTACCTTTTCATCTAAGTCTTTAAACATATTTAAAATCATTATTATAGATTCTTGCCTGCTAGTTCTAACACTTGTTACATATTTTGCATTTTTATTGTCAATGAGGTATTTTAAGAAGAATAATGGTGGAGTTTGAAGTATACTACCATTTTCTTGTTTTCCTCAGAAATGGTGGGTCTTTTTATATCTGGCAATGAAGATAAAGTGTCAAGTTAATCTGCAGCTGAGCTTCAGCTTTAAGAAAATCAAATGTACTTTTGGTTAGTCCAACCCACCAACCAGTGTGTTACTGTGGTCCCTTTTAGTCCCTATGACTAATCTCTATTAGATTTGACCCAAGGAGCATTGGTTCACACTTTCCCCTTCAGAGTCAGCAGCAGGGGTCACTTTGTTCCTAGCACAGTAAGAAGAGTACTCGAGACTGCAGATATTTTGTATTTTCAGTCCTGTCTTCACTGTCATTTACTCAGATACATTGGGTGAAATTGTGAATTACAAGGCTTAATGATTTCTTTTACTTTTCGCGGGGGGGGGGGGGGGGGGGGGGGGGAGGGGGGGGTACTTTAAATCTCCTTACCTTCCCACCATTACCAAGAGTTCACTCCTGTTAGGGGCCTCTCCTTAACTCTGCAAATTTTCTAGAAGGCATTCTCTTGCCCACGTCTAAGTGTGAAATTTTCCCCCAGGAAACAGCCAGGACTCTCTCTTCACTTGTGAAAGAATGTTTTCTTCTGAAATGAATTTTCCTGGACGCTTCTGAACACACCATTCTTTAGTAGTGTCAAATATAATTTTTATTAAAGTGTATTTTTGTGTTTTAATATCCTTTTACACTGTAACTTGAGATAAAGGTCTCTTTATCGACTTGCACATGATTCTCTTGACTGCCTGCTTCTGCTGCGAGTTAATAGTTCAAATTAGTCTCCAATCTGATGCATTTACTAATGACTTACAAGCATCTGACTAATCTCACCCCAGTTTGTTTGTTTGTTAGTTGTAATCAGTATGCTACAAAACTAGAGAATTGGATTTTCTTTGGTTCTTAGATCCTTAAAGTTCTGAGAGTGCACGTCTTTGCTCCTCCTTTCCTTACGGGTTACTATTTGACATCTATATTAAGGTACATTCTTTAAATCAGAGCCTGATGTTGACATTTGTGTACATGTGATTTATGGTGAGAAATGTCTCAAGAGAAATTAGTTAGGGTGAGAAGAATGGGATAGTAATGCTGAAGGGGCAAAGCCAGAATGTGGGTTCAGAAGAAGTTTAAATTCAACACAACGCCTCAGGGATTTGAAGTCTAAACTGCATCAGAGGCTATCTCTCGAGGCAAGGAAGTAGAGGGTCGCATAGCCCCCAGAAGTCTCTAGGTTGGTCAGTGTTCATCTCTAAAGGACACTCTTCAAGGAAAGAATGCAGATGTGAGCTATCAGTCTAAGAACTTTCAGCAGCTAGAGGATGGATGCCACGTCACAGTTGAAGGGAATATTAGGGAACTGGGTGGGCAAAAATAGCATTCCACTGTTTCTAATTCTCCTTAAATTACACATTGCTCCTACATTAGATCCCCCTGGGAATAACCCAGGAACAGAAATAACCTCACAATAGAGGGGCTATTAAAAGATCTGGCATGCTAAAAATTAATTACCTAAGACAGAAGTCATCCATCCCTACCTTCTCACAGGTGAAACTTTTATGACAGGAAAAAAAATAGAATAAAGAACAGAAGCATCATTCTATTGCAGACAGAAATTCAAATGGTGTGCTATCTTCAAACAATAGTTGGTGAACCCAAAGAAAGGTCAGAACATAGGTCCCATGTTTCATTAAGCAACTTTACCTATTTAATTATCTGGGATCAAAAAGAATCAAATTATTGGCCCATTTGGGATGACTTGGGTTAAACTAATGTGTCAAGTATCTTTATGGATTGTGACTGCTGATTCCAATTTTTAGAACTCTCACTTTTAAAGGAAGAGACCACCTTGGAAGACTATTCAAAAATAAATCTTTTTTTCTTTCATAATAGACCTTATTTTACTTTCCTAAACATGTCTATGTGTAGTCTAATAGCAGTTTCTTGTCAAACATTAATCACATGAAGACTGAGAGTTCAGGAGACAACCATCATGCAGTTTCCCTCTTTCAAGTCTGTGGCCTAGTTTTGATGGAAGATAAGGTTATAGAATGGATTTTCTGTCTGGGAATATGGGTACATAGTCTTTATAATTAGAACACTAAGTAATAAACTGTTCTGTTCATTATGTATAATTCTGTTCAGGATAAAATAACAAGTATTTTTCTTAACTGTTCTTGTGTAAATCAGTGTGTGGGCTGATTTTGGATAATTTATTAACCCATTTTCTTAGGTGTGTTTTGTGAGACTATATGAAATATCTCACAGGAAAAAGCAAAAGAATTCCATGGTTAGTAACTGTCCCTCTACGTTACCATATTAAAGGCAAACACATGTTCTATAGTAAAGAAATCTGATTATTTTAGCATTGGTCAAAAGACAATTTTTGTTAATGCTATATTTATTTCCTAATTCTTTTGCTATCTCAAAAAAACTGAAACACAGTTGGAAATTTTTCCTTTAGAGTCTTAAGGGCTTCTAGTATAAGGAATCTAGGTGAAATTAAAATTTGCAGTTTCTTACTTCATTTTTCTTTCCTTTTCCCTCAACATTCTTTGCATTCCTACTTAGTTTCTTGAGTACTAGAATGAACACTCAATTTGACCTTAAAGCTCTGATTTCGAATAACAGATCTGCTATTGACTTTGCAAGGAGATCAAACCAGTCAATCTTAAAGGAAATCAGTCCTGAATATTCATTGGAAGGACTGATGCCGAAGCTGAAGCTCCAGTACTTTGGACACCTGATGCGAAGAGCTGACTCATTAGAAAAGACCCTGATGCTGGGAAAGATTGAAGGCAGGAGGAGAAAGAGACAGGACAAGAGAAGATGAGACGGTTGGATGGCATCACCGACTCGATGGACAGGAGTTTGAGCAGGCTCTGGGAATTGGTGATGGACAGGGAAGCCTGGCATGCTATAGTCCATGGGGTCACAGAGTCAGACATGACTGAGGACTGAACTGAACTGGATTGATGAGCCATGTAACTTGGACAAGTTAACCTTCAGATTTCTGTACTACAAAAAGGAAACAATAATGTCTCCATCTACCTCACGGTGTTAATATGATGAAAAATGAGAGATACATTAATTGGTAATCATTTGTTGGTATTGACCTTTTTGGACACTAAAATACTATGCAAATTTAGAACAATTGTTAAATGCATGTAATTAGTATGTGTGTGTGTGTGTATGTGTGTGTGTGTGTGTGTGTATAGTTGTCCTATGGTATGGGGGATACATGGGGAATTGGTTCAAGAATGCACTGGGGATATTAAAATCCATGGGGGCCCAATTCCTTTATATAAACGAGCTAGTACATTTGCCCTCCATATCCACAGGATTCATAGGGGCATCGTTAACTTTAAGTTTACTAGTTATTGAAAAAGTAAATATGGAAAATATTTGGCTTCCATTGCTTTAGAGCCTAAAGATTTTTATCTAAGCATTACCCAAGATAAGTGCTTTCAATTTTTAACACAGTATTTAAGACAGGATCTACCTTTTAAAAATGTTTTACTCTGTTCCCTTTTTTCATAGCATTTGCATATTTTAAGTTATTTATTAGATTTGTAAAACTTATTACTAATTCTCCAGCCTATAGCTTGAAATCTCCCTGAAGGAAAGACCACAATTTCTTTAATTGCTATATTTTGTCCTTTGACCAGCACACTTTGCTCTCAATAACTAAATGTCAAGTAAAACGATGGAAAAGTCTTTCTCTAACAAATACCTGGTTAGCAGAAATTCTTATAATGATTATCATAAGCCAATGAGTACGAGTGAACTAAAACAAAATAATATTGAGTGAAAAGTATCAGACTAAAACAAAATGCTACTGTCTGACTCCATTTCTACACAGTTTACAAATAAGCAAACTTTCAATATTAGAAACCAGGATATTGCTAATTCTTGGGGAAAATAGTTTTCGGAAAGGAACTACTTTACTGGATGGGACCATTACGGGACTTCTGGGATGCTAGGAATGTTCTGTTTCTTGAACTGGTGCTGACTATACAAGTATCTTCAAATTTGTGTAAAATACAATGAAGTCTGATGTGTGCACTTTTCTATTTGCATGCTTTCTACATGTATCCTTTATAGAAATGTGTTCAGAAATAATACATAATCACCTGGAGCAAAAATAGATCATTTGATAGTTGTTTTTTTTTTCCTGATGGAAACTACTAAGTGAATATTCTGTCAAAAGTCTTAAAGACACTTTGTTCCTCTCTTCAGCTTAGTTTTTATGAGACATTTGTAGGAGGAAGAGTCACATCACCAATGATCATCAAATCATAGATTCTACAGAACAGACATGCACTTGAGCATGACAACCTTCACAGCAGACTCATTTTCTATTTTCCCAATACTCACTCTTTCCTCACATTCCTATTGTGCTACTAGATTTAAAAGGGATTTCTCTGTTCTCTCATCTAGATGCCATGAATTACATCATATCTTCCTTTCTACACGATCTCATGCCCAAAAGATGATGAACAAATCCCCAGGTACAGGAGTAATGGAAATATCCAGTAGGTGTAATGAAAAGACTTATCTGTCATTCTTTTTCAAATTTTCCTCTTATAGCTGAGAATCATGCTGGTTGATTCAGAGACTGAGTATTGTTATATATATATTTATATATATATAAAATATATATTTAATTTAATTATATTTATATTAAATTATAATTTTAATTTTATATAAATTTATAACTTTAATTAATTTAAATATGTATAAATATATATTTTCAACCTCTGATCAAGCCACAATCTTGGATCCTCTTCTCCACTGGAAAACATCCATATCATTGGCCTTCAAACCACTGAAAAAAATCTGCCCAGAATCACTCCTAAAGACAGATGTCCTATAAAAGCATTCTGAGCTCAATCCCATGATGAAGAGTTTGTTACTTCCACATGGACAAATTGGAAAATCTATAGCTTGGATGTGTGTTCTGAATGAAGAACATAATACAAAATCACAAAATGAATGCCATGACTCCGCATTTACATGCTAGCCAGAAACACTGGCATCAGCAACACAACTGTGAGTGTCTAGTCTTCCTACTTTCATATTTGCAATTCTTTTTGAATTATGCTATATCACACTCATCAGATGCTGTTTACCAAAGCAAGTTTTATTTGGCATCTGCCCACCCTTCCCCTACAGACCTTAAAAATGATAAAGAGAGACAACTGATGAAACCTCTATTTTCAAACCACGCCATCCTTTGAAAGACAAAAGAGTAGGTTAAGAAGCTTATGGAGATTTGGCTATTTCCCTGGAGTTTTAAACCAATAACACATCATGAAAACTTAGGATTAAAGACTCAGGTTTTGATCTTTGTTCTAATACTTTTTACATATCATGTACCCATTGTAACTGTTAGTTTCCTTATTTGTGAAGTGAAAATAATAGTAAAAATTATTATTATCATGTAAAATTTTATGTGGATTTTTAAAGAAATAAATAAATTAGATTAATTAAAAGCATGCTGAAGACACAGTACAAATAAATATTGAATTATGTAATATTTAGTATACTCCAAACTCTAACAGAAGGGAATATGTAGCACCTCCTCAGGCTATTTTTTGCATTTTCTCCCAAAATATTCATTGTTTTCTACTTTTTATAGAACAACTTCATTACTTTTTTCCATTTTTTGTTTTAATCTATTCACATAGTTGAGAGCAGAGTTATAGAAATATTACTAGCACTCAATTAAAAAAAAAAGTCTTGAATGACATCATTCTGAACAAACCTGACCCTAATTCCACACACGAACACACACAGATTTGATTCTCTTGAAGTATAAATTGTATTTGTCCCTTTTATTAACTGACATATATTTGTATATCACAATATTCAAAAAGTAGTTTCACCAAATAGTATTACTAAAATTTTTAGTTTTCTCTGTGAAAACTTAGAAATTTATTTATCTTTATTTAACTTATTTTTAAATACATAAAAGTTATAATTTGACAGAGAAAAGGGTCCAATGGGAAAGTTTTCCCAGGAGTAAGATTTAGACATAGCCCTCAAAATGGGGATGATAGCTCAAAATAAACACTGCCTTTTTATTTTATTTCAGATTTTCTGAAATTGTCTTGTTACAAAATATTCAAATAATGGCACATAAATTATAAACAAAGTCTTTGCTATAACAATAAAATTTATAGAATATTAAAAAGCACAAACTTACCTTTAGGCACAAACAAGCACTAAATTTAAGGCCATATACCATTTTAGGATAACCAGCTGCTCTGGTTTAAAAGGTTACTCACAGTGGTCAGGAGACAAAATGCTAGATTTACAAAAGATAGAGGGCTGCATAGGTCTGGGAACCAGTTAAGTCTGCAATCTCACATAAAATTTAAGCAAAAAAAGGCAAATCTTCCCTTCAGAGAGAGATGGGGGAAAATAATTGACTTAGTTTTGGCTCTGTATAAAGAGTAAAATACATAAATCTAGTTCTCCTTGAGATTTAATATCTACAAGAAAGGCTAGGATTCAGGCCCAAATTAAGGCTACTTTTGTAAATTAAAAAGAGGAAAAGCAAAAAATTAGATTTTTCCCCCCAATGGGTGTCCAATTTGAGGCAGACAAAGTTAACTTTACACATGGACATCACCAAATGGCCAATACGGAAATCAAATTGATTACATTCTTTGTAGCTGAAGATGAAGAAACTGTATACAGTCCGCAAAAACAAGACCTAGAATTGACTATGGCTCAGATCATCAGCTTCTCATAGCAAAATTCAGCCTTAAGCTAAAGAAAGTGGGGAAAACCACTAGGCCAACCAGATACAATTTAAATCAAATTCCCTATGAATATGCATTGGAGATAACAAATCGATTCAAGGGATTAGAACTTGTAAACAGAATGTCGGAAGAACTATGGGTGGAGGTCCATAATACTCTACAGGAGGCAGTGAACAAAACCATCCCAAAGAAAAAGAAAAGCAAGAAGGCAAAGTGGTTATCTGAAGAGGCCTCACTAAAGGCCTCTAGCTAAAGAAAGAAGAGAAGCGAAAAGCAAGAGAGAAAGGGAAAGACTAAACACAACTAAACACAGATTTCCAAAGGACAGCACAGAGAGACAAGAAGGTCTTCTTCAATGAACAGTGTATAAACAGAAGAAAACAACAGAAATGGAAAGACAAGAGATCTCTTCAGGAAAATTGGAGATGTCAAGAGAACAGTTTGCCCAAGGATGGGCGCAATAAAGGACATAAACAATTGAGACTAGTAGACACTGAAGAGATCAAGATGAGATGGAAAGCATACACAGAACTATACAGAAAAGATCCAGATGAACCAGATTACTGCAATGGTGTGGTCAGCCACCCAGAGCCAGACAATCTAGAAAGTGAAGTCAAGTGGGCCTTAGGAAGCACTGCTATTAAAAAAGTTAGTGAACGCCATAAAATTCCAGTAGAACTATTCAAAACCCTAAATGATGATGCCATTAAGGTGTTGCATTCAATATGTCAGCAAATCTGGAACCCAGCAGTGGCCAAAGGACTGGAAAAGGTCTATCCTCATCCCAATTCCCAAGAAGCATAATACTAAAGAATGTGCTAACCACTGACCTATTGTACTCATCTCCCATGCAAGTAAGGTCATGTTTAAAATCTTGCATGCGAGGCTTCAGCATTATGTGAACCGAGAAATTCCAGATGTCCAAGCTGGATTTAGAAAAGGAAGAGGAACCAGAGATCAAATTGACAACATTCACTGGATCATAGAGAAAGCTAATGAATTCCAGAAACATTTGCCTCTGTTACATCATTTATGCCAAGCCTTTGACTGTGTGAATCATAATAAACTGTGGAAAGCTCTTAAAGAGATCAGAATACCAGACCATCTTACTTGTATCCTGGGAAACCTGTATATGGGTCAAGAATCACCAGTTAGAACCCTGCATGGAATAACTGCTTGGTTTAAGATTGAGGAAGGAGTATGACAGGGCTGTCCACTGTCACCCTGTTTGCTTAATCTATATGCTGAGCACATTATGAGAAATGCTGGGCTGGATAAGTTACAAGCTGTAATCAAGATAGGTAGGAGAAATATCAACAACCACAGATATGCAGATGATACCACTCTAATGGCAGAAAGCAAAGAGGAACTAAAGAAACTCTTGATGAGGATGAAGGAGGAGAGTTTGAAGTTGGCTAAAATTGAATTACTTTGCCAACAAAGGTCCATCTATTCAAAGCTATGGTTTTTCCAGTAGTCATGTATGGATGTGAAAGTTGGACTATAAAGAAAGCTGAGCACCAAAGAATTGATGCTTTTGAAATGTGGCATTGTAGAAGACTCTTGAGAGTCCCTTGGACTGCAAGGGGATCCAACCAGTCCATCCTAAAGGAGATCAGTCCTGAATATTCATTGGAAGGATTGATGCTGAAGCTGAAACTCCAATACTTTGACCACCTGATGCGAAGAACTGACTCATTTGAAAAGACCCTGATGCTGGGCGAGATTGAAGGCAGGAGGAGAAGGGGACGACAGAGGATAAGATGGTTGGATGGAATCACTGACTCAATGGACATGAGTCTGAGTAAGCTTTGGGAGTTGGTGATGGACAGGGAATCCTGGCACGCTTGTCCATGGGGTCGCAAAGAGTTGGACATGACTGAGCAGCTGAACTGAACTAAAACTAAATATTAAAAAAACTAAGATCATGGCATCTGGTACCATTACTTCATGGCAAAGAGAGGAAGAAAAGATGGAAGTAGTGACAGATTTCCTTTTCTTGGGCTCTAAAATCACTGTAGACAGTGATTGCAGCCAGGAAATCAGAAGGTGATTGCTTCTTGGCAGAAAGCTATGACAAACCTAGAATGTACATTGAAAATCAGAGACATTACTCTGCTGACAAAGGTCCATATAGTCAAGATTATGGTCTTACCAGTGGTCACTTACACTTGTGAGACTGGATCATAAAGAAGGTGGAGCTCTGAAGAATTGATGCCTTCAAACTGTGGTGATGGAGACAACTCCTGTGAGTCCCTTGGACAGCAAGGAGATCAAACTAGTCAATCTTAAGGTAAATCAATCCTGAATACTCATTGGAAGGACTGATGCTGAAGCTGAAGGTCCAATATTTTGGTCATCTGAAGTGAACAGCTGACTCTTTGGGAAAGTCCCTGACGCTGGGAAACACTGAGGACAGAAGGAGAAGAGGGAATCAGAGGATAAGATGGCTGGATGGCATCACCAATACAATGGACATGAGTTGGAAGATTTTGGGAGACAGTGAGGGACAGAGCGGCCTGGCCTGCTGCAGTCCATGGGGTTGCAAAGAGTTGGACACAACTACGTGACTGAACAACAGCATGGGTGGAAAGGCTCAATATTGTGAAGAATAAATTTTTCCTAATTTTATTGATAATTGTATTGCAATACCAATTGAATTTTTCAAGGACTTTCAGTATAAATTGGCAAACTTATTTTAAAAATTAAATGTGACAAAAATTAACTATATCAGTCAAGATAAGAGCAAAACTAGATGAATTATAGTATATCAAGAATTACTATACAGCTAAAGTATTTCTCCAGGGTGATGTCCATGCAAGAACAAACAAAGAATCCAATGGAACAGAATAGGAAGCTTGGAAACAGATAGATAAATAGACATTTGATTTTTCAGCCAAGATGATACTGAAATTCAGCACATATAGAATACTCCTTAATAAACACTGCAAGTTTAATTGGCTATCACAATAAAAAATAAACTTTTACTTTACAAAATTTATTTCATATGAACTACAGCATATTGGGGGATTTGATGTGGCATGAGATATGTCTGGAAGCATTTTTTAAACTGGGATGTAAAATGGGATAGAATGGTATAAAAATAACTTCTGGCAAAAAAGTTTTTAAAAAGTGCTAATTTTTATTTTTCCAAAATCCATTACCATTAAGATAGTGTAAATATCTACATTTTAGATTCCTCTTAATTTTTATATTCCTCTTAATTTTAGATTTTACATTTATTACATATAGCTTTATTAATATAGCATGAAAAATCACATCCTGACTCAGTGGTTCAATGTGAAATTCAGAAAATGGTAATGAAAGATTTTAACAAAACCCCTAGACTATCTTGGGTATGGTGACAACTTTTAAAACATAAAACTAAAGGCATAATTCATGAAAGAAATAACTGGTAAGATAGACTTAATTAGAATCAGAAATTTCTGTTCTATAAAAGACAGTATCAAGAAAATTAGAAGATCAATAAGAGACTGGGAGAAAATATCTGCAAAAGACACATCTGATAAAGACAGTTACTTAAAACACACAAAGAACCCTTCATCCCAGTGTATGCTTGCATGCTAAATTGTTTCAGTCGTCTCAGACTCTTTGCAACCCGTGGACTGTAGCCCACCAGGCGCTCTATCTGTGGGATTCTCCAGGCAAGAATATTGGAGTGGGTTGCCATGCCTTCTTTAAGGGATCTTCCCGACCCAGGGATCAAACTCGCATCTCTTATGACGCCTACATTGGCAGTTGGGTTCTTTACCACTAGTGCCCTCTGAGAAGCCTCTTAATCCCAATTTGTTGTTGCTTAGTAGCTAAGTCATGTTGGACTCTGTGACCCATGAACTGCAGCACAACAGGCTTTCCTTCACTGTCTCCCTGAGCTTGCTCAAACTCATGTCCATTGAGTCGATGATGCCATCCAACCATTACATCCTCTGTTGCCCCCTTGTCCTCTTGCCCTCAATCTTTCCCAGCATCAGGGTCTTTTCCAATGAGTTGCTTCTTCTGTCCTGCCATATCAATGGGCAAGAAATGACAGCCATCAGTGATTTCTGAACTCCAATGTAAATGAGGGCTCCCAAAAGGGAACACAATGCCTGCAATCCAGCAGATGTCACTACCCCTCATGGTGATAGCGAAGAGCTGAGGGTATCCAAGAAGCAGCCATCTGCCACATCTGCCACCTTTTACGATCAACAGTGGATTAAGGATGTAAACAATCAAGAAACAGGTTTTGACCCCATGTGCTGAGGTGCACATGAAAGGAATGAATTCAGTGAGCCCAGAGGCTTGCATCTTCCCATACATAATACAGTGTTAGTGGTTCAGTCATGTCTGACTCTTTGTGACCCCCATGGACTGGAGCCCACCAAGTTCCTCTGCCCATGGGATTCTCCAGGCAAGAACACTGGAGTGGACAGCCATTCCCTTCTCCAGGAGGTCTTGTCAACCCAGGGATCGAACCCAGATCTCTTGCATTGCATGCGGATTCTTTACCATCTGAGCTACCAGGGAAATTCTCCAACACATAGAAGAGGGCTAAATCCCTTAATATCTGGTTTTCCTTAATTAACAATAATCTTTGATGCTTAGGCTACCCACCCCTTTGTTGCAAACTTGTATATAGCCTGACTCCCACTCTTGCCTCTTTGGAGCAGAGCTACTGAGATGCTGTCTCCAGGGCTCGGAGTCCCTGACATTTCCACCAAATAAAATCACTCTCTACTTTCAGAATGTGACTCATTTTTTAGATGACTTTAGAAAACAAACAACTCCATTCAAAAATGGGCCAAAGTGCTCAACAAACACCTCATCAGAAAGATATGCATCTGACAAGTAAGGATATAAAAAGATGCTCTGCATTATATGACATAGGAAAGTATTGTGAAACAAAGAGCTGTGCTCACTAACTGGTTCTACAAGGCTTAACTTTATTAGCCACTGCAGCCACTGACCAACAGTCCACCCAGAGAGGAATTCAGGATGAAAACCAGGATGAGGCTCTCTGTGCTCTGGCAAGACAGTACCACTTGATAGATACGTATCTTGGGATGAATTTTAATGAACACAGATCCTTGCATCTTCCCATATAGAAAGCACTAAAATCATTAACTGAGATTTCCATTCCTTGGACCAGCATTACCATGATGCATGCTTGACTGTTCATATGCCCTAGCCACAAATCTTATATACAGTAGCTTCTCCCCTACCTCCATGGAGAATTCTCCTCAGAGGAACTGAGAGGTTGTTCCCAGGACTACAGCCCTCAGTAAAGGCTTATATTGTATGGGTTTTCTTGTTTTAGTTGAAAATGCAAATTAAAGCAACAATGAGATGCCACCACACATCTGAAGTGGCCAAAATCTGTAACACTGACAATACCCAATGCGGAGGCTGTAACAGGGAAGAGCCAATTTTGACTCCACGTTGGATCTGTTCCTTTAACTCTGTGCATGTGTTCAGTCATGTCCGACTCTTTGTGACCCTATGGACTGAAGCCTGCCAGGCTCATCTATCCATGGGATTTTCCAGGCAGTGGATTGGAGAGGGTTGCCATTTCTTTCTCCAGGGGAATCTTCATGACCCAGGGGTCAAACCCATGTCTCCTACATTTACAGGTGGATATTTTACCACTGAGCCATCTGAGAACTAAGATAGGTGGCCATTGAAATGAGAGGGGATGAGTGGATATAACCATGTGGAAAATTTGCAAAACTTTTTTGCAGAGTGCCTACTTTTATGGAATGAGGGTTAAGGCAGTTCAAACCAATTTTCTTTAAATATCAAAGTCCTGTGTAACCTTTGATACCCTCGTTGCTATATAACTAGAGGGCAAAATAAGAAGCAGGAGCAAATGACCTCTAAGGCCTCCTCAAACTCTGAAATGCTAGGATTCTAAGAGAAGCATATGACTGTTTAGTAATATATCAAAGTCTTGCCAGTGTCAGTGTGGTTGGGGCCAATTACTACATTTATTTATGGTTTGGGAACTTCATTTAGGGCTTGAGGTACAAGACTAAAATAACTCAAGTTCAAAGAAATAACAGTGACATTGACATTTCACAGGATCAGCAAGTCTTTCCGGGAGTTACAGAATGGCAACATTTATAAGCCACAGTTGCTGCTACTCAAGAGGAGGAAGAGATTAGTAGAGAAAACTGTCCCTAAAGCCTCATTATAGAGTAAATCAAACCTGACCTACTGGCCCCATGTTGCTGTCACGTCAGGAGAGGCTAAGCCACTAAAAATGGCAAACGCAGTCAACCCCTTATTGCCTCTTTGGGGGAAACAGAGGGGAAAAAAGCTGAACCTAGGCATTCTACAAGCTCTTCTTAAAAGTGGGAGGCCATAGATGCTGCCAGCTTTTGGACTGGATTACCCAAGACACTTCAGAGTCAATTATCAAAGAGAAAAATCGATGCTTGCTTTTCAACTCTGGATGAAACTTTGAGAGTCTGCCATAAAAATCACAGCTTAGCTTCCTTAACCACAGAAGTTCAGTGATAAGCAAATATCGTCACTGTCAAGCTTGTTAACTCTTTATACACTGACATTTTTAGATAGCAGAGAGAGGTGATATGTTAACCATGATGGTAATCTGAATAGTAGAGTAACTTGTGAGTTCTAATACTTTGACTTACCAATAGTACCCTAATGAACAACATTCTGTAATTTTAAAAAGGACTGACTAGGTTGAGCAAGATTATATGAAGTCTATGAAAAGGAAAATGTATATGTGTCAATACAATCATGTCTGAACTCTGGAGAAATGGCAATAATTGAAAACCAATAGGCGTTATACACTAAGCTAGAATATTTCACTGTGGAAAAGGTAAGTGTTGGTTGCTTAGTCATGTCCTACTCTTTGCGATCCCATGGACTGTATTGTCCATGGAATTCTCTAGGCAAGAATACTGGAGTGGGTTGATATTTCCTTGTCCAGGGGATACCTCCAACCCAGGGATCAAATCCGGATCTCCCACATCGCAGGCAGATTCTTTACCATCTGAGTCACCAGGGGAAAGGTAAGCACCTCATTAATAGATTCAACACCAAAGTTATGAAACTAGAATTCAAACCCATCTCTTATCTCTGCATTCAAACCTCTATAATATTACTTGGTAGAACAAAATGCTTAAGGCCAAGATTTAGGATTCAAGGTCTAATTTTAGCTCTGCCACTAACTAGCTGGGTGACATTCAGCAAGTCACTTCACCTCTCTGATTGCATTTTTCTCATCCATGAAATGAAGGTGATCAACTTTGTGACCTCCCTTTCAGATGATAAACTTTAGGATTAATTTGCTACCTTTTCATTATTTCTACATTATGATATATAATTTCATTTTGAATAATCAGAGGAGGTACTTTTATGTGTCTAGAGACCTAAAGCGTACACAGCCATTCATCTATATCTTGCAGAAACTTTCCTATCTCTCTTTATCCAACTTTAAATGCCCCATTGGACTCATTTAATTTGAAGAAGTGTTCTCACTGAGCTCTGTGTGAAAAGAGACTTCTATCATAGGAATATTTACCCATCCACATTAAACTAGACATGAAAATATTCCAACTACTTTACTCATTCTATTAATATTTCCATCTAATAGTTATGGAAGACTCACCAACTCATGATCTCTTTCCCAGCTAGTCTTTGCAGAAAGAATTGGAACAATGTGTACATACATTTCACTTACCAATTGCATAACTGGATGTTTCAAGATCACTCTGACCCTCAACAGAGCAAGATACTTTATAATAAAAGATTTCTGTGTGGCAGAGGCTACTGCAATTTTCCAAGATCCCAAGGGTTTATTAGTTAGAATCTTCTTAATCACAAAAGGTGGCATGCCAATTTCTGATGGCCTCAAAAAAGAGTGAGGATGTATGTATGTTTTAGCTCCTATATATGAGAAGTTACAAGGTATTCAATTTGACTTTGTGCAAATTATTCTCTTTTTGCCCCGTTTCTCATGTACTATCCACTTTGCTTTAGTCTTCCCTATGACACTGAAGGCTGATTTCTCTTAATTGCCTCACTAACTCTGCTAGCTCTCTTGCAGTTGGGTGATGACCGGGGAGTTACTGGCCTGAGATGAGAAGGCTGGATGAGAAAAATATCAGAACACTTCTTTTCTTCTCACTCTATCCTTCAGGGCTGAGTTTCCATCTTTCCACTTCTATTATCCCTATAAAGCACTTCTCCACTAGTCCAACTTTACTGAGCTAAAATAACACTATTTCTTCTCCTTGTCTCTTTATATCCAGAGATGAAAACAAGTTCATTTTTGTCTAGATTTGAGTGCCACATCTTTCCTTGGGTTTTTTTTTTTTTACCCCCTTAACTTTGCTCAATCCTCTGAAAATAATTGTTTCATTAAAGTACTTTCATACAAACATCTAGAGTGAATTCTACTTTCTCCTGGACCTGATTGATACAGGCTAAGGACTGCTTGAGATGGAACTCAAACCATGCTGTTAAATCCTATGCTTTCTCTATTTCTCAGCTTCATGCTCCTCCATTTTGGTTCATATTTAGGCTCCATGTGGTAGCAAGAAAGTTGCTAGTAATTCTAGACTTACAGTCTTCCATGTTGGAATTTGGGGAAAACAGTTTTGTTTTGCTTTTACTCAAACATTGGAAGGGATGTCTTGACATAGCAGTCACCAGTCCAAGTTGGATTACATGGCCAAAGCTGAAACAAACTTTGTGGCCAGAGTAATGAGATGCCATAAGTAGTCAGGCAATGATCACAAATGCCATCCTCTCCACAGTACCAGGAACATGACAAGGAGTCAACACCATTTGAAATCCTTGGACTGTGAGTGGGAGTGAAGTGATTCCCAAAGGTGATGTCTGTGTGCTACTTGCAAAAGTTGGAGAGGCAGATGCTGGTGGTCACAAATCAAGAATGCTCACAGGAAATGAATTCACTTCATTGGCATGAAGACTGAGCCTTAGAAAAATGTTTATATCATCCTCTAGTGTAGCTCATTTTACTCCTTCTCACCCAGACCGCAGGCTCATCTTTATATCCCTTCCTATCTGTACAACTCTCTGTACAACTGGGATGCCATAATTGGATCAGTATTTCCACTGATGAAATATTTTTGTAACCTCATTCTTATATGATGTTTGGAAAATTCTTCCAACTTTCACTTGTTTTTGCATTGAATGCTTATTATAGTTAACATTCTTGGAATCAAGTCCGAAGACCTTAACATGGCCCAGGAAATTCTACTATCCATTTCCTTCCTCCCTATATGATCTCATTTCATATCATGCCATCCTTATTTCTCTACATGGCAGCTTCATTGATCTACTTAAGTTTCTGGAATATAGCTTGCTTTCTCCTCAGAGATTTTACATTTGCTGCCACCTATTCTTGGGATACTCTTTCCCACACTTTCTCGGGCTGAGTCCTTTCACAGGCTGCTCCCATTCAGGTCTCAGCTCAGATGTCATCCCTTAACCGAGATCATTTTATGATCCCCTTATTTTAAATATATTATGCCATTTTATGGTCCTTTCATAAAATTTATCTTTATTCAAAATTATTGTATTAATTTGTTATTTTTCTCCCTCTCCTCAGATTATATACTGCTTCTGTCTAACACATGGTAGGAACTCAGTAAATATCAACTGAATGAATAAGCATGGTATTAAAGTGACCCAAAGTAATCATCTCTTTTTACTAAAAAGGAATGATAGAATTTCAGATCCTAGAGGGAAAGCCATTAGGAAAATTTCTCTTGATGCATTGCAAATATTACAAATGTTTCTAGATTCAGTATTGAAATGTGCAAGTAAATAAAAATTTTAGAAATGGAAATAGATATAAATATACTTAATGGGGTATAAAGTTTGTTGGTCAAGGGTTTTTTTTTTTTTTTTTCTGATTAAGTAAAGAAATTGAATAGTAGAAGCACACAATTGTTGATGCCAATTTTGGAAACTACTGTTACTCTGAATACTTAATACACATAGTCTTTGGTAAATTGGGATATGGCTCAGGAAAGGGCCACACAATGATTATGGCAGACCACCTATCTCCAGATAAAGACATTTGTAGTGTAAACTTTTATTCCACCCCGCCCTCCTCCCACACACGGTACTGAGGATATGTACAGTCAGATATAAAACAAAGGTTGATGATTATTATGGCATGAATGATAGTATACATGAGGACAGAGGGCTGAGATGAGTATGGTATTTTGGTGTCATGTTGCTCTATCAGTGTTACATTTTCAATTGAAAATACACAATAGAAAATCTTCAGTCAGTGTAACACTGTGCCAGACTGTATGGAATTCTGGCACCTCTACTTTCTGCTTGACATTGGGAAATTTTCTTTGCTCACCAGAGCCTCAGCTTTCTCATGGTGCAAATGGTGATAATGTTATTCACATGGTAGAATGATATCATGCATAAAGTATACATTTTAGTGTGATTATGAGGAACTAAGGTATAACTTATTTAAAGATAGCACAGTGTCTGATACAGATTGAAAACTCCCAGTAAATGTTGCCTTCTACTAATAATATTACCATTACTGCATGCGTTACTCTAGGAATTCAAGGAAGTTATTAATATCTATTTTAAGAGTTTAGTGTTATGCTCACAAAATTTCTCCATCTTCAGGAGTCCTACCCCCAAAAATCATGATCCAAAATATGAAGATTTACTAATAAGTATAAATATTGCTGGCATTCATATTTGTATGTGTTATTGAGTTTATCTATTTGAAATTTAGTTTCACTATTTGCAAATTAGAAAAGTAAGAAATATCAATTTATTAGGGGTAATTAAGATGATTAAATGAAACAACAAGAGAAACGTAGGGGGAAGATGTAACAGATACTCAGAAAATGGTCATTATTATTCTATGACTTTATATCAATTTTTATTTTATATGAAGACTAACTTATTAGTAGTTTTGACAAACTGTATTAGCTCTAAAGTATGTATGAGGAAACTGAGACTCAGAGAAACTAAGTCTCCCCGAGGCAGAAGCTAGAAAACAAGACCTTGACCTCAAGTTACTCTCATGTCGATAGCCTCACTCTTCCCATCACACCATGTCACTTCTGATTTGTGGTTTTCATTGAAAGCCTCTGGCATAGTAAAGCCGATGAATCTATTATCTGTCCACGGCTTCACTAGCGGATAAAAGCAAAGACGTGCCTCTACAAGTGGCACTAACATAACTCAGACACGTTCCCTGAGCTACAAACTGGGGAAGTCAGATTTAGACCGCAGAGAAAGAAATTCGGCAAAGGCTGAGAGCAAAGGAAGCTTCCAAGCAGTAGTCCTTGGTCCACCTCCCACTTTAAATGCGCCTGTTTCAGGTCTTGAGAGTGTTTAAACACGATCTCTCTATTATATGGATATGCCAGGTCTTTGAATTCCTAGTTCAAAGAGCGATGGCACAGTTCTGGAAGCCCTTGACATAAGATCAGGCTTTGTATTAACTGGAGCTGAACTTAACCTGAAGAAGCTGTCAAATTTCACTAGTTCTCTGCAGTAAGAGTCATTCTCCTTACTCCCTTTATGGGGCTTCCATCCTTCTTAGCATAAGTTGCTTTTATATCCTTCTCTTCTATTTTCTGTAAGACATATTCTTTTCTACTGTCTCTTTCTGTCCTATTTTACAATGCCAAGCCTTTGCATGCTTTGTTTCCTGTGCCTGGAAAGTTCCTTCCTCTCAATTCCCAGTCCCTTTTATCCATTTTACACCTTCCAACAAGGTATCTAGTTACCCTTCAAAACACAGACTCTTCCTGCTTCTATGAAGTCTTCTCCCAGGCCCAGCCTCTCTTTCACAACAAAGTGCATTAGAATATGGTGCCTTGAACATATCCTTGCTTTTATATACACCAGCCCATATTGTTTTCAATTTGCTTAACAAAATGTATAGAGTCATACTGTCCCAGGAACTATCCCAAGCTCTTAAAGAGGGAACAAATCAAACACAATCCCTGCCCTAACGGTTCTGCCAGAATAGTATATTTGTTTAACAATCTGTCTCACCTTAACTTACTGGGTCCCCTGAAAGCAAAGAATGTGTCTCATTCGTCATCAAGCCTACAGTGCCCAGCACAATACCTGATAAACATTAGCTACTAATTAAATATTTGTTGTATCATGGAGTTTAATGAGTTGTGTTCGTCATTATCATACGAAGGTGAGCTTCAGAGTTACACAAATCAGACTAAGATGTCACTTGAGCTTCTTCCCTGCAGATTCCCATAGGACTGTTTTCTTACACTAGAGGCAACTGAAGCTGCCCTTCAGCACAATTTGTTGACTTTGACGAGTTATTCCCTCCAGTACTGAACAGGCTTTGCTTAATGAGATGCCAGAGGTGAGATTATTGTAGACAATATTTAGTTACATGATCACTGGAAGGATATATGAGGGATATTACAAATAAGAGAAGCTATGTTATTATTTTTTTAAAAAAAACAGGGATAAGTCTCTGTTTCAGAAAGTATTTTGGCACAAGGCTTCCTTTTGCAAAAGGCAACTGGAATTGAGCAGAGAAATTTTAAAATTTTCTGATTGTCTTCAGAAGTCTACCAGGGCACTTTTATTTATGGTCATATCTGAATTCCTTCTAATCCTGCCCTTTCTCTCTTTTTCTGTGAACATATCTTTGAACATATAAATAGTATAACCTAGATAAATGCAAATAGTCCTTGTTATTTATTCACTCAATCAACATTTACTGAGAACACACTAGATGCCAGAGCCTCTGACAGGCATAGAGGTTATATGGATAAATTAGACATAGTCACAAACTCATTAATATTTGGGGTGGGGGGTAGAATCCAGAGCAGAAAAAATATAATGTCAATGCAATAGATGCCACATTAAAGGTACAATCACATGCCTAGACACGTCAGGGGAGGCAGCAATTCAGTTTTGCCTTTGAATTCAAGGAAACATCCAGAGGTGGTAACATTTAGCTGAGATTCAAAAAATGAGAAGAGTGGTACTATGGACTGAATGTTTGTGTCTCCCCTCTGTGCCTACCCTCCCCCCCAAATTTTTCATATATTGAAGTCTTAACTATTAATAGTTGAGGACTTTGGAAGGTAATTAGGTTTAGATAAGATTCTATCCTCATGACAGGATCCATCTGCTAAAGAAAAAAAGACATGGAGAAATGACCTCTCCTCCACGTGAGCACACAGCATGAAGGTGATGGTATGTAACCTACAAGTAGGGCCCTCAAAAGATATAAAATACGCTGGCACCATGACCTCAGATATCCAGCCTCTGTAACTGAGAAGTGAATGTGTGTTGTTTAAGATGCCAGTCTATGGTATATGTTACTAGGCAGACTAAATCTTAGTTTGAGCAAATTGAGGCTGAAAATGGTGTTAAGAAAAGCATTCTGCTATAACAAATAACTAAATGTGCAGAAGCAGCTTTGGAATCGGGCAATAGGTAGAGACTGGAAGAGTTTCAAGATGCATGTTTAAAAAAAGCCTAGTTTGCCATGAGTAGAATTTAGAAGCAATTACTGAATATAGTAAAGTTGCAGGATATAAAATTAACACACAGAAATCCCTTGCATTCCTATACACTAACTATGAGAAAACAGAAAGAGAAATTAAGGAAACAATACCATTCACCATTGCAACAAAAAGAATAAAATACTTAGGAGTATATCTACCTAAAGAAACAAAAGACCTATACACAGAAAACTATAAAACACTGATGAAAGAAATCAAAGAGGACACAAACAGATGGAGAAATATACCGTGTTCATGGATTGGAAGAATCAATATTGTCAAAATGGCTATACTACCCAAAGCAATCTATAGATTCAATGCAATCCCTATCAAACTACCAACGGTATTTTTCACAGAACTAGAACAAATAATTTCACAATTTGTATGGAAATACAAAAAACCTCGAATAGCCAAAGTAATCTTGAGAAAGAAGAATGGAACTGGAGGAATCAACCTGCCTGACTTCAGATTCTACTACAAAGCCACAGTCATCAAGACAGTATGGTACTGGCACAAAGACAGAAATATAGATCACTGGAACAGAATAGAAAGCCCAGAGATAAATCCATGAACCTATGGTCACCTTATCTTTGACAAAGGAGGCAAGGATATACAAAGGAAAAAAGACAACCTCTTTAACAAGTGGTGCTGGGAAAACTGGTCAACCACTTGGAAAAGAATGAAACTAGAACACTTTCTAACACCATACACAAAAATAAACTCAAAATGGATTAAAGATCTAAATGTAAGACCAGAAACTATAAAACTCCTAGAGGAGAACATAGGCAAAACACTCTCTGACATAAATCAGAGCAGGATCCTCTATGACCCACCTCCCAGAATATTGGAAATAAAAGCAAAAATAAACAAATGGGACCTAATGAAACTTAAAAGCTTTTGCACAACAAAGGAAACTATAAGCCAGGTGAAAAGACAGCCCTCAGATTGGGAGAAAATAATAGCAAATGAAGCAACAGGCAAAGGATTAATCTCAAAAGTATACAAGCAACTCTTCCAGCTGAACTCCAGAAAAATAAATGACCCAATCAAAAAATGGGCCAAAGAACTCAACAGACATTTCTCCAAAGAGGACATACAGATAGCTAAAAAACACATGAAAAGATGCTCAGCATCACTCATTATCAGAGAAATGCAAGTCAAAACCACAATGAGGTACCATTAGACACCAGTCAGGATAGCTGCTATCCAAAAGTCTACAAGCAGTAAATGCTGGAGAGGGTGTGGAGAAAAGGGAACCCTCTTACACTGTTGGTGGGAATGCAAACTAGTACAGCCACTATGGAGAACAGTGTGGAAATTTCTTAAAAAGCTGGAAATAGAACTGCCATATGACCCAGCAATCCCACTGCTGGGCATACACCCTGAGGAAACCAGATCTGAAAGAGACACATGCACCCCAATGTTCATCACAACACTGTTTATAATTGCCAGGACATGGAAGCAACCTAGATGCCCATCAGCAAACGAATGGATAAGGAAGCTCTGGTACATATACACCATGGAATATTACTCAGCCATTAAAAAGAATTCATTTGAATCAGTTCTAATGAGATGGATGAAACTGGAACCCATTATACAGAGTGAAGCAAGCCAGAAAGATAAAGACCACTACAGTATACTAACGCATATACATGGTATTTAGAAAGATGGTAATGATAATCCTATATGTAAAATAGAAAAAGAGACACAGATGTACAGAACAGACTTTTGGACTCTGTGGGAGAAGGCGAGGGTGGGATGTTTTGAGAGAACAGCATCGAAACATGTATATTATCAAGGGTGAAACAGATCATCAGCCCAGGTTGGATGCATGAGACAAGTGCTCGGGGCTGGTGCACTGGGAAGACCCAGAGGGATCGGATGGAGAGAGAGGTGGGAGGGGAGATCGGAATGGGGAATACCTGTAAATCCATGGCTGATTCATGTCAATGTATGGAAAAACCCACTACAATATTGTAAAGTAATTAGCCTCCAACTAATAAAAATAAATGGAAAAAAAATAGAAGCAATTCTGATGATAGATCAGCAAAAAAAAAGAAGAAGAAGAAGAAGAGAACTGTAGAGGCAGTATCCATATTGGAGAATACATACATAATCGTGAATAGAATATTGGTAGAAATAGGAATGGTAAAGGCCATTTTGATGAGGTCTCAGATGGAAAAGGGGAACATGTCATAGGCCAAGGAGAATAATATAATCATCTTTATACAGTAGCAAAAAACCTGGCTAACTTGTGCTTATATTTTAGGGTTTTGTAGAAGAATTTACAAGCAATGAAACTGGCTGTTTAGCTGAGATTTCTAAGCCAAGAATTGAAGCTGTGGCTTGGTTCTTCCTGACTTACAGTGAAATATGAGAGGGAGAAATAAACTGGGGAAGAAATTATTAAGAAAAAAGAACCAGAAACAAACGATTTTGGAAATTCTGCCTGTTAATATTGCCAAAAAAATGAGAAGAACTTGTTCAAGAGAGAAAAATAAGAGTGTGGCAAGACCAAGCATTTGATAAGGAGGTGGTTGTAGATATGAACCATGGACCTAACTAGTCACTCCAGCAGGAGTACTACCAGTTTTGGCTAAAGGAGGTGGAGACAGCGTGGAAGGAAGAAAGGCTATCACACTTCTTGGATTTTATAGGAATGGATCATAGTTTCTAATGCAGTTTCCCAGGTGTGCAGTGGTAAAGAATCCACCTGCCAATGCAGGAGATGTGGGTTCGATCCCTGGGTCAGGAAGATCCCCTGGAGAAGGAAATGGCAACCCACTCCAATATTCTTGCCTGGAGAATCCCATGGACAGAGGAGCCTGGGGGGTTATAATCCATGGGGTCACAAAGAGTTGGACACAACTGAGCAAGCAGCATGCATGTGCTACATACTTTGATTAGTTTCTATTGCTTCAAGCATGCAAAATTCTTTATGAATTTGTACAGACAACAGGACCTGAAATTTGTCTATTCAAAAATCATCAGGGCTACATTCTCAGTTCCCAAAGGGACATGGGAAGCATTTCCTCAGTTTCAACAGGCCAGTCAGGTTCTTTCCAAAGCCTCAGCTTGACTCTTCTTTTTTGACAAGCATTTGAGGTTTATTCTCCACAACAATGGGAAAAATAGCTATAAAAATTGAAGACATGTTATGTTAGTGCAATAGCACAAAAGTAAGATTTTTTTCTCTTGAGTTAGCGATTATTAAGAATTAAAAGCACCAACTTTTTCATAGCTAAGTAGTTAGCACCACTGAAAAATCAGCTTCATTACTGAAGGTCCTATTGGAAAATTAAATTTGTTATTAAGACACTGGAATTCTCTGGGTTTCCCTGGTGGCTCGGACAGTGAAGAATCCACCTGCAATGCAGGAGATCCAGGTTCAATCCCTGAGTTGGGAAGATCCCTTGGAGAAGGGAATGGTTACCCACTCTGGTATTCTTGACTGGAGAATTCCACGGACAGAGGAGCCTGGCAGCCTACAGTCCATGGGGTCACAAAGCTCCCAGTCTCTTTTGCTTCACTAAACCAGCTCCCCCACCACCACCCATAGGTTGCACTGTCAAAGTCAGCAAGCAGTAAAGTGTTGTCGAAGCCCCGGCCTCTGTTGGGTGTTTTTGGTTGTTTGTTTGCTTGCTTGTTTTAAATATCGTCTTTACCCATTTTTCCCACCCCTCACTGCCCACATCTGGTCTCATCAATTGGCTCCATCAATCTGTTTTCTTGTCTATGAAGTTGCTTTGGAAGCTTGTTTTCATCTTGTTTGTTTGTTTGTTTTCACATATAAAAGAGATTGTATGGTATTTGTCTTTCTCTGAGTGACTTGTTCTACTTAGGATAAAGCACTCAAGGTCCATACACGTTGTGGCAAATGGCAAGATTTCATTCTTTTCATGGCTAAGTTATATTCCATTGTGCATATAAACCACAATTTCTTTATCCATTCATTCATCAGTGAACACAGGTTGTTTCTATACTTTGGCTATTATAAACAGTGCTGCATTAGATATGAGGGCATATATATCTTTTTAAGTGTTTTTATTTTCTTTGGATAAATATCCAGAAGAGGAATCCCTGGATTATATGGTAGTTATATATATATATATATATATATATATATATATTTTTTTTTTTTTTTTTTTCCCAAGACTGTCCATACTATTTTCCATAGTGGCTGTACCAGTTTACATTTCTACTAACACTGCACAAGGGTTCCCCTTTCCCCACAGCCTCTCCAATATTTGCTATTTCCAGTTTATTTTGATCATAGCCATACAAATAGGTGTGGGTGATATCTCACTGTAGCTTTAATTTGCCTTCTTCTGGTAATAAATGATGTTCAACATCTTTTTGTGTACCTGTTGGCTATCTGTATGACTTCTTTGGAAAAAAGTCTATTCAGATGCATCTATTTTTAATGGGGTTGTTTCTGGGTTTCTGTGACTGGACTGTATGAGTTCTTTATTATTTTGAATATTAAATACACATCATTATATATTTACATTACAATATAGAGTGAAAGTTGCTCAGTCCTGTCCAATTCTTTGCAACTACATGGTCTGTAGTCCATGGAATTCTCCACGCCAAAATACTGGAGTGGGTAGCCTTTCTCTTCTCCAGGGGATCTTCCCAACCAAGGGATCAAACCCAGGTCTCTCGCATTGTACACAGATTCTTTACCAGCTGAGCCACAGGGAAGTCCAAGAATACTAGAGTGGGTAGTCTATCCCTTCTCCAGCAGATCTTCCTGACCCAGGAATCAAAGCTTGGGTCTCCAGCATGGCAGGCAGATTCTTTACCAACTGAGCTATCAGGGAAGCCCATTACAATATTATGTATTTTAAAACATTAGTTATACATTTCACACATATTTTCTACCATTCAGTATATTGCCTTTGCACTGTGTTGACTGTTGCCTTAGCTGTGCAGAGGTTTTTAATTCCAGGTAGTACCACTTGTTTATCTTGGCTTTTGTATCCGTTGCTGTCGGTGTCAGATTTTTTAAGAAAAAGTATCACCAGGACCTACAACAGGGAATTTACTGCCTGTGTTCTCTTCTAGGAGCTTCAGGATTTCAGGTCTTCTATCTGAGTTTTTAATTCATTTTGAGTTAATTTTTATGTATGGTATAAATAATGATTCAGTTTCATTCCTTTGCATGTGGCTGTCCTGTTTTCCCAGCACCATTTATTTTGAAGAGACTGCCCTGACCCTTTGTATATTCTTGTCTCCTTTGTCATAAATTATTTGACCATATACATGTGGGCTTATTTTAGGGCTCTCTATTCTGTTCTGTTGGTCTATGTCTTTTTTAAAGCCAACACTATTTTAATTTCTGTAGCTATGCAATTTATTTTGAAATCAGAGAGATCGATGCCTTCAGCTTTTTTCTTTCTCAAATTTGCTTTGGCTATTATGGTCTTTTCATGGTTTCCTTCAACCTTCAGGATTGTTCTATTTCTGTGAAGAATACCACTGGAATTTTTATAGGGATTTCATTGAATCTGTAGATTGTGTTTCTTCCTTTAGGTTTGTTAATGTTCGCTTTATATATTTAGGTGATCCTCTATTGTTTTGTTGTTGTTGTTCAATTGCTCAGTGGTGTCCAACTCTTTGTGACCCCACGGATTGCAGGACGCCAGTCTTCCCAGTCCTTCACCATCTCCTGGAGCTTGCTCAAACTCATGTCCATTGAGTCAGTGACGTCATCCAGCTATCTCATCCTCTGCCACTCCCTTCTCCTCCTGCCTTCAATCTTTGCCAGCATCAGGTGACTTTTTTAAAGAGTCAGTTCTTCACATCAGGTGGCCAAAGTAATGGAGTTTCAGCTTCAGCATCAGTCCTTCCAATGAATATTCAGGATTGATTTCCTTTAGGATTCACTGGTTTGATCTCCTTGCAACCCCAAAGACTGTCAAGAGTCTTCTCCAACACCACAGTTCAAAAGCATCAATTCTTCAGTGTTCAGTCTTCTTTATGGTCCAACTCTCACATGCATACATGACTACTGGAAAAACCATAGCTTTGACGATGGACCTTTATCAGTAAAGTATGCTGTCTAGTTGTTGTTTTTTTTTTTTTTTTTTTTTTGTCATAGCTTTTCTTCCAAGGAGCAAGTGTCTTTAAATTCCATGGCTGCAGTCACCATCTGCAGTGATTTTGGAGGCCCCCAAAATAAAAGTCTGTCACTGTTCCATTGTTTCCCCATCTATTTGCCATGAAGTGATGGGACCAGATGCCATGATCTTAGTTTTCTGACTGTTGAGTTTTAAGCCAGCTTTTTCACTCTCCTCTTTCACTTTCATCAAGAGGCTCTTTAGTTCCTCTTCACTTTCTGCCATAAGGATGGTGTCATCTGCATATCTGAGGTTATTGATATTTCTCGTGGCAATTGTGATTCCAGCTTGTGCTTCATCTAGCCTGCATTTCACATGATGTGCTCTGCATAGAAGTTAAATAAGCAGGGTGACAATATACAGCCTTGATGTACTCCTTTCCCAATTTGGAATCAGTCCATTCTTCCATGTCCAGTTCTAAGTGTTGCTTCTTGACTTGCCTATATTGGATGCATAAATACAAATGCAATATTCTCTTGTTGAATTTATCCCTTAGTTGCTATGTAATGACCTTCTTTGCCTTTTAGTATAGTCTTTGTTTAAAAGTCTTTCTTGTCTGATATAAGTATAGCTATCCCAGCTTTCTTTTGGTTTCCATTTCCATTTCTTCACTTTCAGTCTGTATGTGTCCTTATACTTAAAGATAGTCTCTTGTAGATGGTACATAGATGGCTCTTGTTTATTTTGTTTTTGTTTTGCTTTTCTATTTTTAAAAGTTATAATATATGAATTTTAGGTGATATATTTTGACCTATAATGCCATGTAGTGTATCACCATGAATTTACTAGAAAATATAGAGGTTACTATATATTGGCCACCTGATACGAAGAGCTGACTCATTTGAAAAGACCCTGATGCTGGGAAAGA
This sequence comes from Odocoileus virginianus, assembly GCF_023699985.2. NCBI lineage: Eukaryota > Metazoa > Chordata > Mammalia > Artiodactyla > Cervidae > Odocoileus > Odocoileus virginianus. The sequence continues at coordinate 17,024,536 of NC_069683.1, read as the reverse complement.
TTGAGGGCAGGAGGAGAAGGGGACAACAGAGGATGAGATGGTTGGATGGCATCACCGACTCAATGGACATGGGTTTGGGTGGACTCCGGGAGTTGGTGATGGACAGGGAGGCCTGGCGTGCTGTGGTTCATGGGGTCACAAAGAGTCGGACACAACTGAGCAACTGAACTGAACTGAACTGATATAGAATCACATGTAATTCATAAAGCTTTCTTGATTAAGAATATGGATCTTGATGTTCATTTCAGTAAACACTGATCTAGTAAGATATATACTAAGCTCCTATAATAAAGATACCTCAAACACAGTGACTTAAGCAGAATAAATATATATTCCTCTCTCAGTTCAGAAGTTGGCAGAGTTGACAGTAGGCGGGCAGTTTGGCCCCACAAGATTTTCCGGGAACCCAGCTGCCTTCCACTTTGTCATTCTACTAGTCGCTAAGGGGGCTGTCTCGTGTCTTCATGGCTGAGTCTGTCTTCCTGGCACAGCTTTCTCTTTAGACACAAAGAAAGGGGTAGAGAAGGAATGGAATACAGCAGTTGTCATTTAATTCATGTCATTGAATTAAGCCCTTCACTTTCTCTCATGTTCCATGTAAGTGACTTACATAATATTATTTGCAAGAGGAGTTTGGAAATGTGGCATTTATCTGAGTGATCACACGAACTGTCACGTGAACAAAGCCATGTGTGGTGGCTGAAGTGTTCTATTACTAAAAAGGAAGGAGCTACCGTATACTGAGAGAAAATTAATCTTTGCCACAGTGGCTTATAGTAGCATTTTACACAGAAAATAAGGCATGGTCTTTGCTGTCTGTGTAATATTCTTATTTAAAAGTTTAAATTTAGCTCAATCTGTTGTGATTATCATTGGGACGTGGGATTATTTTCCCAAGCTTGACATAAATTCTACTTACTTTGGCCATATTTTCTGACCATCCTAGGATTATCTATGATAGAGATTTAAATCCAAATATTTCATATAATTTCATACCATTTAACATAAATTAGAGGTATAAGAAATCTCCCTGTTAGTTCAGCTGGTAAAGAATCCACCTGTAATAAAGGGGATCTGGGTTCCATCTCTGGGTTGGGAAGATCCCCTTGAGAAGGGAATGGCAACCCACTCCAGTATTCTTGCCTGGAAAATTTCATGGATAGAGGAGTCTGGTGGACTACAGTTCATGGGGTCACAAAGAGCTGGATGCGACTGAGCGACTAACAGTCTCACACCTTCAGAGGCATAAGAGAAAGTCAGACAAAAAAAGAAAAACTTGATAAGCAAAAGATAGAGATAACACGATACTTTTTTTTTTTAATGAGAGGATAACTGCTTTACAATGTTGTGGTGGTCTCTGACATACATCAATGCAGGTCAGTCATAATTATAGATAGATAGATAGATAGATAGACAGATAGATAGATAGTCTCCCCGCTGCCTCCGATTCCATCCTTCTAGGTCAGGTCATCACAGAGCGCCAGGCTGGGCCCCCTGTGATATTCAGCAGCTTCTCAGCTATTTTACACATGATAGGATATATCTATCATTGTTACTTTCTCAATCTGTCCTACCCTCCCCTTCTCTTGACGTGTCCACCAGTCCATTTTCTACATTTGCATCTCCATTTCTTCTCTGTAAATAGGTTCACAGGTACTATTTTTATAGATTCCATACACATGCATTAATATACAATATTTGTTTTTTCTCTTTCTGACTTACTTTACTCTGTATAACAGGCTCAAGTTTCAACCACCTCACTACAACTGACTCACATCTGTTCCTTTTTATGACTGAGTAATATTTCATTGCACATATGGTCCACAATTCCTTTATCCACAAAATAGCGTGAGCATGATACCCTTTAAAGGACGCTGTTTTGGAAGTGGTGACACTGAATGTGCAAACATTACCCAGTTACCAGAATGACGACTGTGGGCAAGGTATTTCACCTCTCTGAGTCTCAATTTCCATGTCTCCACACTACTTACAATACTTATCTTGAGGGCTGTCATAAAAATTTAGAGCAATATGAAATAAACCCGTGGAATCTCTACAAGCCCTAATAGAGTTTGGTGTTTTACTTCACTGATGGGCATGATTTCTAGATGAGACTGCCTGACACCTACTTTACATTTGGACAATTCTCTTAACTCTCCTGAGTTCTAGTTTTTCCAACTATAGAATGAAGATGACAATAGTACCAGATTCATAGTGTTGCTATGTCTGCAAACTGCCTACCGAGCTTTGGTTCATCCCAAGTGTCCAATAAATATTATTGCCATGATTTTTTCTCTGCTGGATTTTGTAGCTAAGGTCACTAGACAGGTTCTTCCTTCAGCTCCACCTGACACCCTAGCTCTCTAAAAACTGGCTGTATTTCTGAAGAAAAAGTGAAGATGCAGAGAACATCTGTTTTCCATTTAGGAAGCCTTTGGGCTGGATGTCTTATGAAATAAACTACATGATTGTCATTATCTATCTGAAGCCTTCTTTTCACGGTGAAGCGGTTTATACTTAGAGTAGAAAATGACAACTTCCAAAACTGTCTCCCCAGGGTAAATCTAATGTTTTTTTTTTTTTTAATTTGGTGTCTCTCATAAATGATCCCTACCAAATGAAGAAATCCGATTAAAGTCATGGAAACTTTTCGATAGACAGTGACAGAAAAACTGTGGTACATGCCACAGCCATTTTTATTGTCTCGTCTTCTTTTGACCCATCAATTCAATAAGACTATTTAGTTGCCTTTTTTATCACAATGGAAGCACGAAAATGTTAGGAAATTTCTGACTGCAAATAATTGCCCATTTGGGGAGAACAAGGTCAGGTATAAGAATAACCACCAGGAGACACCATTTAGCTCCAGGAACATTCAGAGTTGACATCCTCCAATCTCATAAGACTTACCCTTTTCTATAGCAGACAGGATACAACCTAAAAGCACATTTCCATTAAGCCCTGAGACGTAATCTTTTTTGAGTAATGCCACCAGGGCACTCCCTGCTGATTCCCATGTCAATTCTAGAAGTCATAATGGAACCAGTTAAAGTAACTATTTAAGAAAAGAGAATTTAATTTGCTACCTTATAGCCTTCTTGGTGCTTCATCAGCTGAATAGATAGTCATATAGGTGACTTGTATAGCCTATGGAAGGAAAAAGCATCTAAAATAAGCTAATGTTCAAAGTAATAGGTACCCTTGAAGACTGGTTTAAGACCACCGAATCACAAGCATTTGTTGTAGGGGAGTGGAAAACATAATAAAAGTGTTCTCCTTAACATGGGGACTTACAACTCGGATATCAGTTCTTTTCACATTCTGATTTTGCGTGTTTCTTCATTACTAGAGTCAAGTTAAACAGTTCTGGTAGGAATACTACATAGAGATGTTGCTTACATCTTTTTGCATCACAAAAGGAGGGGTATATAGTTAAGGTGTTCCCATTGTTAATGATGCCAAGATTGATAAACTGGTTAATATGTCTAGTGAATCATTTCATGGAAAGGTATACTTATTCCTTAGCAGTATCAGGTTAACTATGGGAAGATACTTTAAGACCGTATGAATAGCCTGATTCCTTAAAGTAGTTTAGTTAATAAGTTTAACAATATTTGATAATGCTTATCTAAATCAGTTATTACCTTGGTTATTGGAAAATGGTGATTTGGGAATTTTAACATTTCTTGCTTCAGATGAGCTCTGGCTCTTGTCATCGTCACACATATTGGGCATCTTCTAACTTAGCTTTGGTTGTTAGCAGCTCATAGCAAAATTTTAGCTGAGTTCTAATGATTTTTCAAAAACTTACATCATAGCACTAAAATTTCCAACCCTTCTTGCAACACACTTTACTTTGCAACAGCACTCTGGCTTCTTCTTATTTTATTATGATTTATCCCATGTCTTTCCATTTTGCCTCAAAATCTTCTTGGAAGGGGTTTGATATAAGGAAATGCATACTTCCAGAATCTGAGTAACACCTTTCTATTCCTGAATGGCCAGATAAGGAGAGAAGAGTGGTCCTTTATACTTGTGTTTTTTGTGCTTTGAAATATTCTAAAACCATATTAAGAAACTGCTATCCAGTTTTTAGAAAATGTCTTCTGTTTATCCAAAGAGGAGTGTAAGATTAAAGAAACTAAAAATCGCTGCAGAAACATACATTACACTGATTTCTCATCATTGAGACTTGGCCCTGAAATTTGTCGATTTTATATATAAACCAAGTCCTGGCTTTATGATTTGTTTAGAAACATTACATCGAAAAGATTAGAAGTGTTATTTCTTCTCAGTCGATTGTGAGGAAAGGGACAGTGTACATATTTTAAAATACAATTCAGTAGCTATATTCTTCCTTAATTACTCAATGTATTGCTTGTAAAGTAAAAAGAAAAGTGAGTAAGCTCTCATCACTCATGTATAGGTCTGTGAATCTTTTCTCAAAATCAGTTTGCCATTTTTCCCTGCAAAATACATTCAATGCCCGGAAGATGGTCCCATATTAATGTGTCATTTTGTTCGATGTTAAGCCAAATTGCCTCAGACTCCAAGAATGATTTTGTGAAGCACTGGAGTGGAGCTTTCCAGCTGTGCTCCTTGAATATAGTGCAACAAGTTCCCCAGACGATGGCTGAGAGAACCCATTACCAATTGGCCAGCCATAGTTATTATTCTCCAATCTAGAAGTCTGATCTATTGATCAAATGGTTCAGTGGTTTACAGGACAATGTTAATAGGACTAACCATTTTGACCATCCTGACTAGTTTTATCTTCACTCTTTAATCAAAGCATTGATCACTTCAATTTAGAACAGCCTGTCTGTAACAGTGAGATACTGAACGACTGTCAGCTGTCACTCTGCCAAGCTGAACTGCTGGGGCAAAAATGTGGAAGGCACTTCAGATATTTGGTTCATAAATGTCATCTCACTCACCTGACAGGTAACCCTGAATGGCTTTTCCAAGGCACCCGAAGCCCCTTCACACAGCTTCCACAGTCTCTCACCACAGATATTCAGGGTCAATTACTCTATGAAAGACCTGGGAACACTTTGCTTCCTATAAAATGGTAATGGCTCAAGAAGCTGGCACACTGAGGCAATGAATTGAAAGCCCATTTCAAATGGACATTCTGAATCCCAAAAAATTCAGAAATGATTAATCTAAGACTTGCTTAACAACAGAATGATGGAAATAAAAATAATATGAAGCTGCATGTTGGTCATTGCCAACTCTTAGTTCTCTGTGCCCTCACCTCCCTGAGAAGTATACCACCTTTAAGAAAGTTGCTCTAATGAAGAAAGCTACACTGGATTCCTTTAGAAAAAAAATTTTTTTTGCATGCTAACTTGATGTGGTAGAAACAACTAGAAGTTAGGATTCAAAAAACTTAATATCTTGGTTGAACTGATACCCTCATCTGTAAAATCACTTAACAGTTTCCATCATACCTATTTTTGTAATACTGTGCAAATAAAGTATATAGGATACATCACATAGAGTCAAAGTGAATCATGACATTGGTAATTTTATGTAAAACAACACATGAAATATAACCCATCAGTGTCTCCCTCAGCAACCACCAGGTCTAATTACTATTCATTCCTTCCATATTCATCCATTCAACATATACTGAGTACCTGTATGTGTTAAGTTTTGTGGTAAGGACAAGATAAATGCAATCGTAGTTCTCAAAAATAATTCATTTCTTTGTGAGTGGCACAGACAAGTTCAAAGATGACCTCCATGTGGTAGAGCTGTGGGTAATGGAAACTTTATTTCAAGAGTTGACTTCAACTTTCTTTATCAATTCCAGTATATTATGAATGGTTTTCATGAAAATACCCAAGTCTCATTTAGGAACTTAGAAGACATACATTAAAATCCAAGTCTTACTCTTCTACTTTGTTATTGTTGTTATTTAGTCACTAAGTAGTGTGTGACTCTTTTGTGACACCAGGGACTGTAGCCCACCAGGCTCCTCAGTTCAGGCTCCTCTTCCCAAGCAAGAATTCTGGAGTGAGTTACCATTTCCTTCTCCGGGGGATTTTCTCAACCCAGGGATTGAGCCTGCATCTCCTGCATTGTAGGATTTTTTTACCACTGCACCACTTGGGAAGTCCATTCCTCAACTAGTCTTCAGTAACTACATGACCTTGAAATAGTTATTTAACATCTTTTTGTATCACTTCTTCATCTGTAATATGAGGTAATAACTGTACTGACTTTATTGATTCATTGGGAAATTTAAGGTCATAGACTCTAGAACAGTGTGTGACACTTAAATCCTAAAAAAATGGTAGCTATTATAATAAAGTCATTGATACATGCATGTAAGAACTATTTATTGAGAGTCTTTTGTACTGAAATTAATTAGGTTATGGGAAAATAATGGGACAAAGACAGTCTTAGGCTATGGAACTTTCATTAGGAGAAAAAAAATAACAGGACTTTGGTGGATCATTTAGTCCAATTGTTTTATTTTATAGAAAATAAAACAGAGTCCCAGAAAGTCACAAATAAGACAGATAGCTAATAGTTACAGAAATGTTACCATACACATGCCTGGTATTTTATAAGTGCTGTAGATGTTTTGTCATGTTTAATTAGCAGAACTGGTTTACAAGATATTTACTATGGACATCTACATTTTACTAGTAGGAAAACAGAAGAATAGAGATTTTAAAGTCAATTGCCTAAGGTCACACAACTAACAAACAGCAGAGATATCATTCGATTTAGGCAGTTTGATTCCAAGATTCAGGCTTTTAATCACTAGGTAATGCAGTCTTATAATGACTTAGCTAAAGACCCACATCAAGACAATAGTGACAAAGGAAGGGCTTTCAGATGTAGAGCAGTAGGAGGTCATCACACCTGCCGCACTGTGTATTTTTTTTTTTCATTTATTTATCTTAGTTGGAGGCTAACTACTTCACAATATTGTAGTGGTTTTTGCCATACATTGACATGAATCAGCCATGGATTTACATGTGTTCCCCATCCTGAACCCCCCTCCCACCTCCCTCCCCATCCCATCCCTCTGGATCATCCTAGTGCACCAGCCCTGAGCACTTGTCTCATGCATCAAACCTGGACTGGCGATCTGTTTCACAATTGATAATATACATGTTTCAATGCTATTCTCTCAGATCATCCCACCCTTGCCTTCTCCCACAGAGTCCAAAAGTCTGTTCTATACATCTGTGTCTCTTTTTCTGTCTTGCATATAGGGTTATGGTTACCATCTTTCTAAATTCCATACAGATGCGTTAGTATACTGTATTGGTGTTTTTCTTTCTGGCTTACTTCACTCTGTATAATGGGCACCGTGTATTAAAATGTCTGTTAAAGAGAAAGTAACTTCAATCCCAATCTCCACTAGATTGTTGGTTTGGGGAGCTTTTTTTGGCTTTGATTTATTTGTTTGTGTTTCGATCACCATTCAAAACAGCCAACTAAGTCTCTGCATTAATAAACAAGCACCCACTGGGATGACCCAGAGGGATTGGGTGGAGAGGGAGGTGGGAGGGGGGACCGGCATGGGGAATACATGTAAATCCATGGCTAATTCATTTCAATGTATGACAAAAACTACTGTAATGATGTAAAGTAATTAGCCTCCAACTAATAAAAATAAATGGAAAAAAAAAAAAAAACAAGCACCCCACACACACTCATAAACACAAAGGAATTCCTTTAAATCGGAAGCATCAGCCTTTCTTCAAGTAAGAGAAGAGACCATCTGAGCTCAATTTTATCCATAATAATCTATTCAAAATACCTGAACTCTTTATCAGATAGTCTTACAATGATACTGCCTGTCATGTTTCCAGGGTTCACAGAAGAAATATTTCCTTTTTGCTATTGAAGTATTATCATTGCCTTAATTTGATGTCAGTCACCAGGGAGTTATTGTCCTCAAAGACCTTCCAAGAGAAGAACGGATTAGAATCGTTCTTGTTCTGAAAATCACGATGAACTGTTCTTAAATGTACTAGTCATTATAAATCAGGTAATGTTGTAGTGACAAATAGCCCCCGTTTTCACTAGCTTATCACATTGCAAGTGTATTTATTTCTCACATATTATGCACTTAGGTTGTCTGGAGTTCCATTCCACTCAGGATCTAAGTTGGTGGAAATTTCATTATATTGTAGTTGTTCCGTCTGGAGTAGGACCTCATTCAGGGAAGAGAGAATAGAAGGGTCACCTGCTGGCCCTTTGTACTTCTGCCTCAATATGAAATACATAGACCCTGTGCCTAGTTTATTGGCTACAACTAGTGCTTTGTCCTGCCTAGTCACAAGGGGTTGTTGTTCAGTTGCTAACTTGTGTCTGACTCATTTGCGTTCCCATGGACTGTAACCCACCAGGTTCCTCTGTCCGTGACATTTCCCAGGCAGGAATACCGGAGCAGGTTGCTATTTCCTTCTCCAGGGGATCCACCTGACTCAGAGATCAAACCCACATCTCCTGCATTGCAGGTGGATTCTTTAGCACTGAGCCACCTGAGGTTGGGAATGTGTAATACTACTCCAGAAGCACAGGAGGAGAAGGAACAAGATTTGGATAAGCACTCGCATTCTCTACCATGACGCATCTGTACAGGTCTCCTGCTGCACAGACAGTGATATTAGACATTTCAGTGTCACGCAACAACTGTGACTACCGCTTCTACCACTAGTGCTGCTATTGCTGTCGCTTCTACTTTTACCACTGTCACTACTGCTGCTATACTGCTGTGCCATAGTATCCACCAAGCATAGGCAGCAAATTCTATGTAACATCTAGCTCCATAAAACCACCCTCTGAAATAAGCACTATTATTTCCAGTCCACAACTAAGAAATCCGAAGTTCAGAAAGTTTAGCATCCTGTTCAAGGTGAAGAAGTGATGGGTATTTTGTTCACATAGAGTTTGTCCTTACTTCGAAGCATTTGCTATTCTCACTATGAAATATGACCTTTCCGCAAATCTGGAAAACCAGCTAGAAATCTAAAGCAAAGTAGATGAGATAAAGCTTCCATATGCTGAGCAGAAGCAAGAAGCATCTCTCTCCCTTAAGGAACTTAACATTTTATTAGATAATTAAAACCATGTAAAAGTAACTTACGCATATTTTCTTAGTATTCTGTACTTAGAACTAAAGCATGAGGAACAGTTTTCTAAACACGATATGATTTTCTTCCTTCTGTACCTTTGCATAGTCTTCCATTTTCATCCTAGTTTCCCGTTGATGACAACTACACTCATACTATATTTAGTGCATGTACTTTGGACAAAGTGTTAGAGCCTAAAAATCTATCATAGTAATGCTTAAATAAACCCTAGAGAGTATATATTTTTGCCTATGTCTTATAGAAGAGGAGAGAGAGACTTAAAATACTCAAGTTACTTGGTCTAGGCTACAAGTTATAAATGGAAGATCTGGGATTAGAATTTAGACATTTTTTGTACAGAACTCACATATTTCGAGCTATATTAGACCACTTTAGCCTAAGAAATGTCTCATTATCATAGTCTCAGCTAAAGGATTAACTTGTCTTGTGAAGCACTGTCTGTATCCCCAGTTAGAGGTAGGTGTGCTTTCTTCTCTATCCTTACACAGTTCTGAGGAAAAGCCACAATTTAGCAACTATCACATTCTATTGTAACTGTGCACTTAATGACTATCTCATGGAAAGACTTCAGGTTCTCTGAAGAAAGCCCAGGAAAAAGTCTTTCGAGAGAAGTGGAAGGATTTAGACAGAGGCGCCCTGCCCAAACAACCACAAAGGGACGCCAGCCTCAGCGTAAATGAACCACCCCAGACGTTGGCTGCGGGTCAGTTTCAGGCTGTTCATGCTCTGTCTCCTTTTCTGAACTGGCTCGGGCTGTGAGCACAACTGGTCCTGAGAGGCTTAAAGAGCAAGTCATGAGAAGAATAGAAAAGATATCTATTTATTGCAGATGGATGCATGTATTTGCTACATGCAGGAGCTAAGCTAGGTAGGTACTGATGCAACAATAAATAAGATAGTAATGGTCTGGGCCTAACAGGGTTTATAGTATTGTGAGGGAGTAGATAATAAACTAGGAAGCAAAACATGTGTGGTAAGTTTGAAGAAACTGAAAAGAAACCAACAGCGATTACAAGGCAAAAACACACAAAAAGATAGACAGATAGATGTAAACAAGGTTATGTAAGAGGAAAAGGTGCACTTTGGAAGGTTTGCTAAGGGAAGACATCTCTAAGGAGGTGGAATTTAAGCTAAAATCTGAGGGATGACAAACGACCAAATAGATAAAATCCAGAATAGGGACATTCCAGGCAGAGTAAAAGGCCTCAAGGTGGGAAGATCAGATTTAGTCTTAGAACTCCCATATACAGGTACGGCCCTCAATGCCACTATGAATTCTAGATAGCTTATTGACATTAGCATTTGCATGTCTAATAAACATTTTGAATTTCACAAATTCTTGATGTTCATCAAAAATTTGTTTCTCCTCCTGTATTGGCAAAAATTCTACAATTCACCCACTTGTTATAGTCAAAAAGATTGAATCATTCTTTTTTAAGCAAAGTAAGAAAAAAGTCATCTTGGCTCTATCTTCAAATTACTTCCCAAATCCTTATACTTCCCATCTCTATAAAACCACACCACTGTCATATCTCATGTGGACAAGAGTAAATGTCTTATCTGGTCTTTCTGCATCTAAGCTTGAATTCCTACATTTTATTCTTTGCAAAGCATCCAGTGAGTGTATATCCATTTTCTGACCCAAATATCTATTGCCTCTATACATCACTTAGAAAAAAATTCAAAATCCTTACCATTGGCAGTCCCTTGCTCCCTTTATACCTTATTTCTTACCATGCTTTTCTCTTACTTTGCTCCAGTAATTCTGATTCTTTGATGTTCCTTAAACATACTAAAAATATTTTTGTTCATTGTATAAGACTGTAACACATACAAAGTCAGCATTTTCCATTTTGTCCATTCTGCAATCTTTAACATCTCTTATCTGGAACATAAAAGTTCTCAAAAAATATTTGTTAAAAGAAGATGATCAAGGGAAATGGAAGGAAGGAGGGAAGAAGAAGGTAAAAAATGAAAGAAGGGAGGAGAGAAGGACAAAGCAGAAAAAGGAAGAAAGAAATACAGGCAAGCGGTCAGTAAACCTTCTTGAATATTCTAGAATCTCCGGAAGGTCCTGAGCTTCGAATACAAGAAGAGAGAAGAGTGGTATGAGGGGCTGAGAATGGGATTATGTAGACATGCCCTGTCTCGTGGAATTTAACGGCATCAGGAAGAAGTTCAGGTTTTATTCTAAGCATAGTGGGAAATCCAGAAAGCCAATTAAAAAAATAAACATAAGTGAAGTACAATGGGGATGTCGCTACACATACAAATTATTTTCAGGTACTTTCATTCTTTTTTTTTTTTTTTTTTGCTCTACTGACAGCCTTGAATTTCCTGGCAGCTTGACTGAACTAATCAGTTTCATTCAAATGGTCAAATGATTAGGTCCAACACCTTCCCCAACAAATATAACTGATACAAGTACACATACATGACCCATGTCATGCACTAAACTATACACGAGCCAGAAGGATTCACTGAACAGGACCTCATGCAAACGGGTGTAGTACAGCTCTTTCTTGCATTAGGAAGAGCTATGGGCTTAGGAAGACCTATGGACTTAGCAAGACTGGAGCAGAGTCCAGCCCATCTCTAACTGGTGACATTAGTCATATACCTGTAGCTCTGAACTTCAGTGCATTTATCATTAAAGAGGGAGCGATCAAACTTGCATTTCAACCTTACTATGACTATTACGTAAAGTAGGATACAAAAGAACTTGGAACATAGTAGGTCTCTTATTATTCCACAGCCAGCAAAGGATGAGAGAGGGGTCTTAATCACTGAGTCCCTACTTAAAGAACAAACTGTACCTATTGACCTACTTCTGCTTTGGCGAACTTCCACCATCTCCTACTGACAAGCCATAGAAAGAGAGTGTTCTTTTTCATTACAGTTATTGGAGGGATATTATATAAGAAGATAGGAAAAAATCTAAATGTGATGACAATGTTTGGTGCCAAGACCAGATTCCCTGCATTCAGAGAGTTTGTTGAATAGGAATATGTTATATAAGGAACCAGAGTTGTTTGGAATTTTTTTTTTTTTTTGAGAATTAGAGAGCCTAGGGACTAGCCTGTTGTCTTCCTATGATTATGATTTCTGCAGGGTTCAGATAAACACACCAAGTCATATTCTCAGTGTCCACAGGCTCCTTTACATAGAGCCAAGCTGTTCATGCTTGCTTCTTTTCGGGTGCCAGGGGGCAGTGTCTAGAGTCTCAGCGCCCACGTTTTCGAAGGGAAACCACCTTCTACAGCTTTAAGAGCCTTAACAAAGCCAAATAACACAGTTTTGTATGACACCTCCAGAACTTTCAAATTCATTATCCTAGCAAGCATTAAGTTTACTTACATGTAATATCTGGTCACAACCACTTCAGAAATAATAAGAAATGATTCCATTGGACAGATACAAATATTTATTGGACAGAACTAAATGTCTTTCAAGACTATCAGGTGTTGCCAGTGTTCATGCCCAGAGAGATGTAATCATTTTGTTTTCATCACCTCTTGCTTTTTAATTTCCTCTCTCCTTGAGAATCGTATTGCTGCACAGACAATAACGTCGCTATATATGTGTATACGTATATACATATGTGTATATGTATATATATGTAACGTCTATGTATATGTGTATATGTATATATATACATATAAACTGAACATATATATAACTGTGTGTATGTATGTATACATACATATATATAAACTGTACAAGAGCTTGCTATTGGGACAAGATATCCTAAAATAATAAAGGAAAACAGATTACGCCTTCCAAAGAGCTGTTTGGAAATACTGAAGATGTGCTCTCATTGGCCATATTTACACAACGGAAATTGTGAGAAAAAAATCATATGCTTTCTAAAATGTATTTGAATATCTCAAGAATAAATTAAAATTGTTTAATAAAATCCTCATTATTGCTCAGGAGGGAAGGGATATAAATATATAATTATGACTGATTTGCTTTGTTGCACGGTAGAACCCAACACACAACTGTAAAGCAATTTTCTACCAATTGAAAAATTAAAAAAAATTTTAATGGAATAAAAATCCTCATTATTCTTTGTTTTTTTTATGGATTGCTCCAAAGAAATATGTGACTGTGGAGGAATAAAGGAATTCGGGCTAAAGATTTAAGATGTTGACCGTAGAGGAATAAAGGAATTTGGGCTAAGGATTTAAGATGTTAACCACAAAGTTGCTATATGACTGGCACTGAGCTAATTGATTATTTGACATAAACTCCATTCTTGTTTGAAAATGGGGTAGCAAATACTTGCTCGCAGGTTTGTGATAGACATAACATGAAATCACTTGGGTGTATGCTCTAGGTACATCGTACATTAGTGTGCAAACTACTATTGCTGAATATTAGGCAGTAATATACAATAACAATAATAATAGGCTTCCCTTGTGGCTCAGCTGGTAAAGAATCTGCCTGCAATACGGGAGACCTGGGTTCGATCCTCTGGAGAAGGGAACAGCTGCCCACTCCGGTATTCTGGACTGGAGAATTCCATGGACAGTATAATCCATGGGGTCACAAAGGGTCGGACACAACTGAATGACTTTCACTTGCACTTATTTCCTGCTGGTGAGCGTGTAGATTAGCACAACAACCATACAATAACAATAACAACAATAATAATAATAAATGTGGAGAAAATCAGTGGGTATTTTGAGGTCCTCCACTGCTTGGAAAAAAAAAAATGTTTCCATTATGTTTGTTTTCTAGACCTCATATCATTAAGTTGTAGTACTGTCAGGAATGTACGAATCTTCAGTTGACCCTAAAATAGGATGGCATGAGGCCAGACCTAAGACTTGAGTAGGAAACTCCAGTGCAAGTTTTCCTTAGAGATCAAAGGATCAAAGATCTGGACAGATTTAAAGTAGAAACAAAAACCTTTTCAACCCCTCTTCCACAGGAAAACTGATGAATAAACATGGTATAATAATTTAACCTCCCATCCCTTCTAGAGCTTTCTGGTGCTGGAAAGGCAATCAAAGGGATAGGCAGACTTTTGGGCTAGGTCTGTGGGGTCCCCTTTGGAAAAAATAGAATTAAGTTAGAAATTATGACCCAAACTTAAATTTAAAAGGGTAATTTCAGGCTGCAGAGAAGAGGTTTAATGAGGGAAAACATAGATTAATATTATCTGAGCTGATTTTCTAACCCTTTGGTGAAGGCAGGCTATCAGATACCATACCCATGGAATGTCATTCATATTCCAGTCCACCAAGTAATCGGTATCTTTCCTTCAGAAAGAGGCAGCAACTTCTCAAGAAGGATTTTCCTGACCTCTTCTATCTCCAGCCCATCCTGATTTTAGGTATTTCTTCTCTAATTCACATTTGGAAATTATTATTTTCTATTAACCTGTATCTCTTCCCAACTGAACTACCACTAACTCATTGAGGGCATAGGACACATAAGGATCTATTTAGTTCCTATTATTACCACTGGCCTGTTATCCTGCAAATATAAAGCATTCAGTAAAAATGCTGGAAAAATAAATAGCTGATAGGAATCTGATGAATGAAGTACCAGACTTGAAGTCTTCAGAAGTGTGATTTTACTATGTTATTGATCAGAGCAGAACAGGAAGATGTTCCCTATCGAAAACACATAACCAAAAGCAAGACAATAACATATGCACAGATTTTCTATTCTAGTCTAGTGGACTACCCATCTATTATTCTAATAGTACTATCTTGACTTAATTTGCATGTGTCAGCATTTAATTTTATTGTTGCTTGAGAGTAGGTTTTACATCTCCTATCAAATTACTTATGCATTTCAAATCATGTTGTTGTTTAGTTGTTAAGTTGTGTCTGACTTTTTGCAGCTGCATGGACTGTAGCCCAGCAGGATCCTTTGTCTATGGGATTTCCCAGGAAAGAATACTGAAGTGGCTAGCCATTTCATTCACCAAGGGATCTTCCTGACTCAGGGATCGAACCCACATCTCCTGCATTGGCAGGTGGATTTTTTACCACTGAGTCACAAGGGAAGCCCTTCAAATCATGTATATGTTTAATAATACCATTTTCTGCTTGACCAGGTTCCCAAGGAATATATTTAGTCCTAACTATATCTGTAAATTTATCCTCATATGTTCATTATCCGTTTCTTTATATTTATTTGATATTGTTAAGTGTGTACATGCAAATGATCATTTCTGGGTTATGCATTCTTTTTAACAGTATAAAATAGTGTTCCTTGTACAAAATAAATTTCCCTTAAATTTTATTTGATCTGTTATTAATATTGTTATAACATTTGTTTTGGTTATAATTTTCCTGGCATATTTTTCTTCAAACCTTTGTTTTCAACATACTTGGGTTATATGTTTTCGATATATTAGCATGTCCTACCAAATTGCTCTCATATTATTTCATAGAATTTATTCTATATGCCTGTGCTATTTCAACTTGCCTGGCACATATTGGGCGTGTGAATGATGCAAGATAAGAAAAGAAATGATCATTATGTGACTGTTTGTTAAAGCTCAAGAAGGAGTTCAGTTTGGGTCTGAGACAGATTATGACGGGAGAACACCATACCTTGTACCATTCTGAGTCATTAGGTCGCTTCAGCTGATATGACTTGTTAGGCTGCTATCTTTCTCTTTCTTCACTTCTCCGCAGGTTTCTCTCCCAATTCTGAGCTCTCCGCAAAGGAAGATATAAACTGTCCTAAGGTTGGTAATGGCAACCCACTCCAGTGTTCTTGCCTGGAGAATCCCAGGGATGGGGTCGCACAGAGTCGGACACGACTGAAGTGACTTAGCAGCAGCAGCAGCAGCAAGGTTGTTATTAGATATATGCGTGTCACTGTAATCCATTTCTGGTTTTGTAATTATGCATAGGCTGCGTAAGATAACACTCTGAGCTTCAACTCCCTCACTGATCAAATGGAACATCTCCCACTACTTTATGACATTGCTCTATAGATTAAATGGAATACCACGTTTCGAGCACCTCAAGAGGCACAAGGCATGGAGTTGATATTCCATGTAGCATCTTTTACATAGCAGATAGTAGTTAAATGCACGTGAAATGATGTTGAGCTCCTTGGCCAAAAAAACTATTTTTAAAAGCACATAAGGGGCTTCCCTGCTGGCTCAGTGGTAAAGAATTCACCTGCTAATGAAGGAGTTATGGGTTCGATTCCTGGTCTGGGAAGATCCCACATGCTGCGGGGCAACTAAGCCTATGCCCCACAACTATTGAGCCTGTGCTTTAGAGCCCAGGAGCCGTAACTTCCAAGCCCCCCGGCCCTAGAGCCCATCCTGCGATGAGAGAGCCGCAATGAGAAGTCCACGAACCTCAGCTAGAGAGTGGCCCCCACTCACCACAACTAGAGAAAGCCTGCACAGTAACGAAGACCAGACAGTCAAAAATAAGTAAATAAATTAAATTATATATAAAAAAGCACAAAATGTTTAATATTAATTACATGAACATCTTAGACATCTTTCTTTCTCTTTTTATTCTTAGGGAATAGATTTCATAAACATTAATCTCTTCAGTCAGATCAAAGATAAGTAAGGAAGAAAATAACTCACAATAATTTTTTTTTCTTCTCAAGTGATACAGCTAATTCCACAAAGGCATCATCATCTCTCAAAACAAACAAACAAACAAAAGAGATGTTTAGTTAGTCTGGGATTGCTCTGTCCTGTCCATCATCCACAAATATTACTTACAGCACAATCCCTTACTGTCTGTATCATTCATAGAAACGTCCCAGAGGGAAAGCAAAGCAACAGAAATATAATATTAATAAAGAAGGCAGATCATAGATCTCCTTCTTTCTTACTTTCTTTCCTTCTCTTTCTTTCCTTTTCTCCCTCTCTCTCATTTTCTTACTTTCCTACTGACAGTCATACATGCCAAGACCATTGCTAGAATGGGTGCAGGAAAAGTTGAATATTTGCGCCACTGTGGTGGCCTAGAACTTAAAATGTATAGACAGTGGGAAGAATGTGACCCTGAAATATTTCTTAGACTATTTATCAGGGCCAACAATTGGCAAAATCACATATTCAACAAATGTGTGTTTTCAACGTTCTCACACTTCCCTGCTGGGAATTACCATCTGACACATTCTCAGCCATGTCCAAAATTCCTGTACATACAACATGTGTTCTGAAGTCAAGCAACTTAGACTTACTGACATATATACACTGCTGATACTATGTATAAAATAGATAACTAATGAGAACCGACTGTATAGCTCGGAGAACTCTCCCCAGGGCTCTGTGGTAACCTACATGGGAAGGAAATCCAAAAAAGAGGAGCGACATGTATACGCACAGCTGATTCGCTTTGCTGTAGGCGGTAGAAACTAACAGAGTATCACAAAGCAACCGACTTCAATAAAAATTAATTTTAACAAGAGACTTAGACTTGAAACCTGCCATCACTGTGCACTCCGAAAACCTTGTGTTGGGTTAATTCAAACTTCTTAAGCCTTAGTTTCTCATCTATAAAATTAGGATAGGTACTTTTTTTCCCAGCTCACATTAAGGACTGTGAAAGTATAATTTCCAAAACATGAAAAAATATGCCTCCCATATAAACATATAATGAGTACATGTCAAAGATATGTTTCGCTCATTAGTGAGGGCAATAGCAGGATGCTAAAACGAGTTCAAAGGCAGAAATAGAGAGACTGAGTAAATACAGACACTGAAAGAGGGAATGCTGGAGTGACATGGACACACGGTGTTAAATTCATGAGCTTTATAGATATCTCTTCTACCAGGCAGAAGTGATTTGCATGTCTACCAGAAAAACCCATCTCAAAACGTAATTTTACAGAGTCATGGTTCTAATAAATAGCAAATAGTATGTCAATCAGAAGTGCATTCACTGAGGGGAACTAAATGATTCTTAGACAGACCTGTGAGACAACACTCCAATATAATTTCGAAAAGCCATTGTATCATCCTTTTCCAAATCTCTTCCACATTTTGGATAATATTTCTTAATAGCATAAAATATTTTGTTAAAGTTCTTTAATGTTGTAATGTTTTTCAGATTCATGATTGCTACAGTTGCTGCACCTACTATCAACACAACCATTATTTATTTTGAAGGAGCTTATATGCCCAGTGAAAGTGAAAGTGTTAGTCGCTCAGTTGTGTCCGACTCTTTGCCGTCCTATGGACTATATGCCCAGAGGCATATAGCAAATTATAAATTTGTAAATTTATAATATCTTCCTTTTTTTTTCCCTCATTGTTCTAAGTCATACAGATACAAGAGTGAGGGAAAAGTTTTTCAAGGCCTTAAGAAATTTTAAGCTAGAATGGGAAGATGCAGGAAAACAGAGACTATTCTATAAGTTATATATGTTGTGAAGATATAAAGGAGCAGACCCCAGGGGAGTCAAGCATCTCTCTGGATAGATTCTTGCTTCCCATGTGTAGCCAGGGAACCAATGGGCTGGTGACTAAGATGCTAACTGAAGAATATTGAGGAATGAAGTAACTCATCACCCACATGTGGAGAACTGAAAATAGTAGTTGACCGTGGCTAAAGCACAGAGGGTGAGGAGAGATGGCGATGGGAGGGAAGATGTGGTCAACTTGAAAAGTTCTCTTTTCAATTCACAGGTGTTGCAAACAGATGGCAATGTCGGCATCACAGCGACAGCGGAATGAACAAAGGGTCAAGATACCTGCACTCTAGAACCTATTCAGTCCATGACTAACAGTAATCATCTGAAAAGTTACTTTACTTGGTGGTCTGAACTATTTGTAAAATGAGGATTGCTAGCCTGTGTACTTGGAGAAGGAAATGGCAACCCACTCCAGTGTTCCTGCCTGGAGAACCCCAGGGACGGCGCAGCCTGGTGGGCTGCCGTCTGTGGGGTCGCCCAGAGTCGGGCACGACTGAAGCGACTTAGCAGCGGCAACGGCAGCAGCCTGTGTGCTGAGATAAATCCCACAGATTTGATGACGTCCATAGCAGGCTGAAAGCTCTGAGAAGTGGACTGTGAGACAGGGTTGTTAAGCAGTGCCCTCAAGGTCAATACCTTCATGAGAGAGGTGAAGGAAGCCAAGAGGTGACAGAGGGAGGGGAAAGGAAGCAAGAGGGGGAGAAAAGAGACATGCCAGCCAACCTCATGGGGAGACTCGAAGCTAGGATGGTCCTTTCAAAGTAGCCTCAAGTTGGGTGGTAAGCACGCCTGCTAAGTCGATTCAGTCATGTCTGACTCTTTGTGACCCCATGGACTGCAGCACACCAGGCTTCCCTGTCCTTCACCATCTCTTGGAGTTTGCTCAAATTCATGCCCACTGAGTCGGTGATGTCATCCAACCATCTCATCCTCTGTCATCCCCTTCTCCTCCTGCCTTCAATCTTCTGCAGCATCAGCGTCTTTACAGGACATAATTTACAGATTCTCAAGCTGGCCCCGAAAGCACACTCTGTCCCCAGCACCACTACTCCGACCTACTTACCCCCATGTCCTCAACTTAGACATCACTTCTTTCTGGATGTCTTCTGTGACATCCTGGGTGCAGGCTAAGTTCCTTACTTGTGGGCCATTGTTCCAGGCATTCTTTGTCCATGCGTTGGACTGCCTTTTCAACGCTAAGTGACTTGAAGCTGTTCAATGGGACTTCCAATACCTCACAGCTCATAGGAGTTACATAATGGTAAAGATATGGAATGGATCTTTGATGAAAAAAAAAAATGTTTAACTGAATACACGAATTTCAGAGATAGTAAATTAGAGTCAGAATATGAGTATTTCAACCCATGGAAATAGTCTTGAAAAATTAGAAGATAAAATTTACCATGAGAAACTGGGATGAGAAGATATGGTTTGACATAGAAGGCTTTCTTTGTCATGAGATCCTCTGTCAAAACTGAAGGCATACAACTACCTTCACAGATCTCTGGGGAGAAGGACAGAGTACCATGACTCATGGCTGTTTTCAGAACTCTCTTAGCAGAATTTTCTAACCTTAAGGTACGATTTCTTGTACCCTTTGATTGTTGGTCTCTTTAGGCTTCAGAAGTCAAAGAAAAGGAGAAAAATAAAAGCCTTCCTGCATGTGTCCACCATTTCCCAACCTGTATCAGCAGTTAAATCAGTACTCTCTGCAAAGCTGTTAAAATGTCTCTATTTCTGGTCCTTCAGATTTTCTGACCACTAAGGCTTACTTGCGGGATAATGGCTAACAGTATTTTACAGCACTGCATCTTTCAGTCAAATGCTTTCTTTCACATTTTTAATCCCCTTTATCATTAAAACAACACAGTATGGGATCTCTCAGTGCCCATACTTTTCAGAAAGTGCAAGAGGCTCAGAGAGGCCAAAAAGTTGCTTAAGGTCACACAGTAGGGTAGAATCAGGTGGCAAACCCAGTTCTTTGAAGTCTTGAAAGTGTTCTTTCAATACCTTCCTTAACATGTGGTCTCTAATCCCATCATTAGAGATATATTTACTTGGTATTTAAAGGCTTTTGGTGTACCAAGAATCAAATGATAAATATCTCTAAGAGGAAAACATGTATCTAGTGCCTTAAGTGGAAAAAAAGAAAGCAGCATAGTGCTTACTGGTTTAAAATTGCCATCTCCTATACTTTTTTAAAAAATGCAAAAGGTTCATTATTATCCCTGTTTTACAGGTAAGAAAAACCAAAGCTCAAAGGGGTCCAGCTACTGTTCAAGGTCCACGAGCAATTTTGGAAAAACTGTCATTTGAACTCAGTTCTTTCTGGCTCTAAAGTCTCTCATCTTAATATCATACCCTCCATTACATTCACATAACCTCCAAATTTCAGACTTTCATCCTCCTTCACTCTTAGAAAACAGTATCAACATGTTTAAATCTGTCTAAATTGCTCTGGTCCCTTGTGAGAACCAAAGCGTTAGTCCCCACCTGCCATTCTCAGTGAGACTGCTAGATCCAGAGCTATGCATCATTTAAGATCATTAGTGTAAAATCAATAGCTGCAGGAAATAATTGTAGCTATCCCTGCGACCTTGCCCCCTGTGGTTCTTCATCCTTGAAGGTTATTTAATTAAAGTCCAAGCGAGATGGGTTAGCTCCGGAGTTGTGCATAAAGTGGAATTGACACGACACCAGAGGGAAATAGCCTTCACGCCCAGCATGGCAATGTGTGGCTGTGACTGAGAAGGTCTCCTGATACTTAGAGCCAGAGTGCAAGGTTCTGAGAAAAGGCACTGCCTTGCAAGTGATTTGAGTATCCTTGCCTTGGGGAGAAACGAGCTGTATAGTGCACATGCGGAGTTAATATTTAGTAACTATCTATGGGGATATCTACTGGAAAGCTGTGTGTTAGTTGCTTGGTCATGTCCTACTCTTTGCGACCCCATGGACTGTAGCTGGCCAGGCTCTTCTGTCCATGGAATCTGCCAGGCAAGAATGCTGGAGAGGTTTGCTGTTTCCTTCTCCAGGGGATCTTTCTGACCCAGGGATTGAACCCAGGTCTCCTGCATTGCAGGGAGTTTCTTTACTGTCTGAGCCACAAGGGAAGCCTGCATGTTAAATAACAAATACCAGTGTTGAATATGCTATCAACCCTAAACCTTCAGAAGATCACATGTGAGTGGCAGTGAATGACTCAATAACTAAGCAAACGTCTCCATAAGCACGTTAGCAGAATCTGTCTTTCAGTTACCTGGATTCTGCAAAATCGGGTAAACCGGGGGACAGGGAGGAGTTAAACCTGAGTTTTTGCCCCACGTCACCTCCCTTCGGGATTCGGGTCACAGCTCTTGCCATTTAGCATCACCAGTTCCCAGACTGCCATGGTTCACACTTCCTCTGGCAATTCTTGATGTCCCTTGTATTTCCAGACCAAACCCCACCTTAAATGTATGCTGCTAATGCCTTTAAAAATATTTCATCCCATAACATGATGGTACCTCTGTTTTTCTGATAGATACTCATACTGATCCTAGAAATAGAGCCAGAAGAACAGAATCTTAAGGATGGTGTTATAGCCACATGTTCTGGGAAACTCACTCAGGACAATGCAGATAGTGGAATGCAGTTTATTATACCAGTGGGCCCAAGGCAGAGTCTCCTCTTAGCCAAGGACCCCAGCTAGTTTTTTTGAAAACCTTATATACTCTAAGTGTACGTGCCCAAACCCACCTCCCCAAATTCCCTGGAACTAGTCTGAACAAAGGAAAAGAAAGGTACAATCAAAGTTAACCTGTGATCCATATGCGTTAAGCCTAGGTAGTTAACAGTGGACAATTATCAATAGGCCTGTGGTCATACCCCAATAAGCATAATAGAATGTATGATTCTATTCAGTTACACAGATTAATTAGAGTATTCTTTTAGGCCATCCGGGGGCCTGGTTTTCCAGTTGGTATGTCGTTTCCATAGATACTGGGCATATAGTTCAAAGTCCACAGTCCGGCCCAAGATGGGGTCCAGTTCTCAAGATGAAGCCTGTTCTGTCTGTTTCCTCCTTCAATGGAAATCCATAATTGGTTTTCTGATGGGTTAGATTTAAAGGCATTTATAACACAGGTGCTAGCAGTAAATGAAGTGTTGGGAGTTGATTGCAAACAAAACAGTCATTTTAATTATTCACCTGTAGCTACCTGGAATCAAACGTCTATAAAAGAAAAGACTTTGAGAGACCTTAAAACAATTCAGTACAAATAAAAAGTATAAAATCTAAGAAGCTGATTTACTTGTGGGTTTGCCAGACCAGGTTTAAATTCTCAGCTCAGTTTTTTTGTTGTTGTTGTTTGCTTTCAGAAACCAGAAAGCTTTTATAGCTAGAGGTAAGGATTTGGGGAATGGTGGAACAAGAACCTCTATAAACCTGTTTCTCCATAGAAGCAAAAACAAAATGCTGGCAAAATTGTCCAAATCAACTTTTTGAGAACTCTGGGAATTAACAAATAGATTGCAACAATCTAAAGAGCATTTATCCTAAAAAACCTGCTGAACTATAGTCAGAACAGTGGAGGTTTGGGACATTCTAATCAGGCCTAATGTCATCCCTCTATCCCCAGCTCCATGGCATTCTCAAAAATAGGAGACTTGCAGGCACAGACTGGGTTTGGATCACCTCAAAAAGTTTCAGCTTCAAAGCATCATTACTATTTTATACATCTCACGGCTTCCTAGCAGAGCCCCATTCACAAGGCATTGTCATTATTTGACCTCACTCAAAGTTCACTCAGTAGGAAAGATATTCTACCCCCTAGCCATATTGCAGAATGCAGAGCAAAAAGCAAATCCTAATGGGAAGGAATAAAAACCCATGGTTTTGTTTTTATTTATTTGATTTGAGCTGGGCAGTTGGTAGCTGGTTTAACACACAGGATGCAAAATTAAACTTCAGAAGAACTTATCAAGTTGGAAATTCAAGCAGGCAAGTGGTGCCAGAAAAAAGAAGCACTGCATGGAGAAGTTCTATGTAGAAAGGAGAAAGGAATTCTGTTCTGGCCCATGTTTTTTGAGATACGGATGCTAGGATTTGGGATTTAAGATTGTAGTCTGAGGATAATAGTGTCTAGAGAACTGAGTTTAAGCCTCAGGGTTAAGAGAGAGGGAATGCCAGATTCCTGGGCATAAAGAAAGGATGATGGCAGGGAGGTACCCAGGGAGCCTGCTGATGCTCTGTAATACTTGTCACCATGGCCGGGGAAATGGAAAAGGGCAGTTGCCCAACCTCCGAGGCAAACCAGGTAAAGACAATGGAAGTTTCCTAGGAGGCGATTCTGTCTTCGTAGGCTTGAGATATTTATGTGAAAGATGGACGAGCAGTTATAGAAGTAGTCAGCAGGTGCCTGGGCTTCCCAGGTGACTCAGTTGGTAAAGAATCTGCCTGCAATGTCGGAGACCTGGGTCCCATCCCTGGGTTGGGAAGATCTACTGCCTGGAGAAGGGAATGGCTACCCACTCCAGTATTCTGGCCTGGAGAATTCCATGGACTGTATAGTCCACGGGGTCACAAAGAGTCGGACACAACTGTGCGACTTTCACTTTCACTTATTCACTGTGCATTCTTTATAATTAACCACAGTGGAAATAGAACAGGACTGAGACAGAGAGTATGATATGAAAAAAGATGTGCACATGTGCTTAATTTGCTTCAGTCCTGTCTGACTCTTTGCAAGCCCATGGACTGTAGCCCGCTGGGCTCCTCTGTGCATGGGATTCTCCAGGCAAGAATACTGGAGTGGGTTGGAAGCCCTTCTCCAGCGGATCTTCCCAACCTGTGGTCTCTCATGTCTCCTGCATTGGCAGGCGGATTCTTCACTTCTAGCGCCACCTGGGAAGCCCATAAAAGAGGTGGTGAATGCTGCTCATCAAATGATAGTAAAGTATACAGGTTCAGCAGAGCCAACTGGTGAGACTGCATTTAGATGCTGACTGCCTGAAGGCTTTGTGTTTTGCTTTAGGTTTGCTATCATTCAGACAAAATAAATGTCAGTTGGTCAGCGTGGTCTGTGTGGCTAAATAACTACAACCATTGTGAATTTTTAAATTTCTAGTGTGTTTTTTGTAAGAACTAAGCTATAGATTTTCAATCTCCTTGGACCCATTTCAGATTAGGTCTTTGGGTGCTGCGAGTGAGCTTCCTCTGGGATTTTAATTGACCACAAAATGCACCATCCCTTCCAATGCTAATGGGACTCGGCTGTGTCTACACAGTATCATTTAGCCATGCTCAAAAATCCAGGTTTAGGAAGTTTCATAATTATGTGCTAATATATCCGGTTTTTGTTTTAACCTTAGTGATTTTTCATTTTAAGATAAATTTGCAAGTTTTATAGAATAGATAGCAGATTCAGAGGAAAGAGTATTAAAACCTTACATATAGTCCCCCATCAGAATGAGCTCAGAGTATGTTCCATACTTGCAGTTTGTCTTATTCCCTTTATCCTATTCTTAATGTATATTTGCAATAGCTTTATAAATGTCATATATAAGGGGATAAGTGGATAATAGGATGAATGATTTATAAATGGATGAGTCAATATTTTGGCCAATTTTGTTCATACTACATTTTCTGCAGAATAATGGTTTTCCTTTAATTTTTATTGTTTTACATAGTTGCAATTATACTATGTAAACAATATCGCTTTCTTCCTTTTCCACTTAAAAACTAATACCCGATTGTATAATATCGACACGTGCTCAAGCCCATCTGACTCTTTGCAACCCCATGGACTGTAGCCCATCAAGTTCCTCTGTCTATGGAATTTTCCAGGCAAGACTACTGGAGTGGGTTGCCGTTTTCTACGCCAAGGGGTCATCCAGGCCCAGGGATTGAACCCACATCTCTTGTGTCTCCGGTACTCCAGGTAGATTTGTTACCCCTGAGCCACCTGGGAAGAGCATATTGTACAACATACTTCTATAAATAGCAGCTTAAATAGCTGTATAATTGGTAGTTGAGAGATTGGTTAGTTTAATTCACCAGTATTCTCTTTTTAGGCCTTGAGGATATTTTCCATTATTTCTTATAACAAATAGCCTTACCAAGAACATTTTTATTCATAAACACAAATACCATAGTGAACATGTGACATAATGTTGTGAACATATTTGTCCCTTCAAGCACACTCGTCACACTCCACCTGTAGACACAATACCTTTTTCTAAATCTAAGTTTACTTTTGGTGGAAAAACGATGAAGTCTTAACTTTCGCCTCAAGGAGCATTTTATTTTATTTGGTTTGTTTTTTGTGTATATTTGAGGAAAGTGTTCCACTGTTTTTGCATGTAAAACGCCCAGAGGCCATTAACATGCTCTAGACACTGCTATAAGGCTGAACTTTAGACAAACAGCTTTTCCAATATGCCTGACTGACTTCGAGAGAGAAAATTACTCGATCAGGTGAGAGACAAGGTAAAAGGCAGATATTATTCCAGTCAGCACATTTCATACGTGCATTGGTATGCTCATTTGCCAAGTAAAGAATAAATGCCGGACACCGTCCCTTTCAACTAATATTTCAAAAAGTTCACCCTCTCAACAAATGTCTGAAAAACTTATTTTCACTGACACCCATGTTTTTATGCCACTTGCAGTAAACCACTCTTCATAGTAAAGAGACTTTTAAGCACTGATCACGCAACACGGCCTAATCGCAGGCAGCTCATCTACTGGTGTTGTATCTTTTTACCTTTTCATACTGTAGGGTTCTTGTGGCAAAAAAACTGGAATGGTTTGTCATTCCCTCCTCCAGCGTACCACATTTTTTCAGAACTCTCCACTTTGACCTGTCCATCTTGGGAGGCCCGGCATGGCGTGGCTTATAGCTACACTGAGTTACATGAGCCCCTTCGCCATGACAAGGTTATGATCCATGAAGGGGACTATTTGATTACTCTGGGGGGAAAAAAAAAAAAAAACATTGCCTTTATATCTGACTCCCAAAATAGGCACAAAGTAGCTGAGTTTAAATATTTTGGATTAGTATAAGCCACATGACTTTATATTTATTTTTGTTATTAGATACAATTAAAAGTGCATAATGTGTTAACCAATATTACTTTTATAATAAAATTGACTGGTTTGTGATAAAAAATGGAGTCAAGATTTTGATATAAATCTAAAGCAACTGGCCAATAAGTCATATGAAGGAGTGGGATGCAAACTGAGCAAATTTGATGTAACGTTTCAGATAATTTCTAAACTCACCACTCTTCTGTTTCTCAAGTATATAGCTTGTGCTTTTATTGTAACACATTACATGGTTTTCTGAAGCCTTATTTTACTTGTCTGTCTGTCCCAGTAGACAGTGAGCTCCATAAGGAAAATAGTTTTGCATTTTTTATTTCTATACCTGCATGATTTAGCCCAAAGTTTAAAAAAAAAAACAAACCTTGATAAATCTAGTCCTACTAGAGAAATTTAACATTGACTGATATCAACAGTGCAAAACAGCTTACAAAAAGAGTAGATGGCATTCAGATACAAACATCAATTTGGTGCAAAACTGAGGTGCGGCCATTCGATGATTAGGCAGAGGAAAAGCGTTATGCTGGATAAATCCCCCTGGAAGCAGTGGGACACTTTACCATCTTACTTTCAAAAATGAAACGGAAAATCAAATATAGCGACATACATTAATTACAATATTAGGAGTACAAAATTAAACAGCAACTAAATTATGAAGTGCAAAAAAATATGTAAGATTTCCCTTTAATTATCAACCCATCCACATTAAGCAAATGTTAGATTTTAATTAGTAGTCAAGTTCTAGAATGAATGCCTTCTTTAATTAAATGAAAAACCTCCTTTAATACAAATTATATTTCCACATTTAAGGAACTAAAATGAGAAAAACCCAAAGCTAAGCTTCTTGCAAGAGCATAGAGTACATAAAAGACAATGAGAAAGGAGCATCTTATAATAGACATATATAAAAGGAGCAAATACTGTTGTAAGCAGCTTAGAGTCTGTCTACATTTAACTACTTTGTTGCTTTCATTTGCAAGATTATCTTCCTTCCAAGGCTAATGCTTTCTTATAGAGGTTATTTTACTTTTTATTTTTTTCTTTTCTTTTTACGAGGGGTTGTGGTGGATGAGCTGGGGTTTAGGGTTGGTTGTGCTTTATTGGAACTGAAATTTAGCAATCTTATTCTTAAACTAGACCTCTCAAAGACTACCCATCTAGTTCTTTATAGCCGTGGAGCCAAGCCATAAACCTTCCCCAACTTCAAAGAGCATTTGCAAACTCTGTCTCTGTTCTTAGCAAATACCATGGGTCCTCATATTTTGAAGCCACCATTCTTCCTCACTAACTCTTTCATTACTCCTTCTAAGATTAACTTACCCTTTGAACTTGGCCTTTCAGCCAATCAATCACCAACTTCCAAGGCCTCACTTAAGGCTTGAATCTGAATCTCCAACTTCTCCTCTATGACTTTTTTTTTTTAAGTTTCCACAGGTGGGAACCAGAGATAAACTAGCAAAATGGTACAAATTTCAAGAGAAGAAGTTGTTGTTGTGTTTTTAATATTCCATAAAAATTTTATTTCATCTTGAAATATTTGTGATAGTCTGAAAATTTTCCCTCTGGAAGTAAATAAAGATACAATATCATAAGTGGGCCCTAGGAAGCATCATTATGAACAAAGCTAGTGGGGGGGATGGAATTTCAGTTGAGCTATCTCAAATCCTAAAAGATGATGCTCTGAAAGTGCTGCACTCAATATGCCAGCAAATTTGGAGAACTCAGCAGTGGCCACAGGACTGGAAAAGGTCAATTGTCATTCCAATCCCAAAGAAAGGCAATTCCAAAGAATGTTCAAACTACTGCACAATTGCACTCATCTCAAGCACTAGCAAAGTAATGCTCAAAATTCTCCAAGCCAGGCTTTAGCAATACGTGAACTGTGAGCTTCCAGATGTTCAAGCTGGTTTTAGACAAGGCAGGGGAACCAGCGATCAAATTGCCAACATCCATTGGATCGTCAAAAAAGCAAGAGAGATCAACATCCATTGGATCATCAAAAGACATCCACTTCTACTTCTTAATATGCTGTCTAGGTTGGTCATAGCCTTTCTTCCAAGGAACAAATGTCTTTTAATTTCATGGCTGCAGTCACCATAGCAGTGATTTTGGAGCCCTTGGTGACTTAGAGAATAAAGCATCTGACTGCAATGCTGGAGGCCTGGGTTCAATTCCTGGGTCGGGAAGATCCCCCTGAGAAGGAAATGGCACTCCAGTACTCTTGCCTGGAAAACCCCATGAATGGAGGAGCTTGGTAGGCCACAGTCCATGGGGTTGCAAAGAGTCAGACATGACTAAGCGACTTCATTTTCCTTTTCCTTTTTCTGTTTTATTGACTATGCCAAAACTTTTGATTGTGTGGATCAAAACAAACTGTGGAAAATTCTTAGAGAGATGGAAATACCAGACCACCTGACTTGCCTCCTGAAAAATCTGTATGCATGTCAAGAAGCAACAGTTAGAACTGGACACAGAAAAACACACTGTTTCCAAATAGGGAAAGGAGTACATCAAGGCTGTATATTGTCACCCTGCTTATTTAACTTATATGCAGAGTACATCGCGCTGGACTGGAAGAAGCACAAGCTGGAATCAATATTGCCGGAAGAAATATCAATAACCTCAGATATGCAGATGACACCACCCTTATGGCAGAAAGTGAAGAAGAACTAAAGAGTCTCTTGATGAAAGTGAAAGAGGAGAGTGAAAAAGTTGGCTTAAAACTCAACATTCCAAAAACTAAGATGATAGCATCCAGTCCCATCACTTCATTGCAAATAGATGGGGAAACAATGGAAACAGTGACAGACTATATTTTGGGCTCCAAAATCACTGCAATGGTGACTGCAGCCATGAAATTAAAAGACGCTTGCTCCTTGGAAGAAAAGCTATGACCAACCTAGACAGCATGTTAAAAAGCAGAGACATTACTTTGCCAACAAAGTCAGTCTAGTCAAAGCTATGGTTTTTCCAGTAGTCATGTATGAATATGAGAGTTTGACTATAAAGAAAGCTGAACACCAAAGAATTGATGCTTTTGAACTGTGGTGTGGGAGAAGACTCTTGAGAGTCCCTTGGACAGCAAGGAGATCCAACCAGTCCATCCTAAAGGAAATCAGTCCTGAATATTCATTGGAAGGACTGATGCTGAAGCTAAAACTCCAATACTTAGGCCACCTGATGGGAAGAACTGACACATTGGAAAAGACCCTGATGCTGGGAAAGATTGAAGGCAGGAGGAGAAGGGGATGACAGAGTATGAGATGGTTTTACGGTATCACCAACTCTATGGATATGAGTTTGAGTAAGCTCTGGGAGTTGGTGATGGGCAGGGAAGCCTGGTGTGCTGCAGTCCATGGGTTCACAAAGAGTCAGACACAACTGAGTGACTGAACTGAACTGATCATTGTAGAAATATTCATGCATGTTAATGTATTTCTTATATGTATATAATTTATAAAAGCAATCTATAAAGACATTTAAGGAAACACATCAATTAGTGTAAGCACATAAATTAGTGTAAGTATGTGAAAGTGAAAGTCCCTCAGCTGTGTCCAACTCTTTGCTACCCCATGAACTATACAGTCTATGGAATTCTCTAGGCCAGAATACTGGAGTGGGTAGCCTTTTCCTTCTGCAGGGGATCTTCCCAACCCAGCGATCGAACCCAGGTCTCTTGCATCGCAGGCAGATTCTTTACCAATTGAGCTATCAGGGAAGCCCAGTGTAAGTACATACTTCAAAACAATCTTGATAAAGATTTGTTTTTTTTTTTTTTAATCTCACCAAATCTTCCAGCAAGTCCCAAAGTCCCAAAAGTTTAGCATTCAAATCTGTGAATGCTTATCTACTTTTAATTATTTAATAATGATCATTCACAGAAACTGGGCTTCCCTGCTGGCTCAGACGGTAAATATTCCACTTGCAATGCAGGAGACCTGGGTTCGATCCCTTGGTCAGGAAGATTTCCTAGAGTGGGAATGACAGCCCACTCTAGTACTCTTGCCTGGAGAATCCCCATGGACAGAGGAGCCCAGTGGGCTACAGTCCACAGGGTCGCAAAGCGTTGGACATGACTGAGCGACTAAGCACAACAGTCACAGAAAGTAGGCAGCAGAAATCAAAACAAGTCATGTAAGACTGACACCAAAGATTAGAGGTAAATGCTAGCCTTTATTTCCCTTTTTAAAAAAAAACAGATTTGTGGATACTCAACAATGAATTTGGCTTTCTCTTGCTAGGATGCTTAATAAATACAATTATATAAAATTAAGCTTTTTTTTTTTTTTTACAGACTCTATTCAATCCCAGGAATGGATATAGAAATAAATAAAAGTCTTGCAGTTACTCCAGAAGATGTTTTCAGAATAGTCTTCCTCTAAAAAAAATCCATCACCTAATCAAGTCCCTTTAAATTGCTTTTGGGGAATACCCTCAGAATTGCCTTCATTCTAAGCATCTCTTCTGGTTAATTAAGGATTCCAGTGAGGGGAGGAGGGGAACTTTACCTTAGCAAAGTTAATTTTAGTTGTCACAAACTATGTTTAAAATGCAAAAAAAATAATAATAGTGAAGACTTGAAAAACATGAGTGGTTTTGTAGGGAGAGTGGGGTCATTAAGATGAAATCCTGTCTCACCATTTATAAACTGCTCAATTATAGGCCAGTCAATTTACCTCTTATAATCTTAGATTCCTCATCTAAAATGCAGACAATGATGGTAGGTATTTCATACATATAATTAAATGTACAATTTTAAATGAATGCATTAATATAAAATATGGCTGGCATAGCAGCTGACACATAGTAACATCATTAAAATGGTAATATAGTTGCTTTATTGTCATTGTTTTTACTTACAGTGTTGGCTTTGCAACGGAACTGTTTAATGGCTAAAGAAAAGAGAATATTTATAATATTTAAAAGTTAAGTAAGTGGATAAATTTTTAAAAATGTAAGCCTGTTACCCTTGAAGACATTGCTTATTTTACTGAACACCAAGGGCCTGCTACCTTTTTCTGCAAATGAGTGTCAGAATATGATGAAAAAATATATATGAAAAAGAAATCACAACCTAAAAAAGAATTAATAACCCAAACAATTTCTCATCCTAAACACCCACATGACTGAGTTTAATTTTTAATCTTACCAATTTAATTTTTTTCTAGAACAAGAAAACATTACCATAGTGAAAAGAAGTACAAAAATCTTGAGCCAAACTTCCTTAATGGTCTACTAACTTTGTGACCTTAAGCAAGTTACCACCTAACCTCTTAATTTCGGGTTTCTCATTGCTGTTCAGTTGCTAAATTGTGTCTGACTCTTTGTGACCCTGTAAGCTGCAGCATGCCAGGCTTCCCTGTCCTTCACTATATCCTGAAGTTTCACTCAAACTCATATCCACTGAGGTGGTGATGCCATCCAACCATCTCAACCTCTATCACCCCCTTCTCTTCCTGCCCTCTATCTTTCCCAGCATCAGAGTTTTTTCCAATGAGTCAGCTCTTCACATCAGGTGGCCAAAGTTTTCGGGCTTCAGATTCAGCATCAGTCCTGCCAATGAATATTCAGGACTGATTTCCTTTACTAGTGACTGGTTTGATCTCTTTGCTATCCAAGGGACTCTGAAGAGTGTTCTCCAGCCCCACAATTCAAAGTCATCAATTCTTTGGTGCTCTACCTTCTTTACGGTCCAACTCTCACATCCATACATGACTACTGGAAAAACCATAGCTTTGATAATATGGGCTTCTGTTGGCAAAGTGATATCTCTGCTTTTTAATATGCTGTCTAGGTTGGTCATAGCTTTTCTTCCAAGAAGCAAGCATCTTTTAATTTCATGGCTGCAGTCAACTGTCCGCAGTGATTTTGGAGCCCAAGAAAGTAAAATCTGTCACTGTTTCTACTTTTGCCTCATCTATTTGCCATGAAGTGATGGGACCGGATACCATCATCTTAGTTTTGTGAATGTTGAGTTTTACATCAGCTTTTTCACTCTCCTCTTTCACCATCTTCAAGAGGCTCTTTAGTTCCTTTTTTATTTATCTCATTATAGTGGTATCATCTACATATCTGAGGTTGTTGATATTTCTCCTGGCAATCTTGATTCCAGCTTGTAATTCATTCATCCCAGCATTTCACATGATGTATTCTGTATGTAAGTTAAGTAAGCAGGCTGACAATATTCAGCCTTGACGTACTCCTTTGCCAATTTGGAACCAGTTGGAGAGATAATGTTAGTACATCTTCCTAGGCATTTTGCAATAACTAATTAGTATTCTTAAAGAGTTTACAGAGTCTAATCATAAAATAATCAGCCACAACAAATAAACATGATGGAATTCATATCCTAGAACAGTATTGGGATTTTCCGTGCTATGTTTCCAAGGTAAAATTGAAATCTTCTATTATGAAAAGTTGGGGAAAAAGGAGGAGGACCTTAGCCATCAGTCATATCAATCCTACATTATTTTAACAAGTATGCCAAGTACTAGCTGGATGCAGACATAAAAACTACATTCAGTCAGCTCAAATGCAGATCTGGATGCTTTAAAGTCACATTAACTTGAAGCACTCTCAAATTGCCTGGTGGGCTTGATTTCATCTGTCCAAATTAAAATTATCTATCCCAATTAAATTTTCTGTCCAGAACTCTGTCACACAAGCAGCTTCTTTGTGGGTTAAGCCTGAGTGCCCAGCAGGGTGAGAGGTGTTTATGCCTCACACAGACTTAGATAGCAGAGACCGTAGATGCAATTAACTCCAGAACGGGACTGGAGCTCTACTGTGTAGCACAACTGACACTTGGGGGCCAGATCACACACAGGTGTGTTCTGTGCACTGTGAGACATTTAGTAGCATCTCTTGTTTCTACTTATATGTAGAGTACATCATGAGAAACGCGGGGCTGGAAGAAGCACAAGCTGGAATCAAGATTGCCAGGAGAAATATCAATAACCTCAGATATGCAGATGACACCACCCTTATGGCAGATAGTGAAGAGGAACTAAAAAGCCTCTTGATGAAAGTGAAAGAGGAGACTGAAAAACTTGGCTTAAAGCACAACATTCAAGAAACAAAGATCATGGCATCTGGTCCCAACACCTCATGGGAAATAGACGGGGAGACAGTGGAAACAGTGTCAGACTTTATTTTTTGGGCTCCAAAATACTGCAGATGGTGACTGCAGCCATAAAATTAAAAGACACTTACTCCTTGGGAGGAAAGTTATGACCAACCTAGATAGCATATTAAAAAGCAGAGACATTACTTTGCCAACAAAAGTCCATCTGGTCAAGGCTATGGTTTTTCCAGTGGTCATGTATGGATGTGAGTGTTGAACTGTGAAGAAAGCTGAGTGCCGAAAAATTGATGCTTTTGAACTGTGGTGTTGGAGAAGACTCTTGAGAGTCCCTTGGACTGCAAGGAGATCCAATCAGTCCATCCTAAAGGAGATCAGTCCTGGGTATTGGAAGGACTGATGCTGAAGCTGAAACTCCAGTACTTTGGCCACCTGATGCGAAGAGTTGACTCATTGGAAAAGACCCCGATGCTGGGGAAAACTGAAGGCAGGAGGAGAAGGGGATGACAGAGGATGAGATGGCTGGATGGCATCACCAACTCGATGGGCATGAGTTTGAGTAAATTCCTGGAGTTGGTGATGGACAGGGAGGCCTGGCGTGCTGTGATTCATGGGGTGGCAAAGAGTCGGACACAACTGAGCGTCTGAACTGAACTGAACTGAACTTGTTTCTACTCACTACATTCCAGTAATAGCTGTTCCCACAGTTATGACAACAACAAAAAATCCCAGATATTGGCACATGTCACTGTGAAGGCATAATCTCACTTAGTTGAGAACCACTGCTCTAGTGATATAAGAAGTGGCCTCATGAGTAATAAAAACAAAAAGGTGTTATAAATTATCATTTGTCTCCATAGTTTTGCCTTTTCCAGAATGTCCTATATTAATGGTTGGAATCATGCAGTATGCAGCCTTTCTACACTGGCTTCTTGCACTCAGTAACATGCATCAAAGTTACCTCTGTCTTTTCACGATTTGGTAGCTCCTTTCTTGTTAATACTGAATAATATTTCACTGTCTGAAAGGATCATAATCTTTTTATTCTTTTACCTCCAAAGGATATCTTGGTTGCTTCCAAATTTTGGCAATTATAAATAAAGCCAATGTAAACACTTATATGCAGGTTTTGTGTGGACACAGCTTGTCAACTCCTTCGGGTAAATACCAAGGAGTGCTTTGGCCAAAGCATATGGTAAGAGTATGTTTAGTTTTATGAAAAAAATCTTTGAACTGTCTTCCAACATGGCTGTACCATTTTGTACTCCCACCAGCAATGAATGGGAGTTCCTTTTTCCTCCACATCATTGTCAGTATTTGGTGTTACCACTTTTCCAGATTTTGGCCATTCTAACATGTGTGTACTTATACCTTAAAACAAAGCAAAAAAATGTTGTTTTAATTTGTGTTTTCCTGATGACATATGATTTGGAGCATTTCTTCATATGCTTATTTTCCATTTGTATATCTTTTTGGTGAGGTATCTGTTAAGGTCTCTAGGCCATTTTTTAATTAGGTTGTTTGCGCATTTATCACTGACTTTTAAGAGTTCTTTGTAAATTTTATATGGTGGTACTTAATTAGATAAAACAATTTTATTCTTAAGTTACAGTCTTCCTACTATCTCTGAAAGACAGGGAAGTCTGGCATGCTGTAGGCCATGGGGTTGCAAAGAGTCAGACATGACTTAGTGATTGAACAACAACCATCTCGTGTTCATAGAAGTCTGCTCTTGTATTACAAGCCCTTGAGTCTCTCTAAAATGCAAAGATTTTCATTATTTACTAACTTTCATTGGACATCACATTTTTAAGCTTTATTTTATGACTTATTTTGGCTGTCTTCATTGCTGCTCGCAGGCTTTCTTTAGCTGCAGTGATGGGGGGCTACTCTCTAGCTGCGGTGTGGGGCCTTCTCATCACGGCAGCTCCTCTCCTCGCGGAGCAAGGGTTCTAGGGCACCCAGGCTCAGTGTTGGGGCGCATGGGCTTAGGTGCCCGGAAGCAGGTGGGACCTTCCTGGACCAAGGAACGAACCTGTGCCCCTACATTGTCAGGTGGCCCCTTAACTGCCAGACCACCAGCGAAGTCCTGACATAACATTTTTATGGTTGCCGTGTTTCTTTTCTTCTTTAATGGTCTTCCTCAGATGCGAGTTTTGGATATCCATTTATTTCTGTTATTGAAATGGAGGAAAATCTTTGTTTGCCTGCTGAAAATATATAACCTAGGTCATCAGAAGCTGGCAGTAAATTAAGGTGGGTGCGGGGAGACCCTCACTTCCTGGAGGATCCTCCTATCTCCTGGCCTCAGAACTCCTGGGCAGCAGATGAATGTGCCACCTTAACCAGAGGCCAAAAGCCTGCATCAGCTTCCTCACGGCCTTTCCCTCCCTCTGCTATGCATGTGGTCCGTGATTCTGATTCTTCCTGCATCCCAGCATTCCTGCTGAGATTCCTCCCCAGGCAGATGCATTATTGCTTTCCAGACCATTTGAATAAACTCACAGGAGGGAGAGAAGAGAAGCAAAGGAAATATAGCAGGCGAAGGGAGGTGAGTAGCTTCCTTCATTTTATTCCATACTTCATGCCACAATCTTTACTCACCTAGCTGATCCATAGGAGCTCTCCTATGGATAACTAAGATAACTAAGTCCATTTTGCAGGTAAAAAAATGATGCATATAAGTCAAATAAGTCGATAAAGTCAAAGGGAGATCAAAATTAGCAGTTTATTTGACTTTTATTTTGAGCCCAGTCTTTGGCCTCAAGAAGCTGTAATAGAGTTTACCTTAGCTATGCTTAGGGTGACTCCCTGATACCTAATAACCATCCTACTTACTCCTGTCTAGGCTTATGCCACCTCTGCTAAATTTTCTCAAGGCTTTCCAGCTCAGAACACTGCTTCAGGCAGATAGAATAGGTCATGCTTTAAAAAAGGACAAGGGAAAGTCATCTATTTTGTAAATTGAAAGGTATTTCTCAACATAGATCCATATATTTGAATTAAGCCTCTTCACTACAGGCAGAATGTAAGCGATATGATTGTGACTTTGGTCACATCAGCAACTGCGACAGCTTATTCCTCTGCTCACGCTGGCGAGGCTGTGTCCTTCGCCTCCCTCACCAGCTCTTCTCTGCCCCTGGGGACTCATTCTCTGGGCACATGGGGAGAATCGTTCTTGAATTCAGATTTCAACCTCAAAGATTTCAAAGGTTACTGAGGGGAGAAGAGAAGTGTCTCAGAAGACAAGTAGCGACATCTAAGACAGTAGACGGGGAGATGGCATGATTCAGGTAAAAAGGTTATGAATAATAAAAATCACTTTATAGGTCTGAGACCCAGGTGGATAAAAAGCATTATTGCTTTCAGCAATATTTACTGACAAACACTCATAGGGTATTATTCTGAGGAAAAAAGGAAGGTCTTAGAGAGCACTAAATGAAGGGAATGAAGACCCAGTTTCATTTGTACTGTTAACTAACTTCTTGCTCTTCAAGTTGCTTATCCTCCTTTGGGTCAAAAGAGGCAACTGCACTAATTTCTAAGGCTCCTTCCAACTCTAAGACACTACGAATCTAGACACATATTCCACAGGCTAGAATATCAGACTGTGTGTGTGTGTCTGGGCTCAGTCACTCAGTTGGATCCCTCTCTTTGCAACACTATGGACTGTAACTTGCCAGGCTACTCGGCTCATGGGATTTTTCCAGGCAAGAATACTGGAGTGGGTTGCCCTGCCCTCCTCCAGGGGATCTTCCTCACGCAGGGATTGAACCTGAGTCTCATGTAAATCTCCTGCATTGGCAGGCAGATTCTTTACCACTTTCTCACTTGGGAAGCCACAGTATCAGTTTGCATCCAGGAAAACAGAGGTAGGCCAACCAGATAGCCCAGATGAATGTCAGGAGGGGGTGATGCTGAAAACAAGTGTTTCACGAACCAAAGGAAGGAGTAAAGTTCACAGAAACCTCTTCTAAGGTTCCGATAAGAAGAGTTTCAGAAGTCCTTCCCAGTTCTGTACAAATGGGAGGTCTGATTTTTTTTACAGACATTTACAGGTCTCCTAGCTGGTTCCAGCCACTATTTCAGGCACCAAGAATGCTCAAGTGCTTTGCTTAACAATGTAGAAGGTAGGCTTTATCATGGGCAGGAAACATTCCTGTGGATAATATATTTGACTAGAGCTTTTCCCCACTACATGTTGGAGTCAAGCAGAGATTTTTGGATGTTTTAATCTGGGGTGAGGGCTGAAGGGACAAACTGTAAGGGCCTTCTCTTAGGGATCATGAAGTGACTCCTGTAACCAGCAGTGGGCTGAATGAAGACTGAAGTCTGATAAGGTCCTATAAGGTGAACAAAATGATAGTCTTCTAAACCATCCAGGACTATTTCTGCAATAAGCTAAATTACAAATGAGCTATTTTGGAAGCTAATAAATAAAAATGTGAAGGCTTACTTGTGTGTATGAAAACCTTTCCCCTCCTTTACATATTTCACAGACACCAGAGAGCTCCCATCAACAATGATGTTTCTGTGCACTGGAGAGGGATGGAGGTCATAAAACATTCAGAGCAGAGGGAGGATCAGTAGCAAGCAAACAGCCCATCTACAAATGCCTAAGGCCTGGCCACTCTACGTATTCTGAAGGAATAGAGCATGGTGCAATCAGAGAGTTAAGCAAAGGAGACAGAAATTAAACGGGGTGGCCAATCTGAAGAAGCAAGTTTTAAGCCAGATCAGGATGTGTGAAGGTTCAGTCTCAGTCTTAGGGAGGAGAGACTAGCAGCCTTGAAAGATAACATGGGTGGAAGAAGCCAGGGCATGAAAGGACTTGGTGCATTTGAGGTGAATCCATCTTTAGAATCCCATTTATCTGACTTGGGAAATACCAGATCCAGTAAGGAAGCCTTAATAAAATTACCCTTTTTTTTTCCTCAACTACTTCCTAATTAGAAAATTTTTGTGTATCTATGAACTCATTATCAAAAAAAGAAAAAAATAAAAATAAAATAGCTCTAATAGCAAATCTATAAAGGAGACGTGAAAGTGAAAGTCACTCAGTTGTGTCCGACTCTTTGTGACCCCATGAATTGTAGCCTGCCAGGCTCCTCTGTCCCTGGAAGTTCTCAGGCAAGAATACTGGAGTGGGTTGCAATTCCCTTCTCCAGAGGATATTCCCCACCCAGGGATTGACCCAGGTCTTTTTGCGTCTCCTGCATCGCAGGTGGATTCTTTACCACTAGCGCCACCTGGGAAGCCTGTGACTCTTTTTAGGGTCACTCAGATAATCCAAGCTAACATTCCCATCTCAAAATCCTTAATATAGTTACATCTGCAAAGATACTTTTTATATGCTAAGTAGCCATCACAGATTCCAGCAGTTAGGACCTGCTATCTTTGGGAGGCAGTTTTCCGCACCACACTCTCCTCCCAAATCAATCCACTGTTCTGCTGCCCATGGCTGTATAACACAAAAATCTCCAGGCCTCTGACCTCCCCAGGCCACTCCATATCTCTTCCAGACCTCTGGAGCTCTTCTCCTTTCCCATCTGTATGGAAATGATTTGGCTTCTCATCTCCGTCTTTCTTACAAGGCGTTCCACAGGAAAGCAGCTGAGGCCGGAGAGAGCTTCTTCCTTTAACACCAGAGTCCTGGCCTTGTACTCTGTGAGATGTATAGTGGAGTTAGGGTGGGATTCCCACTGTTCTAGAATCACTCATCTGTCCATCATTCAGATCCTACTTCTGAGTCATGGCCTATTCTGCCATGATCTTTAGTTGTACATAATTGTTTTCTTACAGGTGTGCTGTGATGATTAGTTTTACGTGTCAACTACACTGGGCTAAAGGATGCTCATATAGCTGGTAAAACATTATTATTTCTGGATTAGTTCCTTATAGAAAGGAGCTTCTAGAAAAGATTAGCATTTGATTCAGGAGATTGGCTACAAAGACCTAGTCTTACCAGCATGGTCCAACATTCTTCTATCTATTGGGAGCCCAGACAGATCGAAATGGCAAAGGAAGGGCAGGTTCCCCCTTCTCTCTCTTCCTGAGTTGGGACATCCATCTTTTTTTGCTCCTGGACATTGAAGCTCCTGGTCCTCAGGCCTTTAGACTCATGGACTTACACTGGCAGACTTCCCGGTCCTAGGCTTTCAGCCTCCCACTGACTTTCCCCGTTGGCCAGCTGGAAGAGGGCAGATCATGGGCCTCTCAACCTCCATAACTGCTTGAGCCAATTCTCATCATAAATATCCTCATATCCAGTTGTCCTTCCATATCATGGGTTCTGCATCTACAGAGTCAGCTAATAGCAAAATGATAATACTCATAAAAAAATTTCAGAAAGTCCCACAAAGCAAAACTTGAATTTGCCATAGGCAAGCAACTATTGATAGAATTTACATTTAGTACCATATTATAAGAAATATGAGATGATTTAAATTATACAGGAGGACATGCCTAAATTGTTTATAAATATTATGCCATTTTATATAAGGCACTTGAGAATCCACAGTGGTCTGGAACCAGCCCCCATGGACACCAAGGGGTGAGGGAACATCTGTATCCTGTAGGTTCTGTTTCTTTGGAGAACTGTAATATATACCTGTCTGTCCTTATCAGTATCAGGCTTTGTTCAATGGGTCAATTTATCAGAAATATATGAACGTAGAGAAATCCCATTTGTCAACAGGATTATTTACTATCTCATAATAGAGATAGATTATCACACTTATTCCCCCAAAAATGATGTTACAAGAAAAAACTGGGTCCTGGGTGATTAAACATCACCTTGAATCTCTAAAGACCCTTTGAAGGAACATTGTGGTTTATATGTTGCTCTCAGCTGTATCTTCTCACGTATATTTTTTTATCAGGTTAATTAGATGGTTACCTGACAGTTACTGAAGCCACTCAAGCAATGGATATTTATTGAAAGGTAACACATAACCCTACAGCAAAATTGCTGTATGCAGTCAGCAGAAATAATTAAGAAAGAAACATAGCTATTCCTTTAAGCCTCATAAAAACTGAAGATAACCTATTGCTATTAAGCTTACAAAATCTCAAGAAAAGGTGTATAATTAGAAGTATAAAAATATAGGAAAAGTCATATAGTCATACACCTTACAGTGATAAAAACCCAGTTGAAGAATGGGAGAGAAGGGATATATACATACGGCTATATTTATATACATACTGGAATGTACATACACATCCTGCTATATTTAAAATGGTTAACCAACAAGGACCTACTGTATAGCACAGGGAACCCTACTCACTGTTATGTGGCAACCTGGATGGGAGGGGAGTTTGGGGGAGAATGGAAACACGTACGTGTATGGCTGAATCCCTTCACTGTTGACCTGAAACTATCACAACATTGGTTGTTAATCAGCAATGAAGCCATGAACTTTTCACATAGCATACATGCACAGTCACTTAGTCATGTCTGACTCTTTTGCGACCCCATGGATGGTAGCCTGCCAGATTCCTCTGTCCATGGGATTCTCCAAGCAAGAATACTGGAGTGGGTTGCAACTCCCTTCTCCGGGGGATTTTCCTGACCCTGGGATTGAACCCACATCTCTGGCGTCTCCTCCATTGGCAGGCAGATTCTTTACCACTGAGCCACCTAGACCCCAATGCAAAGTTAAAAGTTTTAAAACAACAACAAACAATGGAGCAACCAAAAGGATGGTCCATATTCAATAAATATCTTATGACCTCATTGACTCTTCCACATTTTTTTCAACTAGAGTTTGTTAATACTCATCTGGTGCTGTCATTACCCTAAATAACCTATCCACTGGATAGCTTGTCATATCTACTTTTGATCCTTCTACTAATCTTCCAATTACCTTTATAATTCCTCCAGGAAGGCTATCTGATGAATTCAGTATGTCTCCATTGGACCTCGTCAACAGAGTTTTTATTGAAGTTCACTCCACAGACTTGCAAATTGACTTCCTTTGGGGCAAAAATCTGCTTATGGACCATTCAGCTGTGGATGCTGGGGTCATGCAGAACCAGCTGGGCATCAGATGTAATTGAAAACCACTAGAAAGGAGCTGGAGGTGGGGATTTCAAGAATGTAGTTTTGGGATATTGTTGCTGTTGTTCATTTGCTAAATTGTGTCCAACTCCGCCACTTCAAGAACTAGAGCATGCCAGGCTCCTCTGTCCTCCACTGTTTCCTGGAGTTAGCTCAAATTCATGTCCACTGAGTCAGTGATGCTATTTAATCATCTCATCCTCTGCCTCCCTCTTCTCCTTTTGCTTTCCGTTTTTCCCAGCATCAGGGTCTCTTCCAATGAGTCCGGTTCTTCATGTCAGGTGGCAGTATTGGATTTGGGATAGAAGGCACTAAAGTCTTGGCCTGTCCAGGGTACCTACTTGCTCAGAGACCATGGTCATCAGCTCCATATCTCTGCAGCTGGGGCTTAACACAAAGCTTTCCTTCCCTTTTAGAGTGGAAGCAGGAGCTCAGTTGTGTAACAGGATATATGTGGAGACTGGTGACCACGTATACACAGTATGCTCCTGCCCAGAACGTGATACCAAGAGAGAGAGCTAGGTAACGTGTTAAACCTTTAACATAAGCTGATTGCAGTGTCAGCACTGAGCTGGCCACTCTCTTTGGTGCTGTTAGATACACATGGCAAGACTCCATTCCCATCATGTTTATTGCTCCAGCATTGCCTAAGGGGGGTATAAAAACTAGTAGCAGCCTGTGTAATTTTTCTGGCGTGGCTAAGAGAATAGCCTTGCACTTGGAGACTGATCTCTGGGTGTAAAGTCGTAATGGGCTATCATTCACACCATTCCTTCCCGGCTGCATTAAATAACACTTTGGTATTTAGCTATAATTCACAATCTGCAGCGGCTGTGTTGGAGGAGAGGAGGAAGTTCACTCAGTTTGACTGCAATTCCAAACACAAATGCAGTGAAGAATAGCCTGGCTGAGCCTACGGAAATTATTATTCTAGGCACAGCTTTTATAATTTGTGTAAATGTTGGATCCTGTACTTACAGAAGAAAAGAAAAAAGTGACTGTGACTAGGGAGATGGTAATGTCATAGAGGAGTGGGGATAAGGCACAATTTTCTTAATGAGATGATTTTTTTTTCCCTGCTAAAGTCTTAGACACTAAAAGAGAAAACTCTGTTTGAATATATAACAGGGCTGAGGATGAAATGTCCTGCATGATGTGTGCTAAGCTGCTCAGTCTTGTCCAGCTCTTTGTGACCCCATGCACTGTAGCCCGCCTGGCTCCTCTGTCCATGGGATTCTCCAGGCAAGAATACTGGAGTGGGTGGCCATTTCCTTCTCCAGGGGACCTTCCTGACCCAGTGATCGAACCTGCATCTCTTAGATCTCCTACACTGGCAGGTGGGCTCTTTACCACTAATGCCACCTGGGAAGCCCAGAGTGACGTGTTAAAACACAAAGTTATTCCAGTTCAGGGAGGCATAACCTGTGAATTCACAATCCCGAGATGGTGGCGAAGTCTCTGGGGGTGGGAGGGGCTGCAGCCCTTGCTAAGAGCCCATCCTGCCCCTGGACACCTGAGTCCAGGAGCACTGGATGTTTGCTGCATGGCAGAGGACACATCTCTCTCTATAGATAGATAGATAGATAGATAGATAGATAGATAGATAGATAGATAGATAGATATAGACAGATAGATAGATTCTCCAGAGCAGCCCCATTCTGATAAGCCACACAAAGTTAAAGGAAGAGAAACCAGATGCCCCATGAGATAGGTAAATAGAATTTTTCTTTCTTGGTTCTTGGGAGCTCAAGTTCAAGACAAGTGAAAACTATTAATACCTTAGATGCATACAGGCAGTGTAATATAGTTTAATAATAATAGGAATAAGGGATAATAAGAATAAAGGGATGGAGGAAAAAGAAGAAGAGGAGGAGGAGGAAAAAGAAGAAATTTACAATCAGTTAGACTTCGATTCGGAGAAGGCCATGGCAGCCCACTCCAGTGCTCTTGCCTGGAAAATCCCATGGACCGAGGAGCCTAGTAGGCTGCAGTCCATGGGGTCGCTAAGAGTCGGACACGACTGAGCGACTTCACTTTCACTTTTCACTTTCATGCCTTGGAGAAGGAAATGGCAACCCACTCCAGTGTTCTTGCCTGGAGAATCCCAGGGACGGGGGAGCCTGGTGGGCTGCCGTCTATGGGGTTGCACAGAGTTGGACACAACTTAGCAGCAGCAGACTTTGATTAGAATCCCAGTCTCTCACTTCTTAGGGAAAAGACCTCAGACCAGTCTCATTAGCTGTCTAAATGTTGGTTCATCCAAAGAAAACTATCAGTGTGTACAAGGTGTGATGACTGAGTGTATCTAAGCAGCACTGAGCACAGAGCCATAAGAATGGACCAGCAGAGTCCGTCTCCTGATTTCCTGACAGGATCATTATGGACAAGTTTCCAAGTCTGTCTCTGCCCTTCCAAAACCCTGGCCTCATTTTAGTTTCTCAAACCTTCTAGGCTTTTTCTCATTACTGAGCATTTACCTGTAATATTTCCACCGTCTAGAAGGCCTTCTCAGTCTCCAAGTCTTCTTCCACATGGGGAATGTTTTCCAACATTTAGCTTTCACCTTTTTTAAATGCATTTTCTCAGATAAGCACATTAGTCTTTCAATATCCACAGAATGGGTGAGATTT
Source organism: Odocoileus virginianus (assembly GCF_023699985.2). Taxonomy (NCBI): domain Eukaryota; kingdom Metazoa; phylum Chordata; class Mammalia; order Artiodactyla; family Cervidae; genus Odocoileus; species Odocoileus virginianus. The sequence goes on along the minus strand of NC_069683.1, from coordinate 16,980,141 downwards.
CACGAGGGTGTGTGTTTTGTTTTTCTTAGTGCCTTGCAATTATTTGTGCACTTTTTTAAAGCTATGGTTAAATATATATTTTACAGATTAATTTAACTGTTACTCTCCCATGCTGAAATGAAAGCTTTATGATGGGAAAACTTGTCTTGTTCACCAAGTACCTCCAGCCCCGAGCACAGTGACTATACCCAACAGTTACTGAATAAACCTTTGCGGATTAAATTAGACTTCCATTCCCTGAGAGGTGGTACATGGAAAGAAAAAATCAATGACATTACTCAGCTGGAAGGACAATATCTGCAGAGCAAATAGGAAACATGATCTGGGTCCACACCACTGCTCCTAGTCCCCCTAAGAAGGTATTAGTTTCTTCATTATCTTGTTCCTTTTTCCCGCATTCCTGAACTATATACAAAGCATGAGAGAGCCCACAGCAATGCAGACAGTCGTTATGGGCCCTTTAGGGACGGGCCAACTCTCCTGATAGAGCGTGACGTTCCCGCAGCTCAATTTTGATTAGGCTCATTGGTTTGGTAAGAACACTGTCAAAATGACCTCAGCAAAGATTCAACACGTTTGATGAACAGACAGGTCCTAGAGTAGATCTTTTAATGGCAAGCTATGTTTAACAGTGAAACTGAGCTTCTCTGGCCCAAAAAGGTGACAAAGTCAACCATGAAGACTCATACATGTGTTGCACTTTCCATGATTACATGAACCTTTGAAAGCGGGTTGTGTTTAATTGTTTCTGTGTTGCTGGTACCTGAAAAAGTACTCAATGCACGGTAGCATTTTATTTGTATTTTGAATGAACGAATGACTCAAACATAAGCTGGTAACCTACATTGTAAATATATATGGGAAGTGGATTTGTTGAGTATCTGTTAAAGATATTTTTCATTTAATACTTACTTTGTACAACAATCTTATCATGAAGCATCCTCTATTTACAGATAATAATACTGATTAAAATCTACCTTTTATTAAACACAGTGTGAGCCAGCCCTGGCTTTTGTGAAGCTGACTGTAAAGTAAAAGAAAAACAATTACAGGACTGCATGGTAGGTTTTAATGTAGAAGTTTTAGCCAGAAATTTTATATGTGAGGTGACATAGGAACACATGGAATGACACTTAAAATCTCCATGGATAAAAAGAAATTTTAGAAAATGAGTAACTTTTTCTAATCCTGAAAGAAATGAGAAGCAGATACCTAGGCAATGAGCAGCAGTTGAGATTTCCAGCAAAAAGAAACAGCTAATGTGAAGGCGTGCCGTAAATATGGGCTTGGCACATCAAAGGAAAGCAGAAAAGACTGGTGCGACTGGAAGACGGGCTTAGGCAAGGGGCTGTGAGGGATGAGACTAGGGAACAGCAGGGGCTGAGCCAGCGGCAGGCCCTTAAATCTAAGGCTCAGAGGAACCATTACATGGTTTTAAGTCATTGGAAGCATACAGAATTTTTAAAAATTCAGTTATAGTCTATAAAATGGACCGGGGCAGAGCACAACTAGAGAAATGAGTGAGAGGAGCAGGAAGAATGCATTCCTCAGGAAAGGCTGAGAGCAGCCTGCACAAGAGGATAAGTGATGGCTGGGACAGGAGCTGTGGATACATTTTGAGATATTCAGAGAGAATCAACATCTCAGGTACATGTGATTTATGGGTAAAAGATTCGAAGGTTAATACAGGGATGCACAGAGTCTTTATGGGTCCTTTAGGGATGGGCCAGCTCTCTTGACAGAACATGACATGTTTTGTCAGCTCAATTTTGATTAGCCTCACTGATTTAGTAAGAACACAGTCTAAAAGACCCCTGTAAAGATTTGACATGATTGATAAGGTAGATAGGTTCTAGAGTAGATCTTTTAATGTCAAGCCACATTTAACAGTGAAAGCTACCCCAATGCATAAAGGTACTTCACAGATCTTGACAACATCAACCAGGAAGAGTTGCACTTTTTCATGAAAGAAGGGTTGTGTTTAATTCTTTCTGCGTCTCTGGTGCCTGAAAAAGCACCAAGTCTATGGTAGCATTTTGCACATATGTTGATTGAATGAATGCCCCACATATAGGCTGGTAACCTACATTTAGGTATATATGGGAAACAGATTTGTTGACACGTGGATACATTTTGAGATACTCAGGAGAGAATCGACATTGCACGTGGTGGGTATCATTAAGTCTGACTTACAGGTGAAGGATGCTAAGGTTGATACAGGGAAAGTCATTTGCCTAAGAGCAGAGCAAGAACTCAAAACCAGACAGACCCCCAGCTTTACCCTTTCCACCACATGACACCATCACCCCAAATTTGGATGTCCCAGACATTTGAAGCTGTGGTCTCTGATGGTGACCATCAGTATCCACAACTCAAGTCGTCTTTGTATGGCATTCATACCACCTTCTGTTTCTTCCTCCAAACACCAGTTTTTGTGCAAAACACTTTAAATGATAAAATGCAAATTCTCTTTGAAAATCAATTTGGGAATGCTTAGCTGGAGACTTTGTTAAGCAGTTATTGATTGAAAGCAGAAAAGTTAACATGCAAATCAAATCTAGATCACCTATGTCTCTAACAGAGGTAACATCATCTTCCACTGACATAGACAGGATGCAGCTGCTTGGGAAAAAAAAAAAAAAAAGATAAGAAAAAAGAAATCCTCTTTGTTGGCATCTCAGAAGCAAGCACCCCTCTGCTTATTTGCTTCCTCTTTTGACAAGAACAAACAGATCTTTAAAAATATAATGAGTCAGGCCGTTCTCTCTGTGGTATATAAGTGGCTTCTAGGCCCTCCAGAAGGCCCCTGTAGAGGGTCATTACCTCTTTCAGGCCCTCTGGGAAGCATTCCGTAAATAATTGCTTCCCTATATTACATGGATACCCTGGTGTTCCAAGCAGGAGCCTGGGCCAGGGAGTAACTTCTGAACTGGGAGGATTTGGCTGATTAACTTTCCATTAAATGCTTCCCGACTCCATGCTGAAACTTTAGGGATCAAGCTGAGAGTTGGGAAAAAAGAAACAATCTGAATGCCTAGCTGGTAATTAACATCACCAGGTGACAAATCAATACTACCTGGCCATTCCCATAAACAATGATAACAGGGAGAACCTAGGCTTCCAGCCCAAATGCTCTTGGATATGTGTTGGTGGCTCCTGTCACTTTAAAGACAGAAAGAGGTGAAAGAGGGCTGGATGGTTTTCTTTAGCCACAGGTAGCAGGGAGGTCTCAAGATGCAAACAGATCTTTCAAAAAGAAGAGAGTAGGCAAAAAAAAAAAAAAGATAATCTGAAATTTGGACAAAAATGTGCATTTGAGGGAGTGATTTTTAAACTCCAGTGTGTATAAGGATTAGCCAGAGAACTCATTAGAAATGCAGATTCCAGAAATCCTGTGGCGGGAGTATTCACGGCAAGTTTCCCTAGATCGTGCCAGCGCAGGTGGATCATAAATCATAGTTGAAGGATCACTGCTAAATATCCAAGAGTTCTGTTTATTAGGCAGTTAAATTCAAACAGGGCCTCCCTGATGAATTAGCGGGTAAAGGGTCCACCCACAATGACAGAGACACAGGAGACAAGACAGGTTCGATCCCTGAGTCAGGAAGAGGACTGGAGGAGGAAATGGCAACCCATTCCAGTATTCTTGTCTGGAAAAAAAAAATCCCATGGACAGAGGAGCCTGGCAGACTATAGTCCATGGGGTCACAAAGAGCAGGATACAACTGAGTAATTAAAGTTGCACATAGATCCAAACAACTTAAGAAGCATTTAGGTTCTGACAGCTTAGCAGCTCTTTGAAAATGAGCATTTGATGCATAACCATTGAAAGAACAATGAACACTCTCCCTCATTCAGTTCAGTTCAGCTCAGTCACTCAGTCGTGTCTGACTCTGCAACCCCAAGAATCGCAGCATGCCAGGCCTCCCTGTCCATCACCAACTCCCAGAATCCACTCAAACCCATGTCCATTGAGTCGGTGATGCCATCCAGCCATCTCATCCTCTGTCGTCCCCTTCTCCTCCTGCCCCCAATCCCTCCCAGCATCAGGGTCTTTTCCAGTGAGTCAACTCTTCGCATCAGGTGGCCAAAGTATTGGAGTTTCAGCTTCAGCATCAGTCCTTCCAATGAACACCCAGGACTGATCTCCTTTAGGATGGACTGGTTGGATCTCCTTGCAGTCCAAGGGACTCTCAAGAGTCTTCTCCAACACCACAGTGCAAAAGCATCAATTCTTCAGCTCTCAGCTTTCTTCACAATCCAACTCTCACATCCATACATGACCACTGGGAAAACCATAGCCTTGACTAGATGGACCTTTGTTGGCAAAGTGATTTCTCTGCTTTTTAATATGCTGTCTAGGTTGGTCATCACTTTCCTTCCAAGGAGTAAGCATCTTTTAATTTCATGGCTGCAGTTACCAACTGCAGTGATTTTGGAGCCCCCCCCCCCCAAATAAAGTCTGACACTGTTTCCACTGTTTCCCCATCTATTTGCCATGAAGTGATGGGACCAGATGCCATGATCTTAGTTTTCTAAATGTTGAGCTTTAAGCCAACTTTTTCACTCTACTCTTTCACTTTCACCAAGAGGCTTTTTAGTTCCTCTTCACTTTCTGCCATAAGGGTGGTGTCATCTGCATATCTGAGGTTATTGATATTCCTCCTGGCAATCTTGATTCCAGCTTGTGCTTCTTCCAGCCCAGCGTTTCTCATGATGTACTCTGCATATAAGTTAAATAAGCAGGGTGACAATATACAGCCTTGACGCACTCCTTTTCCTATTTGGAACCAGTCTGTTGTTCCATGTCCAGTTCTAACTGTTGTTTCCTGACCTGCATACAGGTTTCTTAACAGGCAGGTCAGGTGGTCTGGTATTCCCAGCTCTTTCAGAATTTTCCACAGTTTATTGTGCTCCACACAGTCAAAGGCTTTGGCATGGTCAATAAAGCAGAAATAGATGTTTTTCCTGGAACTCTCTTGCTTTTTCGATGATCCAGCGGATGTTGGCAATTTGATCTCTGGTTCCTCTGCCTTTTCTAAAACTTACCACAAGTGGTGGTGGCCAATGGGAAATGTACACTGAGGGGTCATGCCCAACGTTTCAAAGCTTGGAAACAGGTCAGACACTGCTGCTCTCATTTCCTGGCCACAAGGATTTTCACATGAGGCTTTGCTTTTTAATCCAGCAGCTGCTGGAAACCCAGCTTCCCAAAGATATGACACCACTGAAAGAACTGTAGTGATTATTGTGCAAAATGTGATCTACTTGGAGTCATCCCTACAGTGTCTGACAAAAGTCAAGTATCCCTATGTCTTCCTAAGGATTTAAACTGTCCTAGTGCGACCCTGTGGGCTTGGCATGGCACCCCAGGGTGCCTTGGCAAATACTTTGGGAATCATAGGCATGAGCAGCAGTAAAACAGAGGCGGTGAGACAGACCCAGACTCCCAGTGTCTCATTATTGGAAGAAAACAATTATACAGAGGTGTGGGAATAAGGAATTGCTCGTCATTTGGAGATGGCCGCTAGCCATACAACTTTAAGTTTCTCAGTGAACCTAATTAGGACAATTTGTTAGTAAATGGAATGGTTTATTTAAGTCTAAACAACTTTAAACTTAGAAATGCCTTTTATTTTTGCATATCTACTATAATGTTTGACGATAATAGTCAGTAAAATAAATATATTAGTTCACTGACTCTGCCCAACAAATCTGTGAGGTATTATTACCCTCATTTCTCCAGTTGGGGAAGCTAGGGATCCAATTGAACAAGATACTGCTCCAATATCCTACAGGCAGTAAGGGTGGCCGGCCAGGTTTGGAACTCAGGGTCGACTGGCTCTACAACACAAGTTCTTTGCTCTGTAAGCCAGGGCTTCAGTTCTGAGAGTGAATTCCTCACGGGGGTCACCACCTAGGTCAACAGGTTCAGTGTGAGATGTTCAGTTTATTCTCTCTTCTCTATTTAGTACTTATATAACCTTGGGTCAATAACTTCACCTACAGCTTCATCACCCAAAGAGAGTAACTATTTCATCGTTACTGAGAATAAACTAACATAAAGTCTTTTGAGCAGTTTCTAGAACATAAGACACATTTGATCAGTGATAGCTATTATTACTTCTATATATAAAAGTAACATGAACAAGTATACGTTCCTTTTATGTTAAGAATTTAGAAAAAAGAAGTTATATCAAAATACAGGCTGTGTTTATTGTACATTAAGTAGAAGAACTGATTGTTAAGAAAGGTGACAATGCTTTGGAAAATAAGGTCTCTTATAGAGCCCCATTGTAAGCTTTGGGTTTCTTTTCCCAGTGGTTCTGCAGTCAAGAAACCACCTGCTAATGTAAGACACCCAAGTTCAATCCCTGGGTCAGGAAGATTCCCTGAAGAAGGAGATGGCAACTCAGTCCAGTATTCTTTCCTGGGGAAATCCCATGACAGAGGAGCCTGGCAGGCTACAGTCCCTGGGGTCACAAGAGTGGGACATGACTTAGCGACTGAACAACAATAACAAGGCTTTGTGTGTATATATTTTTCACCCCTTAGTACTTCACTCGCCTTTTGGTGCCAAATGGAGATTTTCACTGGCCATTATGATACTATTTAAAACCAAATATGAATAAATGAAAGATTTCTCAAGGAGACTCCCATGTCAGCCTCCCACACAGAGGGCCAGTATACGTCCTTCTCCTCGTGCCTGTACATCCAACTAGAGGAAAAGTGGGAACTTGAGAGTTTGTGCCTGTCTCCTCCCTTCCCATTAATTCCAGGTAAAGATGAATGAATTCCATGCGCGTGAATGCTGTTGCTTCGGTCATGTACGACTCTTGGAACCCCAAGGACTACAGCCTGCCAGGCTCCTCTGTCCGTAGGATTCTCCAGGCAAGAATACTGGAGTGGGTTGCCATTCTCTCCTCCAGGAGATCTTCCTGACCCAGGGATCGGACCCACATCTCCTGCATTGCAGGCAGATTCTTTACCACTGTGTCACCAGGACAGCTCAAAGGTAAATTCACACTAACCTCAAATTGGTCCCCCTTGCTGGGTCATTTGGGCAAATCATCAAACCCCTAATTTCTTCGAAACCAGTTCTCTTATCTTTTTATAATTTATATGAAAAATGTTATCTATGTTATTCTGGCATTAACACAGTTCACTCAAAATCAACAGATAATTTTTAATTGATCCTTAAATATGTGTCAGGCACTGAACTATAGGAGATAATGTGATTAAAAAATACTCTACACACCAGATGTTTACAATTGTGTGTGTCTGTTGTGTGTGAGAGACAGTGACACACACACAGAGATATAGTTCCATTATACCAGGACCAAAAGAAAAGGATTATTCTGCCTTTTCTATCTTGGAACTTATTCTAAAACTGTGACATCCTTCTTCATGCCATCTGTGCTTTTATTGGTCCAGGGTGAACAATTTTCTTGAGACCCATTACAAGCAAAATATAGCAATTAACTTTACATTCCTCCATATTTTTAAAAAATTTTGGTTTCAGAGCATTAGTCATATGTCAGCAGCTGAAGAAAAGGGGAAAAGTGAACACCCATAAAGCTCTAACATAAGTAAAGGTTAAAGAATCTAGGAAAACCTTACTTTCAAACATAATTATTATACTTAAACACACACAAAACTGATTTGCATTGATTTTCGGGGTTTATGATTGTCCTTAATATTATTCAATATTAGGTATGTTTATAAGGTATTATTCTTATTAAAGAAGTGAAAATGAAGTCGCTCAGTCATGTCCAACTCTTTGCGACCCCATGGACTGTAGCCTACCAGGTTCTTCTGTCCATGGAATTTTCCAGACAAGAGTACTGGAGTGGGTTTTCCTCTCCAGTTTCCTCTCCAATTCTTATTAAAGTCTATTATAATCTCTAACTTGAAATACAGAGATATGCTATGGATACAGATATAAACAGTAATGGATTTATACACAGATCTAGGTATCCATTTATATCCACCTGTTCTCTTCACACACTGAGATTTCCTGAGTGTTTTAATCATCCTCATGTGTCAGGTTCTAAAGAAAGAAAGGCAAGGAAAACAGTGCTTTTTCATTTTTTCCCCTCTAGTTTCCTGATCTCAATCACTGAAACTTGGGGTTACCATGAAATATTTATTCATTCATTTGTGTGTGTGTGTGTGTGTGTGTGTGTATTTTTTTTTAATTGAAGGTGGTTTATATGGAGTGGGGAAAGAGAAGAGGAGAGGTATTGGTTGTGTTTTGGTTATTTTAATTCCAGTTCCCTTTTGACTATACGTAAAGGCTCACGGTGAGCTGAGAAAATGAGTGATATGATTCTCATTTGTGTTACAGGGCTTCACTGTTTAACATTTACTTGGCTGTCTCTATAGCTCCGTGGATGAATGGGTGAGTGGTTAACAAAGTAGATATAAGATTGAAAACACATAAACACATTCCCATGGCACATTAAAACCAGAGAAGAGGAAAACAATTACTGGCACTGCTTTAACAGGTGAGTATGATATTCTCTAAATATAATGATCATGTTAATAAAAGTCAGGGTCTTCAGCCCCTGTTATGTGTCTGATATGGTGTTTGCAGTGGGGATAAGGGATAGGGGAGGTCAGTCATAAACAAGAAAAATTCATTCAGTGCCTTGGAGTTTATAGCGTCATTAGTTCCATGCAGTCCTCACAGCAGCCTTTTTTAGGTAGGTCTTATCAGCTCTGTTTTATAAATGTGCAAACATTTCAGAGAGGGACATGACTTGTCTATAACAGGTAGGAAGTACTGGAGTCAGAATCTAAAGTCAAGTCTTTTCTGACTCCAAAATTCAGTCCTTTTCCCTTCTCTGGGCTGCCTCCTACCCCAGGTACACTGATGATACAGAACTAATTAATTAATTAATATACTCAATTTTTTTTGTTTAACACAGACTGGTTTCACAGATAGTCTTATACTCTCTGGCTAAGTAGTGATGATTTTAATTTGAATGCATTGCAACACATATGGTAAGGATTATCACTCATTAAACCTAACAGTGTTTTCACAAAGCACAGGACTCCATCTAAATTTTCAGGTCAAAATTTAGCAGTATCACCATAGGTTGACCATAGTAAGGATGATGCTAGAACACATTCCATTTACATCCCCAGTTCAAATGATAAATGGCTCGTAACCATCCTTTCCAAATTTCAACCGTCTCACCATCACCTGAACTTATTAAAAAACAGATTCCACACTCTATTGAATCTAGAGTGGGGGGAACTGGGAGATCTATAATTTCCAGCCATTTTGTCTAAGTCATTTCAGTCTATAATAAGTATGGGAACTGCTCCACTACAGATGGAGTAAGAAGTCGAATTTCATCTGTTTTATTGCTAAAAACGGAATTGTTGAAAACTCAAAACCACATAAAAAATAGTAGCAAATCCAGCCCTCTTCTCTAAGTGAGGAGTGGACTCCCAACCACCATTGCTGAAACATACAAGAGGACAGACAAAGGCTGATGCAATCAACTGACTGTATTTCAGAACCAACCAGAGAGAGTCCTAGACTATAGTTGATTCACTAAAGCTATTGCTTCTGTTGCTCTCCCTGATCCACTGTTGCTATAGAAAGTAGTTTTTGTTTTGTTTTTTTTTTTAAACATAATTTTTTTATTTTTTATTTATTTGTTTATTTTTTGGTATCTCGTTGTTGTTGTTTTTTTTTTTAATTAGGCCTCCTGGACCATTGAGGAAAGGCAACTCCAATCATTTGATGCTGAGCTCAGCGATGTCTACATGTTCCAACTTTTCTTTTAATCTTCGACTTGGCCTTCCTCTAAGCTTGGTTCCCCAGAAGTTATATCAGATGCAGTTTCCATATCCTTCCCTCAATGCTAAAGCAAAAAAAAAAGCCTTCTACTTCTTTTCTTAGAGAAGAGACTTCGATTAATTTCCAACAGGACAGAAAACCCTAGAGCAAAAACAACCCATTTGTGAAAGGTATCCTGCTTCTCCCCGACTCTACCCTCTCTCTGGACACGTTTCATTGTTTATCATTTATCACAGAAAGTCGATTATACTTTCCTTTCTTGCCAACAGAGCCTCATTAGCTTAACAAAAAATAAGCCAAGACTTTAAAAACATAAAAGATACTGTTTTCTGAGAGAGTCAGTCATTCAAGGTCTCAGATGCAATTCACTCTTCCTAGGGCCACCAAATGAGTCTCTGAGTCTTATTAAAAACAGTAAAACTGAAACAGAAATTAATGCTCGAACTTTATAACCTGGTTATAAACACACATGCTCTTTATTATCCACATCATTGCTGCTGCTTGTTGCCAAGTTGTGTCAGACTCCTTGCAACCCCATGGGCTGTAGCCCACCAGGCTCCTCTGTCCATGGGATTCTCCAGCCAAGAATACTAGAGTGGGTTGCCATTTCCTTCTCCACGGCATCTTCCCAACCCAGGGATCACACTCACATCTCTTGCACAGGCAGGCAGATTCTTTACCACTGAGCCACCAGGAAGGACCATCCACATCATTACCATTATTTTTTTCAGTGACCATGTTCCCTATCTCACAATGAAATATAGTAGTAAAAGTTGCTTCATAAGAATGTACACCAATTCCTTCCTAAGTCATTGCCCTAAAATATCAAGAGAAATTACAGCAGTCTGCACTACAAATGTGTAGAGAGATGCATTCACACCTCTCCAGCTTGTATTAGTAATCTAAACCAGTTTCTCTCGACTTCATAGAACACAAATTCTGGACAACGACAAACTTTATACATGCTAAACAGAGCTTCTTTCATCATGAGTTTTAGGAAATAACTGAAACAATAAAATCTTTTTTACGACGAGTTCAACAAAGCACTGTGAATCTACAGAAGAAGATACCTTATTGGAGTTTTCCTCAGACTAAAATCATGGAACCATTTTTCCACAGAGCATCTTAAATAGCTGACATTCTACAAAGTTCACCACAGGAAATGCCGGTTATGGCCAACTTCTGTTAGTCATCATTCTATCAACAAATAATGTTGAAAAAATATTAATGTTCTCAGCACTCTTTAGGAAAATAGGGTGGGAATGGAGAGCTGCCTAGGAATTAAAGGGAAGAAAAGCAAATAACATTATCTCCTTGTCACACACAATGATAGAATAACTTTAATAACTCCTGGGCTTCCCAGGCGGCACTAGTGGTAAAGAACCTGCCTGCCAATACAGGAAACATAAGAGACGCGGGTTTGATCCCTTGGGAAGATCCCCTGGAAGAGGGCATGGTGACCCCTTCCAGAATTCTTGCCTGGAGAATCACCATGGACAGAGGAGCCTGGGAAGCTACAGTCCACAGAGTTGCACAGAGTCAGACACGACTGAAGCGACTTAACACGCACGTAACTACCTCACATGCCTTCTCCTTCAGTCCTTTCAAATGTTTCCTGAACTCCTGAGACTGCAACAGAGCACGCAGACTGTAAAGTCCTGCAACGACCTTCTTTCCTTGTGTTTAAAAAGCTTAAAACTTCTTTTTTGTGAGTACACAAATACAAATGCATAGAAATGCAAATGTGCAATCACATGTATTGTGACTGTTTTTAATCAATTAATTAATATTTTTCACACTATTTTTTTCCCCAGAAGCTTTCAGTTCAGTTCAGTTCAGTTCAGTTCAGTTCAGTTGCTCAGTCATGTCTGACTCTTTATGACCCCATGAATCGCAGCACGCCAAGCCTCTCTGTCTATCACCAATTCCCGGAGTTTACTCAAACTCACGCCCATCGAGTCGGTGATGTCATCCAGCCATCTCATCCTGTGTCATCCCCTCCTCCTCCTGCCCCCAATCCCTCCCAGCATCAGGGTCTTTTCCAATGAATCAACTCTTCACATGAGGTGACCAAAGTACTGGAGTTTCAGCTTCAGCATCAGTCCTTCCAATGAACACCCAGGACTGATCTCCTTTAGGATGGACTGGTTGGATCTCCTTGCAGTCCAAGGGACTCTCAAGAGTCTTCTCCAACACCACAGTTCAAAAGCATCAATTCTTCAGCGCTCAACTTTCTTCACAGTCCAACTCTCACATCCTTACATGACCACTAGAAAAACCATAGCCTTGACCAGACGGACCTTTGTTGGCAAAGTAATGTCTCTGCTTTTTAATATGCTATCCAGGTTGGTCATAACTTTCCTTCCAAGGAGTAAGCATCTTTTAATTTCACGGTTGCAGTCGAAGGTTTAGGGTCACCACAAAACTGAGAGGAAGATAGATATTTCCCACACCCTACCCCAAATATATATATATATATATATATACATACATATATATATATATATATATATATATAGCCTCCACCATTATCCACATTCCTCAACAGAGAGTTACATTTGCTGCAATTGATGAACCTACATTGACACATCTTAATCACCCAGAGTCCTAGTTCATATTGGGTTTACTCTTGGTCTTGTACATTCTGTGTGTTTGGAAAATATATGATGTCATGTATCTACTATCACAGTACACAGTTTCACTGCCTTGAAAGTCCTGTGTGTTCTCTTTACCTCTCCACTCACCTCACCCCACCTCTGATCTTTTTACTGCCTTATAGTTGGAATCACACAATATGTAGCTATTTCAGATTGGCTTCTTTCGCTTAGTAAGATTGGCTTCTTTCGCTTAGTAAGACGTATGTAAAGTTATCCGTGTCTTTTCATGGCTTGATAGCTAATTTCTCTTTAATACTGAATAATATTGCATTGTCTGGATGTACCACAGTTTATTTATCCATTCACCTCCAGAAGAAAATATAATCTGGCAATTATAGGTAAAGCTGCTATAAACATTCATAAGCATCTTTTCATTATGCTTATTTGCCATCTGTTTGTCTTTCTTGGTGACATGACTGTTAAAGTTTTTACACCATTTTTAACATTTTTTGTTTGTTTTCTTATTGTTAAATTTTAAATGTACTTTGTATACTTCGGTTAAGAGTGATTTATCAGATGTGCCTTTTGCAAATATTTTCTCTCAGTCTGTGGCTTGTCTTATCATTCTTTTCATATTATCTTTCACAGAGCATGCATTTTTAATACAAATAAAATCCTACTTATCAATTAAGTCTTCCCCAGGTGGCTCAGAGGGACTTCCCTGTGGCTCAGATAGTAAGGAATGCACGTGCAGCGTGGGAGACCTGGGTTCAGTCTCTGGGTTCGAAAGATCTCCTGGAGTAGGAAATGGCAACATACTTCAGTATTCTTGCCTGGAAAATTCCATGGACAGAGAAGCCTGGTGGGTTACAGTCCCTGGGGTCACAAAGAGTCAGACACTACTGAGCAACTGAGAACACACGCACTTATCAATTATTTATTACATGTATTGTGACTTTCCTGCTGTATCTAAGAGGGATCACCATACCCAAGGTGATCTAGGTTTTCTCCTACGTCACCTTTCAGGATTTTTACAGTTTTTATCTTACAATGAGTTTTATGATCCATTTTGAGTTAATTTTTGTGAAGGTGTAAAATTTGTACCTGGATTCTTTTTCCTTATTTTTTGCAGGTAGATGTCCAGGGCCCTGTGTTGAGAAGGCTTATTATTTGCTCTATTGAGTTATCTTTGCTCCTTTATAAAAGGCCAGTTGCCTGTATTTATGGGAGCCTATTTTGGGACTTTCTCTTCTGTTTTATTTATCCATTTGGTTATTGTTTGGCCGATACTCCATCTTGATTGCTATAGCTTTATAGTAAGTCCTGAATTTAAGAAGTTATCAGTCCTCTTAACTTTGTCCTTCTCCTTCAGTATTGTGTTGGGTGACTGTGCTTTTAGCACGGTAATTTTTCCCTTACTGATGGACTTTTTTTCAATCTCCTCTGCACACATCATCTACCGGCTCAACCACACATACCACATGTTAACAGCCTTACATGTTTTCTACTGTAGCTTTCTCCATCATCATATAATCATATAATCATTTAACACAAGCATATACATATTTCATCAATTCTAAGATGCATCTTCGTCATATTTTAATGTCTCTGAAATAAGATACATTTGATGATTGCTGCAGAACACCCAAATGGTGACATAGTTGCTACTACCTATTACTGGCACATACGTATCTAAAGAACAAGGATTTGGGTCTCAGAAAAAAAACAAACCTGTAGTCAATGCTGGATTTCTTATTTTTAAAATGCTAATAATCTTGATTGCAGAGGAAGACATTGGTGGAAACCAAATTATCTATGACTGCACTTTGGAAGGGACTCAGAAAAATTATACTGTGGATGTGATATTTTAATAAAACTGATCAATTTGCTTTGCTTACATGCTCCTTTTTATGTATAACAAAGTTATATAAGACAAGCATTGATGTTTAGTTAATTCTAAAATGTCTTTTTAAATGAAAGTTAAACTTCTAAGTGATAAAAAAGTCTTCTGTCAGAGTTTAATCTGAGCACTTTTTTCTTTATAGTATATGAAATGATTGTGTGTTTCACAATCACTAGTACTTCAGATTCAGTAAAATATAGTACTTAAATACATACACATAAAGTTTTTCATTTTTTTATACAAAGAGAATCATATTTTATACAATTTACTTTCATTTTGTTTGTCTCACTCAGTGACAGCTTATAAAAATTTCTCCAAATCCAAGAGGCACATTTCAAATTCATTCACTTTATTGGCTAAATAATATTCCACAGTGACTAAGAATGTCATTTTGAGGCATATTCACTTATTTTTATACAATCTAACGTTCTGTGTCTGGCCTGTTATTCCCAAATCAGTACATGCTTTTTCACTGACTATCTAAATATTAACATTCCACTTTTTAATCCCTTGTATACCTTAGGAAAATCAGCATCAGTGGTTTTTTGTCACTAATCTGGGCATTGCACCCAATTTTGACTAATGGTAAACCTAAAGGCCAGCATACGTTCCTGACAACACAGTGGGAATCAGAGGCCTTTTGCATCAAATCCTAGGATTCAAATATTGAAACCTAGATCATGCTGCCTCAGTGGAGTAGTCCAAAATTTAGTATTACTGTCTCCTGTAAAATCTGACCAATAGGATCCTTGACACTATTCATATCCTCATAACCAGGCAATCACACACTCTTGTTTGCCTAGAACAGTCCCAATTTTGTCTGTGGTCCCAGGGTAATTTTATAAGAAAGCCGCCTTCACTCTCAAAATCATCTCATGGTTATGCTCTTCAAAAGAGTCAAGGGCAGCCTGACAGATCTACCTGGTGGTACAGAGATGATCTAGCTCCCCACTGGTAAGGCTCAAGGGATTATGAGTGTGGAGCTGGAGGGAAAAGACCTTAGGACCCAAAAACTGTGACCTCTGTTGCCAGTCATTCAATAGAGCTGTTATATCTGGGAAAAGCAAATGTGCTAATGTTTGAAAATTTTCCTAGTCAAAACGGCCTGCATGACTAAGTGAAGAAAGAGACAGCTTAGAGATAGGTTTATAGTTCCTGTCCTCTGAAAACAAGACTCTAGGATGGTAGACCTGACATCCTCCTGAGATTGTGTATCTCAGACACATTGTGATGCCAAGACCCCTCACACCCAACCTTCAGAGAGGAGACCTGACAGATCTCAGAGGGAAGCTCAGACAGATTCAATTCAGCATTGGTTTCAACTCTTTCCATCATATTACTACATTCAGAAAACCAACAAGCTGGTTTAAGTTAGTAAAGCAAATATTTTACTACCTGGGGTCATGTAACTATCATATAAATATTTTGTTCTTCTTCAGCTGCCAAGTTGTATCTGACTCTTTAGGACCCCATGGACTACAGCATGCTAAGCCTCCCTGTCCCTCACCATCTCCCAAAGTTTGCCCAAGTTCATGTCCATTGCATTGGTGATGCCATCCAGCCATCTCATCCTCTGATGCCCTCTCCTCCTTCTGCCCACAATCTTTCCCAGCATCAGGGACCTTTCCACTGAGTCACCTGTCCACATTAGATGACCAAAATACTAGATATAAAAAACCATACATGCATATATATATATATATATATATATATATATATATATATATATACACATACATAGACATGGGTTTCCCTGGTGGTTCAGATGGGAAAAAATCTGCCTGCAATGTGGGATAGCTGGGTTTGATCCCTGTGTCAGGATGAACCCTTCGAGAAAGAAATGGCAACCCACTCCAGTATTTTTGCCTGGGAAATCCTGTGGACAGAGGAACCTGCTGGTCTAAAGTCCTTGAGGTTGCAAATGATTCTGACACAATTTAGCGATTAAGCAACAATAATAACAGGTAAGCTCTATCTAACTTTTATTACTTCTCTACATAAAAACAATTCTGTGCAGGTTTTCCAGTAACAGTTCTAACTGAGGTCTCAGCTGACAGTCCACATCAACTGCTAAGTTTGTGAAGGAAGAAATATTCATGGTGATTCCAGCCTGACTCCTCATCTGTCACCAACTACATAAAACTGATTAAGAACCACTTGGAAGAGCACAATCAATTCCCAGAATCATGAAAAATTAATGAAGAAATCGCCATTGTTGCTTTAAGCCTCAGAGTGTTGGGGTTTTCCGTTGCATGGTAGTAGATAGATGAAAATACACACACACACACACACACACACACACACACACACACACACGCATAAGCGTAGTCTAGAAGAAAGATTGTATTATGGAGGAAGAAGTAGATGCCAGACCAGAGCAGTGTATAGTTGTTTATAAATTCAAGTAATTCATTCACTAGGCATTTTATCTAATATACAAAAGGCCAGGTCATAGACACTGAAGAGATAAACATGAGTACTGAATAGTTTCTGCTCCAGAGGAAGTCACAACTTAAGGAAGAAGAAAGGCATTATCTATAGCAAGCAAAAATAAGACGACACATGCCCTCCAGAAAAAAGATATGGGAGCAAGAAAGAAGAAATCACAAATTCTGAATAGAGACAAGGAAAGGAAGAAATTTTCAAAACAAAAATGTGAATGCATTCTTAAAAGTAGAAAATAAAAAATAAAACCTTCTGATAAAAAGTAGAAAAGAATAAAATAGAGAAGCGTTCAACTGAATGACTTATTTAGGGGCTGCAAGAAGTCAGATATGGCTTGAGTATAAGGGACAAGTAGGGGTGATGAGAAATAGTGGAGGATGAAGTGGACAACATTTTAAAAGGAGTTTGGGTTAATCTGTAGGCTGAAAGAAGACAGTCACTGAGATGAGGAAGAGCCTAACTCACTAACCAAACACCAAGAAGACAATCCTGATGGCTTCAGAGTTTTTGCAGAAGAATCAGAAAAGTTGATTAGCATCAATCAACTCAAATAGCATCACTACAGTTTACACATCTTTCTTAGAAAGTAATAGGCTGTTACCCTAAGTGTTCTCTGGGAAGGGATCAGCCACTCAAGTTCAGTCCTAATAAGCACTTGAGTTTATTAAATGAAAGTAATTTATGTTACATGTCAATGTCCTTTCTAATTTTCCGTTTCTGTCTCCATATTCTTCTTTACTACTATACTCACAGCTTCTAACTGAAGAGAATCATTGTTTACATCTCCTCACATAGTGGAAAAAATTTCATTTCAAAACTGAATGAAATGATCTTTACAAATAAAAATGAAATTGATAACAAGTGAAGGCATTAGTGTATGGCTATAACTCAATCACCACATTGAGACTTGGAGACACAGTTCTAATAGCACCCAAATTATCTTATTTCTCTGACGATGGGGTTGCATTTGCTAAATGCTAAGTTGCTTCAGTCGTGTCTGACTCTTTGTGACCTTATGGACCACAGCCCAGGTTCTTCTGTCCATGAGATTCTCCAGTCAAGAATACTGGAGTGGGTTGCCATGCCCTTTTCCAAATGGTATTAGGTTGGTGCTAAAGTAATTGTGGTTTTGTATTGTTGAATTTTTTTATATGATATTAGAATACAGGGGCTTCCCAGGTGGTGCTATTTGTAAGAGATGTGGGTTTGATCCCTGGGTCAGGAAGATGCCCTAGAGGAGGGCATGTCAACCCATTGCAGTTTTCTTACCTGGAGAATCCCATGAATGGAGGAGTTTGGCAAGCTATAGTCCATAGGGCTGCAAAGAGTTGGACATGACTGAAGCAACATAGCAGGCATGCATACACTGGAATGCATTCTTACATAAATTTAGTTATTTATACATCATTTTAACCATTTATTATTATACATCATTTCTCAATCAGATTGTGATGTGCAATGTAAAGTGGATAATATATGACAACCAGAGATGACCAACTCAGTGGTTGGGCTGAGACGCTCCAAAGCACCTCCCAAAACCAAACTTGCACTAAAAGAAGGTCTTGGGCGCTGTTTGGTGGTCTGCTGCTGGTCTGATCCACCACAGTTTTCAGAATCCTGGTGAAATCATTACAACTGAGAAGTATGCTCAGCAAATTGTTGAGACGCACAGAAAACTGCAATGACCACAGCCGGCATCGGTCAGCAGCATGCGCCCAATTCTTCTCCACGACCGTGCCTGACCACACTTCACACAACCAACACTTCAAAAGTTGAGTGAATTTGGCTACTAAGTTTTCTCTCATTCACCGTACTCACCTGACCTCTTGCCAACCAACTACCACTTCTTCAAGCATCTTGATGACTTTTTGCAGGGAAAATGCAGGAGGCAGAAAAATGCTTTCCAAGAATTTGTCAAATCCTGAAGCACAGATTTTTACGCTACAGGAATAAACAAACTTATGTCTCGTTGGCAAAAATATGTTGATTGTAATGGCTCCTATTTTTATTAATAAAGTTGTGTTTGAGCCTAGTTATAACCATTTAAAATTCATAGTCTGAAACTGCAGTCACTTTTTCACCAGCCTAACAGTACTCTTAATTATCCTCCCTGGCAGCTTTCTCTCACTGGAACTCAAAGCTTGTCCTAATCCCCTTGGGTCACACAGCTCAGTTCTTTCAATGTCGGCTCAAATCTCAGCTCTTTTTAACATCAGGTAAAATTTCATGGACCAGTAGTAAGAAATAGGGGTACAACCTCCAAATATACAACTGATCTTTTTGAAGAGTAACTAGAAACGTGATAAATGCACCCCCATCCACCTCGATGCATTAGAACTTGTAACAAGTATGTTAGTTACAGTATTTTACATTCAATGCAGAGTTGCAAAGAATAGCAAGGAGAAATAAGAAACACTTCCGGAGTGACCAATGCAAAGAAATAGAGGAAAACAATAGAATGGGAATGACTAGAGATCTCTTCAAGAAAATTAGAGATACCAAGGGAACATTTCATGCAAAGATGGGCTCAATAAAGGATAGAAATGGTATGGGCCTAACAGAAGCAGAAAATATTAAGAAGACGTGGCAAGAATACACAGAAGAACTTTACAAAAAAGATCTTCATGACTCAGATAATCACAATGGTGTGATCACTCACCTAGAGCCAGACATCCTGGAATGTGAAGTCAAGTGGGCCTTAGGAAGCATCACTACAAACAAAGCTAGTGGAGGTGATGGAATTCCAGCTGAGCTATTTCAAATCCTAAAAGATGATGCTCTGAAAGCATACTGCACTCAATATGTCAGCAAATTTGGGAAACTCAGAAGTGGCACAGGACTGGAAAAGGTCAGTTTTCATTTCAATCCCAAAGAAAGGCATTGCCAAAGAATGCTCAAACTACTGCACGATTGTACTCATCTCACATGCTAGTAAAGTAATGCTCAAAATTCTCCAAGCCATGCTTCAACAATACATTAACCAAGAACTTCCAGCTGTTCAAGCTGGCTTCAGAAAAGGCAGAGGAACCAGAGATCAAATTGCCAACATCTGCTGGATCATCAAAAAAGCAAGAAAGTTCCAGAAAAACATCCATTTCTGCTTTATTGACTATGCCAAAGCCTTGGACTATGTGAATCACAATAAACTGTGGAAAATTCTGAAAGAGATGGGAATACCAGACCACCTGACCTGCCTCTTGAGAAACCTGTATGCAGGTCAGGAAGCAACAGTTAGAACTGGACATGGAACAACAGACTGGTTCCAAATAGGAAAACAGTACATCAAGGGTGTATGTTGCCACCCTGCTTATTTAACTTATATGCAGAGTACATAATGAGAAACACTGGACTGGAAGAAGCACAAACTGGAATTAAGATTTCTGGGAGAAACATCAATAACCTCAGATATGCAGATGATACCACCCTTATGGCAAAAAGTGAAGAAGAACTAAAGAGCCTCTGGACGAAAGTGAAAGAGGAGGGTGAAAAAGTTGGCTTAAAGCTTAACATTCAGAAAACTAAGATCATGGCATCCGGTCCCATCACTTCATGGCAAATAGATGGGGAAACAGTGGAAACAGTGGCTGACTTTATTTCTGGGGGCTCCAAAATCACTACAGATGGTGATTGCAGCCATGAAAGTAAAAGACACTTACTCCTTGGAAGGAAGGCTATGACCAACCTAGACAGCATATTAAAAAGCAGAGACATTACTTTGTCAACAAAGGTCCGTCTAGTCAAGGCTATGGTTTTCCCAGTGGTCATGTATGGATGTGAGAGTTGGACTATAAAGAAAGCTGAGCACTGAAGTACTGATACTTTTGAACTGTGGTGTAGGAGGAGACTCTTGAGAGTCCCTTGGACTGCAAGGAGATCCAACCAGTCCATCCTAAAGGAGATCAGTCTTGGGTGTTCATTAGAAGGACTGATGTTAAAGCTGAAACTCCAATACCTTGGCCACCTCATGCGAAGATGCTGGGAAAGATTGAAGGCAGAAGGGAAAGGGGACAACAGAGGATGAGATGGCTGGAATGGCATCACTGACTCAACGGACATGAGTTTGGGTGAACTCCAGGAATTGGTGATGGACAGGGAGGCCTGGCGTGCTGCAGTCCATGGGGTCACAAAGAGTCATACATGACTGAGCAACTGAATTGAACTGAACTGAATATACTTTATATTCATAGTTACTGTTAATAATAATATTATTATTATCAATACTAATAATAGCTAACTCTCATTAAGCACTGAGGTCCAGATAAAGATCTTAGCCTTTTATATCAGTTAATTGATTTAATCATCACTCTAGCTCTATGGTCCAGGCAGGGCTAGTGGTAAAGAACCTGCCTGCCAATGCAGGTGACATAGAGACATGGGTTCAATCCCTGGGTTGGGAAAATTTTCCTGGAGAAGGAAATGACAAGCCACTTCAGTATTCTTACTTGGAGAATCCCAGGGATAGAGGAGCCTGGTGGGCTATGGTCCACAGGGTCACGAAGAGTTGGACACGAGTAAAATGACTTAGCACGTGGCACGTAGCACTATGAGATAGTTCTCTTTCACTTGGGATGCTTGTTCTTGGAACCCAGCCACCATGTTGTGAGGAAGTCCAGGTCACATGCAATGTCGCACATGAATATTCTAGCCAACAACTCCAGATAAGTCCACAGCAAGCAACCAGCATTGCTGCCAGGCATGTGTGCAAACAGGCCTTGAGGTGATACGAGCCTCTGAGTCTTCCAGCTGAGGTCCTAAAACCCTGGAGGGAAGACAAGCAACCACACTCTGCTCTGCCTTAATTCTCGATCCACAGAAACTGGGAGACAGTTTTAACGCAATCTGTTATGCAGAAATAGATAACTAATAGTTTAAAAATGCAAAAATGTGACCCACATTACAGGTGAGGAAACCCCGCTGTAACTATTTGTCGAAACATCTGTGTCCTCCAGTAAGCTCCCTGGTCACAGCATTTACTGCTTGAAGCACTGGTCCTGGCACTAATGCACAGCAGTGAATGTCTGCTTAATGAAGAGATAACGACAACCATAGAGGGAGAGAAGAGAGAGAGCTGTTCTCCTAAGTGTACTTTTCCTCTTTAACCAATTCCCCTGGAGAACAGTCAGTGTTCACACAGGCAGGCAGACCTAAATTGTTCATTTATTACAAAGAATGAGACCTGTGAAAACTACATAAAGCAGGTGAATTACAATCTGGAACTGATTTAAGAGTCATTTTTGCAGGAAGATTGTCAAGCAAAAGTACCTTTTTACCGACTACTGAGACATAAGAATGTTCTTCTTTCCTGACATCACGTTTCTCAATGCTACTCAACCAACTGATGGTAATGTTGCCTAGTGATGAAAGAACCCAGAGTCCAGAATCCTTCCCATCTTTAAACTTTCATCTACTGTCACATCAGGGCCTTCTCAGATCCTGTTCCCTACTCCCTGGTTCCGAGTGAACAAGCAGAGAAACACATACGCCCACAGAGATTCCCTCAGCCCTCTTTTTCCGTCTATGGACTTCCCTTCCCTGGCTTCTGTGTGTGCTTTGCAACTACTGGTCTACCCTCTGTGACGTTCTGCAACAGGAGTCTGCTCTTGTGCTATTAAGGTGATTTGCCAAAAGTGGCTGGGAGTTCATGCTATGTTATGGGTTGACCCTAAGTTAATGACTAATGGGTCTGAGCCTATGAAAGCTCAGCTCCTTCTCTTGAAGTTGGAACAAATTCTTAAGTATAATTCACACTTAAGGATACACCTGAGGTCAGGATTTGAGATCATTTCTGTCCAGCTGCCCCCACTATCTTAAAGACTTTTCCTGAGTGCACATATTTAATAAATCAACTTTTCAGAAATCCTCATCTCAGGATCTGTTTTTGGAGAACTAACCCCAAGGCAAAGAGCATTAACAGCATTGCTGAGGAGGAGTAAGCATGCTATTAACAGTCAATCACAAGGCAAGGCACTGCTTTAACTCCTGAGCTATTTAACTTCCTAACTACATTCAAATTTCCCCCAGGGCACAGAAACAATGCAGAGAAAAGAGAGATGATCAGGTACAACAAAAATGTGAGAAATAATAGTGACTTTATAATTTTCACGGTCATCTTAGGTACAGTTTTATGATATTGTGCTAAGTCGCGTCAGTTGTGTCCTACTTTCTACACCTCCGTGGACTATAGTTTACCAGGCTCCTCTGTCCATGGGATTCTCCAAGCAAAAATGCTTAGTGGTTTCTCCAGTATTCTCCTTCTCCAGTGGCTTCCCGACCCAGGGATCAAACCCTCGTCTCTTACGTATCCTGCATTGACAGGCAAGTTCTTTACCACTAGCACCACTTGGGAAGCCCATATCATATGACCAACCTTTATGATAAAGCCCAACCTTTATGATATTAAGGTTGGTATAAATGTAATTGCAATTTTGCATTGTTGAAATTTGCCATTTGATATTGGAATATATTCTTAAATAAATGTGGCTATGTTATACATGATTTTAACATGCATTTCTCGCTCTATTTTTTCTAAGACTTATTATTTGCTCTGTATTTTATATTTCTCTTAGACTATGGAAATGATGTTAAACAAAAAGCAAATTCAAGTGATTTTTTTATTTGAGCTCAAAATGGGTCATAAAGCAGTGGGGACAACTTGCAACATCAACAAGGTATTTGGCCCAGGAACTGCTAATGAACATACAGTGCAGTGGCAGTTTAGGAAGTCTTGTAAAGGAGAAGGGAGCCTTGAAGATGAGGAGTGCAGTGGCCGGCCATCGGAAGTTAAAAGCAACCAATTGAGAGCATCATTGAAGCTGATCCTCTTACAACTACATGAGAAGTTGCCAAAGAACTCAGTGTTGACCATTGTACCATCTTCTGGCATTTGAGGCAAACTGGAAAAGTGAAAAGGATTGATCAGTGGATGCCTCATGAGCTGATCGAAAATCAAAAAAATTTTTGTTTTGAAGTGTCATCTTCTCTTATTCTATGTGACAACAAGGAAACATTTCTCAATCAGATTTTGATGTGCAATGACAAGTGGATTTTATATGACAACTGGCAACAACCAGCTCAGTGCCTGGACTGAGAAGAAGCTCCAAAGCACTTCCCAAAGCCAAACCTGCACCCAAAAAAGGCCACGGTCATTGTTTGGTGGCCTGCTGCCAGCATGACCCACTACAGTTTTCTGAATCTCAGTGAAACCATTACATCTGAGAAGTATGTTCATCAAACAGACGAGATGCACAAAAACTGCAACACCTACAGCTGGTATTGGTCAACAGAATGGGCCCAACTGTTCACCATGGCAATGCCTGACTGCACAACCAATGCGTCAAAAGTTGAGCAAAGTGGACGATGAAGTTTTACCCCAACCACCATACTCATCTGACCTCTGGCCAACCAACTTCTTCAAGTATCTTGACAAATTTTTGCAGGGAAAATGTTTCTATAACCAGCAGGAGGCAGAAAATGCTTTCTAAGAGTTCAATGAATCCCAAAGATGGATTTTAATGCTACAGGAATAAACAAACATTTCTCACTGGCAAAAATGTGTTGATTGCAATGGTTCCTACTTTGATTAATAAAGATGTGGTTCAGATTAGTTGTAATAATTTAAAATTCACTGTCTGATACTGCAATTATGTTTGTACCAACCAAATAGCTCAAGCATTCAGGTGTATCAAATTATACATATATGTATAAATTATATATAATAGTGCAACATACATTTATAATGCATATAATACATTAGATATCTAATAATAAATATATGAATATAGGAAAATCTATTCAGGAAAAGAATAAGTGCCAGTTCTATTACAAGCTAGACCCTTCGGTAATGATGCTGATCTTGTGCTCAAAGGACTAAGGGCAGAGAAAAATTAACTGTGACCACAAGGTTGGCCCATCCAGCAGATACAGACATACATCTATGTTAAAGTCAAATATTGCAAACTGTAGGACATACATAGTATAAAACCACACTCAATCTGGGGAACTATTCAAGAGAGTCTTGTTTTAAGTAGAATCTGAATGTTCTGCAGCGTGCCACACTAGGGTTTTAAGCAGCAACACATGGCATTAAATAAGAATCAGAATTTTCAAAATACACTGATTTTTGTGAGGGTGACTGTAGTCAAGATGTGAGTCCCTGGAAAAGAAGCTGTTATGAACTAGATGGGGGATTCAGATTCAAAGCTAGCTTCCAGATTGTTGAACAGAAATAAGTCAGCCAAAGACTTATGGATAGTGGCCAATTTCGCAGCACAATGAAGTGAGTAAAAAGACTGCAGTGCAGTTACTGTGTAAGGGGTTGGTATACTGAACTTCTCTCTGCTTTCACCCAGATATCAGAGGACGAGTTTTAAAGTATTTATAGATCCTGCTGTTCACGAGGAGCAGGTGGGAGCGCCCAGCTGTACATCGATCTAACGGGTGCTGGGATGACGGTGATGGTCATCATCATTTTCTCCTTCTCCTTCTCACTCCCTCCCTCCTCTTCTCCCTCTCTCCCCTTCACCCCTTCTCCTCTTCCTTCCCTTCTCCTCCTCTTCTTCTCCTCCTTCTTCATGCTGATTTCTAGCAGCAGCATTTATTGAAATGATTACCATGTGCCTGGTACTACTGTAAATCATATGACTATAATCACTCACAATCTTTACAACAGCCCTATGAGAAAGATATTATAAAGTTCCCAGTTCACAAACGTTAAAACTGAAACATAGAGACATATATAATTTGCCCACATCTCCAATATAGTAATGGTAGAGCCAGGACGCTCTACCAGAAGGCTTGAATCCAGGTAAGGTATCAGAGTCCACACTCTAGGAAAACGCATTTTGATGGGTAATGACTGCTATACAGGCAATTAAGGTCACTCTGCAGTTCTATCTGAATTAGTTTGTTAATAACAGTTTCTTGAAGGAAGTAAAAGTGTATTTATAATAAAAATGTTTAATAAGTTGAGTTTTCATTCTACAGATTTAGATTCTTCTCAACAAATTATATATATACTTTCAAGAGAGCCAATAAGAAAAAAATCTCTTAAATTTGTTAAGGGTAGAAAACCCAACAAAATTTCTAGTCAAAATCTTGCTTTCCATAATTGCTTCCAAAGAGTTTATAAACTTTATCTTCTCAGTGATAAAAGATCCTACGAGCATAAAATATAAACTATATACATATATATATAACCATTTGTGTGAGTGTGCACACACATACACACTTATGTTTTAGTTTCAAGAATACCTTATTGGATAAAAACTCAGTTCAACATTACATAACTTAAAAAACAAAGAAGTTAATTCAGGATTCACTGATTTTTTTAATCTAAACACTTCTATACTAGAATAATCAATTCTCAGGGAACTAATGTCATCAATCATCCAAAATAAATATGAATGATCTCCATATAAAGATCATAAATGCTAGAAATATTTGTACATATTTAACATAGGTAGGAATTTTAGTTGGTGGTTATATGAATGAAATTCATTTAAATTTTGCATTCAAATGTCTCTTGAATTGGCATTTAATAGCAATTATAAATTTAACTTGTATACACAGGCAAATTATGCAATCCAAGTTTAAATTAATTTTCATTAATAAATACAATATAGTACATTGAGAACATCCAAATGCATTCAATTGCATTTGATTTAGCAACTAAAATCCATCTGAAATAAGCAGTAATTTGCTATCTGCAATATTAATTCTAAATTCAAATGATATACTAATTACAGACTTTTCAGAGAGCTAATTATTTCAGTTTGAAATACAGAATTGCCTTCATTTCTAAACACTTATTTAACTTTGAGCACTGCACACTTGAAACTTGGATATATCTCCATTTGTGTGATGAACGTCTATAATTTTGTGGGTCAAAGACCGTAAGCTAATATATGATTACTTCAACCATAAGTGCTTGATTGAAGTGACTCATAGCAAATGGTTAAACAAAGAGGATATCTAGACCCATTTCATATCTACTACAAAATTCTAGGTTCTCTAAAGTAAGAAACTTTGCTATCATTAACTTATTGGACCCATCAGAACCTGCTACATAATAGGTGCTCTGCATATGCGATTAATGAAATTACAGACATAATTCCTTGGGGACTTGGATATTATTCATTGATACACATTTTCTACCTATAACATTTGTTAGTCACTCTACAATAAAACATATGTTTTGGTAGTGGGATGAGGAGGGCCAGAATACACTATATTAAACATGGTGACAGACTGAATATAAAATGAATAATGCCCAGACCATATATAAAACTGACACTCTGGCCCACAATCAGCAACCATGCCAGGAAACCAGACTCCTTATCTCCAAGTCAGATTGGTAAGGTCAGAATATCTCTGGCAAAAAGCAACAACAGCAAACCAGGGAGCCAAGCAATAACCCCTGTAACAATCATAATTGGCTTTAAAAATGGCTAAGATGGGACCAAGAGCCGACAGCTTCCCTAATTTTTGCCCCCGCTTCCACCTTAGGACCAACCAAGGAAAAGCCAATCCCATAAAGCATCCTACTTCTACTTAGCCTGAGACAGTTTCCCCATGCCAAAAGCCCCCCTTCAAGGCATACTTGAAGCCTTCTCCATGTTTAACTATTAAGCTTTTCCACCCCTCTGTCTTTGAGTCTCTATTAACACAAGTGACAAAGGCCATTTCCCTTGCTATAACAAGCTCTGAATAAACAACCTTTGTTTGTTCTCATTTAGGTGGTCTCTTTTTTCCACAACAGAAAATTTTGAATAGTAGGTTAATGGATAATTTTTTTTCTTTGTGTTTTTTCTGTGTATTACATATAGTCTAGGGAGATAGTAAACTTTCATAATCAGAAAATGTAAATGTTATTTAGCCAGATAGAGAAAATATGCCTTTAATATTGACATCTCCATATACTCTGGATATACGTATGTGTGCTTAGAAAGGGATAAGAGGTCAGAAGACATCTAGAAGAAAGGCTTGGAGAGATGACACATTATGAATCTTCAACTGGAATATTTATTACTTTCCTTAGCAGAAGCCACTTTGAAAGGCTGCATGTAACAATTATATAGTTTTCTTTCTAACTCAAGAACAAACAACCCAAATTTATTATCTTTCAGCTATTGAT
Organism: Odocoileus virginianus; assembly: GCF_023699985.2. Classification (NCBI taxonomy): domain Eukaryota; kingdom Metazoa; phylum Chordata; class Mammalia; order Artiodactyla; family Cervidae; genus Odocoileus; species Odocoileus virginianus. Next base: position 16,952,251 of record NC_069683.1, on the reverse strand, counting down.
ATCCAAGGTTAGAAATGCCCTTTGCAAAGAACTGTTCATTTTGGCAGCAAATTGCTGACAATCAGAACACACTACTAACATTACTTTTAGTGCATGGAAATGATACACATACTTTAAGCATGACAATCTTTTATCGCCCTGAGAACTTATCTTGTTATCCACCCTTTGCCAAGAATAGATAACCCAGCATTAAAGTGCTATGGAAGGAAAAATATCCAGCTATTCATGAGTAAATAAGAGGTGACAAGTATGAAATATTTTATATGTATCCTATCATTTCATTTCATAAGAATTCAATATTGCAAGTACTATATTTCACCAAATTTTCAAATTAAGAATTTGAGACCTAAATGCATAAGTAGTCTGTCCAGGGTACAATGCTTACTACTGACAACTCAGATACTTCCATACCCCAGAGCTTATGCTTTTAACCATTAACTACAATCTCTCCCTCTACCAACTCTCAAAAGAAGATACACATATGCACCTACATACCTGACAATAAAATATGGGTCAAATACAAATAAGAGGAGTAAGTTTATCATATTTTCTTTTTCAGAAACTACCAGGCTCCTCTGTCCATGGAATTTTCCAGGCAAGAGTACTGGAGTGGGCTGCCATTTATCTTCCTGACTTGGGGATCGAACCCAGGTCTTCAGCATTGCAGGCAGATGCTTTACTCTCTGAGCCACCAGGGAAGCCCCTTATATCTCATAGTCGACTTTTCATATTTTTTCTCACATATCCAGATGTAGTAAGAAAGTCATTCATCTATATCTAAGCAGTTAGCAATACAAAATTTAAGAAGCAAACAGATAAATTGCATTTTAATAGCTTAACATATAAAAATATATTACTTATTGCCTATTTAAGAAGGATATTGTTTACTTTCCCATTTTCTGAGATGGTATTACAAATTGCATAATATACAGACATGAAATATGTACTATAAAAAGGCAATGACAAGTATAATTCATAGATTTAGGCTACTAAAGTTTACCTTTAAAGCTATGTGGTCTCTGTCAGGTAAATTAACTTCTTCATGACACATTTTCTACATATAACAAACAGGAATAATCCAGGCAACAATTCTTTGGTGTTGTTACAAATAGTGAAACAGATAATAAATTTAAACACTGTATCAATGAGTGGAAGCATCCTGAACGATTCACATCAAAATTTCTCTAGAGCAAAACAACATAAGATGCTGGAAAAACTGCTAAGATGGTACATCTGTGATTGCTTGATTTCATGCATTCATGAGAGGCTCTTTAGAAGCAAAGCAAAGAGGTTTGCAGAGAAAGGATACCTTTATGGGCGAGGAGGAGGAGACAGGGAGGAGGGCAGAAGAAAGAAAGTAAAAATCAAGGAAGGGAACACAATAAACATGAAGGTCAATGTACCCACTATATATTAACTGTTTTGCTTTCCATTCCAAAAGCAGAGCTTCCCAACACCTTACCTTTCCAGATAACCTTCAAAAACTCTCCCCATAGTTTCCTTTTCAATGGCTTCCAACTTATTTCTTAGTTGCTCAGAAAGTGGAGAGGCAGTTGATTGTTTTCTGATGTAATGAGATGTATGTTAATTAAATTAACAATGAGACTAATCCCTTTTAAGTTTCTGACTTTGTTGCCAAGGTAAAATAGTAATTGAAAACAAAATAGTTAGAAGCAGGCAAAATAGGTTATAGGTTGAGCTGATGCCAAGTTGTCCTCAGTGAATAATCAAAGAGGCACAACAAAGTCCTTCCTAACTCTATTCTCTACTGCTTGGCCTCTCACTTTGTAAACTGGAAGGAAATATTTAGTGTAGGACCCTTATCTCTCCTAAGACTAGATGATGCATAAGCAGGAGCAGGAGAGAGAAGAAAGACAATGAGAGAGAAAGATGGAAGGCAGGAGAGATGGAGAAAGAGAGAGAGAGATTGAGCAAAGTCTAAGAAGATAGAGCCAAAGCTGACGTCACAGAAAAACTCGTAGTGAAATAATGACACAATGACAAGGTCATCACTTTAAGTTGAAAAATACTAAGTTCTAATCTCCTATCAGTTACTTTTCATCTATTTAATTCCTCTAACACTTTTCACATCTTCATCCTGAGACTAATAATGCCAACATTAAAGGTGTGATTTGGAGATAAAAGGTATGTGTCTCAACTACTCAACACATACTAGATGTTCTATATAGGTTAACTCATACTATCGAACTAAATTTCTCATACCGGGTGTTGTTACCTGGTAGCTCAGCTGGTAAAGAATTCACCTGCAATGCAGGAGACCTGGGTTCGATCACTGGGTCAGGATGATCCCCTGGAGGAGGGCATGGCAACCCACTCCAGTATTCTTGCCTGGAGAATCTCATGAACAGAGGAGCCTGATGACCTACAGTCCATGGGGTTGCAAAAAGTCAGACATTACTGAGCGACTAAGTACAGCACTCATAGCTGCGTAACTTTACACTTCTGCTCTTGATGTTCCAAAGCTCACGATGCCTCCTCGTGGGAACATGTATCAGTTTGCTTTGTTGCTGTTCTTTAGTTGATAAGTTGTGACCACATGGTCTATAGCCCACTAGGCTTCTCTGTCCCTTGGATTTGCCAGGCAAGAATACTGGAATGGGTTGCCATTTCCTTCTCCAGGGAATCTTCCCAATCCAGGGATTGAACCCGCCTCTCCTGCATCGGCAAGTGGATTCTTTCCCACTGAGCCACCTAGAAGAAGCCCATTAGCTTGCCAGGGATGCCATAATAAAATACCACAGACTGGAAAACTTAAACAACATAAATATATTTTCTCACAACTCTGGAGGCTGAAAGTCCAAGATCAAAGTGCTAATAGGGTCGGTGTCTTCCAAAGCTTTTCTTCTTGGCTTGCAAATGACCACCTTTCTGCTGTGTCCTCACATGGCCCTTTCTCTGAGAATACACATGCCTGGGGTCTCTTTTGTTTCATTTCTTTTCTTTGTTTTTCTTTACCTATTTATAATTGGAGGATAATTGCTTCACAATATTGTGCTGGTTTCTGCCATATATCAACATGAATCAACCATAGGCAGACATATGTTCCTTCCCTCTTGAAGCTCCCTCCCTCATTTTTTTAAAGCATGCAAGTTACATTGAGTTAGTACCTCATTCTCTTTTAACCTTAATTACCTCTTCAAAGTTCATGTCTTCAAATATAGGCACATTGAGGGTTAGGGCTTCAACATACGAATTTGGAGTGAGAATAATCAGTCCATACCCTATGCTGGTATGTTCACACTGGTCATGTCAATGGAGATGGTTCAGCTTTGACTTGTAAGGATTCTTCTACATGTTCTTGAAGAATATCCAGTCTTGAGACAGAGCTTATTTTCAGTCCTATTTCATTATTCAAGCCCTAATTCCAAGATTCCTTTTGTTAACATGCCCTCAGTCTGTGTACTCTTAGAAAAATTTGAGATGATTGATTGGAACCATTGGATTAAAATCTATTCCCCAGGCCAAAGGCAGTGAAATACCATTTGGATGCTATCATTGATACTGTCTTCTTTAACAAATGTACAGGTTATTTTTACTTTTACAGGGAATTTTTGATGAACATGAAATATTCATAGTGGACAGATAATATTTAAATGACATCATTAAATAATTTAAAAATGTGAAAATCTCCACTGGGGATTACTACATTAAGACTGTGAATACATTCTCATTATCTGCTCTCAATTTCTGAGATATTGTGGAATAAAAGGAACTTCTGAGTAATTTTGCTATGCTATTATTAAGTAGAAATCCACCTTTAAAGAGACTTAAACTTTGCATTAGGTTTTCAGTAGAATGATTATTAAAATATTCTTGAATAAATTTAAGAACCCCAAAATCAAGTGCAATATGTAATAAATACAGGATATACCAAATGTTGGTGTGATTGAAGGCACAAGAAAAACTTTTGTGCAGCCAAAGGATTACATTTACTCTCAGCTACTATATTCACCAACTACATATTCTATTTGATTCCATATTTCCTTTAAACCAATTCAGAACTGGTTTATGTCTATATCTGCTTATGCACAGCATGGCAAAAGGAAAAAATATGAAAAGGTCATATTTTTGAGCATTTGATTAATTCATTTAACTGTCTCAGTAAGTCTAGGAGATAGACGTAACTATTTTACAGGTGAAAAAACTAAAACTAGAAGTAGCTAAGTGAAATGACTAAGATCATACAAACAGTGAAAAACAATGGAAGTTATCTAAATTCAAGGCAAATTAAAAACTTTATTAATATTACCTTCTCTGAAAATCAGTAATATTATACCTTGCTTCCTCATGGAGTTGCTATGAAATTCATTAAAACAATGAAAGTTAAGGTGCTCTACAAATTATACAAGGATTCACAAATGAGTTTTTGATTACTGTATACCATTCTCAAACTATCTATGACCTTTTTTTCTGTTTACTAAATTGAGTTATCAACTTGTTATTCCTATAAATTTTAACTATAATTTATCCATTATTTTTCAACAGAAATAGGACTACTATGGATGGCAAGAATAAGGGAACTGGAATACAGAATAATTAATATAATGAAATAAAATTATATGTGAAATAAATCATATGTATAAAAGTGTGTTGCACATTCAATACTGCTTAAGGCTGTGGAAGATATCAAAGACAACTTGAACAATATACAGTGTACATGTCATCACTTTGAAGCTTAAATTTATGTGTGCCAAGAAATACTTGAAGCACAGTGTGTATCACCTTACACATATATGCATAATCATGAAGTAAAAAGAAATTTCTTTACTCAACCCATCAATTTCCGATGGCTCCTACTTACTAAATCTTGAGATCTGGGTGGTTTATTCCCATCATTCATGTGTTCTCTCAATATTCATCTTTGTCTTCCATATCAACTAATCTAGCAGCTTGCTCTTTATTATTTTCTGAAATATTCATTACTGAGGACCTCATTTTTGAAATGTTGTCCTCCCCTAGATGCCATGACACTGCATCATCTGAGTTCTCTTTCATTTCTTTCATACTATCTCCACCTATTTTGTTGCTATTTCTTCCTCATTTAACATTAAATTAAATGAGATACACCAAGAATCTATTTTAACATAAGAATCCCAGCCACTTCCTTAACCTGAATCAGTATTCCCCAGGCAGAGGGAAGTATTCAAAGGGCAAATGCAGACAATGTAATGATGCACTGATTTATTAAATATTTATGGAGTATCTTCTCTTTTCAGATACCTCTTTAGATGATGGGAAAACTGCAGCAACAAAAAAGAACAGAAATTAATTCCCTGATAGAAACTTGTTCCTAGTAATGAGAAGGAAATGACCCTCTTAATCTGAAAAGATGATTTTTCTAGTTAAAAGGAAAACAAAGAGGAAGGTAAGGAAGATTTTCTTTATGGCATATAAAGACAGTTATTAGAATTGTGCTTCTGAAGACTCTTCAAATATGACTGGGTGCACTTTATACTTTTCACATGCATGCTTATAAAAAGCATAAAAATACTAGACTTCTTTGGTATAGTGTTAAGACGTAACTAAAATGAAACAATGAAAAATCACTTGATCCAAAGTGATGAAGTTTTTTTCTTATGTTGAAAGAATTTTATGGTACACAGATGAAGGCAAACTTGCTGGCTCTCCAGTACTATAAAAGACTCAAAAACTGTGTACGTTTTCATTCATAGACTCCTATTATATAACAGGTACATACTATCAACATGTTTTATGACCACTGATGTTGACCTTGATCATCTGGCCGAAGTAGCATTTGTCAGGTTTCTAAAATTACTTGTTTCCCCTTTTTCCATATTACACTCTTTGGAAGGAAGTCACTATGCACAGCCCACATTTAAAGACTGGAGATTTATGCCCCCTCTTTTTGAGGACAGAGCATGTACAAAATTTATGTAAAATTCTTCCGCAGAGAAAATGTGTCTCTTCACCACTAATTAGCTTACATCTATATGGATTCATGGATATTCATTTATACTTTGGATTATAATCCAACATGACTTCACTTGTTCTTGCTTCTCAAGTTTTGTCCATTAGGAATTCTTTCATTTGGCTCCTGTGCCCCTTGGACACACTCCCATCAGTGTAGTTTGTTTGAGCACTTGCTCAACAAACATTGTCAAATATTTTCTGACACTATTAGGTCTCTAGGATCATCTCATATCTGGCCTGCAATCAGTTGGTTTTCCAGGGATTCCTGGTTCTTTTTTCTAGCAAATGATTCAGTTCAGTTCAGTCACTCAGTCGTGTTCATCTCGTTGTGACCCCATGGATTGCAGCACACAAGGCCTCCCTGTCCATCACCAATTCCCAGAGCTTGCTCAAACTCATGTTCATAGAGTTGGTGAGGCCATCCAACCATCTCATCTTCTGTCATCCCCTTCTCCTCCTGCCTTCAACCTTTTCCAGCATCAGGGTCTTTTCAAATGAGGAAGCTCTTCACATCAGGTAGCCAAAGTATTGGAGTTTCAGCTTCAGCATCAGTCCTTCCAATGAATATTCAGGACTGATTTCCATTAGGATTGACTGGTTGGATCTCCTTGCAGTCCAAAGGACTTTCGAGTCTTCTCAACACCACAGATCAAAAGCATCAATTCTTAGGTACTCAGCTTTCTCTGTAGTCCAACTCTCACACCCATACTGACTACTGGAAAAACCATAGCCTTGACTAGATGGACCTTTGTTGGCAAAGTAATGTCTCTGCTTTTTAATATGCTGTCTAGGTTTATCATAAGTTTTCTTCCAAGGAGCAAGCGTCTTTTAATTTCATGGCTGCAGTCACCATCTGCAGTGATTTTGGAGCCCAGAAAAATAAAGTCAGCCACTGTTTCCACTGTTTCCCCATCTATTTCCCATGAAGTGATGGTACCGGATGCCATGATCTTAGTTTTCTGAATGTTGAGTTTTAAGCCAACTTCTTCACTCTCCTCTTTCACTTTCATCCAGATTTCTTTTAGTTCTTCTTCGCTTTCTGCCATAAGGGTGGTGCCACCTGCATATCTGAGGTTATTGATATTTCTCCCAGCAATCTTGACTCCAGTTTGTGCTTTATTCAGCCCAGCATTTTGCATGATGTACTCTGCATGTAAGTTAAATAAGCAGAGTGACAATATACAGCCTTAACATACTCCTTTCCCGATTTGGAACCAGTCTGTTGCTCCATGTCCCATTCTAACTGTTGCTTCTTGACCTGCATACAGATTTCTCAGGAGGCAGATAAGGTGGTCTGGTATTCCCACCTCTTGAAGAATTTTAATAAATGGTATAAGAATAAAAATCTGGGTAGTAGGTATGCTCTTTGCTACAGCAGAGCCATTTCTTTCAGGCCCTCTCAGCAGATGGAGAAAAGAAATACACATGTAACTAACTCATGTATATACACATATTTATAAATATTTCTAGATGTAACCATATGTATCTATATTAAGTTAACAGAGTTCTTACAGATGTCTCCAGCTCTAAGCCATTACCTCATGGTTTATTTTAGCCTCCATCTCTTGCTTATCCACAAATTCCCACCCCAACAGTGAGGCTTGACTCTGGCCATCCACCATCTATTTGCTTAATTGTTCAATTCCAGCATACATGTATAGAAGGATCAGAGTGTCAACCCCTACCCTAGAGGGAAACAACCTTTTTTTTCAACTACAGCACAGTGAGTCTGTGCAGTTTCATTTCTGTTTGGTTTGGCCATTAGTATTACATAGTTCACTGCTTTCCAGAGTTACGTACATCAGCATTTTCACCTCTTTACCCACTTCAGTGGGGTTGTTTCAAACATTTGTAATACAGATGGACATTCTTGGCAGAGCCTACATTCTTGACTGTGATACCTTGAGCTTCTAAACGCTTTTTTAAAATGTTTGCATACATAACGGTACATTATTCGTGCTATAAAATTCTATACATTTTCAAAATACATATTGTGACAAATGATACATTACATATATTATAAAAAATGGTTTCAGAATCATAAAAACTCCCTGTGTTTCACTTAGTCATCCTTGCCCTGAACTTGGAAACTGTTGATCTTTTTATTTTCTCCATATTTTTATCTTTTCTAGAACATCATATAATTGAAGACATACAATATGCATCCTTTTCAGACTGGCTTTCTTCTTGTAGAAATGTGTGTTTAATCTCCTACATGTATTTTAGGCTTGATAGCTCACTTCTTGTTATTGAATAACGTTCCACTGAATGGATATACCAAAGTTGGTTAATTCATTAACTATTGAATAGCATCTTGGTTATGTCCAGGTTTTAGCAATTATATAAAAGGCTGCTATAAATGTTCACATGAAGTTTTTTAAAAATACATTTTCAAGTTGGTGAAAACACCTAGGAGCACAGCTCCTATCCCATATAATAAAAACATATTTAGGTTTATGAGGTGTATATTTAGGTAGATAGGGGTTTCCCAGGTGGCACTTGTTCAGTTGCTAAGTCGTGTGTGAATCTTTGTGACCCCATGGACTGCAGCATGCCAGGATCCACTGTCCTCCACTATCTCCTGGAGTTTGCTTAAACTCATGTCCATTGAGTCAGTGAAGCCATCCAACCGTCTCATCCTCTGCTGCCCCCTTTTATGCCTTCAATCTTTCCCAGCATCAGGGTCTTTTCCAATGAGTTGGCTCTTCTTTCTCATCAGGTGGCCAAATATTGGAGTTTCAGCTTCAGTCTTCCAATGAATATTCAGGATTGATTTCCTTCAGGACTGACTGGTTTGATCTCCTTTCAGTCCAAGGAACTCTCAACAGTGGTAAAGACTCTGCCTGCCAATGCAGGAGATACAGGAGACACAGGTTCGATCCCTGGGTTGGGAAGAATACCTTGAGTAAGAAATGGCAACCCACTACTGTATTCTTGCCTGGAAAATTCCATGGACAGAGGAGCCTGGTAAGCTACAGACCACGGGGTCACAAAGAGTCAGATGTAATTGAGCACGCAGCAAGCACACACATTTAGGTTTATATTTAGGGTATAACTCTCAAGATACTTTTCAATGTAGCTATATCATTCTGCATTCCCACCAGCAATAATTGAGAGTTTCCACTGATCCACATCTTGATCAGCATTTGGCGTTCCAAGGTTTTGGCTTTTAGATACTATAATCAACATATAGTGGTATCTCTTAATTTTTTTTAAATTATTTGTTGGAGGCTAATTACTTCACAATATTGTAGTGGTTCTTGTCATACATTGACATGAATCAGCCATGGATATACATGTATTCCCCATCCCGATCCCCCCTCCCACCTCCCTCTCCACCGGATCCCTCTGGGTCTTCCCAGCAATTGCCTCATAACATCAGAGAAGGCAACGGCGCCCCACTCCAGTCCTCTTGCCTGGAGAATCCCATGGATGGAGGAGCCTGATAGGTTGCAGTCCACGGGGTCGCTAAGAGTAGGACACGACTGAGCGACTTCACTTTCACTTTTCACTTTCATGCATTGGAGAAGGAAATGGCAACCCACTCCAGTGTTCCTGCCTGGAGAACCCCAGGGACGGGGGAGCCTGGTGGGCTGCCGTTTATGGGGTCGCACAGAGTCGGACACGACTGAAGCGACTTAGCAGCAGCAGCAGCAATAACATATGCTATTGACCATCTTTTTATATGCATAGATACCTCTGCATATCTTCTTTTGTGAAGTGTTAAGTTTTAAGACTTCTTTGTATATTTTAGATGCAAGTCCTGTATCAAATATGTTTTGAAAATATTTTCTCCCAGTCTGTGGCATGCCTTTTCATTCTTTCACCTGTGTCTTTTGCAAAGAAGATTTTAATTCTAATGAATTTTAACTTATCAATTTTTCTTTCACAATTGTGAAAGAAGGCATATTCTTCCTGGAAAACGTCATGTAAAAGTTACTTGGCTGAGTCTAATATGAAAATGTTTCATGTCTGAGACATTGTCTTCTGTGTCAGTGATGCAAACCACACATATTGCTTCAGAATTTCATGTTAACATGGGTGAATGTGCCTCTGAGATGACAAAAAAGTACCTGGAAAACTATGGTTGTAGGGATTTGCTGGGTTTTCCTGCATTATGATGCCTTCTGTTCCTGAAGTTATTCATAAATTTTTATATTAGATAAGATTTCTGGTTTGTGTGTCTGGTTTGACTGATTCTTTATATCATTTCACTTTCTAGTTAGAATTTAGATTACTGTGCATGCATGCTAAGCCGCTTCAGTCATGTCTGACTCTTTGTGACCCCATGGACTATAGCCCACCAGGCTCCTCTGTCCATGGGATTCTCCAGGCAAGAATACTGGAGTGGGTTGCTGTGACCTTCTCCAGGCGAACTTCCTAACCCAGGGATTGAACCCGCATGTCTTCTGTCTACCTGCACTGGCAGGGGAGTTCTTTACCACTAGCGCCACCTGAGAAGCCCTTAAATTACTGTTGTGGTCTTAAATACCTTTGCATTCCCTATGGCACCATGAGCAAATCTGAACAAATGTTTGCAATTACCCAGTATATATCAGAAATTTCACATGCTGTATTTGGTTTTCAATAAACCTACAGGGCTTCCCTGGTGGCTCAGCGGTTAAAGCGTCTGCCCGCAATGCGGGAGACCAGGGTTCGATCCCTGGGTTGGGAAGATCCCCTGGAGAAGGAAATGGCAACCCACTCCAGTATTCTTGCCTGGAGAGTCCCATGGAGGGAAGAGCCTGATAGGCTATAGTCCACAGGGTCACAGAGAGTTGGACACGACTGAGCTACTTTATTACTACTATTAAACTTACAGGAATTACTATCACCATTTTACTGATCATTTCATTAAGGCTCAGAGGTTAACAAAGTTTTCCAAGCTTATGTAAATATCAGAGAGTAAATATCCCAGACATGTTGCTTCAAAGTCATGCTATTGTACTATTCCATGATAACTTCCATGGGTCTAGGCAAATGGGTAGATCCTTAGTAAATAAATTTATTGCATTTTTTTTTTCTGATCACCAATCCTGGGAACAAATAAACCTGTTGTTCAATGAACTCGATAAGTAAAATGGTGCAGATAGTTTCAGAGTTATAGATTTACTGTTTCTCTGTCTCAGCTCTCAAGAAAACTTGTTGACTGGTGAAGGGGACAGAAATTGCCACTCCAAAAGTGCTTCTTTGGCATATTGATTACTCGAGTTAGTTATTTTTAAGAGATTGCACACTTAGAAACAACTCAGAAAACCTGTAAAAGTTTGCCTTTTGTAAGAGATATCTTCATTTATAAGAGAAATCTCCATTTGAAAGGGTATCTTCTCCTTACTGGAAGAGGATGACCAGATTTATGGAAACTTATCGGTGGAGAAGACAGGTTAAAGCTGTGTGACAATCGCACCCTTGTTAACTGCACTTTTCCTAACAATCCTTCATAATAACTGGATCCCTCAACCTCAGTGTCTTCTTTTGCCTTTAGCTAAATACATTATTTAAGGTGGTGGCTTGGACTAGTTTGGAGTTATTCAGTTTTTCTGGGTCTGTTCCATGTATATTGGAGGTGTACATGTTATTAAATATCTGTTTGTTTTTCTACTATTAATCTGCCTTTTATGACATGAGGTTTCTCAGCCAAGAAACCTAAAGGGTAGACAGAAAATTATTTTCCCTCACCCACATTGGCACTTATGATGGAATAAGTAATGGACTATAAATATCACTACCAGAAAGTTAAAGTTGATTGATTCTTCTCTATTTCCTTTTTTTTTCTTGTTTCTTCTTCTAACTTGTTTCCCCTTTCCATTTGCCTTGTCCTCCACTTGCAAAAATAAACAGTAGCAATCATGCCCCTAAGGTTTAAATAATGAGAACTGGCTTTAATTAATATGAAAAAATATTATCTATTTGTGTTGAAATTTTTCAGACTGCTTTTTCCCCTTCTGCAGAGAATTTAATTAATCCCCTCCTTCACAAAGAATTTATAACTTACATTGCAAGCTAATTAAATCTGGAGGACATATTACCTTGTTACAATACAGCTTATCATTTATACATAACTTATCCTTACCTGTAACAGTGGTATTATTACTTTTACCAATTATCTTGTACTTCATTCTGTCTAGAATGGGACCACCTGAAGTAATATGATTGGTCCTCACAAACATGAACCAGTAGTCAGGAATTAGTGGTGAGGTTATTGATGAAAGCAGGGCACATGCATCTTAACATGATTCCAAAGAAGTTACAACTCTCTAGCTTATGTCTCAAATTGTTTGAACTGACTATCAGTATGTCTGTAGCTGTTAGAACTGCTGATTACAAGGAGTAAAATCTACTTGTATCACAGAAAAGGTATAAGAATTGGGAACAGAAAGCCTAGGAAATGAAAACATGGTCCAAAGGATACATGCACCCCAATGTTCATTTACAATACCCAAGACATGGAAGCAACCTAAATGTCCAACCTAAATAGATAGAGGAATGGATAAAGAAGATGTGGTACAAATAAACAATGGACTACCACTCAGTCATTAAAAAGAATGAAATATTGCCATTTGCAGCAATGTGGGAGGATGTAGAGACTGTCATACTGAATGAAGTAAGTCAGGCAGAGAAGAAGAAATATCATACAACATCGCTTTCATGCGGAATCTAAAAAGAAATGATGCAAATGAACAAAACAGAAACAGACTCGCAGACTTAAGAGAAGAGACTTTTGGTTGCCAGGGTGGAAGAATGAGAGGAAGGGATAGTCAGGGAGTTTGGGATTGACATGCAGACACTGCTTTACTTAAAATGGATTGCCAACAAGGACCACCTGGGCAGCACATGGACCTCTGCTCAATGCTATGCGGCAGTGTGGATGGGAGAGGATGGATACATGTGCATGTGTGGCTGAGTCCCTTTGCTGTTCCCCTGAAACTATCACAACGCTAACTGGCTATACTCCAATACAAAATAAAAAGTTTTCTTCAATTTATTTATTTTTAATTGAAAGATAATTGCTTTACAGAACTGTTGATTTCTGAGAAACATCAACATGAATCAGCCATAGGTATACATATGCCCCATACCTCTTATTAAAAAGGAAATAGGTTGTGGGGACACATTCAGCCTTGTACCCAACCAGCATTTATGCTACCTTCTTGCAGGGGAGTGGGAGCGGGGTGGGGGGTAAGGTCCTCCTTTCATTTGACATAGTCTGGGACCACTTCATCAAGATGTCAAGCACACCTCTGCAGAAAAAGCAGATGCATTTCCCAAACAAGACCAACCAGGCTCTCCTCTATAGGATCTGAATCTTGGGAGACAAACAAAGCAGACTTAAAACAGTTGAAATAATTTGCTCCAGCAATGGTCTTGAGATGATACACAGACTTTGTAAGCTGCTGTATGTAAGCTCAGCTCTTCACCTTTTCTGATTTTGGTAAGCACCTCTGAGTCTAACAAAGTTACTTTTTCCCTTTAGGTAGGTTTATTTTACTCTCTGCAAAAGTACTCTAACTGATATAAGACCTATTTGTTCATTACTGATTGTGTGACCTTTAGCAAGTAACTTGGGCCTCCCTGCTGGTTCAGATGCTAAAGCATCTGCTTGCGATGCAGGAGACGTGGGTTCAATCCCTGGGTTGGGAAGATCACCTGGAGAAGGAAATGGCAACCCACTCCAGTACTCTTGCCTGGAAAATCCCATGGACGGAGGAGCCTTGGTAGGCTACAGTCCATGCGGTCGCAAAGAGTCAGACATGACTGAGCAAATTCACTTTCACTTTTCTAGCATCTGTAAGTTCAAATTTTCACCTGTAAAATGTTAATAATATATACGTCCTATAAATATTCAGGATCATAAAGGAAATTATAAATTGTCCTCATCTTGCAATTGATATTTTTACATAAAATAGACCTAAGAATAATGTTCTACATGTTCTTATTTTCTAAATTAAAAACTATGAACACAAATATTTATTTATAATCTGTTTATAAATATTAATAAATATTATAAATCTTAATTTATAAATGCTATACTATTAATAGTATATTATAACATATAAATTAATATTTGTATATTATAAAATTAATAGATGTTTGTAAATACTAATAAAATATTTATAAATATACATATAAATAAATGTTTATAAATAGTTATTTATAACCTGTATTATATATCACAGATATTCATGTTTATGCATATATTTAGTGAATATATTTATAAGTGTCTATCTATATACCTAATCATATATCCATCTATCTTTATTGGTTAGGATAAAGAGAAGAATAAATGGAAAGCCAGAAGTGAAGCAAAGAGAACTCCACTGATTGTCAAAAGAATATAAAGGGGATGAACAGGAAATATGAGAACAATCCATAACACCAAAATGGTGTCTTCATTGTTATTACTCTAGTTTGTCTGGATGAATATGGAAATTAGAATAGGGTTCTGTAATAGTTACTCTTGTTGACATGTAGTGCAAAGAGATTGTAAGGCTAAGTATTTAAAACCCATTTAATGGCTTAAAAAATTGAGTGGCACAAGGTTGTTACTCTGTTTCTAAGGGAGTAGAATATGATCAGTGCTTATTATGGATATTTTTGTCATTAGATGCATTCTATTAACACTCATGTTGTAGGTTTAGCATTTAAGAGACGAACAGACTTCTGTGCAGAAATCATGTCTGTCATCAGGCGATAACAAGGAGCAGGTCTAACGATGGACACCTTGTGTATTACAAATGCAGGGAGGGTCGGAACTTTTACCACTAGAGTTATGGTTCAATTAAGACTGTGTCCCTGGGTTGCAGGTAATATTTTGTTCCTCCCCTAGGGGATTTACCTTGGATAATCTTGGAAGAGTTTTACTGCTGTTACTAACATCTGAATCACCTCCCCTAGGTGCTCAAGGGTTTCCTCTTTGCATTTACAATCTACTCCACTGACCCCTTAGAATGTCCTTGTAAAGTTCATATAATTATAACTGGGTTTTTTTTTTCCTGTAAAGATAGCACAATAACACCATGCTGTAACTCCATAGCAAAACTGCACTAATTTTTAACAGATCTTGGTCTGCTGTGTGACAAAATACATACTCTCTGAAGTGAAGCCAACTATGAACTGTCTTTCTCCTCCTCTCACAGAGTTTCCTTTGTGATAACCACTGTGAAATGTATCTGACATACAAGAGCCAGGATAAATGGAAAGAGGCCGCTCATTAATTACAGGAAAGTACATGATGAAAATATGATTCCTGTTTAATATGTATGAAAAAATATATTATTTATAAGTATAAAACTGTAACTGTTGCATAGCACTTTCATGGTACAAATGATAAAGTTGTCCGACTCTTTAGGGTACTGATAATGAAACAAACATGGCAAAGTACTGTGCAAATAAAATTAATGTATCAACTTAAAAAATGCATTTATCAAATGCCTACTATGTGCTAGGAGCTGTGAAAGGACTGAAGATAATGATGGTTAACAAAACACATGCCTCACCCTCAAGAAACTTAGACAGAGCCACTGTTGTTGATGTTGTTGTGTATTAGAAATGTAGAAGTGAAAGTCGCTCAGTCGTGTCCGACTCTTTGTGACCCCACGGACTATACAGTCTATGGAATTCTCCAGGCCAGGATACTGGAGTGGGTAGCCTTGCCCTCCTCCAGGGGATCTTCCCAAACCAGGGATGGAACCCAGGTCTCCCGCATTGCAGGCAGACACTCTACCAGCTGAGCCACAAGAAGCCCATTATTATTCATTGCATTTCCACCCATTTGACTTGAATGCTCTACAGCATTGGATGTGAAGTTACAAAGATGCAGCACAGAGTTGTTTTTGTTTGTTTGTTTGTTTGTTTGTTTGTTTGTCACTTTGGTCCTCGATCACCTGCATCACACTTGTGTAGATGACTCACAAATTCAAATCTCAGCTTGTTCATGAGCTCCAGTCCTGTGTTTACAAAGTACTTGCCCAACCTGTAAATAACTTGTTGACCACTCAAACTCAATCTGCCTCAAATGGAGTCTCATAGTCTCCTCTCCAAACCCTAGCTAATCAACCATAAAAATATAGGTTCAATTTTGGGCCCTTGCTGTCCCCTAAACAAGCTGTTAAGTCCAGTGAGCTGGATCATTTCTGGATGTCCTTTCGGGTCTCCCTCATCCAGAATTCCCTTGCACCAACCTTTTGTATTGCTTAGTGATTTCACTTTCTTTCTAGGTATGGCTCCGGAGAAGGCACTGGCACCCACTCCAGTGCTCTTGCCAGGAAAATCCCATTGGACGGAGGAGCCTGGTGGGCTGCAGACCATGGGGTCGCTAGGAGTCAAACACGACTAAGCGAATTCACTTTCACTTTTCACTTTCAAGCATTGGAGACGGAAATGGCAACCCACTCCAGTGTTCTTGCCTGGAGAATCCCAGGGACAGGGGAGCCTGGTGGGCTGCCGAATATGGGGTCACACAGAGTCAGACACGACTGAAGGGACTTAGCAGCAGCAGCTAGGTATGGCTCTGGTCATGTTGGCTATGCTCAAAAACACTGCCACTCAAAAAAGGTCCTAAAATTCCTCAGTCTACTGTTGAAAGCCTTCCATCAGCCAGCATCAACTTCTCATCTGCCTTATGTTTGACAGCTCCTAATGTCCAGCCCATACAGGAAACTTGTTTGTAGAACATGCCAGCACATTTCTTCTTACCGTTTCTCCACCTAGAGCCTTCTGATCTCCATCCACATGGCAATCCCCACTTATCCTTCCAGGTCAATCTCAAAATGTATTTGTTACTTCCACTAAGCAGTTCAGATTCATCCAAAGTGGAAGAAAAATTCTAATTCATCATTAATTCTAAGAACTTTGGCTTGTATAACATTTATGGTTCTTAATACTGTTAACATAAAATTAAAGGTATATATTTATATACCACATCTCTCCTAGCAGATGTGAACTCAAAGCAAAACATGTCTGATATCTTCATATATATATAATATATACATATATATATATACCTGTATATTGATATATATCTATAGATACATATATCATTATAGATACAGAAAAGGACATAAGTCACAAATGTACGCCTGGATAAATAAACACTTACAAAGTTGGCATATCAATGTAATTAATGCCCAGATTGAAAAATTAAAAAATTAGCAAAATACCAGAAGCCATCTCATGCTCCCTTTCAGTCACTACCTCTACCCCCATGGAGATCTACAGTTTGATTTGTTAATGATATAGGCTTATTTCAAACTTCATGTAACTGGGATCAAAGGAACATACTATTTTGTATCTGACTTCTCTGACTCTGGTTTACATTTACGAGCACCTTGTTTCATATAGTTTACATAGTCTCATTACTGTATCACGTTTCACTGCATGAGTGTATCCCTTTGTGTTTATCCATTCTTCTGCAGATGGGCTGACTTCCAGGTATGAGGTATTATAAATAAGTGCTGCTTTCCTGGGTCAGTCTTCAAATATGTAATAATATTTGTGATACATTTCTTCACATATGTAATACATTTCTGTTGGGTATACAGTGTATCTAATGTATTTTTTGTTGCTTTTCTTCATAGTATCCAGTTCAGTGCTATTTTTTTGAAAAAGTAAATAAATACATGTGACATGTCTTTTATTTTAAAATAGATTTTTAATTTGTCTACACAATGGATTTTTGTATCTTTAGGTATCAACACTTTGTTCAGAATAAAGGCTTTAAAAACCTGGATTAATAGGACTTCTTTTCCTTAGTCCTTGAAAATATATGTCATATAAGTCATTAAGACTTTTTATTATATAGTATTTGTCAAATGATGAAGGAATATGGTTCTATTTATATCTGTACTCAAGACTGAGCTAATGAATGTGCCAAACCTGGCCCAACACTTATCAGAGTACAAAAGAGATGGGTTGGGTATGAAGTTAGTTCTAATTAAGGTTCTGAAAAAGAGAGTAAAATAAAAACAATAAAGTCAGCTTTCAGAATCAGATAAGTTTTTAAAGTTGTATATCAATTAATAAACTAGAGAAACCTTTTGTATAAATATTTATTCACTGTCTTATATCACTAATAAAGTGATTCAAATTGTTTTAGTTTATTCCTTCATCAACAGAGAAAACTGCATCCATATAGCTATAAAAACACTTCACCTAAGATGAGTAGGGATCCTTCAGGTAGCAAAATGAACATATATTATTCATCTAATATGGATTTTTCTTTCTCCCTCCTTCTCTCTTCCCTCTCTGTCTCTGTCTCTCTGTCAATCCCCTCCTTCCATCTCTTCCTCACACCCTTTCTCTCTGTTAACTGAGTCTCCCTAGAGTATAGACCAGATACAAGGAGTTGAATGCAAGGACATCTCTGAGAAGGGAGGGGAACAGTGATGCGACACCAGAGAAACGATACATGGAAGAAAAGACAGCTCCTGGTACGTGACTAGCGCTCAATCCGGTGGGCATATTGAGAAATGACACAAAATAATTCATAATAATCTCAACCAAGGGGTGAGGGAAGTATTTAGAATTTGGGGTATTTATATACTAACCTGAGAGTCACGGATTACCCATCTCTTTTTCACAGGGATGGCTAATCCCTGGCACTTCTAGCCTAGCCTTTCAAGCACATGTGCCTCACAGCCTTTGGTATTTCCAGAAAAAGACCTCAGCATAGACACAGACACAAGCAGTTAGAACTCAGCCAGGCCCCACTAAAATAGTAGAGTCTGACAGAACATGGAAAGAAGCTGACAGTTAAGTTCTCTTTCCTTCTTACACTGGTTCTTTCTTTCTTTTTGTCTCTTTCATTCTTTCTAACACCATAGCAACCATAAAAAGTCACCATTAAATCCACCATGATATATCCACTGGGCATTTAAAACAAAATTAAGAAACCTAAACATGGGAAAATAAGAGTTTAAAAAATAGAAAGAAAGACAGAAAAGGTGAACTCAAAGTAGGTTTAGTCCCAAAATACTTTTCACACAAGGGATGAATCACAGGTGCCCGTGAAAGCTTTCTAGCTACCAACACCATAGGTAGACACAATATGATTCATATTATCTATGGCAGAATAAAACAATCCTGTTTCTCAGAAAAAGTACTTTTTACTGATACTAAGATCATCATTTCTACACCAGGCCTTCCAAAAGGTATGCACTGTCTAGTGTGCTAAACAATGTCATTCTCAAACTTCCTAGGGAAAGAGAAGATGTATAAAGCTGGATGGAAATGAAATTTAATAGCTTCAGCGCAAAATTAGCCTGAAAGAAGTCATGTCTCCTTTGGAAATGATTCTCCAGCTTCAGAATATCAAAAACAGTACCTTCAGGAAAGAAGTGTCACAACCAGGAATCTCTAATGGCATCATTAAGACATTGATCATTGGCCCGAAGATGCTTCAAGAAACAAGTGACCATCTCAGTGAGACACTGACCTTTGATGAGCTTCTGGAGAAGGATCGGGGCGGGCCATCCAGCACCTTTGGAGGAAACCAAAATACAAGGATCAAAATCACTCTTGCTGTCATCAATGGCCATCCAAGCATGACTGCCCCAGGGACTGCCACCGCTCTGGGCTTCAGGGGCACTGAGAAAAAAAGAGCTGGTGACCATCTGCCCCAGATGGAGGAACACAATCCCTCCAGCAGTGATACCCCCTAGCCACTTTGTTTAATTAAACTAACAGTAAAACTGGGCAATCGGAGATTTTCACCCTGTCATGAAAGTCTAACCCCTCACCCTGACCCTCTAGTCCTTGGAGTTGCTGTCATCAAGACGTTCTGTAGTTCCTTGGTTCTAACCGGCCATATCCTATGTTTACATTTTCAAATGACTCACTCTCCTTTCTTGAAACTCTATAATACACAAACTCACTGTTATCTTTCATCTTTTCCCTTAGCTTTTTCTTTACTTCCTTGTTTTAATGAAAACATTACTTTATCTTAGAGATATAGCTTCCCAAGATGATTCCATCTTCTCTCCAAGCTCATATCTTATAAGTTTGAGGAGAAAGTTAGGTTTTTTTATTTGTCTGTTTTGTACTGCTCCTTGATATTCACAGCGTACTAGTCCCCTATATTGTTCAAAATAGGTTAAAATAAGCCACAGTAACAAAGACATTTGAAATTTCAAAGTGTGACATAGAAGTTTCTCACTCCAAAAACAGTCTGAAGAGAAGGTCAACTGACTTTCCTCAAACAGACTGCTCTTTTGCGGTTGTTCCAATCATCTTTTGACAGTAAGGTCATGTTGGTATCATTCAGCCAACAAGAAGGGGAAAATATTGAAACATAGCCTTCTAGGGTTCCTAGGAAGAGGAAATAAGACTGTGGGTGTCTACAACAACTCAGTATTTTGGTCAACCAATAGGCATTTTTGTCCTTTCTCCAACCCATAGAATACACTCTTTCCTCCTAAGAGAGGTAGGCCAAGTGACCATCTGGTCACTGTTTCTGGCTCAAATTCAGGTCCTCCAGGCGATTCCCAGTCCTACACGCCAAGTCCACATGTGGCTCTTTTTCACATCGATAAAATATACGCCTCCTTTCAGTGGACAATGTTGGAGTATGGAAAAGACATCCGCATTAGATATTTTCACTCCAAAAGAGAGGGACAGGGGGATAACGCGAGGCACGTAGAAGTGACAGGCTCATAGCCGTGTTGAAGTTCAGGGACCAGGAACTGGGAGTCATCCTCCTCTGGGAGGCAGTCGAGACTCCACAAGCTGGTCCTATTCTTTGGAAGAATCCCATTTGGTCCTCGCTCTCCGTGACCTCACGTTCTTCTCTCAGTAAGTGTTCTCCATCCTGCCACCTTACATGGCATATCGTAAATAAGGATTAGCTAGTGCGACCTCCTTGAGGCAATGCAGCCTTGAAGACTGTCTCTTGATTGTGGGTCACTAGGGACATTGTGGGAAACAGAGTTGATTTCACGGCTAGCCAGCATCAGAGATTTTCTAATCTGGTCTTGAGGTTTTCCTGGCAATATATATTTTTATTTTTCAAAACTTATTAGGCATGGATTTTATCTTTTTCTATAAATCCATGGTTCAACAACCACATCCAGAGTTCTTTCTAGAAATAATTGTTGAGCTGTGACTTTCTTTATGTTTAATGACTATTATCTTGATGCACTCTTGAAATAAATGTGAACATAGACCGTATACTCTGTGTCATCTTCAACCTGAACCATTTTGGTAAGATAAAAAATTGAACTGGATTTTGTCACTCCCCAAATTTTTAAATTCCTTTTCTTACTATCTGGAGTCTAAAATGATGCTTTTCTGACTTGATGTGGCCTGAATCTTTTGGACTCCATAAATTCCCTTTCATTTCTGCTAGTAAATCAGATAACTTTTCATCATATAAGCCCTTTCTTATAACACTTTGCCAAGTGCAGTCAATAACAGCCAATTCACAGTAATTATATGATTCTTTTAAAATCTCTTCCACTAAACATGCCGGCTTAGTTAGGCAAATCATCTGTCTTCAAAGTGTTACCAGAGGTGACAATTTTCCAAAGGTTTTGCCCCCCAAAAAGACATGAGTTGCCTTTTTCCAAGCTTCCCATAGCATATCCTCCCTGCTTGCTATCCTATTAATAAGCCAGTGCCATAGACTTGTAGAAATTTCTTGTGCCATCAATTCACTTCTGCTCAAGATCAAACCTATCAGCTATTGAATAAGTATATAAATTCAGTGACTTAAGCTAATAAAAGCTAATTCTCACTCATGCCATCTTCAGCTGTGAAAGTTAAGATTTCCAGGCAGCTTTCCTCTAAGTGGTCATTCATAGAACCTGTTATCTTCTATCACATGTCTCTGTCATCTCAAAATTCTTTTCCTATCCACAAAATTTGAAAGAGAGATAATGGGCCAAGAAGTTTTCAATTGGTTTGAGAATTCAAGCCTAGAAATAGCTTACATCACTTCTGTTCACATCTACTTGAGCATAACTAGCCATATGAAAGTGAAAGTGTTAGCTGCTCAGTCATGTCTGACTCTTTGAGACCCCATGGACTAGAGCCCATCAAACTCCTCAGTCCATAAGACTCCTACCCAATTCCTTGGAATTAGACTAGTAGAGAAGTCTAGTCTTCCTAGGAAAAAGTCATACAATTGATGAGATTCAACCAATTTCTGCCAGAGTTCAGACTTCTGGTCAACAAAATACCTGTCTATATACACACAAAATTCTCACTCATAACAAAACAACCCAAGTCTCCATGCAAGCATTCCTTCTGACTAAATTTCTGAAATAAAGGATGAGTCCCAGCCTTCTCCCTCATCTTTGGATATGGTTTATCCTGATCCCAGAAACTTTGGACTAAAATGATGTTTTCTTCTTCCCACCGGCACAAATGCACACACCACATATAGTAGTGGAATAGGGACAGGATATCAGCATAAATATTTCCATTTAGAAAAGTGAAGAATAAAAATCTCACTGGTCCAAATAATTCTGCAGCATTACTGGCAGACATAGGGAAAGTCTCCTGCTTGGGGTTTAAGATTCTAGTTATCTGGGAGATATCTCTTTTCTGTTGGTCTATGTGAACCTTGGACTCCTTCTTTTGGAAAACTTTTGTTCTAAATCACATCACTGCCCTGCCTATTAAAAGCAGTTTGAACATTTTTCTTCAGAGAAGTGACTCAAAAATCGGTCTATTTCCATTTTTTGGTCCTTACATCTTACTGTTTTAAGTTAATTCTGAAAATATCCAGCACAGGCAGATGGAGGGAAGACATCAAAAGGCAGATGCACTGGTTATTTCATCATCTTGTTAAAAGATTGACAATATCGCTTCTTTTTCATACCTATGGCCAGAACTCAGATGCATGGCCCCAAAATAACTACAAGGGAGGCTGACAACTGCTGTCTTCTGATGTGACCAAGAAGAAGAAATGGGACTGGTTAGACTCTGAAACTCTTCCCCACTCTCTGACAAAACGCTGCTCCTTGAGAGCTGTCATCATTTGTCTGCATCGTTTCCCTCTCTCCCAGAACCATCATTCTCAGTAGCTCTATTCTTATCTCTCCTGACTCAAAAACTTTGGTATATTTTGAAAAATCTTCTTTTCTACCTTTATTGTCATTCACATGGTTAATTCATTCAGACTACAGTCTTCAACTTTCTTGGTTTCCTCACCTCTGATGATCCTCTCCAACATGTTGCCTTAACCACCTACTCAAATTCACATCCTAGAATTTATCATCACCTGAAACAACTCCATTCCCAAGAGACTAATCCCCCTTCTCTCTATGCCCACACCCAACTCAACATTGTGGTCCAAACAACATCATCTTTCTTACCACAAAAGTTCATTCATAATTCACTGTGAACACTTTTAATCCACTTTGTGCTCATGACCCCTATTACTCCAACTGTCTTAGACAACTGACTCCTTCATAGTTAGACTAATTCCCTCTCCTTTTTCCCAGTCCAATAATCCTCACTTTCACTAATTCTTTCATTATCCAGTTTAGTTTCTTTGATTCACCATTTCAAAAATATTCTTGCCAAACAGTTCCTCTCTATTATTCATTAAACCCATTTTGAAAGATACCAGCCTTGAACAAAATCAGATATTCCCTTTCCTTCTACTGTCATCCAAGCTACCGGATACAGCTTGAGAAAATCATACGAAAGAGCAAACTGATGCTATAAGTTTTATGATCTTCAAATTAAGGGGCCCTAATGCTTGCCTTCGGAGAAGGCAGTGGCACCCACTCCAGCACTCTTGCCTGGAAAATCCCATGGACAGAGGAGCCTGGTGGGCTGCAGTCCAAGGGGTCGCTAAGAGTCAGACACGACTGAGCGACTTCACTTTCACTTTTCACTTTCATGCATTGGAGAAGGAAATGGCAACCCACTCCAGTGTTCTTGCCTGGAGAATCCCAGGGACGGGGGAGCCTGGTGGGCTTCCATCTACGGGGTCGCACAGAGTTGGACACGACTGAAGCGACTTAGCAGCAGCAGCAGCAGCAATGCTTGCCTTAAATCAGACTTCTCTCTGGTTCACAAATCTTGTCCACTTTCCACAACAATCATTTTAAACTTTTGTGCTCCCCAGAGAACTCTGACTATCCAGCTGCTTAGCCCATTCCCCTTGCTTAAAATAAAGAGAAAGGTAAGCCATTACACAGGGATCCTCTGTCATCTCTCTATCAGCCCTGGAAGACTACTTTCCTCCTTCCCTGAGTCCCTTCACCTCTCTCGGTATAACTGAAGAAGTACATGCTATCCTGTATATAGTTCACCTATACTTAAGCCTTCTCATCTGATCTCAGAGGAAATCAATGTGTTCTTCTCCTCTATTATCTGTCTCACTCCAATACTGAACTTTTCTCAATAGCATGTAATTCCACTTAAGTTTGTTCATCTGAAAATACAGTGAAAACATTAAGAATTCTCATTTATACCCAGATATTGCATCTCCATCTGTTGATGACTGCTAATTCCCTCCTGAACTTCAGTACACAGCATCTTCAACCACTCTCCTAACATACAACAATCAGCTTGAACTGAACACATCCAAAGCTCTAAACACTGGCTATTCAACACTCTAAGCTCTTTTTATATTCCCCCCTCTCTCAGTGAATGATACCACTGTTAATCCTTTTCAGAATGTCAAGTGCCTGGGAGTCATCTTTAGCCAAACTCTCTCTTTTTCCACCTTCATTAACAAATCCTAAACACCACATCTCCTAAATACACCTTGAATACATCCACTGCTATTTCCCTTACCACCACCACCCTGGACCAAAGACCCTCACATCCTTTCTGGACCATCATAACACTCCCTTTCCTCTTTCAGATTTTAAATTCCCATTTAACCCTGTTTAATCAGTTATCTTGCCTGCTCAGAGTGGTAGTTCCTAAGTACAAATCTGGTGATGTATCACATCTGTGTAAAATCCTTCAATGAATTATTTTTGCTCTTTGCTCTTGGTTGTTGTTCAGTTACTCAGTCTGTGTCCCGACTCTTTGCAACACCATGGACTGTAGCACACCAGGCTTCCCTGTCCTACATCACCTCCCAGAGCCTACTCAAACTTACGCCCATTGAGTTGGTGATGTCATCCAACCATCTAATCCTCTATCCTCCCCTTCTCCTCCTATCTTCTACCTTTCCCAGCATCAGGGCCTTTTACAATGAGTCAGCTCTCCGCATCAGGGGGCCAAAGTACTGGAGTTTCAGCTTCAACATCAGTCCTTCCAATGAACACCCAGGACTGATCTCCTTTAGGATGGACTGGTTGCATCTCCTTGCAGTCCAAGGGGCTCTCAAGAGTCTTCTCCAACACCACAGTTCAAAAGCATCAGTTCTTCAGTGCTCAGCCTTCTTTATGGTCCAACTATCACATCCATACATGACCACTGGAAAAACCATGGCTTTGAACATACACACCTTTGTTGGCAAAGCAATGTCTCTGCTTTTTAATATGTTGTCTAGGTGGGTCATAGTTTTTCTTCCAAGGAGCAAGTGTCTTTTAATTTCAAGGCTGCAGTTATTATCTGCAGTGATTTTGGAGCCCAAGAAAATAAAGCCTTTCACTGTTTCCATTGTTTCCTCATTTATATGCCATGAAGTGATAAGACTGGATGCCATGGTCTTTGTTTTCTGAGTGTTGAGTTTTAAGTCAGCTTTTTCAGCCTCCTCTTTCACCTTCATCAAGAGGCTCTTTAGTTCCTCTTCCCTTTCTGCCATAAGGGTGGTGTCATCTGCATATCTGAGGTCATTGATATTTCACCCAGCAGTATTTGCTCTTGGGTTATAATTAAAATAGTTCATGTGGCTCAGCACGGCCTGGGCCCTAAATACTGCTTTAGTCTCATTTCATACCATGACACCCTCAGCTATCAAAGCTCTAGTGCCATTGACCTTCTTTTTAATCTTCAAACAAAGCATGCTTTCTCACCACAGGGCTTTACACATGTGGCTCTATTTTTGAATATCAGCTCTCAGAACATTTTTCATCAATTTCTTCTTACCACTTTAGTTCTCAAAGCAAAAGCTATTTTCCCAGGAGAGACTCCCCTGACATGTGAGACTAGGTCAAACTACCCTTTTTCATGCTAACATTGTACATGTGTGGGTGCTAAGTCACTTCAGTCACGTTCGACTCTTTGTGACCCTATGGACTGTTGACTCCCAGGCGCCTCTGTCCATGGGATTCTCCAGGCAAGAATACTGGAGTGGACTGCTGTGCATCCTTCCAGGAGATCCTCCTGACCCAGGGACCAAACCTGCAGTTCTTACATCTAACCTGCATCTGCAGGCAGGTTCTTTACCATTGCTGCCACCTGGGGAGCTCACAAACATTGTACATTGTTTCCTTCATGAGATTTATGATTTCATATGCATGTATATGATATGAATTTATTCATGCCATTATTTCAGTGGAATCTCACTCTCTCCCTAAAAGCTTGACAATTATAGGGACTACACTTAACTCTCTGATGTATATTTACAACACCTAGCATGGGACAGAGCTATAGAGGGTACTCAGTAAATACTGCGAAATAAAACATATTAATTAATTTCAGAATCTCAAGATAAAGAGGAAAACACTATGTCCCAGATATTCAGCTACTTTATGCAGGGATGAACTACAGAAGAATGGATGGAGAGTATACACATTATGCATTATTTAGCCCCCTATACTCGGTCCCTCAGTTTAATTTTTGCTATGTAGTAGATGACAGATAGCTCAAGATTATCCTCCTTGAAAAATAGAGAGAAGGTATTCTGTGTCACCACTTTAATACGGATCCCACTAGGCTTGGGGTTAATTAATATACTGTACACATCAGGAAGATAAGTATAGACATAATCATGCAAAAATAATTTTCACTATCTCAGACAAGCCTCCTGTGAAAACCCTGAGTGAGACCAGTACCATATTTCAGGAACTTGAGTTTGAGATAACTCACGGTTAAGTTAGAATATCTTCTGCTGGAATTATCTCTTTCCAGTGTGAGTTTCAGAGAGGTCATATAATGGAAGGGATGGGTTTCTACCTCAACCAAAATGGTGAAATAGCAGGATAAAGTCTCGACTGGAAATTAAAAACATGTTTTCAGTCCTAGCTTTGTCACTGTGTGACATTTGTATATTGAGTAAATTCTCTGAAACTCAGTTTTGTACCCTTTTAAAATGCAAAGGTGAATTTATAAAATCTCATTCACGTCTAAGATTCTAAGACTCTTAACTCAGCATCTTTGTGTGTTTCAATAAAAATCATCATGGGCTATTTAGAATTCATCCAAATACAGGGTTTAATCAACTACTGCAGGGTCAAATATAAAATCCAAAAAGTGAGAACACACACACACACAAATAGAAAATAAATAAATAAAACATCAAATCCATCAATGGTTTCTTATTGGCCCACTTAGTTCATGTGTTGCTTGATATCCTAAAGAGACATACTTTATCCAAGTTTTATGCTCTTGTTAAAAATTAATATGAATATACTAGCAATTTCCCCATTGGTTTTACAATTATCATTTCCTACAATGTTTGGCAAGCACGTAGGTGGCATGAAAATATAACTTGTCCTGATTTGCTTTCCTTTCAGTGGGTCTGGATATTATCCCAGAACAACTTAGCACAAAAGGTTAAGAGAAGTAGTAAAATGAAGTAGAGATTAAAGTTAGAAATTTCTCATACAGCTCAGGAAGAGTCTCTCTAAAGATAGCTACCTATACTGAACAGAAAGCTTCCTTAAAGTAGTAGCTACTTACAGGGCTAGATTATTAAAAAGAAATACTTGTGTCATAAAACTTGGAATAATAAAAACAGCACTTGCTTAAATTAATAAATGTACAGTAGGGTGTCTGAAATGGAAAGATTTGCTAAAGAGAGCAACTGCCCTGTAAGGGCCCAAAAGGGAAGGAGTTAGGAAGGAGGAATCTTCTCACTGCAGCAGTTCACATTTTGAAGCTTCACGTCATCTCAAAACAAGGATAACCCTCATTCTCCAGTGGGGATAAATAAGGTAGTCTTCATCAGTTATATTCTGATAAGTCTAAGCTTCTGAGGAGGGGAGCTGAGGAGATGATGGGAAACCATCCACATATCAGCCATCCACATGAAGAATAGATTCTTCAGAATAGATTCTTCAGAATAGATTAGATTCCTGGATATTATTCTTAGAATAGAATAGATTCTTGGATATTATCCTGCTAGCAGTTACAGAAGTGAGGACTCTAGTATTTGTGGATGTCTCTGGGATAGCAATTTTCTTTCTTTTTTTTTTTTTTTTTTTTGGAGTATAATCAACTAGGTAATTTTCCAGCCCTTGACCAAATGGTTTGTGAGAGGTAGATTACTTCTGATCAGTGGCAGAATGGGGGAAACTTCTTCACTCAAAGGAATTTTTCCTGGGGATGTTGAGTTTGTTTTTGCATTGCCAAAGCTGTTGTGGAGAAGTCCACTGAAGAAATCTCTACCAAGAAAAGGTATGAAAGTTCTTGAACCAAGGACACAGATTTGCTGAATAACCAGAAACAGGTTAAACTACAGAAATTGACTGCCTCTTGGCAAGATAAAGAATGGCTGATTCATGTCAATGTATGACAAAAACCACTACAATATTGTAAAGTAATTAGCCTCCAATTAAAATAAATAAATTTTTGAAAAATAAATAAATAATAAAAAAAGAAAATATAGAAATGACTTTGCACCGATCACTCAAGAGACTGAACAGCTAAACAAAGTTGCCTTCCATTGGTCAAGCTTTAAATGTATGACTTGGGCGTTGATAATGTTCTGGGCCTAGGATTGGCATATACGACCAAGTCCCAGCAACAGTGGCTGGGATGCCTGAAGCATCCTGAGACAATTGTTTATGCTCTACAGATTTATAAAACCATTTGAATATGTTTGGGCTAAAAAGGATATGTTAACTTCCAGGGTTGTTGTAAACATTATTTTCATAAATTAGCAAATAATCTACCCATTAGTGTGGCTTCCCAGGTGGTGCTAGTGGTAAAGAACCCGCTTGTCATGCAGGAGACATAAAAG
This sequence comes from Odocoileus virginianus, assembly GCF_023699985.2. Taxonomy (NCBI): domain Eukaryota; kingdom Metazoa; phylum Chordata; class Mammalia; order Artiodactyla; family Cervidae; genus Odocoileus; species Odocoileus virginianus. Next base: position 16,923,267 of record NC_069683.1, on the reverse strand, counting down.
ACATGGGTTTGATCCCTGGGCTGGGAAGACCCTCTGCAAGAGAGCATGACAACCCACTCCAGTATTCTTGCCTGGAGAATCCCACGTACAGAGGAGCCTGGTGGGCTACAGTCCATAGGGTCACAAAAAGTCAGCCATGATTGAAGTGACTTAGCATGTATGCACCCTACCCATTAGTGCTGCAAATGGAAAAGAACAGTGGTTTCCATCTGAATGCTCATAGATTGGTTTTCCAGGAAACAGATCCTGATATTGAGATCACTGTGTGCAAATCATTTCTTAGGGGGTGTTTCAGGAACAACACCTACAAGGAAGTGAGGGAAGAACTGGGATGAGGGAGAAGTTAAACTCGGGAGCTGTTGTCACAGAGGCTTCACTGAGCCACGGGAGGCTCTAGAGTGCTAAGAGCTCTCGATGGAGGTAAGCGAGGCAGCCCTTTGTATTTCCCACTTTGAGCAGCCATGGGACTTAAGAAGAGAGTATATAACTTTGGGCAAGATAGTGTCATTTTATGCACAGCACTTCTTAGAAGGGGACCATCGAGCTCTGGCCTATGAGTTCCAGCACAGGGTAACTATTACAGCATTCACAACACCAATGTGAGGCTTGAAAATTTTTACCTCTTTCCATTTACTGTCTCTGTGGACGGTCCAAACTGTTGAACTGACCTCTGCCTCAGTTACTACATCTGAAAATGAAGTACCTACAACCATCAAGGTGTTTTAAGCATAAAAAACAGCTAAAGGAATTAGACCAGATTCTAGCTTAGAGTAAGCAATTCATAAATTAGTTGTTATTCATTTTTATAGTCAGAGCCTTCTAAAATATAATCAGCATGGTAAAGTATCTAATAATATGGCTGCTTTTCATTAGTCTCAGTTTTCATATCTGCAAATTCCCCTGCTTGCTAAAATTTACTGGTAACCCCCAAAGCCATACTCATGGTGTTTCTGTAGTCATTTAAGGACAAGCACAAAGGCATGGGAAGGCATAGAGAAGCCCAGGGTACAGAGCCCCAGTCGAGGTCCAGCAAGGTGCTGATAACACACCCTATTGTCCCAGCTCTCCTACTAAAAGCAAGTGTCCTTTCTGTGGTCTACTGAGTCCACATGTGTCATATTTCTGTGCTTTTTCTTGGTGACTTTTCTATTTAAAATGGCCTCCAAATGCAGTGCTTACATATTGTCTAGTGTTCCAAGTATAAGAAGGCTGAGATATGCCTTATGCAGAAACTATGTGTGTTAGATAAGCTTTATTTAGGCTCCATGCAATGCTAATGTCTCAATATAATACTTAACAAGGTGTCTTTCAACAGAGACACTCATAAAACAAGGTTATGCATTGACTGGTTGACAAAAGTATTGTAAGCTAAGGCTGGCAGGATTCTAAACCTGTATTTCCCCCAGGAGGAATGGTTCGGTATTTGCTAACTCAGTGTTTGTGGCAACTTTATAGTATATAACTACCACAAATGAGAATCAATTTTACTATTAAAATAAAGTAATAATAGTAATAACAAAAAATAATCATGTATTCTTTCTTGAGTTCCAGGTATTGCGCATTTATTCTCTTGCAAGCAATTGCCGCCTATCTCAGATACCCTCAGCTCACTGCTACGTTTGCCTGAAGCTGTGGCAAACAGTTGTCTGTATGCTGATCACTGTCTGACTCAAAAACACATATTTCTCTGCTTCCACCTCTGAGGTCTTTCTGCTACGCCTGAGTACCCCTCAGAAATGTAACCAAATGAAAGCCCCAGGGGCAACTAACCAATAAGAAACTGGAGATTGTAGGTAACTATCCCAGCATTCCAGCGATCCTGTAGGATGATTCTGAATTACAGCGCATCTCAGAATTCTCCAGAATTTAGACACCATTTCCTGTAGGGATGAACCAACCATGGTGACCAGTCTATAGAGTGGCCCCCAGTGACCTCTGTGCTCTGGTAAACCTGCTCTCTATATTCCCTCATATTGACTAGGGCTGATTCATGTAATCAGCATGATCTCAATGAAGTGATACTGCGTGACTTTTGAGGATAAGTCATGAAAAATATGGGGTCAGCTTAGTTCTGTTTTAGATCACTTTCTCTGGAGGAACAGGGCTGCCATGTGTTGAAAATTTTCAAGCTGCCTTATGGAAAGGTGTAGATTATGTACATGTGGTGCTAAGTTGCTTCAGTTGTAGCCTACTGTATGCAATCCTATGGGCCACAGCCAGCCAGGCTTCTCTGCCCATGGGGATTCTCTAGGCAAGAATACTGGAGTGGGTTGCTATGCACTCCTACAGGGGATTTTCCTGACCCAGGGATCAATCCCATATCTCTTATGTCTCCTGCATTGGCAGGTGGATCTCCACCACCAGCGCCACCCGTGAAGCCCCATAGGTTATGAGGAACTGAGATCCACTCCCAACAGCTTGCATTAACATACTAGCCATGTGAGTAAGCCATCTTAGAAGCAGATCCTTCAGTGACTGCATCTCTGATCAACACCTTGATTGAAAGCTGTGAGAGCCTCTGCGGCAGAACCAGCCATCTAAGCCACCCTCAAATTTCTGATTAACAGAACCTGTGGGACATGATAAATATTTATTGTTGTTTTAAGTCACTCAGTATTGGGGTAATCTGTCATACAGCAGTAGCCAGCTAATGTGCCTGAAGACTCACACAGATTTCATTGGCCTGAGTCCTTTCTCTCACCCGCTTCCCTCACTCTCACATGTATGCCTCATAGAATCATCTCAAAAATAAACTCTGCATGCCTATCTCTTTACTCAGGGATTTAAGGGGAGCTCAAACTTTGACTCTTGTATTGAAAAGGAAATACTTTGAATGGGATCCTGGGATTGCATCACTCACTGTCAGTAGAGCCCATTTATGGTGCTAACAGGGTGATGACATCCGGAAAACTGTGATTTCATAATTACTAAAACTCTCACTTTTGGTTTATTAAGAATTAGATACAAGTAGAAGGAAATATATGGCTTCCCAGGTGGCGCCAGAGGTAAAGAACCCACCTACCAATGCAGGAGAAATAAGAGACATGGGTTTGATTCCTGGGTGGGGAAGGTCCCCTGGAGGAGGGCAAGGCAACCCACTCTAGTATTCTTGCCTGGAGAATCCCATGGACAGAGGAGATTGGTGGTCTACAGTCCATAGGTCCCAAAGAGTGGGACACAGAAAGGAATATATCAGCTTAGGCAACAGCTGCAGTTCTTGAATGATATTGGGAAACTGGCTTTTGTTAACCATTCTAGCAGCCTTGAAGAAGTGTAAGTTAATCTGCTATTCACTTCAAGTATTTTGTGAAAAACAGGAGGCATTCATGTCAGAATTTAAAGAGAATCCCCTTTCCTGCAGCTGGAGTGTCAGGTCAAGTATTCGATCATAAGGGTAGCAGAGCCATGAAGACTCCATAAACCACGGCTCTCTCATGTTAAAGTGAAAAGCCTTATCAGGGACATGTAATAGTCTTAGGTGAGGTGCATGTCTCACAAAATGATGCTCGACTTCTTCAATATCTACTCCCGCTTCCCCTCATTGCCTCTAGACTAACAACTAGAATCAGTCTACGTATAACACAGAGTAAGTGCAGTCTTACTTTGGCAGAGACTTTCTTATTTACCCAGGAACTACAGAATTTTGTTAATGTGGACCAAAATGCCTACTGAGACAAAAATGGGAGTGGATCTTCAAGATTTTTACCAAGAAGTGTGAAATTTGAGGCAGGATGGATGAGTTTACTGATATGGGAGTTCTCGCCTATGATCAAAATTTAATATCTCAGCAAGAATGTGAGGATCAGATTCAAATATTAAAATGGTATGGCTCCCATAGTTTAAATAGTAGTGGTCTACAGGAAATGGGGTTTAAGTACCAGAAATCCCTTGATATAAAATTTAGAAAGGAAACAGAGAGGTGAGCATTGGACTAGATTTATTACATGAAATCAGATAACCCACCAGCAGATTACTTCCTGGGAAGCTCAGAGATAACTCCACTTATTAAAGAGATAAAAATACACCAGTAAGGCGAGAGGCAATGGCTTCACTGAGAAATGTAGTCGTGATTGTCCTCTATGCGTTCGTACAGGCTAAGTTGCTTCAGTCGTGTCCGACTCTGGGCAATCCTGTGGACTGTAGCCTGCCAGGCTCCTCTGTCCATGGGATTCTCCAGGCAAGAAGAGTGGAGTGGGTTGCCATGCCTTCCTCCAGGGGATCTTCCTGACCCAGGGATCTAACCCTAGCCTCTCACGTCTCCTGCCTTGGCAGGCAGGTTCTTTACCACTAGTGCCACCTGGAAAGCCCAATTGTCCTCTGTAGACGAGATTAATAATAGAAGATGCTGATATGGATCTGGGTTCACTAGTATCAGTGGGTTGGCAGGACTCTAGGAGAGCAGAGGCAGGATGGTGGCACACCACATTCAGGCAGAGTAGATAGATTACCGTCATAGGCAATAAGGCTGGACTGGAAACAGGAAGGCCTTGACACTCCTGGTATTGTTGCAGTAGCTAATAATCCAAGGTATTCCTAGAGATGAAATAGAAGGACAGCCAACAGAACTTCTCGACATATCAAAATCTGGTGGCTTCCATCACAGAAGTAGAAAATCATGACCTCTTACCTGGTTTCCAAATTTGTGCCATTCTGAAACCCATCTATTGAAGGAGAGACTGGGTTTTCCTGAGGGAGGATCTTACAGTGATAGAAGCATGCATATTAAATATCCTCTCAAACTTTTCTCAAAGGGTCCGGCAGTCATTCTTCAGTGTAAATGCATACTGGGGTAAAGGAAATATTTTTGTCATGATGTTGATCATGAGATCTGAAATGCTAGCATGAATCCCCATTGGAACGAGGGTGTCTAGATTCTAGGTAACAAACAAAAACCTGGATCATGTCCATATCACAACAGGACCATAGAGGTGTCCTGTGCTTTGGTCTAAATATACATACTGGTGGAAAAAACCAAATGAAAGCCACTAAACTTGTCCCACTGGCCAAGTGAACATATCAGAAGCAGCAGGCACCCCAGGTGGACTTGCAGAGATTAGTGCTATCTTAAAACATTTGAATGAGGACTGGGGTATCCAACATATCCCCATGTGATTCACTGGGATGGCCTCTGCAAGAGACAAATGAATCATGGCAGATTAAGGCTATCATCATTTAAGCACAATTCAATGATAGTACCAATCATGTCTACTATGCTGGATATAGCTTTAAAAGAACAGATCAACATAGGCTTGGCAGTAGGTATGGGGTCATGGATCTGACAAATGTGTCCTTTTCAGTCTCCAACTGGAAAGAGAATCAAAAGCATCTTTCATCCACTTGGCATAAATCCACTTATGTTAACTTTCCAGCTTTCACTCATGGTAATGTCCAAAGGGACTAAGCTTTCCTTAGTAGTCTGAAGAATGTCATCCTGCATTCTCTGTATTAATAGCGAGGAGGATAATATAAAAAATGGCGCAAATCTCCATTCATGCAGGAGTGAAGAACTTCCAGTTCCTGTGTAGACCTCAGTTCTTAGTTCCCCTGGGGACTGCCCCTGCTGGAAAGAGCCATCTTAGCCTGGTCTGTACCCTCTTCTTGGAATGATCTGTCTCCAGTGACTGATCAATATTGGGGTATGAAGACCAGATTGATTCTCCATACCTGGGAAAAATTCTTAAGGAAAAGGTTTATTCCAGCTTCAGTGTCTCTACTGAAACTGCATCACGGTTCATTAACTCCTGATCAATTATCCTTCTTCATTTACTTTCTACAGTGTTGCTCGTAAGAACACTCCCTCATAAACCTCCTGCCTCCCAACTTCAGGTTTTCGATATCCTTCCTGGAGAAACCAACTTGAAACATCACCTTATTTGAACCCAGTGAATATTTTGAGTTCCCTGTTAAGTCACATGCGTGTGTGACCACAGAATATAAATCTTACAGAGATATGAGGGACTGACACTTTTGTGAAGTTTTAGGAGCAAAAGTGTCTAAGATAATGCTGGAACACTGCTTCTAAAGTAATACAAAAATTATTGTACTTTATATCTTCAGCAGAAAGAAAAATGCATAGTGCTTGGTGAACCTCTCTGGATTTGGAAGCAGAGAGTATTTCTGAAACAAAAGAAGATTTTGCATTAGATATACGTTAGAGTATGACTTGCCTTTCAACTCAGGTCATGGCAGATCCACTGATGCTAGAGAATCTGTGGCAGATAAGGAAGGCACGTGGAGACTCTAGCAAGTATAACAGGAAAATGAGAGTGAAGTTCCTTAGTGTTCTGGAGCAAAGCCATGCCTTCTTCAGCAAGCATTACTCAATATCTGAAAACTTGTTTCTGAAACACTACTGGGCCTTGTGAAAGTCGCTCAGTCGTGTCCGACTCGTTGCAACCCCAAGGACTATACAATCCATGGAATTCTCCAGGCCAGAATACTGGAGTGGGTAACCTTTCCCTTCTCCAGGGGATCTTCCCAACCCAGGGATCAAACCCAGGTCTCCCACATTGCAGGTGGATTCTTTACTAGCTGAGCCACCGGGGAAGCTCCTTAGTAGAAACTAAGTGCTACACCATGGGAAATAAAAGAGCTATGAAAATGTAGTTACCTACCATGTACTGGGAATTGTCAGACTCCTCAGTTCATTAAGTTAAAAGGAGGCAGAACTAATCCATCATATGATAATAGAAAATTTGGTACTATAATTGAGCAGGTCCAGAAGGTAAAATACATACCAGATACTCTACGTTCAAAGGACACATACCTACATTATCTATGCAAAGACCTTACCCTCAGTTCATATTATGGACTTGTCAGCAGGTCTTGGGAGGACTCAGTTCATATTATGGAGTCCCCCAGCACCAGGCAACATAAGAGAAAGAAAATCAGGCTTGTTTCATGGATAGACCAGCTCAAAATACTGATGTGAGCAGAATGGATTACATTCACTCTATACCACCACTCAGGAGTTCTGGTGAGGAAAACCCTCCCAGGAAGCAGAACACGGAGGTGGATTTGGTCAGCTCCTTCCTATAGAGAATATACCAACACACAAGGATATGGTATATACTTTGAACCAACAACTATTAAGAAGTAGAAGTAGTATTGGCTATTTCATTCCCAGTGACCAACCTGGAAATATATTGCCTCCCTTACTCACTGTTATTGGTTGAGTTGTGTCCACTAAAAAGATACGAGTCTGCAAATGTAATAAGATTTAAATAGAGTCTTTATAAATGTAATCAAGTTAAGTTGAGGTCATTGGGTTGGCCTCCAACCTAATATGACTAGTGTCTTTTTAGGAGGGGAAGACACTCACATAGAGGACAATGCCATATAACAAGAAGGCAAGGTTGGAGTTACATAGCTGCAAGTCAAGACATACTTGACTTGTCAGTGACACCAAAAGCTAAGAGAAAGCAGTGAAACAGATTCTTCCCTAGATCCTTCAAGATCCTTCCCTAGCTACAACTTGATTTCAGACTTACAGACTCCTGAACTATGAGAGAATGAATTCCTGTTGTTTTCAAGTCATTCAGTTTGCGATACTTTGTTACATAGCCTACAGCATTAAAACACCCACAGTGGTGGTCCCTGCTGTGTTAGAGTTATTTACCCAGGTAAGGGGCACTTCCGTCAAGAGATAGATTAAGAGTTTGCTGAACTAAAAGTTACTACTGCTTTTGGTTGCTTCGGACATCCCAGGTCAGAGGAGAAGAGAAACTCACTACACTTGCAAAAGATAAGCAACCTTTTTTTACTATGGAAAATCAAGTAACTGTTGTTTAGTGAGGGCCTGGAAGACTATGACTGGAATTCAGGGGATGTCATCTGTGCTCCGAGCTGTAAATGGGAATACAGCAATCATAACCCAATAAAAGGGCTTCCCAGGTGGCGCTAGTGGTAAAGAACACGCTTGCCAATGCAGGAGATGTAAGAGACGCGGGTTCAATCCCTGGATTGGGAAGACCCTGGAGGCAGGCATGGCAACCCGCTACAGCATTCGTGCCTGGAGAATCCCATGGACAGGGGAACCTGGTGGGCTACAGTCCATAGGGCTGCAAAGAGTTGGACACGAATGAACCAACTTAGCATGCATGCATATAACCCAATAAAAACATTGCAAGCAGGAGTTCTGACCAAAAAATGAAGGTTTAGGGCACCCACCAGGAAAGCAGGTCAGATTAGTGGAAGCACTGGGCATAGGTGAGGAGAATCAAGAATACATAGTAACAGAGAGGTCTGATGAATATGAGCAATGACTTTGGGACCAGTCACCATCATGTGGAGTGTAGTTTTATCATGTCTGTCTATACTTACAATCATTTTTAGACTTTGTGTTTGGCTATCCCATTGAAACTTCAGTGAAAGAGTGAACTTGATATGGGGCACCAGAAGACCTTAGAGTTATAAGAATCAGTATCAGACACTGCTGATGCCTTGCCCCATCCTCTTATCCCGCCTCTGGATTTACTTGCCTCTGTGATACATGAATTCTAAACTGATGACTGTGTCCTGTCTCAGGCGACTGCATCTCTCTACATTTGTCCCTGAGTGTTTTTAATGGCATCAAGTCAATGCTTGAATCCATGAAGCACAAACTCAAAGTGGAAGGAGAGTTAAATTTTCCAGGGAAGAAGAGAATATGTTCCAACCTTCCATTCTCTGTTAGGGCCTTTTCAAAGTACGTTTCATGTGGTCTCCAGGGCAATTGTGCCCCAGATGCCCAAAGTGTAATCTCTAATCTTCCCATTTTTTTTGTTCCCCAGCTCAACTGCATGCTCACTTGTATTCCCAATGATCATATTCAAGTCCTGTGTCATGGTCTGCTTTTGGAGAAAACTCAATTAATATACTTATCTTTAAAAACTATCACAAGGTGATTATCCATATTTTATGGGTAGGAAAATGAGACTCAAAAGTATTAAATAATCTGACCAAGATCACAAGCCATTGTGAAAGTGAAAGTCACTCAGTCGTGTCTGACTCTTTGCAACCCCATGGACCATACAGTCCACAGAATTCTCCAGGTCAGAATACTGGAGTGGGTAGACTTTCCCTTCTCCAGGGGATCCTATCAATCACTGTGCTGTGCTTAATCACTCAGTCATGTCTGTCTCTTTGTGATCCCATGGACTGTAGCCCACCAGGCCCCTAAGTCCATGGGGATTCTCCAGGCAAGAATACTGGAGTGGGTTGCCATGCCCTCCCCCCCAGGGCTCATCCCAACCCAGAGACTGAATCCAGGTCTCCCACATTGCAGGCAGGTTCTTTACCATCTGAGCCGTCAGGGAAGCCCAAGAATGCCAGAGTAGGTAACCTATCCCTTCTCCAGGGGATCTTCCCAACCCAGGAATCAAACTGGGATCTCCTGCATCAGGTGGATTCTTTCAGCTGAGCTACCAGGGAAGCCCCACAAGCCATTAGTGGAAGATAATTCTAACTGCTATCAAACTTTAGCTCATCACATAATATGTTTATGATTTTATTTCAGTCACATGCCACTTAGGTTATTTTACCCAACTCAAATAGACATATTTAAAAGGAAAAGTCACTATTGTAATAAATGTAACCCCCCAGCACTTGCTATAAATACAGGATAATCATAAAAATGTGTACAGTAATAAGAATGATCTCTCACACAGCTAAAGGCTGATGAAAGCTATCCTCTAATGATACGAGGTGATTCTAAAAAGACTTTTCTTTTTGCTTCTGGCATCGGTTGCTCCCTCCCTCCCCTCTTTCGTTTTGCTTCAGCTGACTTACTCAAAACTAAATTCAACCTTCATTTACTTCCCCCATCCCCACCACAGAGCATGCCATTAAAATCATCTTTAACACAGATCGGAAAACTATATCACACTGTAAAGGTATAGTCTGCAAAACTCTCCCCATTGAATTTCTTTTCCTTCTAGAACCCTTGTTAGTTTTTAATGCCTAACTTTATGGAATGCACTTATCTCTAGATTCAACATATTTTTCAGCCAATATGCCTAGAAAAAATTTATATCTACCCTCTCAATTCGAAATGCAGCATTTACAATGTGTGGTGAAAAGACAATGGGCAGTAACAGCTATGAGTTACATTTCCAGTCACAAGAGGATTAACATTACGATGGACCTTTTGAAAAGCATTCTGAGCACCAACTATGGGGATATGAAGCCAAGTGTTGGTGCTGAGAGGCAACACTGGGTCATATTCAACGTGAGCTTTCTTCTTTCCATTGTGACCTTGTCCTGAGTAGATTTCCATAGTATCTTTCATGTGCGGCACTTGTTTTTGCCTAGTGTTGTTCAATGACTCCCCCAAGAAGCTAGCATTTTGCTGAAGAATAGAGAAAGAGTCAAAAGGGAAAAACAATTACAATAAAGGAAAAGATGCTACTGCATAAAAGGCAATTCAATGTGACTGCTACAGGGATGATCAGAAAGTGATGTTTTAAGCACTTAATATCCTGCCAACATAGTCTGAGGCTTGTACAGGTAGTTTGTTTTAGTTACATTTTAGGAAAGTGGTTGTGGATTTTGAGATGATGTGTAACACATTATAATTTTTACCACTTAGAGTAAGGGGAAATTGCTCCCAGTTGCTGCTTGAATGCAGAATCCCTGGTTTTCAGGAATGGATTACTGATGACTGTAGTCAGATAGCTATCTGTCATTTATCTATCTACAATCTGTCTTCATCATCATCACCTATCCTCATCTTTAAAAAATAACCAAAAGTAGCTGATAGCATAGAAAATATAAGGTTTGGAAAGCTGAAATAGAGGAATATAAAAACAAAACCCTAGGGAGAATAGAAAAATAAACATAGCAAAAATGAAGAGGAGTCTAGCATCACTGCCTATATCTGAGTTTCCCAATAAGAAAAATAACAAAAGTATAATTTTTGCCAACTTCTTGGACAGGAAAAGAAAATTCCAACTACAAAATTTTAAATTTTATTTTTCATATAGACTTTTATACAGGGAATGATTTACAAAAAATTGTAAACTTTGTAGATATGATTTTTTATTGTGAAGAACCAAAAGAGCAGGCAAGAGCATTCTGTTAAACCACAGCTCCACAGTGACAATTTAGTGAGTGTTTAAGAGGATATGGATTCATTTAAAAAATGATCGAATCTAAATGTAGGAAGTAATATAAATTTTTTTCTTTATTCCTTCATTTTTTTTCTTTCTTCTCTATCTCTCTTTCTGTCTCTCTCTCTCTCTTTAGTATTTCTCAGAATCAAATTCGGGTACAAGTTGGGCTTCAGATAATAGGGATTTTCTTACTTTTATGGAAGCAAAAATGCTGATATTCCATGTTAGTGGCTAGGACAAAAAGCTACTTTTAGGAAGTTAGACGTTGTTGTTTTCAGCTGCTCAGTCATGTCCAACTCTTTGCCACCCCACTTCCCTATCCTTCACCATCTCCTGGAGTTTGCTAAGACATGTCCATTGAGATAGTGATGCCATCTACCATTTCACTCTCTGTCATCCCCTTCTCCTCCTGTCCTCAATCTTTCCCAGCATCAGGGACTTTTCCAATGAGTCAGTCCTTCGCATCGGGTGGCCAAAGTACTGAAGTTTCAGCATCAGTCCTTCTGATGAATATTCGGGGTTGATTTCCTTTAGGATTGATTGGTTTGATCTCCTTGCTTCCAAGGAACTCTCAAGAGTCTTCTTCAGCACCATAATTTGAAAACATCAATTCGTGAACATTACTGGCACTTCACTGAGATTGAATCTTAATCCCAAACATTTTTCCTACATATCCTTCAAAAGAAAGTTTTCTCCCGAGTGTCTCTTCCTATTGATCTTGAATAATATTGACATTTAGCTGACAATCAACAAATATCTTTTCATTGACTAATATATAAGAACCACTCCATTTTGAATGGGAAATGGTTCACTGAGCCTTCTTTAGCCAGTTATTACCTTAAGTCAACACTCAGCTGATTTGAAACAATTGTTTCAAAAAGAGACTGACATCTCCTTGACAACGTGGCTCCTCTGATATCTAAGGTTGACCAAAGAGAGAACAAAATTCATAATGAAGGAATTGATGAAAAGCCTGGTTTATCTGCTGGTCACCATTGTACAGATACATGTACATGTGTACATATCCTGTACACTTCAGAGTTGAAATATTCATAAGTCCTGCCTTTGCTTTAATTGTGGGGACAAACTGTATATGGGCTTCCCCGGTGGCTCAGCTGTTAAAGAATCTGCCCGCAATGCTGGAGACCTGGGTTTGATCCCTAGGTTGGGAAGATCCCCTGGAGAAGGGAACAGCTATCCACTCCAGTATTCTGACCTGGAGAAGTCCATGGGGTCACAAAGAGTCAGACATGACTGAGTGACTTTCACTTCACTGCATATGATTGATCTCTATTTATATCATTTTTTTTGCTATATTCTAAATAAGTGTCTCTGAGTTAGTCTTTGAGAGAATTATATTAAAAACATAAACATACATACAGTTATTTTAATCCATTTACTAAAGAAACCACAAGCATCTTCCAAGGCTAAGATCTATGAAGTCCTAAGTAAAATAGCAGCAAGGTCTATTTATTGGAACTATATCAAGCAATATCCCAAGCAAGTATTTCACAGCTACATTTTTTTCTCATGAAAGTGATGGTATGTGTGCTCTGTATTATTTTCTCATCTAAGACAAATAAATGAAAAGCCATCCACACAAAAGTCATCATAGTTTCAGAAGTTGAATGTGTCATATTCCTCTTGCCTACGTGAAGCCAGAACTGTGTCAGGGCATTGAATCAGCTTTGATCGAGGATTGGCATCCACCACCTACTCTGAGACTGCTCAGGAAGCCACAAGTGGGAAGATGAGATAACTTTGTGCTCCTATGAGGAAGCCAGCCTCTGAACAACAGGAAAGCTCTGCCAACGCTGCACAACACACACACACACACACACACACACACACACACACATATCTGCATCAACAGCTACATCTATAGCTATATTTATGTTAGTCACTCAGTCATGTCTGACTCTCTGAAACCCCAAGGACTGTAGCCCTCCTGGCTCCTCTGTCCATGGATTTCTCCAGGCAAGGATTCTAGAATGGGTAGCCATTCCCTTCTCCAGGGGATATTTCCAACCCAGGGATTAAACCCAATTTTGCACTCCAGGCAAAATTCTTTATTGTCTGACCCATGACGGAAAGCCCTATATCTACATATCTCCATCTGTGTTGTGCCAAAAATGTGGAACTGGGATGGGAAAAGTTATCAGAGAGAAAACAGATAATTAGGAAATAACAGAAAGAATGGAATGTAAGTCTGGAACATAAATAAGTGTTACAACTTATTTCACTGACTTGTCTGGGGCTGTGTACTAAGTTTAGGTAGTTCATTTGCCTAAAATAAAAACAAGATAAAAAGTTCCCTCAATATACCTGACACTAAACCAAATGAATGTTTTTCCTTTGACCTAGTGTAATGAGACCGGGGCAATTGCACCTCTATCCATTTATCTCAATAGTATCAGAGCAGACAAGGGAAACAAAGTCACTTTCTCCCCTAAAGGCTGCCTTTCCGAGCCCTCCCCGTCAGAAGTCTGCGCCGCATTGGCTGGCCGTCTGCTCACACGTCTCCCTATTCCCATCCGGCTCCCTTCTCCCTGCAAACCCTGCACTGTGTACAAATAGTCATCTGGACTCAGGCCAGAAGCATGATGAATCGCTGCCTAACTTGCCTACTGCTCTGTTCTCTTTCTATTTTCTCTAACATGTGCTCTGAACCTATCGCTGAAAAGGAAAGAGGCCACTGGTAAATTCTGTATTCCATAAATGTTCTAATCCAGGCCAGGCTTCAGTTGCGCCCTCTCTTCACTCCAGCAGGGAACTCAGTGAATCAAACACCACTTGCTCCTGGATCCCTGAGGGTTGTTACCCTTAGCGAAGCCCTTTGCTTTCCAGGGCAGCAGCACAGAGGACTGTGATGCACGGTCCAGGCTCTCTGGGACCAGCTCATGGCCTCTTCCCACAAAGCCCAGCATCTAAAGGCAGAGTTGAGCAGGGAGGCCATCAGGAGTAACTGAATTTGTCCAAAGAAACAAAGCCACACGTTTGGTTGATTTTTCCAGGAGGTTGCAGAATATTTGCATTTGTTGAAAAGAAGAATCCTTATACACAGAGCTCGGTAACCTGTAGTGTGATATAGATTTTTAAAAAAAATGTTATTATGTGGTTGTTACAGTATCCTACCATCTGAGGTAGATGGGTCTGGCATACTTGAGATATTTTGAAAGATGAGAAGATGGAAACACTGAGAGTTTATGTAACTGGAGCAGGGTGTCACATCTCCCAAAGCAGAATCTACAACCAGAATCTCAGACCCAGAGCTCTCTTTACTACACTCCCCACATTGTCTTCCAGAAACTTGGAAATTCTGTGTGTGTTTGTATTACCAAACTCTTTTCCTTGGCTGAAACCTACTTCACATCCACATTCATTTTATGAAATAAAATTGACAATCAAAAAGGAAGTAAATAATGTTGGAATTGTCTCTCTCCCTTTACGCTCTCTGCAACTTTATGCAACTACCCTTCCATTTTCTTTCATCAGACTCAAAATAGAACCATATCAAGGATAATGGGCTTCCCTGATGGCTCAGATGGTAAAGAATCTGCCTGCAATTCAGGAGACCCGGGTTTGATCCCCAGGTGGGGAAGAACCCCTGGAGAAGGGAATGGTAACCCACTCCAGTATTCTTGCCTGGAAAATACCGTGCAGATAGGAGCCTGGCAGGCTATAGTTCATGGGGATGCAATGAGTTGGACATGACTGAGAGACTATACTTCCACGCATCAAGGAAAATATTCTCCAGTCATTGAAAACAACCTTCTTAAGTACAAATACCATAAAAAATGTGTATAGGAATAGGGTAGCTTTCTTTCCTTGACAAGAATCTTTGTTCTGTGTTACAAACCCCAGATAAATGAACTCTTTATTCACGCCTCTGTAAATAGTCCTTCTACTAAATTCTTCTCAATTTAACTTACTTTTTTTGTGTTATTTGTTTCTTTTTGGCATTCTGACTATATAATATAGGTCAGTTCTTTTGCCTCTCTGAACTTCTTTCTCCTCATCAACAAAATGGGACTAATAATATTTATCTTGGATGATTCTTGTAAGAATCAAAATTTACAGCCAATAAACAAAAAATGAACATAGGGCAGTTAAGTGTCAGGCACTTAGCTGGGCTCTAGAAATCCAGCAGTGAATAATATAGACAAGGTATAACAGTTAAATACATTATGCCACTTTCTTCTGGCCTTCAGAGTTTCTGCTGACAGTCAGCTGTTAGCTTTACCAGAGTTCCCTCATGTGTAACTTCTTGTTTTTCATTTGTTACTTTTAATATTCTCTTTATCTTTAATTTTTGCCATATTAATTACAATGTGTCTTGGTGTAGTCCTCTTTGCATTAAGACTCTCTGTGCTTCCTGAATCTAGAAGTCTGTTTCCTTTCCAAGGTTAAAGTTTTTCGCTGCTTTGTCTTCAAATAAGTCCTCTGTCCTTTTCTCTTTTCTCCTTCTGGGATCCCTGCAATGCAAATGTTAGTATGCTTGAAGCTGTCTTAGAGACCGCTTAGACTGTCCTCGTTTCTCTTTATTAATTTTTCTTTTTCCTTTACATTTTTAATGTTTTCTACTACTTTGTCTTTCAGTTCACTGAAAGAGACCCTGAGTCATTTAATCTGTGGTTCCTTCTAGTGTATTTTTCATTTCAGTTATTGTATTCCTCATCTCTGTTTCGCTCTTCACACTTTCTAACTCTGTTAAAAAGTTCTAACTTCTCACTCTGGTCATCCAGTCTTCTCTTGAGATCTTTGATTATCAACATTACTTGAACCCTCTATTGGCAGATTGGCTATCTCTACTTCTTAGTGCTTCTTCTCAGGTCTTACCTTGTTCTTCGTCTTGACTGTCTTCCTCGGTTTCTTCCTTCTGCTCATCTGCTGTTGATATTTCCATGTTTCGAGTAGGTTGGCTAGATTTCCGGACATTGGAGTAGTCTCTTGTAGGAGAGTCCTGTGTGTTCCAGGAGCACACTTGCCTCTGGTCACCATTGCTATGTGCTCCAAGGGTGCCTCCTATTGGGGCCACATGGGTCCTTCTGCTGTGACAGGCTAACTACTTTGGGGGTCTGGTAGCCAAGGCTGGCCCCTTCTCAAAATCGTTGCTAACTCCTTCATATACTTTAAGTCCTAGCACAAATATCAACTCTTTTCTGAAATCAAGCTCTACTTGCCTAGTTCAAGCTGACTCATTCAACACTTGGAATACCACAGAATTCAGTGTAAGCATCAATCATTGTCACATCATGTCAATTTTCTTTTTACAAATATTATTTTTCTCACTTGGAAGTCATCTCTTATGGAAGGAGATTTTTCTTTTATGATTTTCTCTGCATCAGTGTCTGACCAAACATGAGTGTACCTTCTATGTTGAATGGGATTAGAATTTAAGTTTGCTTTTAGCTTGATATCTAATTTAATAAGATCTCTCCTCCACTATGTCCATAATGACTCTTGGGCTAGAGATTTTTAGTTCTCCACTGGCACTCAATCAACTCATTCCATTAAATGCAAAACCAATCTGGAATAGATGCTCTATGAAATTAAACTCTTATTTCTTCTCATTCCAAAAAAAAAAAAAAAAATCCTAGAAACTCTCCACTCTTCAGGGAGGGTATTCATATATACACATATTTATGATTTTAATGAAGAAAAATAAACAGTTGGTTTCCCTAATTAGTCCTACATAGCTGAGTCTGTCACTGCTAAATGTATGGCTATACTGCTTCAGTGCTTAAATAAAAGGATAGGGAACTCTGAGCCTAATTTACCTTCTTCATAAGGGTGAAGGTTATATTTTTTCAAAGGCAATTAATTGGAGTATTCAAACAGAACATTTAATATTTAGGGTTCTGAATTGCTACCTAACAAGTCATTTTGATTTAAAGGCAGATGCATAGTCTAAGAAAAAACTTATTTGCTGGATATTTGGATCCTACAACACCCTTATCTGATTTCTCTCTTTGCCAAATCCCACCTTGGTAAAATATAGTTTATTATAAAGAATGGAGAAAATAGTCATTAAATGGAGGAATAAAGACAGATTTTTATTTGCTCATCCAGGAATTCATTCAATCAACAGTTTTCTTAGAATAATCTACTAGAAAATACAAAAAAAAAAGAAAAATTTTACATTAAAGAAATAGAATAAATCTCATTTTTTCCCTTCAATTATCATATGGGCTCATTGAACTCTTTTGTTTGTAAAATAATTTAAAATTATGAAAACTGAAAAAGGCACAGTGAATTCAAATAGTAAATAGGGAGGAAATCTTCCTGGAATTCCAAGGTTTAAGGTGTTTTTTGTTCATTGTCTTCATGTTTTTGATATTGTCTGGTTTTTGTTTTGGGGGTTTTTCGCAATTATTTTTCTCCTCCAGAGATGTACAGTCAAATCATTGTGTTTTTAAGTTATTTTGAATAGTTCTATTACAAGATAGAAAATTGTTAATTAGACTTTTGTTTTGATTTGATTTTTAGTATTGCTTTAAAATTTTTTATTTTGTTGTATAATTATGTATCATGTTTTCAAGATTCCAAATTCAAATCAACAAGGAAGTCGGGATTTAATACCCTCCCCCTTCATTCTATTCCCTTTATTTCCAACAAATAAACATTTAAAAATGTATTGTTGTTTACCCTTTTTAAAATACAAGCATACATTATAAGTATAATCTAGTTTTTGTACTGCAATAGAGGCATACATATTAATAATCTCTTTTTCTTGAATAGCCAGATCTATGGATTGTGTAATAGTTATCTATTTCTGTGTAACAAACCACCCCAAATATGATGGATTGAAATAGCAATCACGTATTTGTTCATATTGGTTGTTGGCTTGATCTGTCTTTTCATGTGTTGACTCATCAAGTTTAGCTCAAGTGTTTTTACATAGCAGTTCTAGGGCAGCAAGTAAAAGCAGAAATTACAATGCCTTTTGAGACTTAGGCTGAAAAGTTTCACATCTATTACAATGTACTGGCTTAAGCCACTTCCAAGGCAAGTCCAGATTCATGAGACAGAGAAATAAATTCTATCTCTTCAGCGGAAGAGTAAGAAAGGCACTTCTACAAAACATGTACACCGTAGGAAGAAATCGCTGTGATCTGTTCTCAAGACCGGCTTCTAACTATGCCTGAAAAGGTCTGAGTAAAGCGGCGCCTCAGCAGACAGTGTGTGCGCGCTCAGTCGCTCAGCCGAGTCTGACTCTCTGTGACTCTGGATGGTAACCTGCCAGGCTCCTCCATCCATTTGAGTTTCCTAGCAGGAACACTGGAGTGGGTTGCCATTTCCTCCTCCAGAGGATCTTCCTGACCCAGGGATCAAACCCACATCTCCTGCACTACACGCAGACTGTTTGCCGCTGAGCCACCAGAGAAGCCACATTAGCAAAAGGGAGTGACAAATATCACGGGCTCTCATCAACTGCATCAGCAACGAGGCTGCCTTTGAGGGGAGGAAACACGGAATCAACGTAGAAACGGGGGCAGAGTTTCTTCATGAGAGTGGATTTGTTTCCTGCCGAACTAGAAATTCAATGTGTTCTTCCAAACGCAGCTCCAAATTTGTGCAAATGTCCCCTTTATTCCAATGAGACTAAAGGAAGTGACGTCATCTTTAGTTATCCCGAGTTTATCAGTGAATGATATTCTTAGGGAAACTCTTCCTCAATGAGCAATAGTTTTAAGACATAACTGGCCCCAATCAAACTAAAGGGAAATGTGCACATATAATTCTTGGCACAACATTTTCTCTTGCAGCCTTGCTGGAGGCAAAAAGGAATCCTCTTGGTCACAAATACTTTCTGCAAAGTATTTAAACATCATAAAGACCTCAGAGGAAGTCAATACCGAGGACAGAAGAATGAAAAGGCAATAAGAACCAGGCACTCTGATGACATTATAATGCCTCTATGCCATTCTGCACCTGGAGACTGCCCTGCTTGACATTCATTTATGCAAGTAAGTTTCCTTTGTTCTCAACACTATTTTGGAGTTAAAGAATCTGAGGTTCAGAGAATGGTAATATAACAAAATGAGACAATGGATGAAACAGTGTGTTAGACCCAGTCCAGAGCTTTAGAGTAGAGGTTTGATGAGTGTTAAGTCTTAGGAAGATGTCATTTCCCCAGGGCCTTACTACAGCATCCTTAGACCAAGACCTTACTACTGAAATCTGCGTATTCATAACTCAAATTCAAGCTCTATTTCTTTCCCATTATGCCACAGTGCGTATAGCTGGTATTTATCCCAGAAATTATTTGGTGATACAAGCTCTTGAAGGAAAAGTGTTTGGGGACAAGGAAAAGAAGCATTTTTTTTTTTAATGTTAGACTATTCCCCTATAAATGCAACCTAAAAAAGATGCTTCCATGGGCAGCATAAGGGTAATATGTGCATAAATATGAAGAGAGTAAAAGTGACCTAAAAGGAGCAGAAATGATGACAGATTTAGAGCAGTGCAGAACCTTGAAAAGAGCACTGATTTTGGAATTAAGCAGCCTGGTTTGGAATCACAAATAACTACAAGAAAATATCCTCATGTTTAACCCAGAAATAACTATATCTACCTAGAAGATCAAAAAATTATTAAATGACAGTTATATAGAGGGTCCCTAGCACAAGCTATGCCTTATGGTTGATACTCCATAAATGTTGTTGTAAAGACATGCTATGGTGTGAATGGATCCAAGCTTTTGGAATTCTGGCTAGAAGAGTGTATATGTGTGTGTGTGTGTGTGTGTGTGTGTGTGTGTGTGTGTTTTTATAGCCAGAAGTATTTCTCCTGTTGGTTTTTTTTTTTAATAAACAAACTCTTGATTTCAACTTTGGGGCAGGATCTCTTTCTCTTTTATGAAAAGAAATATTTTACTTGTTAGTTTGTTGATGTAATAACAAAGCAAAACGAAAGAAGTGTGGGATAGGGGATAGCTAAACTATACCACACAATATATTCCTTTTTTTTCAGGACTGAAAGAATATGCCTCTTTCCTAAATATGAGTTAAACTGTCTTCTCTCAAAAGAAATGTTAATTCTTGAGAGATATGCATGAGCTAGCTGTTATTACCCACTTGGAGACTGGCAGAGAGATATGCTGGTGGCAGGAAGTGCTCTGAAGCCCAGCATGGCAGGAAGTGTTCACAGCGTGATACTCAGAAATCTGGTAGGCAAGACTGAAGCCCCATCTCCATTTTCCACTGAAGGCTTCCACATGTTCTTTTTCTGGACTTCAAAATTCACACTTTCGGAAATGTCCTGTACTTGGAATACACCATTCAGATGGCCCGGCCAATGACATGTTCTCTGGGTAAGAGAAGTTGATTTGATAAAGGCAGTGAATATTCTGGCCACCATCACGGACATGAGGAATATTTCAGGAGAGCGTAAAGACTAAAATTGAAATCCTCTACGCAAGATAGGTTCAAAATCATTTCCATGTATTCATATTTTTGTCCACTCCAAAAATGTTTATTGAGTAGCTATTATGTATTAATCACTTCAGGTTCCCTGGTGGCTCAGTGACAAAGAATCCACCTGCAATGCAGGAGGCACTGTTTTGATCCCTGGTTTGAGATGATCCCTTGGAGAAGGAAATGGCAACCCACTCCAGTATTGTTGCCTGGAAAATTCAATGGACAGAGGAGCCTGGTGGGCTACAGCCCCTGGGGTCACAATGAGTCAGACATGACTTAGCAACTAAACCACCACCACCATACAAAACCTCTGCTTTAGGAGCTTTCACTCTAGTTGGAGATACAGAAGATAAATAAGCAAAATAATACAGAAGCAATATGTAAGCAAAACAACTGCAAGTAATAATCATTACTATGAAAATAATATTTTCTATGATCAAGGAAGACTGCTCTGAGAGGGTAACATTTGAGCTCATGTCTAGATAATAAGAAAAGGCAGAAAAATGGCCCCAACAAAGATGACCACATCCTCACTTCAGGAATCTATGAATATTTTCTTAAACATGGCCAAAGGGGAGTTGCACAAGTCTCTTTCAGGGTTAAGGACTCTGACATGGGGAGATTATCCTGGATGATCTGTGTGGACCCAATCCAATCATTGAGTCTAAATGTGGAAGAAGAAGGCATAACTATGTCAGAAAGATGGCATTAGAAGGACTGAGCCCACCTTTCCCAGTTTTTAAGGTAGAGACAAGAGACCCCCCAGACAACAAGTGTAGTTTGGCTTCTAGAAGCTGAGAACAGAACTCAGCTGATAGCTAGGAGAAAAACACGGACCTCGGGCCTACAGCTTAGGAACTGAATTTTGCCAGTAACCCTGTGCTGTGTTATGCTTAGTCACTCAATTGTGTCCAACATTTTGTGACCCCATGGACTATAGCCCACTAGGCTACAGTGTCCATGAGTATTCTCCAGGCAAGAATAATGGAGAGGGTTGCCATGCCTTCCTCCAGAGCATCTTCCCAACCCAAGGATCAAACCCAGGTCTCCCGCATTGCAGGTGGATTCTTTACTGTCTAAGCCCCCAGGGAAGCCCAAGAATACTGGAGTGGGGAGCCCATCCCTTCTCCAGGGGATCTTCCCAACCCAGGAATTGAACCAGGGTCTCTTGCATTGCAGGTAGATTCTTCACCAGCTGAGCTACCAGGGAAGCCTGCCAGTGACCCTCACGAGCAGTAAATAAATTCCGGCCTAGAGCCCACACAGAAGGAATGCAGCCCTGCTGACCACTTGATTTCAGTTCTGAAACATTCATACTTGACTTCTGACTTCTACAACTGTAAGACCACAAATCGTGTGCCCTGGTGGTGGTCCAGTGGCTAAGACTCCATCCTCCCAATGCAGGGGGCCTGGGTCCCATCCCTGGTCAGGGAACGAGACCCCACATGCCACAGTTAAGAGTTTGCATGCCACAACTAAAGATTCCATGTGCTTCACTGAAGCTCGAAGACCCTGCATGCTGCAACTAAGACCCAGTGCTGCCACATAAATACTTAAATATTTTTAAAAAGTCACATGCCCTATTCGGATTGCAAAAAAGCAGACAAACAAAATAGCAACAAAGAACAAACAAAACCAAAAACCAATATGTGCTCTCCTATGCTGTGAAACTTTATACAGAAACAAAAGAAAGCTAATGCACATGCAAAAATAGAGGGCCCACATTCTAGACTGTTCCAGTAATGCACAAGTCCTAGCGTGGCTGAGGTGGACAGTGACGCTCAGCACAGAGTTTTGCAATATTTAGACACTCTCCAGAATGCCAGGACATACTTGAAGAAGGAAACCTGGTAAAGATAACCCATGCCTCACCATCAGTTGACAAACAGGTTGAGACAATTATGAATTGGAGAAAGAGGAATCATTCCACAAATCTGTGAAATCTAGATGCCTGTGTGTGCTCAGTCACTTTAGTCATGTCCAACTCTTTGTGACCTATGGACTGCAGCCTGTCAGGCTCCTCTGTCCATGGCATTCTCCAGGTATGAATGGTAGGGTAGATAACCATGCGCTCCTCCAGGGGACTGTACCAATCCAGGCGTTGAACCCATATCTCCTGCATTGCATGTGGATTCTTTACCCACTGAGCCACCTGGGAAACCCAAAATCTAGATATCTGGGTTTTATTGGTAATGCTTCTCAGCTGAAATTCATACCAAATCTCTCAAATAAGAGTTTGCTATTCAACAAGCACTTGGAGTTCCAGGGTAGAAATTTCAGCAATGACAAGGAACCAGACTGAAGAGTCCATTTACAAGAGCATTAAAAGGATAAAAGGAAAGGGAGGCATCATTCCATCAGTACAGCTATATGATCCCCTAGTACAGGGCATCTGACAGTAAGTGGAGGATGACTCAAGGAAGGGTGACCCTGGTCGAGCAGAAGCAGGCTGTTTATGGTCCTGAAGAACTTTTCTTTTTGCAAGAGAGGAAAGAGCCTTTCCCAGGGAAGAGGCCATTAGCTTTTTCATAGGGGACACTGACCCAGGCAATTTAACCACCTTTCAGAAGCAATCTCTCTGGTTTTCTATGTTACTGCGTTTCATTTCAACTTTTCTCTTTTTCTCTAAATTGTGTAACCAACCGCAAACAGGTCCTGGGAAGAGGGGAGACCAGATGCTATACCAGATGCTGTCTTATACGCAGGCTTCCACCCCTCTGCTGCCCCTTTCATGCTTTTACAAACTTCACATCAGCAAGCTGGAAAATGGCTGAAGTGAAAAGCAATTTGCAAGCAGGAAGCATCCTGGCTGTCATTGTCAACTGGTGGTAAAGGCAGAAGGGACATGTGCAGGGTCTGGAGAGGGACATAGGAGAGAATGGACACAATAAGAAGCCAGTGTGTCTAGACAATGCTTCTTGAAGAGAGAGCTGAGATGAGCAGAGAGAAATGCAGGCATGAAAGCCTCACAGACATCCTGGCATGGAGATGGGTGAAAGCTGAGGGCTAGCTGGGATGGCACAGCATAGTGGTTAATAGCCCTGGTGTGAAGCCTGGATATGGATGCTTGCACTACTGCATTTTATCTGTATGAACTGAAAAATTAATGGAAGTCTTCTGCACCTTATTGCAATATTGTGATGACTACATGTTAATGCACACAAAGTGCCAAACACTTATTTGGTCTTGGTAAACATTACTAAGTGCCATTACAATTTCTGACATGTAGAGGGTGGCAAAGTTCTAAATGGGGTTTTCCTGGTGGCTCAGCATTAATGAATTCACCTGCCATTGCAGGAGATGTGGGTTTGGTTCCTGGGTCAGGAAATTCCTTTGGAGAAGGAAATGGCAACCCACTCCAGTACACTTGCCTGGGAAATCCCATGGACAAAGGAGCCTGGTGGGCTACAGTCTATGGCGTCAGAGTCAGATATAACTTAGTGACTAAACGCCATCACCTCCACCACCAGGAAGTGAGCAGGAAAACACACCTCTTCTCAGAGGACATACATGGTATAATCAACAAATGGCAGAGCTGAGAGACACTTTGGAGAGTGGATGAATCCTATCCCCTTAATTGGCAGGTAAGGAAACCGAGGCTCAGAATGTTCTGTGGTTGGTTCAAGGTCACAAAGCCTGGTAAGAGATTAGGCAGCCTGGTAAAGACTGTGTTGTCTCACACTCATTCTGTGACTGTCTGGACACCCAGCGTTTGTTGGTTTTCTACATGACTTGAAATCACTGGCTTCTATAAACTGTAAGACTGACATCACAGAAATCCCATACATGCTCCCACATGCCGCCAGCTGATGCTGCCTTTTTATCCTGACCCTCATTACAGCTTTTGCATGGAGAATAGTCTCTGCCTATCTCCTATTTTCTCATATTTTCCATGTTTCCAGATAGCTGAGGCTCTCCTGAGCCACCCATCTCAGTAGGATCATCTGATTCTAATGGTATCAATATTTTTAGGGGGAAAAAAAAGATATGCTTCTATTTAGAGGTTCCAAAGTAGGTGTAGCCAATGCTACAGACAGTTTCATTTTTTTCCAACAGTGTTGCAAACCTTTTGAATTTGACAACCTACCCCAGTTTTCACAGGCTCCACTATTTCTCTTGTTAGACTCAACTTTATCCACACACTTATCTCATTAATGTATCTGACTAGACACTGCAGATTTTATTTAGCGACTCCTGGTATGTGCATGATTTTTCTAATTAAAAAAAAATATGCACTTTCCATAAAGCTTTTTAATTAGATATTGTATTAATGAGACATTCTTACATATTTTCTGAGTTTAAAGTTTTATTTAAGTAAAGACGTCTTTTTTTCACCATGGTAGTTTACTGTGATACCCTGACCAGAGTTATAAATACGAATATCGGCATTGCTGGGAAAGTATCTTGTAGATGTGGTTAACATCTGCAATCAGTACACTTTCAGTACAAAGATTGCCTCGATTATGTAGGAAAACCTCATCTAATCAGTGCAAAGGCGTTAAAAGCAAGGCAGGTTTCCTAAGGAAGAAGAAATTCTGCCTCAGAACAAGAGTTTCCAGCCTGCAGGACTGTCCTATAGCTTTAAATCTTGTCAGTCCTCATAACTGTCTAAGTTAATTCTTTAAAATAAATCCCTTTATACTCATTTAAATCTATACTATATATACGTGTGTGTGTGTGTGTATATATATATATATATATATATATACTATTATATAATATATAAATGCATATACCTTAATATATTATATATCCTACTAAGTATAGCCTATGGGTCTATTTCTCTGGAAAACCCTGCCAGTTCAGAAGGACAGTAAAACATTAGCCAATGGCCCAGGGGAGACATTGCCAAAAGTTTCAGACAAGGTGATGCTAGCCACTAACGCACTTGGACCATGAATTTCTACAGCTTAACTCATTAAATTGTTTCCTGCTCACACAATGAACATCTAATAGACAGGGATGGGGAGAAGAGACCCAGCAGAGCAAAGGTTTGGAAGTTCTGTGACATCCTGGGTCACCTGCTGGTCCAGCCAGCAGACAGAGGAAGAAGCAGAATGGGGGGTCCAGTGGAAAGTTTTCTGAGCCTGGATCAGTTCTATTCATGTTCCGTTAGCCAGAGTTTGGCCATCTGGCCATCCTAACTTCAAGGAAACTCGAGACAGTTCCTTCCCAGAAGAAACTGGAAATGTGCTTGACAAATAGCCATTCTCCGTCACACAAAGTCATTAGTAAAGAAGCTTCTTGGAAAACATCAGATATTCTCGCTAGGACTATCTGGTTTGTTAAATTCTGTGACTAACTTGTTATGTATTGTGATCTCAGCACAGGAACAAATATAGAAAATGAAAGAAAAAAAAAAAGAATGAGATGGCAAAGAATGCAAAGTCTGAGGCAGGAGACAATTTAAAACAGCAATTATAGTCTAATTAAATCCAAAGTTTGGTACCATTATCAAAAGTGAGGACATAGCTAATTATGCTGAAAGCAAGTTTCAGTTCAGGTTATGGTCATTCAATAAGGGAATCTTTTCTTCCCAGCAGAAAACACTAATTTTGAAAACCACTTAAAAGATTCTCAATAATGGATGGTATGTGCATGCGTGCATTTTAATCTCTTTATCCATATTGTCTATGTGGTATTTAGTCTTTGTACTTAAATCAACAGTAATTGTTTGTGGTAGCATGGGAAATTTTTGCCTCATTGATTTTCCATAGCACTGAAATGTCACATTAGCTCAAGGTGAAAAGCTAATAGGATGTGAATAATGATAATAATAATCAGAATGATAATAGAAAGAATCGTACACCTAAATGTATATTAAAATCCTCTATTACGTCTCAGGACTCTGGTAACATTTCAAGCCCCAGGAGAAGAGAGAAAAAATAGATTGTTCTCTCTAGAGGCCACTGCAACCACAGCTGCACACTTTGGTACAGATGGCAATTTGCAGAATGAATAAGTGAGGACTGAGGACCAAGGCCATGGGTCCTACCTACTGTGTAACCACCCACCCTGGAGAGGGCCGTCTCCTTTACTCAGCCTACCAATTCAAATGCTAAGCTCTTCCAGAAACACCCTCACAGCCACACCGGGAAATAATGTTTAACCAGCTCTCTGGGAACCCCATGTCAAGTTGCCATATAAATTAACCATCACACTTGGAAAGACCTCTATTTCACAAGATTTCTACTTCTAAGGTAATGCCTGCCTATTAAATTTATTGAAGGCCAATGGGCAACTTGCCCAGGAAATACTCTACCATCTCAATTTCTACATATTCTATCAGAATTATATAAGGTCTATCACCCCCGTGCAGTTCTTTGTGACTGACCCTGGCCATTACCACAAGCACCTTATTTTGTGACTTATAAGCATCTGGGGCTAGAGTACTGCTTGTATACACCAGCAAAAGAGTGCAGGGTGGTAGTCTGCAACCATGTAAAATAATGGTGATTTTTAGGATTATGTAATACTAACATTATGTAATCCTTAACTATAAACTCTAATTATTTTCTATTGTGTTCAGGTGCTCAGGCATTTCCAACTCTTTGCAACCCCACGGACTGTAGCTCACCAGGGTCCTCTGTCCATGGGATTCTCTAGGCAAGCATATTGGACTGGGTTGCCATTTTTTCCTACTCCAGGAGATCTTCCCAACCTGGGGATCAAACCTGTATCTCCTGCATTGGCAGGTGGATTCTTTACCACTGAGCAAACTGGGAAGCCCCTTATTTTCTATTACCATGCACTATAATCATTGTGATTTATAATCTCTCCAGAAATAACCAAAATAGAAGGAGCTCTCTCTTCTAGAATTTCACAGGTCAGAGATAATTCTGAAACCATCTTGTTTATGTGATAAGCACTTTGGGAGTTAAGGAAGACCTGTGCAATAGGCACAGGTCTACAGGGACCAGAGGATTCCACACATGTGATAATGGCACTAAGCAGAGAGGCAGAGCAAATAGGCAAGCTAATTCCTAATGTCAGAAAGCAATTAGATATGCTAATTACAAATAATATATGTAAATGTCCAAATGTCTGTGAGCATGATGATTACCCATCGCATGTTAAAAATCACTTCCTTTTTACAGAATTCTCCCCACGGTATTTCCAGTGGATGCAGGGTCTCACCTACCACTTACTGACTAGAATACCGACTGAAATTTGCTTTTAAAGTCCTTGCCAGGGTTAGAAATGATGGACATTTGACTGCCATGGATTCCAGTGCAATAAACAAGCTGTTCCGTTTATCTGTTATACATCCTCTGATGGAAGTTTGGACATCCTTAGTTAAATACTTCTGATCAAGCAGTAAATAGTAACATTTGAGGTGAAAAGAGAGTTGCATTCTGATTTAATCTTCAAGGATGCTTCTTGCTTTCACTCCGCTTCCTTTAATCAACCGTGACTCCTTGGCCAGTGGTTTTTCCTGTCCAATTTCCTTGAGTTTCTGATTCTTTAACGTGAAATAGGAATGATTCCACTATTTGACATATCTTAAACCAAACTATCGAGAGGAATCATATTGAATAGTGAAAATGAGTGTTGCAAAACATATGACAAAGACACATAACAATATAGTCCTATAGAAATTTAAATTCTTATCAATTTATATTCTCTCTCTACACACACACACACACACACACACACACACACACACACACATAGAACTAGTAACCTGAAAACTGGTGAAAAAAGACCCTGCTGAATTGACATCTGAATTAATTTTTGTTTTCATTTTTTCCTTCCTTAACTCTGAAAAGAGATAAAAATACTGTGTGATGAAATGAGAGAAAAAGAACAGATGAGAAAAAGTGAACACTGCAATCTAAAGAAAATGGATTCAGACTGTGAGCTAGAACTTCTTCGGTTTCCAATTCCCGTGTGTGACTCTTTGCCCTCATTTTTCTCCACTTTCAAATACATAGTTCTTACTTCTCCGATGAAGTTACTATGTGAGAAACTTGAGTTATCTACTTACATTTTAGAGTATTGGTAGGGGATGGAAGACCAAGGGAAATCTAATTTTTCAAGGAGAGATGAAGAGATGATACAGAAGATAAAAGACAAATTAGTTATCAGTAGCGCCATCCATTTACAAAGGTCTTTAGAGTTTATACCCAACATCTTATACAATCTTCACAACACCTGTGCGGTGGGTAGAATTACTTTTTCTTAGGGAAAAGGAAATTGAAACTCAAAATGTTTACACAAGACCAAGGACATGCAGAGTTAATAAATGGTAGCCTTGGATAGAATATTCTTATTTCAGTGCTCTCAATGGATGGCAATCAGAATCTTTAAGTTGCACCTTTTTTTAAGATAAAATATACTCAGAGGTAAAACACACACATAACTCATGAGCACAGAAGGATTAAGCATAGGACTAAAAAAACCTAGTCATCTTTCTCCAAATTAAAAGAAGTTGGCAAGTTGGCAATGCGTGTGTGTGTGTATGTGTATGTGTGTGTGTAAATAAATAAGCAAGAATAGAAACAAATTTTCATTTTCCAAGTAATCAGATTATCAGCTAAATAGGAAGATTTACAAATGTGTCTGCACTAAAACAGGAGGGTAGACCATAAAAGTGACCAGTTTAATAATTAAGAGCATGGTCTGAAACTAGACTTCCTGAGTTTAAATTCTTCTTACCTCTGCAATTTACAGCTATGTGCCAAGCCAGTTACTTAATCCTCTGCGGTTCACTTTGGGTAGGTACTTGGTCAGCTCTAGGTGTTGCTGCTGAGGCTTCCCTGGTGCCTCAGATGGTAGAGAATTTGCCTGCAACGCAGGAGACCTGGATTCAGTCTCTGGGCCAGGAAATGTCCTGGGGAAGGGGAAGGCTACTCAGTCCAGTATCCTTGCCTGGAGAATCCCCTGGGCAGAGGAGCCTGGCGGGCTGCAGTCCACGGGGTCACAAAGAGTCAGACACAACTGAGCAACCAACACACACTCACAGGTACTGCTGTTACCTTTTACACTCCGACTGTTCACTACCAAAACTTCTGGAAGATCTATACCACCAGAAGAGTGTGTGTGCGCGCGCGTGCGTGCATGTGTGTGCGTGTGTGTGTGTGTTTGCATGCACGCACGTGTGTGTGTGCGCGTGCGTGTGCGTGTGTGTTTGCAGGCACACATGCGCATGTGTGTGCGTGTGTGTGCACGTGTGTGTGTGTGCGTGTGTGTGTGTGTGTGTGTAGACAGCAAATGGAGGGAACAGTCCTAAATACTTCTCCCTCTTCCTGTGAAAGACAAGGACCATGCTTGAGGCTAACTACCCAAATTAACTGGCAAGATTGTTATCTGCTTCTCTATCTCCTCCGATTCCAGCTTCTCATCCAGCATTAGCTGGCTCTAAATGCCTGGCTAAAAAAATTTAAAAAACCAGATTCATTAGGGACAGATATTAATCCACAGAAACTGCTCTTTGAGGAGATCCCAACATTGCTGACTCTAAAAAGAAATGATCCCTCTGTCTCTCCCTGCCACAGAGGGTCGACTTCGTTTCCTGCCTAAATTCCCTTGCTCAGGTATGGTTGCTCATCTGTGGGACGCACGTGGGGCCTTCAGCTCTGTCGCCTTTCACGGAATCGTCTGCACCCGGAGAAAACTCGCGTGTTCTTGCCACGTAGCGGGGAAGCAGCCTCCCCAGGCCTGCCTCCACCTCTGTCTCTCTGTGTCTCTCTCACGGGGCCACGGACATGGTGCCACTCACTGGCAATACCAGGAAAGACTACCAATTTACCTCTGAAACTTCTGGAAAAGTCCGTGAGCTGGGATGCATGTCAAATCCGACGCCTCTGTCCCCTTACTCACTGCATACCACCCATCCAGAGGGATAACTGCTTCAAAATTTTTGCTTTCTCTAAGAAAATAACTTTGACTTTTGGCTAATTGTTTTCACCTCTTTCTTTGCAATAGTTGCTGATCTAATTTGATTTCACTGGAACTTGTAGACTGAGAGACACCACAAATTAGTCTCTCTCTGGCAGGAAGTTCCCTCCTTTTTAATCGCCTGTTTAGTCCATAGATAAGAACAGCTAATCCTTCACAAAGCAGGAAAAGTTCCCCATTATCTCTCTGCCTCTAATATACATCTTAACAATGTGTCTATCTATCTATCCATCCCCGCATACATTTCTGTTTACCAGCCTATTCATTTAAACATTTATCTTCATTTCAAATGCTTACTTTTCCATATGTTGTATTGAAATACAGGGCTTACACCCTCATTATAAGAAAGCTCAGGACATTACCTTCTTATAAAACTGCATCTAGGCCATATTATTTCTAATGTTTTGGATTATTTTTATTTTAAATCAAAGCTAGTTGGTGAATACACTGGCAAGTGCCCAATTTCAAATTTTCCCAACATCCTCCCCACAAAACTCATAACATCAATTGAACATAATATGTTCAGCTTGCCTGCTTTTTCACTTTACTTTTACCAGAAGGTAAAAAAGCAGGGCAAGCTTTAAATTAATTGTAAGTTTAAAAACTTCAGTAGGTCTCCCACCTGTCACTGAAGGCTTGTAAATAAGGAGAATGGGATAGAAGAGGCTTAAGGGACTTAATGAAGAGGAGATAGAAAGAAGCACAGACAAAATCACCCAGGAAAGTGAAATCCAGTATTAAATGCCAATACAGTGAACACAGTGAGAACCTGGGGGTCTGCAGTCCTGGCTACAGCAAAGGACTGGGAGGTCGTGGCAGCCACACGGAAGCATTGCTTTTTGAGGATAACTGGGTATGTAGAGGATGGATGGTGCTTCTCAGCAATCAGGCAGTGAAAGGAAACAAATGACAAAGGGTGGAAATTAAAGCTCACACAAACAAAAGAAAATTAAGGCGCATCGACCTTTCTTTCCCCACCCTCACTATCAATGCCATCCCTTAAAAGAGACTGCACAGAGGAGAACAGGGAGAATCCCTGAACTGAGAACAGGATTTCCAAAATGAATAGAAACAGCAAAAAAGAAAAGAGAGAGAGAGAGAGAGAGAGACCGAGAGATGAATCTGACCATATTTGTACAAAATTACAGCAATAAAAACAGAAAAGGTGAACCAAAGCATTTCAGCTTGTGAAATTCTCCCTTCCTCCTCAAAAAGTAACCTTGAACTTGAGAAACTATAATGCTATACTCAAAAATGATTTAAAACACATTTCAAAATGTCTGAAATATTTGAAAATGTAAAATGGCACAGCCAGTTAGAAAGACAATTTGACTACTGATTATAAGACTAAATGCGGTGCTATCATCCAGCCATCTCACTCCAAGGTACTCACCCAACTTATTTTAAAACTTATGTCCACACAAAAACCTACATGCAAATGTTTATAGTAACTTTATTCATAATTGCCCAAACTGGAAACCACCATGCTGTCTTTCAATAGGTGAATGAGTTAAGAAGTTGATATATCCATACAATGTAATATGATTAATCGAAGAAAAGAAGTAACAAGCTACAAAAGACATTGAATAACCTTAAATGCACATTACTAAGTGAAAGAAGCCAGTTTGTAAAGGCTATATATTTTGTAAATCCAGTTATATGACATTCTGAAAAAGACTCTGAAAACAGTAAAAAGATCCCTTGTTGATGTTGGATCACAACCTCAGGAACTTCTCGGGTAAAACCTGAAACTGACTTTCTCTAGGAAAAGGGCAAGGACAGGATGACCACTCTAGACTGGTGGCGGGGCAGGGTTAATAAGCAAAGGAATTTTCATACCAGGCTTGTCCTGAGCATCTGCAAGACAATTAGATCTCTTCCCCCACCTGCCAGCATCTTTAAAAGTTAGACAGAGATCTGAACTAAATTCAATCACATACTCAGTCTGGATAGTCTCAACACCTTATTCTCTCAAGGTTACATTACACATACACATGCATCTATGTCAAACCTGCACCGATGTGAACATAAATAATGATAATATTGAATTCTATCTCATAAATTAGAAATAACAGTCCCTGAGTCCATCTTGATTTAATAAATAATTCAATGAGTAAATGGAGGAGAAAGGCAGCATATTTTATAGTTGATTTTCAATTAATAAATGTAGAAGAACAGAGAAAAGTAGAAAATAATCATCACATAAACACCACAGTATAGTTGCCATGGACAAAATCCATGATAGATATTAAAATTAGTAGGCAAAAGTTTGCTGAGAAACGGGATTAGCACGGTCTCAAAGTATCTCCCTCATGATATTTATTACTATAAAGGGAAAGATACTAACTTTGCAATGGAGAAACCTGCCAAAACCACCTTCACCAAGTGACTAAGGTCAATATCATCAGTAAAAATACATATCAACATAATGAATCCCTCGATAGGCTACACTGAGGATATAGCATCATTTCTGCAGTATTTTTGCCCAAAACGCATACCTACAGTCTATACAATCACAAGAAAACTTCAGACGAACCAAAGTTGAAGGACATTTGACAAAAAAAAAAAAAACCTAACCAATATTACTCAAAAGTGTTAAGGTCATAAAAAACAAGGAAAGACTGAAGACTATTAGAGTGTAGGTGATTACAAAAAAATAAAAATTAAATGCACTTTGGGACCCTGGCTAGGACTCTAGAATAGAAAAGGACATTAGTGAAAAGCTGGTGAAATGCAAATATACTGTATAGTTTAGTTCATAGCATTGTACAAGGTTAATTTCTTGGTGTTGATCATTATACTAAAGTTATAAATGTATTTATATTAAGGGAAGTGGAATGAGAGATGGATGGAAATTCTGTATTTGTGTGTGTGTGTGTTTCTGTAAGGCTAAAATTCACTTCAGTTCAGTCATTCAATTGTGTTTATCTCTTTGCGACCCCATGGACTGCTGCACGCCAGGTCTCCATGCCCATCACCAACTCCCAGAGTTTACTCAAACTCATGTCCATCAACTTGGTGATGCCATCCAATCATCTCATCCTCTGTCATCCCCTTCTTCTCCTGCCTTCATCTTTCCCAGCATCAGGGTCTTTTCTAATGAGTCAGTTCTTCACATCAGATGGCCAAAGTATTGGAGTTTCAGCTTCAGCATCACTCCTTCCGATGAATATTCAGGACTGATTTCCTTTAGGATAGACTGGTTTGATCTCGTTGCAGTCGAGGGGATTCTCAAGAGTCTTCTCCAACACCACAGTTCAAAAGCATCAATTCTTTGCCACTCAGTTTTCTTTATGGTCCAACTCTCACGTGACTACTAGAAAAACCATAGCTTTGACTAGATGGACTTTGACTAGGCTAAAATCAGCCTAAAATTAAAAATTTTATAAATAAGAAAGCTAATACCTTGATCAAAAATATTAAGTATGACAGTGTATATAAAGCACTAACATGAGTGCCTGGCATAATTACACACAAAATAGTGAACATGATTATCATCATCATATTGTTATCAGTATTACTAACATAAAAAGATGATGTGAGGTACTACAAAGAATTTTTCTGGGTACCTCGGTTGACAACAAACGCCGTCAGTGAGGACAGGTTTGATGTCTACAACACTGTGAGCCCCAACCTGCTAGTTCTTGGGCCACCCACTTTGCCTCACATCTTCTAAAGAAGCAGCATGTCACAGACCTAGCTATCACCTCCACTTACCTCAGATGGTTTTAAAAAGACTGGGGTGGGGGTCAAAGTTGATCAGTCTTGAATGATGCCATATTCATGAAGAAATTGTACCTCTTCTCTTCACATTTCCGGTTGGGGAAGGATGGGAACCTGTGACAAGTTCTGCTCCTCAAACCGAAGAGAATCACTTATCAAACTGGGGAATGCCTGATAAGAGGGGTATCACGGGTATAGCATCCTGCCCCCCATTAAAAGATGTGTTAAAGTTCTGACTCTGAGTACCTCAGGATGTAATCTGATGTGGGATGAGCTGCAGATGTAATTAGCTAAGTCAGAGGTGGTCCTCCTGCAGTAGGTAGGCCCTTAACTGAAATTCATAAGAAGATATTGTGGAGACCCACAGGGAGAATGCCACGTGAAAACAGGCAGAGACTGGAGCGATGCCAGCTAAGAAATGCCTGGGCCACCATCAGAAGCTCAGGCAAGACAGGGAAGGACGCTGAGTCTCCAAGGGGGCATGGCCCTGTCAACACCTTGATTTTGGACTTGTAGTTTTCAGATCTGTGAAAGAATACATTTTTGTTACTTTAAGCCACTCAGTTTGTGGTCTTCTGCCAAGGTCCCTCTAGGACACCAATACAAGAGGAGAGTGGCAGATGTCAAGGCTACCAGCTGGACTCATCTGCCCAGCGCCCCCAGAGCAAGGGGAGGAGCCTTGAGGAAGGATGGTGTGGTGGGATGGACGGGCACAGAAGATGGTTTCTGGTCGCGTCCACAGATAACAGAGGAGAGGTCACAGCGGGGAGGTGAGATCAGGCCTCCAGAGTGAGGGGCGGGGGGACAGGCACAGCAATGAAAGATGGCAGGACGCCACCAGCATGACTCGGGGGCCGAGCTCACCCGGAGCCCCAGGGTCTACTGGGACTGCTGGGATTCGAACCTTCTACTCCAGGAGGCCTTCCTGACCGTGGGGTCGAACCAGCATCTCCTGCATCTCTTGCACTGCAGGCGGATTTTTAACCACTGAATCTGGGGAGCCCTCCATCAGCACAAAGTCTCAAAACCACCAGGTCCGCATAAAGCTTATAATTCATTTCTTGGAAAATAGTTCAAGCTCTCCTGGGAGAAAAACTACCTTTCACATTTTGCCTACTCTTTCCTATCACCTCTCCACCCAAGGAGTTACCACAGTGAGGGAGAGATGTGTCTGCTACGAAGAGCTGGCTTCCATACCTCAGCCCCAGGGAAGGGGAGGAAAGAGAGAACTTTCTTTCCGATATGAATTTAAAGTTTTAAAAGTTATGAAACTTAAGAACTAAAATAAAACTCTTTGAATAACCGAAAGAGACTAAAATGTTATGGAATTAAATATCATGAAAGGCACTTGCTCCCCTGTGGGAGAGATGGGTAGACTGACCATTGGTGGGAGTTCTTAACAGAAACAAAAAGCTGTTTTATGTTTACTCCACAATGAGCCAAGACTCCCTAACTAAACTATAAATATAATAATAATAATAATAGCACAACAATAATGCAGTAATATTCATCACTGTATCTTTTCATTTCATCAGCAAAATGTTGCTTATCTGTAAGTAAGAGAAGGCTTCCTTTCTTGTTTATCTGAGGACAAAGCTCCATTTGATCATAACATAGAACAAAGAGTTATTGATGAACAGAGGATTCAAAGGACTCAGTGTATCTGGCAAAGCTTATGGGTTCCTAAATGATGAACACTTTAGTAAGTGAATGGTGGAGGTGGGAAAGTCTCCAGGGAGCCTTGTGCCTTGAAATATAATGAGTTTCTTTGGGGAGTAATTCATTAGGAAATGAGAAAGCAAATGCTCTGTCAAGAGCAGGCTTTTCAAACTATTACTCTGTTTTAATCAGCAGGCTTGATTTTCTATTAAGAAACAAGAAAAAACATTTTCCCTGGTCGGGCAATGCTCTCAACAGGAGACTCTGTTGGTTTTTAATAAGCCAAAGTATTTAGAGGCCTAGAGACTGGTCCATCCCAAGAGGTTTGTGGAAATTCCAGGTCAGGAAAATAAGAAATATTTTTAATTATTATAGAAGAGAAAGTTGCTAACCTTAGGTAGTCACCATTGTCTTATATCTTAGAGCTAGGCATGTGACCTTGGCAAACAACTTCACTTCTCTGAGCTTCAATTTGTCCTCTGTAAATGAAAACAATAGCACTTCTCACATAGAAGTACTTTTGAGTTTAAAGTGACACATGTAAAGCACTTAGCAGAAAAACAGCTAATGCATTGCAAAGCTGGGGTTTGAACTCCAACTGTTCTGACTACAAAACCCAAGTTTTTAATCTTTACCCTCTGCCACTTCTTTTTTCAGAGAGAATTGTCATGAAGATCACGTATGAACGCAAAAATATAAACATAAATTTTAGAGTCTGCCAAGATAGACCCAGGATTTTACAATCAGAACTAAAGGCTTTTGGTAGTGATTTGAAGAAGAAAAGAAAGAGCTCCATTAAAGCACAAAAAGATACTTCTTTTCTTCATGACTCTATCTCAAGCTCCATAATGTATAACGCTGGCTTATTATACGCATTTGTTGAAAGCATGACACATAACCAACCCCTTTCAAAGGAAAGAACACATTTGACAAGTACCTATTTCAAGTGTAAGTCCTATAAAGGTGGTGACACCATGATTCTCAAAGGTTTGGCATACAGAAAAAGGACCGACTCTTTAAGGAAACTTATTTATAAATGCTGATTATTCTGAACTTAGCATAGTATTTGAAAAATAGAAAAATATCATTTTAGAAGGTATTATGCCTTTACATGAGAAAGTATAACAATATATACTTTTTAGAAAAAGTCACTCAGTTATTCCTAATTGAATCAGATATGATGTTAATTGAAAACAGATTATAGTCATACTTGGCACTGATGCTATCCTTTTCTAGACTCTAGTCAGGTTCCTCTAAGCCCTCTAAGCCTAGATCTTGATGTTCATTACAGAAAGAATCTTGCTAAGTCTATTTAGTGAGAATCTGCCCCATGCCCTCCCTACCTTGATATCAAAGCAAATTTCTCATCCTTCACCATCCCCCAGCTGATATCTGGTCAGTCTGAACTGTCTTCAGCAAGAATCCTATTAAACTCCTTTAGCAAGAATCTCCTCTTCCCCCTGATATTTAGTAACTTTCCATCCACTGGGCCCTCTGGCACCATTCTTGCTGCATATCTTGCTCCAGTTCTATTAACCTTCCAGTGGCTCAGATGTGCCACCCTCCTTCCCATCCCAGGGCTTTCCGTGTGTAGTTCCCTTCAATTAATCAGTTCCTGTGAAGCAGCTTTCAGATTTCAGTACAGAGGTCACTTCCTTAGAGAAACACTCTCTAACACATCAGATTAAATCAGGTCATCTTAATATAAGTTCTCAGTGTACACTGGACCTAAAAACATTCATCGCAGTAATGACAGTTTCATTTCCTATTTTGTTTGTTTTATTCCCACTAGAACATCAAGCTCCATAATGTAAATGATACATATGTAAGCCAAGTTTTTCAAATTATTCTACTCCACTGAAAGTGCAAAGAAAAGAAAAGAAAAAATAAAACAAAAATTCACTAATGGCCAGAACAAAGGTCTCTTTATACTGCCCACATTTCTCCTCTTCCTATATCTTCTTCCTATCTCGTCTACGTTTTTTTTTTAGTCTCTACAATACATCACAGAACAAGTAACACCCGCACACCATTTCTAACTCTTAGAACAATAAACTACTCAAGGGAATTATTACTTCCCCATCTGATAGATAAGCAGACTAAATCCTAGAAGTCTGATCACTTAAACCCAGCAGCACACAGAGCAGGTGCTGTAGCAGGATTTGGGGACATAGGTCTTCACGGCCTCAAGACCATTACATTCTTTCTCCAGCCTCCATACACTGTACTTTCTCATCCATCATCAAGACATCCTCAGACATCACTTTCGTATCACCTCTCCAGTGGGTGCGTGGAATGAGAGTTCCTACAGAACAGGAAATATATCTGACATTTCTTTCATACTTTCCTAAGCCAGAGTGGTATTGCTCCAGAAGGAGGTACTTGACATAGGTTACTGAAGAATCACAAACTGTTATAGCAAGAAGAAAACCTAGTAATCTGGTCCAGTCTCTTATTTCATAAATAAAAAACTTCAGTTCAGTAGCTCAGTCATGTCCAACTCTTTGCAAACCCATGGACTGTAGCATGCCAGGCCTCCATGTCCATCACTAACTCCTGGAGTTTACTCAGACTCATATCCATTGAGTCGGTGATGCCATCCAAATACCTTATCCTCTGTTGTCCCCTTCCCTCCCTGCCTTCAGTCTTTCCCAGCATCAGGATCTTTTCAAATGAGTCAGTTCTTCGCAACAGGTGGCCAAAGCATTGGAGTCTCAGATTCAACATCAGTCCTTCCAACGAATATTCAGGAATGATTTCCTTTAAGATGGACTGGTTGGATCTCATTGCAGTCCAAGGGACTCTCAAGAGTCTTTACCTACACCATAGTTCAAAAGCATCAATTCTTTGGTGCTCAGCTTTCCTTATAGTCCAACCTCACATCCATACATGACTACTGGAAAAACCATAGCCTTGACTAGACAAACTTCTGTTGGCAAAGTAATGTCCCCACTTTTCAATATGCTGTCTAGGTTGGTCATAACTTTCCCTCCAAGGAGTAAGCATCTTTTAATTTCATGGCTGCAATCACCATTTGCAGTGACTTTGGAGCCCCCCAAAATAAAGTCTGTCACTGTTTCCAATGTTTCCCCATCTATTTGCCATGAAGGGATGGGATCAGATG
Organism: Odocoileus virginianus; assembly: GCF_023699985.2. Classification (NCBI taxonomy): domain Eukaryota; kingdom Metazoa; phylum Chordata; class Mammalia; order Artiodactyla; family Cervidae; genus Odocoileus; species Odocoileus virginianus. Next base: position 16,884,349 of record NC_069683.1, on the reverse strand, counting down.
CCATGATCTTAGTTTTCTGAATGCTGAGCTTTAAGCCAACTTTTTCACTCTCCTCTTTCACTTTCATCAAGAGACTCTTTAGTGGCTCAAACAGTAAGGAATCCACCTGCAACTCAGGAGACCCAAGTTCAACCCCTAGGTCGGGAAGATCCCCTTGACAAGGGAATGCCAACCCACTCTAATATTCTTGCCTGGAGAATTCCATGGACAGAGGAGCCCGGTGGGCTACAGTCCATGTGGTTGTAAAGAGTTGGACATAACTGAGTGACTAAAGCTTTCCAACATGCTATCTTTATACTCCAGGGACACCAGTTAAAAATGTGGCAGAGAACTTAGGACTTAAAAACCGAAGTTTACAATTTGTATGGAAATACAGAAAAACCTCGAATAGCCAAAGTAACCTTGAGAAAGAAGAATGGAACTGGAGGAATCAACCTGCCTGACTTCAGGCTCTACTACAAAGCCACAGTCATCAAGACAGTATGGTACTGGCACAAAGACAGAAATATAGATCAATGGAACAGAATAGAAAGCTCAGAGATAAATCCACGAACCTATGGACACCTTATCTTCGACAAAGGAGGCAAGAATATACAATGGAAAAAAGACAACCTCTTTAATAAGTGGTGCTGGGAAAACTGGTCAACCACTTGGAAAAGAATGAAACTAGAACACTTTCTAACACCATACACAAAAATAAACTGAAAATGGATTAAAGATCTAAATATAAGACCAGAAACTATAAAACTCCTAGAGGAGAACATAGGCAAAACACTCTCCGACATAAATCACAGCAGGATCCTCTATGACCCACCTCCCAGAATATTGGAAATAAAAGCAAAAATAAACAAATGGGACCTAATGAAACTTAAAAGCTTTTGCACAACAGAGGAAACTATAAGCAAGGTGAAAAGACAGCCCTCAGATTGGGAGAAAATAATAGCAAATGAAGCAACAGACAAAGGATTCATCTCAAAAATATACAAGCAACTCCTCCAGCTCAATTCCAGAAAAATAAATGACCCAATCAAAAAATGGGCCGAAGAACTAAACAGACATTTCTCCAAAGAAGACATACAGATGGCTAACAAACACATGAAAAGATGCTCAACATCACTCATTATCAAAGAAATGCAAATCAAAACCACAATGAGGTACCATTATACGCCAGTCAGGATGGCTGCTATCCAAAAGTCTACAAGCAATAAATGCTGGAGAGGGTGTGGAGAAAAGGGCACCCTCTTACACTGTTGGTGGGAATGCAAATTAGTACAGCCGCTATGGAAAACTGTGAAGATTTCTTAAAAAGCTGGAAATAGAACTGCCATATGACCCAGCAATCCCACTTCTGGGCATACACACCAAGGAAACCAGATCTGAAAGAGACACGTGCACCCCAATGTCCATCGCAGCACTGTTTATAATGGCCAGGACATGGAAGCAACCCAGATGCCCATCAGCAGACGAATGGATGAGGAAGCTGTGGTACATATACACCATGGAATATTACTCAGCCATTAAAAAGAATTCATTTGAATCAGTTCTAATGAGATGGATGAAACTGGAGCCCATTATACAGAGCGAAGTAAGCCAGAAAGATAAAGACCATTACAGTATACTAACACATATATATGGAATTTAGAAAGATGGTAACGATAACCCTATATGTAAAACAGAAAAAGAGACTCAGATGTATAGAACAGACTTGTGGACTCTGTGGGAGAAGGCGAGGGTGGGATGTTTCAAGAGAACAGCATCGAAACATGTATATTATCTAGGGTGAAACAGATCACCAGCCCAGGTTGGGTGCATGAGACAAGTGCTCGGGCCTGGTGCACTGGGAAGACCCAGAGGGATCGGGTGGAGAGGGAGGTGGGAGGGGGGACCGGGATGGGGAATACATGTAAATCCATGGCTAATTCATTTCAATGTATGACAAAAACCACTGCAATGTTGTAAAGTAATTAGCCTCCAACTAATAAAAATAAATGGAAAAAAAAAAAGAAAAAAAAAGTCTACAAGCAATAAATGCTGGAGAGGGTGTGGAGAAAAGGGCACCCTCTTACACTGTTGGTAGGAATGCAAACTAGTACAGCCACTATGGAGAACAGTGTGGAGATTCCTTAAAAAACTGGAAATAGAACTTCCATATGACCTAGCAATCCCACTCCTGGGCATACACACTAAGGAAACCAGATCTGAAAGAGACACATGTACCCCAATTTTCATCACAGCACTGTTTATAATAGCCAGGACATGGAAGCAACCTAGATGCCCATCAGCAGATGAATGGATAAGAAAGCTATGGTACACATACACAATGGAATATTACTCAGCCATTAAAAAGAATACATTTGAACCAGTTCTAATGAGATGGATGAAACTGGAGCCCATTATACAGAGTGAAGTAAGCCAGAAAGATAAAGACCAATACAGTATATTAATGCATATATATGGAATTTAGAAAGATGGTAACAATAACCCTATATGCAAGACAGAAAAAGAGACACAGATGTATAGAACAGACTTTTGGACTCTGTGGGAGAAGGCGAGGGTGGGATGATCTGAGAGAATAGCATTGAAACATGTATATTATCAAGTATGAAACAGATCTCCAGTTCAGGTTGGATGCATGAGACAAGTGCTCAGGGCTGGTGCACTGGGAAGACCCAGAGGGATGGGATGGGGAGGGAAGTGGGAGGGGGGTTTAATATGGGGAACACATGTAAATCCATGGCTGACTCATGTCAATGTATGGCAAAAAACACTACAATATTGTAAAGTAATTAGCCTCCAACTAATAAAAATAAACGAAAAAAAAATGAAGTTTAAATTTTCTATAGTAGCAAGTTGTGTGTCCTTCCCTGATCAGTGAATGAATGATAGGGGAAATGAGCTGATTTTTTAAAATGAATGATGTCAGTCATTATCAGATCATCTAACTTCTCGGGGATGCCTCTTGATAAGTAGGGGCCCTGTTGCTGATTAATATCCAAGATGGTCTTAACCATGAAGGAAAAAGAATGAGAGCCACATGATCTCATTACTTTCCCCCAAACATCATGACCTTTTTACGGCCCATTTTCTGGTCAAGGAGACTTTGAAACATGACCCAACATGCAGTTGTGCTTACTGAAAACTAGGAGAGACAAGTTCCGTCTGTCTTGGTGCAGACAGAACTCTACCCTGCCTGGAGTCATTCAACTTGATTCTTGGCTGAAAGACTTCAAACAAGAAGACAGAGTCTATTGTTTTTACTTCAAAGATAAATTTTATCATTTAAATCCATAGCCACAATTTTATGGAAATTTATGAAACCAAATAAATGCTTCTAACTAATTAGTGGGACTCCAGGTGGTCACTGCTGTGAATGACACTCAGAACATGTTCTTTGCACGGTGCACTGGGCTGAAAACCAGCACTGAGATCTCAGCCGAATCCTAGAGCCCACCCTCACGGGCCAGCACACGGCACAGGCCGCACTGGTACTCAAGGCCCTGCATCCATCATCTGCTTCCCTGGAACACACCCTTCATAGCTAGAGGCGTCACCAGTCTGCAAGGGAGAAGATTCTAATGACAACTCCCTAATGAGACTGGGTGGCGATTTCCTTGAATTACTGGAAGTATAAGAATCAATGGAAGGTGACGTGGATTCAGTACAGATTGAAGGAAATAATTTACATTCCCAGTAATACAGGATAAAGATATTAATTAGACTTTGTGATAGGCTCTCAGAGAAAAGAATCATTTGGCATGTTATATGTCCTGCAATGATTTTACCTAACTTGAAAGTGAAATACACGTGCCTATTTATATATCTACAGGTATTTGTGTGTGTGTTCCCTGGGTCAGGAGGATCCCCTCAGACTGGCTACCCACTTCAGTATTCTTGCCTGGACAATTCCATGAACAGAGGAGGCTGACAGGCTATGGTCCATGGGGTCCCGAAGAGTTGAACATGACTGAGCAACTAACACATACACACATACATACACATAATTAATTAGATTGAGATATGTGTCTACATATAATATAAATACACATAGACATATGTACTAGAATCTTATGTCTAGTACTCACAAAGCAATACTAGAAATAATAACATGAATTCAAGTGATGCCACTGATTTGTATGATAAAAAGAGAAAATGAACATTTTAAATGAATATATGGGAGAACAATCAGCCTTGCAAATAATCACATTAATGCAAATTAAAACAATGAGGTTACATTTCATTGCTACCGCACAAATGATTTCTTTTAAAATCACAATTGCCAATGATAGTGAAGATGGTAAAGTTTTAAGCTCAAACAATTTGGGATGCAATTACAATGTCAGTCTATCATTTTCAAAAGCAATATATCAGTGCATAGCTATAGAAATACAGATATCTCAGTAATCCCATTCTTAGAAATTATTCTGGAGAAAGCATTCACTTAAGCCTTTTTTTTTCTTTCACTTAGGATGTTAACTGCAATATTATCTATAATACCCCAAAATTAGAAATAATTAAAATGTTTAGCATTATGCTGTACACACTCATTGGAATGTTACACAGATATTTTAAGACCTTTTTAAAATTTGCAACATTATGTAAAGTTTATGTGACATAAAATTAAAAAGGCGAAGTATAAAATCTTATGTTCATACTGATTAAAATCCTGTAAAGATATATTTGCCTACATTTTTATATAAACATAATATCCTTTATTAAACTGTTGGCATCAGGAATTTTTAATTTCCTGTTTAACTTTTAATATTGTTATTTTCTCAATTAAAATGGGAAAAATAGAGCCAGATTCTATTGGCAGGAAATAAAATTATCTTCTCACTGTAGAGAGTATGTATTAGATGTTAAAGAGCATAGGTTTAGAAGTCAGTAGAACAGTTGAATTTGTGGTGGTCCCTTCCCTCAGAAGCTGTGAGAACCTGGAAAAATAATTTATATTCTCTGAGTGTCAGTTTACTTTTATGTAAGTTGGAGATAATTATTTTTTATAGCCATGGGGATTTAAAAAAAAAAAAACAACTAAGATCATGGCATCCTGTCCCATCACTTCATGGTGAAGAAAAGGCGAAAAAGTGGAAGCAGTGACAGATTTTATTTTCTTGGACTCCAAAATCACCATGAATGGTGACTGCAGCCATGAAATTAAAAGACACTTGCTCCTGGGAAGAAAAGCTATGGCAAGCCTAGACAGTGTATTAAAAAGCAGAGACATCACCTTGCCGACAAAGGTCCACCTAGTTAAAGTTAACGGTTTTTCCAGGAGTCATGGACAGATGTGAGAGTTGGACCATAAAGAAGACTCAGTGTCAAAGAATGGACACTTCCAAATTGTGGTGCTAGAGAAGGTTGTTGAGAGTCCCATGCACTGCAAGGAAATCACACCAGTCATTCCTAAAGGAAATCAACCCAGCCTGATCATCGGAAGGACAGGTGATAAACCTGAAGCTCCAATAGTTTGGCCACCTGATGCCAAGAGCTGACTCACTAGAAAAGATGCTGTGAAAGACTGAAAGCAAAAGGAGAAGAGGGCAGCTGAGGATGAGACGGTGAGATAGCATCATGGGCTCAATGGACATGAGTTTGAGCCAACTCCAGGAGACAGTGAAGGACAGAGGAGCCTGGCATGCTGCAGCCCATGGTACCGCAGAGTCAAGACAGGGTTAGTAACTGAACAACGACAATAGCCATGGAGATTCAGTGAAATAAAGTCTTTATCTTCTAGCAATGTTTCTAGCCTATCATAAATGTTCAAGAAATAATAGTTTGGGTTTCTTTTTCTTTCATGTTTTGGCAGCAACCAATTTTAGGTCCAAAAATACCATCCAGAAAGTCTTATTAATGCCAAAATGTCTAAATAGGAAGTAAAAAACAAAGGAAAGCCTGTCAGAATTATATCTGACAAAATTATTTCCTTTTGGACCCCATCAAAACAATATATTTTTGTGAATGCAATTTTTTTCCCACTTTCTTTCAGGTGCTTTGAATTTTGGGATATGGGAGTCTGTTGCAACAGAAATGCTTTTACAAAATTAAGTCCATATATACATTTGAAGAAAGACACTGAAAATTACATTAAGTACATTGATTTTTCTGTGGAAGTAAAACGTCTGTATAGCTGACACAGTAATATGAACAATCCTTCTTCTATTCCCCAACTCATAGCTTATATACCTATGTCTATATCTATACTTATTCTCCTGAAAGAGTTAATCTTCTCCTCCCAGTCCCACCCAGTTCCACCAAATGAATGAGCAGTTTACTAATTTTTTTTATTCCCAGTGGGGTCTGGCCTATTTCATGTGGTCACGATGGACATAGGTTCCAAAGGATCCCACTGCTCTATGTATTACAGAGAGCTTCTAACACAAAAGCCCATAGAGAGTGCTTTTAGATTCTCAAATATCCAGTTTTAACTTGAAAGCTGTGCACATTTGCTCTGGGAGAACATAACAATGGCTTCCCAACATTGTTCCTCTTTTCGATATAGCCACACTTGAAAGGAATAGAGTTTCTTTAGCAATAAAAGCATAACAAGGACGCAAGGTCCTCAGTGTTCACATCTCAGAAAGACTCCATGTGAGAAGAGTCCCTGTTGTTTCTTTTGAGCATCTATTGTTGCCCGTCAGCCCACCTAGATCAGTGTTGGGTGGAGGACAATCTTTCTAGCTTGAGACGTGGGGTGAGACAGGAGAAAAACTGAAGAGATTTATCATGTTCCCCTCATGATGTACCCTGACAGCAAAGTGACCCAGGCAGTTAAGAAGCATATTGTACACATAACAATTTAATGAGATCTTGAAGACCTTGGTTTTCAGTGAGCATTTCATTGGGAAATTTCTTTATTAAATTGTTTTTATAGGTAAATCTTTCCTCAAATCCCAATGGGAGCTTGCAACATCTTTCAGAAGTGAATATGAACTCACAATCAGAATTTCCTCTAGTCAAGTATGAAGGCTGTTAAACAGAAAATTTTTTTCCATGAAGGAAGTCTTATCTTTTCTTTCGTGAGAATAGGTCAAAATATTTTAGATTCTCAAATATCCAGTTTTAACTTGAAAGCTGTGCACATTTGCTCTGGGAGAACCCTCGGAATTCATTTTTCAAAAAAATATGTACAATCCTGTATGAACAAATTTCTACCCCCGTTTCAAAAGACACCCAAGTGAGAGTCATTGAGTGGTTATCTTATCCACCTTTCATTCATTCACTCATTCAGCGTATATTTACTGAGTGTCTACTATGAGCCAGGTACTAGTCCAGTAAATTGAAAACATTTAAAAAAAACACCAATAATAACAAGCAAAAGCAATCCCTGCCTTTGTGAAGCATCCAGTCCAGAAGGAGACAGAAAGTAAAAAAATAAGCAAAAACATATAATAAACAAAAAACATATATATAGTACCTTAGAAGTACATGTATTTGGCAGATTAATATTCATCCAGAGGGGACAATCAGTGCCATGCCCTTAAGACAAAAGCATGCCTGATCTGAAAAGAGCAAAACAACTGGCATGTCTGAAGCAGAGTGAAGGAGAAGGAAGGTAGCAGGACATGAGGTCAGACTGGCCAGGAGTGTCTTGAGGTTAGAGGCTGTGCTGCGCTTAGTCATGTCTGACTCTTTGTGACCCTATGGACTGTAGCCCACCAGGCTCCTCTGTCCACAGGGATTCTCCAGGCAAGACATACTGGAGTGGGTGGCTATGCCCTCCTCCAGGGGATCTTCCCAATCCAGGGATCAAATCCAGGTCTTCCGCATTGCAGGCAGATTCTTTACCGACTGAGCCACCAGGGAAATCATGAGGTGACTGTTAGGATTTTGGTTTTCACTCAGAAAATGAGGATCCAATAAACAGTTTGGGGTAGAGGAGCAGAGTGGTTGAAGAATCACTCTGGGTGTAGGGATGAAATAGTATCAAGGGTTGTATCTTCTAGGAAGGCTCACATGATAGTGCAAAGGAGGTGTCTCACCTGTGTACTTCTAACATTCCTATATTCACCCGATCGCATCTACTCAACATCAACACTCTTACCGTGGTGCTGGGGAAGACTCTTGAGAGTCCCTTGGAGAGCAAGGAAAATTAAGATTTTCAAAAATGTTATCATCCATATACTAAAGAAAATAATAAGAGCTCATACTGATTGAGTGCCTCCTCTATAAGCAGGTCTATCCATTTCGCAAACACTGCCTCGTAACACTTTTCCTCTATGGAAAAATAATAGATCAAGGAGGGACTTCCCCTGTCATAACTAGCTCAGTGATTACGCCACTCAAAAATAACTTGGGCATATTTTTCAAAAATAAAAAGCCTCAAGTCCCTTCTATCAACCTTCACTTTAAATAATAAAAATAATAGAATCCATGTTCTGAATGTTTACTGTTAGATCTTTTTACTCAGTTTATTGCAATCTGTACACCAAAGTATATAATGTTTTGAATATAAAAATATTTAAATAATGATTTTTAAAAAACAGGCTGAGAGGTGTTAGTTTGCCCAAGGTCACAGGGCTAAGCAGTGCTGAAGGCAGTGTTATGCCTGAGCATGTACCTGCATGCATAGTGCAGACCCAGATTGAAAACGAAAGGCTCTGGGAGGTCAGGTCAGAGGTAAAGTTTCCTGTTTGAGTGCATTTAATTCCTGTTTAACTCTATTTAATAGTTCCTTCAAGTGTCTTTGACTCTATAATGGAAATATCAAGACAGTTTAGGGACTGTAAGTGGGGAGAGTGGGCAAGTTTCTCTGATGGCTTTTGGTTGCATGGGGAATGAGGAACAAAGAAAAGAGGGTGATAGTGAATCAATGACAGACCAACAAGAGCAGGGCGGCAGGAGAACCGTTCACTCAGTTTGCAGAGCAAATACAGCATGTGGGTTGTTCTAGTAAGCCCCGGAAACATAAAAACAAGCAAGATGCCCTCTTGTTTCTCATGAAGCTCTGAGCTCAATGTTCTCTACTTCTGTTAGAGCAGTTGACTGTCTCTCTCTTAAATAGGGGCTTATTAAAACACAGATTGCTGAGCCCCACCACCAGAGTTCTGATTTAGTAGATCAATAGGGTGGTGACAAGAATGCCAAAGACAGAGGAGCCTGTGGACTACAGTTCATGGGGTCACAAAGAGAAGGACACGACCTAGTGATGAAACGGCACAGAATCTGCATCCTCAACAAGCCCCCAGGAGATATTGATCCTCCAAGTCCCAGGTGCACACTGAGAGAATGACTGTGATTCAAGGACTAGCTGCTTCCCGGGATGAGTCTCCCGGGAGAATGTTTTCTGTCAATTTCCACTATTTCTAAAACTAAGAAGCTCCAAATCTTAATCTGAACTTATTACCTCTATGTTCCTGGTAATATAGTAACAGCCACAGTTATTCATCTATCTAGGCCATAGATGTGCTGGGAACATTACATTTATCACCATCTTTTCACCCTCAAAAAGAACCAAAGATAGATTTGCTAATCAGCAATCAGCACCTAATTTGAGAACCTCAGGGAGGTCAGGAGTTGACAAAATGCACGTAGCTTGAGAGGTGTAGAGCTGGGATCTAAACCTCTGATTCCAAAGATTCTGTATTTTTCACTTTGACTTACTGCTGAGACCAGTCCATTTGAAGGTAGTGGTTGGAGGTGGAGGCCTGTGAGACGAATGGCTTGTTAAGCATCAGGAAGCCTCGATGAATAATTGATTGAATTTCTTTTTTTCCTCTTCCTGCTCATGAGGAAAGCACCTCATGTGTTAAAAAAGACTGCAGCTCAGACAGAGCTAACAGTGAAAAAAAAGGTGGTCTGCTGCTTCCCAAGTGGCTGGGAACTTTGCTTTCCAACACCTGAGTGGCTTCTGAAATTCAGCTTTCAGCCCTACCCCCACCATCTACCCATGAAGTGGAAGCAAAAGGCCACCGGGACAGCATCCCAGAGGCTGTGAGCAGGACTGTATGTGAGCAGCACCACCAGCAGGAGAGCAGGGATAGATCTCCCTCTGTGATGCCTGCCTAATACCCGGCCTGCGCTGGTTGTCATGGCGACAAGGGTGATGCTGGTGCAGGTGTCTTACTGTGACTGAGACACGTGTGACTCAAATGATGGGGGGAATGAAAGGATCAGCAGCTGCCCCGCAGCTCCAGCAGGAGGGCTCCGGAGCCCGTGATGCTCCGAGCAGTGGTTAGAGGATTGAGAAGGCTGAGGAAGTACAGGAATCCAAGTCAGGTCCTCTGCAGGGAGGCCCCCACCTCCACCCAGCCCACGTGGCTTTCCCCAGCTGGAAGCTTAAGGAGACATGTCTGGAGGTGCCGGCTCCAGACTTGTCACTGTTGATTAGAAAAAGCACCTTCCCAGCCTCAAGAAAGACGCATATGTTGTTCTAACATCACCTTCACTTTTCTTACCAACTCTTCCTTCTGCAGAGAAAGCTAAGTATGACCTAGACGGCAGAACAGAATTTGCACTGTCTTTCTCTATGAATCCAGAGAAGGCAATGGCACCCCACTCCAGTACTCTTGCCTGGAAAATCCCATGGATGGAGGAACCTGGTGGGCTGCAGTCCATGGGGTCGCGAAGAGTTGGACACGACTGAGTGGCTTCACTTTCACTTCTCACTTTTACGCATTGGAGAAGGAAATGGCAACCCATTCCAGTGTTCTTGCCTGGAGAATCCCAGGGATGGGGTAGCACAGAGTTGGACACGACTGAAGTGACTTAGCAGTAGCAGTCTCTATGAATCAAAGTGAAGTGGCAAAAAATGGGAAAACGACTCCACAAAAGCGAACTCGTTTTTGAGTACATGTGTGTAAGTGTGTGTGTGTGGAGTGGTTTTGCTTGAAAAAGTTTCTGGTTTCTCAACTGTTGGGAGTTATCATTCCAGCTGGCTCCTGGGGTGGTGTGGAGGAGTAAGAGAAACTGGATTTATAAAGTTGAACGTGACCTTCCTTTTGTATCTGACCAGTGGTTGGTTTCCTGCAGCCCCCTCTTGCACCCAGGTGTGCTGACTGCCCCTGACCATTTCATTTCCGTTTCCTCTCTCAGCTCTGTCAATGGGAAAAATAATCAAACCTGGCCAGGAAAGGAAAAGGAAAACAGAACCACAACATACTGAGCGTAATTAGCGTGCGAGGCGTTTGATGAATACTTTCTTGTGAAATCCAGACAATACAGTACTCGGAGGTAAGTGCAACCATCTCCATTTTACAGATAAAGACTTTGGACTTCAAAGAGTGTAAGCAAAGTGCCCTAAATCAGAGACAGAATGTGGATCCATATTTAGGCTTTTATTGTCACCAAACTTCAATTTTTATTCTGACTACACTGTCACATCACCCTGACACTCAAACAGACGGAAGAAAATGTTCTCTTCTCACTTCTGGTCATTTTGACATTTAAATGGCAACAGTGAGAATCTTGCTAATATTTGAGGCCTTGTCCCAGAATGCTTATCCCAATCCTTATTATTAATAGTAACTAGTATTTGTTGAATGATTTTACTATATCCATTCACAACACTATAGCCTAAGGAACATGTTTTAAGAATTTGATTCTTTTAGAGATATGCAGACGTAAGCTTAAGGAGACTATTTGCCCAAGGTCCTACAGTTTACACAGGTCTATGTTAGGATCTAAATCCAGGTCTGTCTGTTTTCAGAGCAGAACACTTATTCCTTATGCTGTGCCTCAAGGCACAGTTCTTATGAGCTCCTGGGAGATAGGAGAAAAAGGAAAGGGATTTTAAACTTTTTCTGTTCCTTGTCATAGAAATAAATCATGTGAGTTTGGGGCTTAAGGAAGGGCATTTCAAGAAATCTCAGAGTCTTTCCCATGTTATCTTTTATACATTTTATTTTGTTTTGTTTCAATTCTGGAACGTTCCCAGTGCCTATTGTTTTGGGCTGGATGCTTAAGTGTGAGCAACCTAAGTCTGCAACTGAAATGACTTTCACAAAAGCTTTCCTTCCAGGATGAGCTTGATAGAGATCAATGCACTTAATATTCATTTCAGGCTAATTAGCTAAAGCAAGGGTCCCATGAGCACCAAGAGCCAGGAGAACGGACAATTCAGGCCATCTTTGTCTAATTCCTCTTTAAATGCTAATAGCTTTGAGATTATTCTATTAACAGGCAGTATCAGAAAAGGAATAAAAGGACTTGTTTCATTTAATAAAGGGAACACCAAATGGATCGGAATGTTTATAACAGCCTGAATAATTATCTATTCATTTAGGTCAAACTGCTGTGGGCATCAGGAAAACATAACTAAGAAGAGCAATTTGATTTATGTATCGCCCTCAACAGGACTTCGTTATGAAATGACCCCTGATCCCTGTGCTTCACATGCCTAGTGGAAAACAGATCAGCTCTGCAACAGAGTGTGAAGACCCCTATCCTTGGTGGCCCAGAACTGCAACTCACATATTATAATACGTCAAATAAAATCTAGGTTCTAATGCAATACATGTTATTACCTAAACAATGTGTTTTAGTAGGGGGGCAAAAGAGGTAAGGATCTCAAAAATCAGAAAGGTTTGTGTCCACATCCGGTTGGTCCTTAGTAACCCCACAAACACCCACCCCAAAGGGTAAGAGTTGTGCAGTGTTACAGCTCTCCCATTCTTTCAGTTCAGTTCAGTTCAGTCGCTCAGTCATGTCCAACTCCCCACGACCCCATGAACCACAGCGCGCCAGGCCTCCCTGTCCATCACCACCTCCTGGAGTCCACCCAAACCCATGTCCATCGAATCGATGGTGCAATCCAGCCATCTCATCCTCTGTCATCCCCTTCTGCTCCTGTCCTCAATCTTTCCCAGCATCAGGGTCTTTTCCAATGAGTCAGCTCTTTGCATCAGGTGGCCAAGTACTGGAGTTTCAGCTTCAGCATCAGTCCTTCCAACGAACACCCAGGATTGATCTGCTTTAGGATGGACTGGTTGGATCTCCTTGCAGTCCAAGGAACTCTCGAGTCCTCTCCAACACCACAGTTCAAAAGCATCAATTCTTTGGCTCTCAGCTTTCCTTATAGTCCAACTCTCACATCCATACATGACTATTAGAAAAACCATAGCCTTAACCAGACGGACCTTTGTTGGCAAAGGTCTAGGTTGGTCATAACTTGCCTTCCAAGGAGTAAGCATCTTTTAATTTCATGGCTGCAATCACCATCTACAGTGGTTTTGGAGCCCAGAAAAATTAAGTCTGACACTGTTTCCACTGTTTACCCATGTATCTGCCATGAAATTATGGAATCGGATGCCATGATCTTAGTTTTCTGAATGTTAAGCTTTAAGCCAACTTTTTCACTCTCTTTCACTTTCATCAAGAGGCTTTTTAGTTCCTCTTCACCTTCTGCCATAAGGGTGGTGTCATCTGCATATCTGAGGTTATTGATATTTTTCCCAGCAATCTTGATTCCAGCTTGTGCTTCCTCCAGTCCAGTGTTTCTCATGATGTACTCTGCATATAAGTTAAATAAGCAGGGTGACAATATACAGCCTTGACGCACTCCTTTTCCTATTTGGAACCAGTATGTTGTTCCATGTCCAGTTATAACTGTTGTTTCCTGACCTGCATACAGGTTTCTCAAGAGGCAGGTCAGGTGGTCTGGTATGCCCATCTCTCTCAGAATATTCCACAGTTTATTGTGATCCACACAGTCAAAGGCTTTGGCATAGTCAATAAAGCAGAAATAAATGTTTTTCTGGAACTCTCTTGCTTTTTCGATCATCCAGCAGATGTTGGCAATTTGATCTCTGGTTCCTCTGCCTTTTCTAAAACCAGCTTGAACATTTGGAAGTTCACGGTTCACGTATTGCTGAAGCCTGGCTTGGAGAATTTTAAGCAGTACTTTGCTAGAGTGTGAGATAAGTGCAATTGTGTGGTAGTTTGAGCATTCTCTGGCATTGCCTTTCTTTGGGATTGGAATGAAAACTGACCTTTTCCAGTCCTGTGGCCACTGCTGAGTTCTCCATATTCACTGGCATATTGAGTGCAGCACTTTCACAGTATCATCTCTCAGGATTTGAAATAGCTCAACTGGAATTCCATCACCTCCACTAGCTTTGTTCGTAGTGATGCTTCCTAAGGCCCACTTGGCTTCAAATTCCAGGATGTCTGGCTCTAGGTGAGTCATCACACCATCATGATTATCTGGGTCATGAAGATCTTTTTTGTATAGTTCTTCTGTGTATTCTTGCCACCTCTTCTTAATATTTTCTGCTTCTGTTAGGTCCCTACCATTTCTATCCTTTACTGAGCCCATCTTTGCATGAAATGTTCCCTTGGTATCTCTAATTTTCTTGAAGAGATCTCTAGTCTTTCCCATTCTGTTGTTTTCCTCTATTTCTTTGTATTGATTGCTGAAGAAGGCTTTCTTATCTCTCCTGGCTATTCTTTGGAACTCTGCATTCAAATGGATATATTAGGCAAGTTACCTAGGAGTTCTAGGCCTTTGTTTTCTCTTAGAAAATAAGCATTATGATAGTATAGAGCTTGCCAAAATTGCTGTATGGATTAAATTAGATAATAAATGTGCAGAGAAATTCAGCCATAGTAAATGTACAATTTTGTTGTTCAGTCACTAAGTCATGCCCAACTCTTTGCCACCCCATGGACTACAGCACACCAGGCTTCCCTGTCCTTCACTATCTCCCTGAATTCGCTCAGATTCATGTCCATTGAGTCAGTGATGCTGTCTAACTGTCTCATCCTCTGCCATCCCCTTCTTCTTCTGCCTTCAATCTTTCCCAGCATCAGGGTCTTTTCCAAAGAGTCAGCTCGTCGCATCAGGTGGCCAAAGTATTGGAGTTTCAGCTTCAACATCAGTCCTTCCAATGAACATTCAGGTTTGATTTCCTTTAGCATTGACTGGTTTGATCGCCGTGCTGTCAAGTGTACAATAGATGGTGGTCATTATTACCTGGCTCACCTGCAGAGGTTGGCTCTGACAAAGACACTTGAGAGGGCCAAGGGCAAGGTGATTAGCTTAAGAGTTTAAGCACTTATTATTCAAGAGTGATCTGTCCCAGTAAGTGGGTCCTGCCAAAGAAAATGGATTATACTCTTGTTAGGTGAATGGTGACATATATCTATTCTTAGGACTTTAATTTTTGCCTTTCACAGAGAGTAAGAAAATGGTTCAGCCATCTGGGAAGGGAGTTGGGAAAACTCGGTGGAGTCCCTATGCTCCAGGTGAATAGGTAGTGGTTCTGTTAGTTGTTCTAACATGTTCTGCCTTGCCTAGGGTTGGCTGCTAAATCATCAGAAGAGCTTCTGAAAAAATGCGGATTCTGGGTCCTAGTCCAGGTCAGCTGAATCTCCAAGGGGTAATGCCATTGGAATACGACTTCCCTAAAATTCTCAGGACACAGGACAGATTCTATGAACTAGATTTTAGAAACCAGTGAGCTAAAGAAGTGGATGAAACTGGACCTGCTACACTGAAATGTCACTTTGATGATGGGGGAACCTTCCTGAATACATTCTATATATCAGCTTGCAGTCAGATCTCAAAGGGAATATATCTGAGGCCAACTAACATTCATTTCACAAAACACCCATTGCCTATGTGTCTTATTTCTGCCTTCATCCACTAATAAGCTATTTTTAAAAATGGGAAATATAAGATAGTTCTTAATGACATCCTACTGATATCCCATCAGGCCTTCTTTCCCTGGACCCATCTCTTGCCTACAAATGCACGAACTGAAGTAATGTAGGAGGAGTTTTCAAGCTGGCATGTGAAAACCACCTCGTTATCATGACTAGAAACTTAGGTGTGACTGTTTGACTTCCCCAGAAAAGGGCCAGGGCAGCATATTAATAAACTAAGAATCAGGTTGAAACTTTTTTAGAAGTTTCCTCAAAGTGACTAGAGAAGGTAGAAAATAAATATATTCAGGAGTAGAGCTACTGAATCATAAGTCAGATATACAGGCAACTTAGGCAAACACTGCCTAAAAGTTTTCCAAGGCAATGGAACAAATGTATACTCTCTCCAGCAGGTATGAGAATTATAATTCTTCTACATCCTCAACATGATATGGGCTCTTCAGTCTTCTTAATTTTAGCTATTCTGGTAAGCTTTTTTGTGAGATCTCACTGTGGTATTAAATTTTCCTTCTTTAATTAAATAATTTATTTTAATTGGAGGCTAATTACTTTACAATATTGTGGTGGTTTTTGCCATACACAGGCATGAATCAGCCATGGGTGGACATGTGTTCCCCATCCTGAACCCCCCTCCCACCTCGTTCCCCATCCCGTCCCTCAGGGTCATCCCCGTGCACCAGCCCCGAGCACCCTGTCCCATCCACTGAACCTGGACTGTCGATCTATTTCACATGTGGTAATATACATGTTTTAATGCTATTCTCTCAAATCATCCCACCCTCACCTTCTCCCACAGAATCCAAAAGTCTGTTCTTTACATCTGTGTCTCTTTTGCTGTCTCGCATATAGGGTTATCGTTACCATCTTTCTAAATTCCATATATATGTATAAATATACTGCATTGGTTAAATTTTCATTTCCCTGATGTATGATCATTTTACATGAAGTGCCTATTACAGAGTTCTCCCTATAACTCATCAATTTCACTCCTAAGTATACATGCAAGAGAAGTAAGTACATATGTCCAAACAAAGGTCATTTCAGTCATGTCCGACTCTGTGTGACCCTATGGACTATAGCCCACCAGGTTCCTTTGTCCATGGGATTCTCCAGGTAAGAACACTAGAATGGGTCACTATGCCCTCCTCCAGGCATATTCCCAACCCAAGGATCAAGCCAGCAACTCTTATGTCCCCTGCATTGGCAGGCTGGTTCTTTGCCACTAGTGCTACTTGGTAAGCCCCTGAAGACATAAACAAGCAGTTTTATTCATAGCAGCCCCAAACTGGACACAATCCAAGCATCTATCAACAGAAGAGGAGATAAACAAAGTGGAGTTGACTATCATGCAATGAAATATACACAGCAAGAAAAATTTAAAAAGCTACTAAAATGTGCGACATCATGGATATTCTCATAGATATATTGAGGGAAAAAGGGACAGATGCAAATGAGTATGCACTGTTTAATATCTTTTATATAAAGTGTATGAACATAACGTGACAGTAAATCTTTGGATAGCAATCAAAGTTGGAATAATAGTTAGCTCAGTTGACAGGGCATGTGATTGGGGCAGCCTTCACAGGTGCAAGCGTCATAAGGCTCCACATTTAGAAAGCTCTTTTTCTTACTTTAATGCTCTGCTTCCACCATGCTGAAATCCTTAATGTTCTTGAACAAGGGGACCTAGGTTTTCATTTTGGACTGTGAGCTGCAAATGATGCAACCCACATGTCATCGACTAAACGAAGGCATAGGAGAACCTCCCACATGCTGGAAGTTTTCTGTATCTTGACTGAGGTGGTATTTACATGAGTATATGTATAATGTTAAAATCTACCAACTTATATACATAAGATCTGTGCACTTTATGTAAATTAATAAATTTTAACAAAGATGCAAGAGAATAAGTAGAACATAGAGCAATGTGAAGAACAATCATGCTGGGATTGCCAGAGGCCCTCCTGCACAGCTCCGGGAAGGATTCTAATAAAAGTGACTCCAGATGTAAAAAGGAACCTGGTGTGGTGGATGTTAACAAACACTGAGAGAATCTACTATGTGTCAGGCATCACGGATATCATTTTATCTATTCTAAATCATTAAATCTTCCTAGCAACCTTGTAAGATAGATAGAATTAGGCAATTTATAGATAAGGAAAAGGAGGGTCAGAGCAGTCAAGCAACTTGTCTGCTGATGGACTGTGTGAGTGGGCAGAGTTTCAAATCCAGTTCCATCTGCTTCAGAGGCATATCCTCTCATCCCCGTGGCAGTGCGTGCGTGCTCAGTCATGTCCGACTCTGCAATCCCGTGGACTGTAGCCCACCAGGCTCCTCTGTCCATGAGATTTTCCAAGCAAGAATACTGGAGTGGGATGCCATGTCCTCCTCCAGGGGATCTTCCTGACCCGGGGATTGAACCTTAGTTTCCTGCGGCTCCTGCATTAGCAGGTGGATTCTTACCACTTGAGCCACCCATTATGCCAACTTGTAAAAATCTCCTAGGCATGTATCTGAGGAGACAAAAAGGCTGACCACGTTCCAAAAATATTTCAATGTGACATAACTATTCAGAGACGAGATACAATGTGGAGAAATCCTTTTACGGCTCTTGCAGGCGTGCTGTGCCCTCCCAGGGCATGAGATTTGATTTTACCCAGTGAACATAACTGTAGGTATTAGTCCTGGAAATACAATTAACCATCACAAGTATTTGACTCAAGGACTTGGTTCAGCCTCTGATTCTACAGCTTGCCGATGGGCCATAAGAAATAAGCATTGTTATGTGACCTTCAAAACATGATAGATGAGTAGCAAAATAAATGATTCATTTAATGGGTTTAGATATACAGGGCCTTCCTTTGCTTCAGCACTGAGGTCTTATTTATGGCCTGGTCTTAACTGAGTTTCTTTGTGTGGAAGCTTTGAAAAGCCATTACGGTCAAAACCTTTTGCAGGATTTATTATTAGAACGCTTTGAAAATTTCTATGTAGAAAACAGAAGCAGGGGAACTATTATGTCTGTTATGTGGCTGCAAAAAAAAAAAATCCACTTAAAGAATAGATTTCTGAATGTTTGACACTGTAGAAATAATAAAAATCGGAAATAATCTATACTTAATGTGATTTAAAACATATGCTTATGTAGGGTTTCATGAGACGGTTGGATAATTTTTATCCAATGTATTAGTCAATAAGGGCTTCCTAGGTGGCTCAGTGGTAAAGCTTTCTGCCAATGTAGGAGACAAGGGAGACACAGATTTGATCCCTGGGTCAGAAAGATCCCCTGGAGGAGGAAACGGCAACCCACTCCAGTATTCTTGCTGGGATAATTCCTGGGACAGAGGACCCTGCTGGGCTATGGTTTATGGGATCACAGGAGTCAGACCCAACTCAGCAACTGAACATGAGCACTAGCCAATAAATCTGTACTGAGCATTTTGATGGGGCTTCAGTGGGAAAGAATATGCCTGCAATACCAGAGCCACAGGAGGCTTGGGTATGATGCCTGGGATGGGAAGATCCCCTGGAGAAGGGAATAGCAACCCCCTCCTGTATTCTTGCCAGGAAAATCCCATGGACAGAGGAGCCTAGCGGGCTACAGTCCATGGGGTCTCAAAGAGTCAGACACGACTGAGTGACTCAGAACACACGCATGACCATATTTATACATATATCAGTATGCTGGGGATTCTTATGCATGTGAGATGGATGAGATACACATTTGACCTTCTGGACGATAAGAATAAATAATGTTATATAACATGTATTTACATGTGCATAGCACAAAAGATGTTGTACTAAATGAAAGAATTATAGCATCAAGAGAAAGAATGATGGAAGGATCAAGTCCATACCCCTTATCTGTGTCAGGAAAATTAGTGATTGCCAGAAATACAATGGAATTGCCAAACAATATAAATTAACTATGTGGGCAGTGTGATTCCTCTCATTTTTCATTTTCCTCCAGGCAATTTTAGAGACTATTCATCTTAATCTTTTATCCATGTCTCATTCTCTGTCTCTAGCCAATAATGCTTGTCCCTTCTCTTTCCTCACCTACATCAAAATTCCTAGGAGAGATTAAGGAGATACCCAGAAGGGGCGTGAAACAACCATGTCCTAGCTCAAAACAAAGCCTGGGTATAGAATGGATTTAGAAAAGGACACAATAATAGCTAGTATTTATTAAGCACTTATGTACCAAGCTTCATTCCAAGCTCTTTGTGCTTTAACTCATTTACTCCTCATTACAATCCTGGGAGGTGGTACTATAATCATAGCTACTTTAAACATGAGAGAAATGAGGCAGAGATTGCTTAAGTGAAATGTCCAGTCACATCATATGCTCATAAGTGATGAAGCTGAAATTCAAATTGAGGCAGAATGGCTCGAGAGCCCTCACTCTCAACCATGATGCTGTGTTACACTGGGCAGTAAAACTGTGGGACACGGAATAAAAAAAGATGTAAGATGACCAATAAGCGTAAACAATGCATCTGTGAGCCTGTTTGATTTCTTTTTATTGTATTACCCTGTTATCTCAACTGTTAAGGGATGCCATGAGTGCTGAATGTGGAATGAGATAGGAATCATGTCACAGGAAATAGTCAAATTATAGATAAGAAAAGTGAGCCTGGAGAAATCAAGTGAGTCCTCCTAACATACATAGCTTGGATTAGATCCTAAATAGTCTAAATTCTAGGACCTATATGCTTTCTGTATAACCACACCAGTGTATACCTCTGATTCTGAGGTCTCCTTCATCTCCTCCATCCTTTTAAAATCTCCCAGTCACATGACCTGTCACTGCACACCAATACACATACTACAGACCAAAGATAGAACCTTTGAACACTAGAAGAGAAATGTCCTTATATATGACCTAGAAAACCCTTTGTTCCGCATACTTGTTTTGTATAGATGGGAAGACTGAGGCATGGAAAAGGAATAGATGTATTGTAAGCTCATATATATACATATAGTAGCTATTTGGGAGTTACTTTCTTCTACTTCCTACTTCAATGTCCCTCCTGTAGAACATATCATCCCATATTTAACAAGCTTTTTATCAGCAATGACATGCAATAGATCATATGTGAATAAGCTCCCACCTTTTGTTTTCACATTGAATGTTCAAATGACTCATGAAAAACATACTATACTTATTTTTCAAATCCAGGGTCATTAAACCCCCAAACACTAATGACTTCAAACTCAGTATTGTTTCCACTCTGGCCCAGCTGTCTCTCTACTCTTTAACATCACAATTTTCTTGGTTAGATTTATTTCCATTCAGTACCAATTAGCTATGAAACACATAGCAGTGATATGTAGCTCAACTGATACCTTGTGTAGTAAACATGCATTGCGTACTTTCTGTGTACTTGCCAGAAATGGAGTATTTCCTGCCATATTAGTAAGGAAGCATTTCACAGTCAGCTATCCCAGCCCTCCACCTGTGAACCCCTGAGCCCGAAGGGCTCTCAGGATGAAGAAGATTACCTGAGCAATCTGGCAGCCACAAGGCTGCAGCCACTCCCCATGGTGAGCCCCAAGGAACTCAGGATGTGACCAACACAGCCCACTGCCCCAGACAGCTGAGGGGTCTATGAAAGGAATGATGTCAGTAAGCCCAGACTTTGCATCTTACCATATATGCTGTGCCTGTGTGCTTAGTCGTGTCCAACTCTATATGACACTTTGGGCTGTAGCCCGCCAGGCTCCTCCATTCATGGGGTTTTCCAAGCAAGAATACTGGAACAGGCTATCATTTCCTTCTCCAGAGTATCTTTCCAACCCAAGGATCAAAGCCACATCTCTTGTGTCTCCTGCATTGCAGGTGGATTCTTTACCCGCTGAGCCATCAGAGAAGCCCACACATACAAAACAGATACATAGATTTCCCATACATAGAAATGTACAACAGAAATAGATACATAGAATTCCCATACATAGAAAAGCACTAAATCCCTTAACTTACGATGCCTGGTTTTCTTGAATTCACAAATACTTCCGATGTTCAGACTACATCCCCTTTGTTGCAAAATTCTATGTAACCTGACCCCTCCCCCCACCTCCTCAGAGCAAATTATCTCAGGGTCACTTGAGATGCCATCTCCCGGTTTTGAAGTCCTAGTGAAGTCGCTCAGTCGTATCCGACTCTTTGTGACCCCGTGGACTGTAGCTCACCAGGCTCCGCCGTCCATGGGATTCTCCAGGCAGGAATACTGGAGTGGGTTGCCATTTCCTTCTCCAGGGTTTGAAGTCCTAAATATTCCCCAAATAAAACATAACTCTCAACTTTCAGGTTGTGACTATTTTTTAAATCGACATTGTACACTATGTACATGTGTAGACATATATGAAAGTATATATTTATATACACATATACACAAATGTATACCTTCATAATATTTAAGAAACACAAATATATCTCTTCATCCACCCATAGCATGTCACCTGATCTACTTCTTCAAAATTGTTACATAAAATTAATACGCAAAAAATTTAATGTGAAATAGTTGACACAGAATACTGACAATGAAAAATATTAGACAAATCTGTCCAATTAAATAATCATTTATATAGCCTGCAAAGTTTTGCTTACTTAAGATACAGTTATGAGAGTTAATGTCTTATCTTACTTTGATATATTATTTAAGATCAAAAAGCAATGAAATTAAATTGAGCTTCCCTGTGAGCTTTAAAAAACAGAAAATGGCTGACAAGTATGCAAGAAGTTGCTCCAGTCCTGAAAGCTGGCAGAATGGAAGACTAAAACCTTCACCACCAGACTCCACCACCAAAGAGACTCAAGTGGGCAGGAAGGCAGGTCAGAGAGCCCAGACGGAATCCTTTCTGAATAACAGGGAACAAAATTAAAAAACTTGTGTTAAGGAAAAACATAATCAGCTGCTAATAAAGAGAACAAACAAATCCAGGCCAACCAAAGATATGTCAAGCATGAGTCTATTTTAGCATCATTGGGTTCTGTCCTTGATATAATAAGAGCTGACTGTCTCACACTTAGGAGAGTTTGACATACTGCTGGCTGTAAATACATGCCTTTTCTGTGCATCCTTCTTGAACAGTGCTTGCTAAATAAAAAAGTCACTTTCTTTCACCTCTGTGATCAAAATGGTCTCTGATATTTTATGCTACTTTTATTAATTACCATTTAGTATTAGCCCAGCACACAAGCGCCATGGAGCACTTAGTCAGGCCGGATGCTTTGTGAACATTAACATAATTAGTCCTTACAAAACTCCGTAAGACGTGTCTTATCAGGATCACGATTTTAGAAATAATAAAAAAGAATATAAAGTTTAAACAGCTTCTTAAGTGCTCACACAACCAACTAGTGCCAAATGAGGTGATAAACCAAGGCCTGTCTTATGCCAAAGGCCTTTAACCACCAGAGACACTCTCTGGAGAAAACCCACATTCAAAAAAGAGCCTTACAAATGCAGATTTCAAGTAAACACACATAACTTCCATAAAGGACAATTTCCAGACTTTTGGAAGATGCTGTATGTTCTGTCTCTGCTCTGGGTTTTAAGGAAAAGAGAATGCTTTCATCCCTTTCAGCTATTGGACTATTGGCCTTCCCTTTAAACCTGGTAGTTTTACCTGTTCTCCAAAGCACTGGGTTCGACCCTTGGGGGACTGTGAAAGAAAAGCTGACCAAAAACAATCTCCACTCTGGCAGCATTTAAGGGACCCAATTTAAGTGGATTGAGGTGTCAAAATTCACCATAAAAATTCACCTCAGAAAACGGCCACAAATGTCAATTTATCTTTGCAGTGAGAGTACCTTAGAGCCAAAACTGAGACCATATCCCAGTATAATAACCTTCCTTAGCTAAGAGCTTCTCTGAACCACTGTTAACACCTCTCCATTTCACAGACACTAAGCAAAATTAATCCTGCTGTCAGAGAGCAAGACGCCCCTCTCTGGATACTCAGCCTGTATCAGTCTACCAGGGCTGCCATAGCAAAGTGTCACAGACCGGGTGGCTTAAGCAACACTATTTTGCTTTTCACAATCCTAAAAGCCAGAAGTCCAAGAACAAGATGTTGGCAGGGTTGATTTTTTTCCTAAGGCCTTTTTCCTTGACTTGTAGATGACAGACTTCTCCCTGTGTCTTCACTGGGTCTTTCCTCTGTGTGTTTGAGTCCTAATCTCCCCTTCCTATGAGTCACATAAGACTAGGGTCCATTCACCTAGCTTTGTTTTACCTTAATAATGTCTTTAAAGGCCCTATCTCCAAATTGTCATACTCTGAAATACTGGGGGTTAGGACTTTAACATATGAATTATGGGGTAGGGGGAATACAATTCAGCCCTTAACACAACCCAATTGAGATAATCTTCATTTGTACTGTTCTATCCCAGTGGCTCTGAAAATCTTATTGCTGTTCAGTTGCTAAATCGCGTTTCTTTGTGACCCCATGGACTGTAGCCTGCTAGGCTTCTCCCCTGTAGGCAATTCAACAAATGCCACAAAATGCATAATAGAATTAGGTTCTGTGCTACAGCATGTATTCTCAACAGGAACATTATTCTCCCAAAAGGGATAAAAATCAGTTCTTCTGGGAGTGGAAAAATCTTGTTCTACTTTATGTATAAAACACAGTGCATTCAATAAAGAATCACGGAGTATACTGTTGGCATTACAACTTCATGGGGAGAAAGGGACAGCTGGGGGCGAAATCTGTCCAGAAAGAATTCTTAGGAGGGCAATAATTTTCAAAAAGGGTTGAGGAACTCTGTGCCAAAGGAAATTTGAAGAGATGCAGATATAAACAAATGTGGATGCAATAGACTGTGTGGTAGAGGAAGATACAAGGTACAACAAAGACCCAAAGAGAACTTTTCAAACCTACAGGGACAGGGGATCAATGAAGAGTCTAAACAGTTATGTGGAAAATGCTACTTTATCTTATTCTGAAAGCCAAGTAATCAAGGAGAAAAAGCACACAGTCAAGAGGGGTCACAGGAGCAAAGCTTGGAAGCATCAAAGGGTATAACTCAGCCTGACTGTAGTTTAGGCTGTAAAAGGGAAAGCAAGCACCAAGAGAGATAGGCGTATTAGGGAGGAATACCTTATTAAGAGTGGATTAAACTTACAAGTCTTTTCTCCTCTCTTAAAAAGAATTCTGGAAGGTAAGAAGCTTCTGGCCTCCTTTCAGGAGCTCAGAGCTGTCAAGGTTGGCATTTCTGAGATTCAGCCTTTTCCTTGGTGTTTGATACCCCATCCATTCTAGGCGCCTCGGGCAGCGCCAGATACATTTTTAAGACAGGAAAATGGAGAAATCACATTTATGCTATACATCAACTAGCTTTCATCAGGAAAATTAAAAGTTTTCCTAGAATAACATCTCCATGCCTACCCATTTGATTCATTGGCCTGATGTTGGTCACTTGGCCATTCCCAACCACAAAAGTGAAAGTCAGTCATTTCTGACTCTTTGTGACCCCAGGGACTGTAGCCTGCCAAGCTCCTCTGTCCATGGGGATTCCCCAGGCAAGAATACTGGAGTGGGTAGCCATACCCTTCTCCACGGGATTTTCCAACACTAGAGATAGGCAAGTTGCTGCAAAATTAATCTCAGGACTATTGGAAGAAATATGGGGGAAGTAAGAGTTTTAGGTTAAAGAAGAAATTATTTAAATCAAAATTATTATTTAGCTCTCCGTAGCTAAGACTAGCCTATCAGGCTCCTCTGTTCATGGGATTCTAGGCATAGAATAAAGTTCGAGTATAATTTAGAAATTATCAAAGAAGTGATAAAATTAGTGATGATTTTTATGTTCCTCTTCATATTTCCAAATTTTCTAGAGTGAATATTTATTAGCCATATTATCAAGAAAAAAACAAAAAATAAACGATTTTAAAAGGAACAGTTCCTGGTAAAATTATTGCCTGGGGAAAAGAACTAGACTTCTTTAAGAGCTAAGCTGGTAGAAAAATTAAGTATAGTGTTTTTAGGTAATTGGACTAAATACACAGAAAATGTGGGGAAAAAATAGGGAGGTTCAAGGAGAGAGAAACATTAAGTAGTTTTCTGAAGCCAACTCATATCAGTACTTAAAAGCTGACTGCTAAATTTAGGGGAACTTTGCAAGCTGGTTTGCCAGCCATTATTAAAAATTAACTAACTTATATAAATGAGAGGTTATGTCTGTGATGGTTGTTTGGTGGAAATAGTAAATAATGCTTGCTCTTGAGTATCTCTTCTCAACTACACTTTCAGTGACAAACCATTGATAGCTTGAAATAGACCACAGTAGGTGTATTTACACCATGGAGATTGGCACATGCTATAAATCAGAGCTTAATTTATTGTTTTGTTGATTGTCTATACTTAAGTGATAGCAAATGTTTTTAATAAAATTAAACATATTGTGTCTTGTTTATACACAATGTATTATAATTGGCACAAAAATTCAAAAAAGTACTTTTCCATCAACATTATCAAAATAATCACCATCTAATTCTTTAAACCTTTTCCTCTCTTTTTCATTTTTAAAAAATCAAGACTTCTTTATTCATCAAAAACTAAGCATGCAACTACCATAAGACCTAGCAATTGCACTCCTGAACATTTATCCCAGAAAATGAACATTTATGTTCAGAAGAAAACCTGTATAAGAATATTTGTAACAGCTTTATCTGTAATAGCCCAGATCTGAAAACAACCCAGGCATCCTTCAGTGGGTGAGTGCTTAAGCAAACTGTGGTAAATCCACTCCATTGAATATTATTCAGCAGCAAAAATGAAGAAATTCTCAATACATACAGCAACCTAGATAAATGTCGTTAGTATTCTACTGAGTGAAAAATCCAATCCCAAAGTCTACATACTATGTAATTCCATTTATATAAAATTCTTGAAATGTGAGCATTATAGAAATGCAAATGCAAATGCATCCTTGGTTGCCAGGGATTAAAGAATAGATGGGGATGAGGGAAAATAGATGTAGCTATAAAAGGAAAATAGTAAGGATCTTTGCAGTGTTGGAAGTATTCTGTATCTTGACCGTAAATATCAGTATCCTGGCTATGATGTTGCAAGATATAATATTATCACTGGTGAGATCTGGGTGAAAGGTACATAGGACTTTTCAATATCATTACTTATGACTGTATGTGTATCTAAAATTATCTCAAAATAAAAAAGTTCACTAAAAAATAGAATGATACCAATAGTTTATCCAATTTTTGTAAACATTCTGTATCAATTTAAGAAAGCTCCCTCTATTTGTAGTTAGATGATAGTTTTTTTTTTTTAATGCCAAGGGTTATTGAATTTTTTGTCAAATGCTTTTTCTAACACTAATTGATACAATCTTGTAATTTTTTTTATCCTATTGATGTGATTAATTGATTTTCAAGTGTTGAACAAGTCTTGCGTTTCTAGGATAAATCACACTAGGTTGTGGTGTACAATTCTTTTTGTACATTGTTGGATTCATTTTCCTAATGTTTTGTTGAGGATTCTTACATCTATGTTCATGAGAGAAATCGGTGTGTAGTATACATTTTTTGTAGGCTTCCCAGGTGGCACTAGCTTTAAAGGGCCTGCCTGCCAGTACAGAAGACTTAAGAGACAGATTCAATCTCTGGGTGGGGAAGATCCCCTGGAGAAGGGCATAGCAACCCACTCCAGTATTCTTGCCTGGAGAATCCCATGGACAGAGGAGCCTGGTGGGCTACAGTCCATGGGATTGCACAGAGTTGGACCCAACTGAAGCAACTTAGCATGCACGCATGCATACTTTTTTGTAATATTTTTGTCTGGTTTTGATTTTAAGGTAATGCTGACCTCATACAATGAGTTAGGAAGTATTTTCTCTGCTGCTAGTTTCTGAAACAGATGGTAGAGAATTGATAGAATTTCTCCCTTAAGTGTTTGGCAGAATTTACCAGTGAACCTTTTTAGGCCAGGTGACCTCTGTTTTGGAAGGTTATTATCAACTCAATTTCTTTACTAGATACAGGTCTAGTCAGATTCTCTATATCTTCTTGTGTGAGTTTTGAAACCTTGTGTCTTCCAAGATATTGGTCCATTTCCTCTAGGTTATCTGTGGACATAGATGTTATACTATTGCTTTAAGATCTTTTAAAGTCCATGGGATCTATAATAATGCCTCCTCTTTTTGTTCTGGTATGAGTAATTTGTGTTCTATTTCTTTTTTTCTAGATAAATAGCAAGAAGTATATCAATTTTGTTGATCTTTAGAATGAACTAGCTTTTGGGCTCACTGATTTTATTGATTTCCTATTTTCAATTTCATTATTTTCCCTCTGACTCTTAAGAGTTATGTCCATTCTGCTTACTTTGGATTTAATTTGTTCTTCTGTTTCTGGTTTCCTAAGGTGAAAATTTTAGATTTTAGATTTTAGATCTTTATTCTTTCTAATAACTGCATTCAATGCTATAAATTACCCTCTAGGCTCTATGTTTGCTGCATCCCACAAGTTTTGATAAGGTATGTTTTATTTCATTCAAAATATTTATAAATTTCTCTTGAGATTTCATGTTTGCCCAATGTGTTATCTAAAAGCATACTGTTTAATCTCCATGTATACTGGGATATTCCAGTTAGCTTTGTGTTATTAATTTCAAGTTTAATTCTACTGTGGCCTGACAGCAGATACTATGTAATTTCTTTTCATTTAAATTTGTTAAGATGCATTCTATGGTTCCAAATGTGGTCAGTTCTGGTGAATGCTTCATGTGAGTTTGCACTGCCCATCTGTTTTTGCATACTATCTATATTATCCATTAGAGCTTTTAGCATATTAATCAGATTTGTTTTAAATTCCCTGTCTGACAATTCCAACATCCCTGCCATGTCTGTTTCTTTCTGATGCTTGCTCTGCCTTTTCCAATTATG
The DNA here is from genome assembly GCF_023699985.2 of Odocoileus virginianus. Lineage (NCBI taxonomy): Eukaryota > Metazoa > Chordata > Mammalia > Artiodactyla > Cervidae > Odocoileus > Odocoileus virginianus. The sequence goes on along the minus strand of NC_069683.1, from coordinate 16,855,842 downwards.
TAGGGTTTTTTGCTTTTGATACATCCTATAAATTTTTCCTGATAGTCAGACATGATGTATTGAGTAAAAGGCATCCAACTTTTTGCAACCCCATGGTCTGTAGCCCATCAGGCTCCTCTGTCCATGGGATTCCCCAGGTAAGATTACTAGAGTGGGTAGCCATTGCCATTTGCCAGGGGATCTTCCCCATCCAGGGATCGAACCCGGGTCTCCTGCATTGCAGGCAGATTCTTTACCATCTGAGCTACTAGGGAACTCCCTAAGTAAATGGAATGACTGTAAATATGCCATTAGTAACGTGGTGGCAAGATTTGGGATCAGGGAA